>NC_136700.1:12387500-13010606 GCF_947650265.1 Symphodus melops
GATCATTGCCAAAATCAATTCAAGGATGTTGCCTTTAAAAGCTGGATACACAGATTTAGTATTGGTGTTTTAAGCAATACTATGTTTTTTCCGTGTGACTGACTGACAATTTTTGGGGGCTTCCACTGAAGACAGCTCTACAATGAACTTCGGGTGGAGACGTCTCTACAATGAACTTCGGGTGGAGACGTCTTTATCCATGTGTTTCCATTGTTTACAGAACAAATAGAAACTCCAGAATGGACTTGGTATTGAAAGACTGCAACAAGGGAGGTAGTTGCATGTAGAAATATGTTTAAAGACATAAATTAAAGAGAAATAATCGTTACATAACTGCCTCAGGGTTCCCGGATTTCATTTCTGTTTACAGCTAAGCCCATTTAAATGCTGATGTACAACACTGCTTGGACCATTTGGCTAAAAAACTAAAACCCTTCTGTTACCAAAATCTTCTCCTGCAGCTACAGATTATGCCTTTTTATGTTGAATCAGCAAACATAATTAATTAAGAACAGCTGATGAAGTCTACATGTCTCAGTAAACAAACAAAAGGCTCCTTGGTTGCTAATAACAATAACAATGGAAAATCTCTTTTTTTGTCGCTCTGTTAAAATCAAACATTGATTATACAACAAGTCCTCCAACCTATACGACCGTAGAGGTCGTCTGTCACATAACACGACCCATAGGAGTGTTTCCTAAATTAGCACCCCAAACGGAGAAATGCCAGTAAATCATCCCCCTGCACTCTCACACTGCTTGATGCGCTTAACAAGGTAAGCGGTAATGAAGTGTTCTTTTGGGGAAAAAAGTTAGCTAGCTGTGTTAGGGTTAGGGGTCAAACATCATTCGATGAGGAACACACATTCACTGGATCGAAGTTATTTATACGTCCGCTAGAGGTCGCTTGATTCTAAAACGTAAACATGGATCGTAATTTGACGCTTGCACAAACAACCAATGGAGTCGTTTTTTTGGTGGAGGACAGGCTGTGATTATAGTGAGGATGACTAAGAGTTGAGATGGGTAGCACTTCTGAGCTTCACAAGAAACTAAATAATGGAAAGTGCCACAGCAATCAAGAGTCTAAAGACCTAGAAGTAGACAAGCTGTCCCATTTAAACAGTGTTTTTAAAGTTAAACTCAATATGTTGTAGATTTGAAATAATACAGACTTCAGTGAATCTTTTGCCGCAGGTTAAAAGTGTATATGACACATGACACATAAATTGAGATAATTCGAGTGTCATAGTGAGTAGGCTGACTTGGCAAGTGCAAAGAGGAAATCACTTAGCTGCAAGACTTTCACAAGCACATGCCAAAGTGTTATTTATGTTTCTTTTTTCTGAATTTAGAGTATAATATGCATAACCTTTTGATGTTGCTTAAACTCTTGATATTTAACAGCCAAAGAGGCACACAAGAGTTTTGACAATTAAGAATCATTCTTTGACAATGTCTAATATAATTACTGAGAAATGTAAGCATGTTGGAAAAACAATTTTATGTTTCACAGCTTTATGCACTTCACGTTTAGAAGCACAGTGTAAATTGAAAAGGAGGTACCCGTTACAGACTATATGTATTTGTGAAGACAGACTGTGGTTTGATTCAGCAGGATGTGAGTGTGGCCTTCAGGACGAGAAGTAGAAAGCAGGTAATTAGTGAGAAAAAGCAACAAGCTCTGTGCCGCATTGACTGAAGGGGTGGAGGCTCGACTCTCAGGCATGGCACATCTGTGCTTTAGTTACCAAGTAGCTGAAAGAGGAGCAGCAATCAGGTTTTTAAAAGGTTTTGAGTCTCTTAATATAGAACACACTCGTTCGTAAATCTATGTATAGATGGTATCAACAAAGGAGTACCCAGCTTGTTTGCCAATGTGGTCCTTAAGAGTCACTGATAAGGGAATGTATGATGCCCGTTTATTCAGCAACAAAGGAACTATAAAGCAGAGGTGTGATCAATCAATCAGTCATCTCATACAGAAGCAAAAGTGAAAAAAATGTTTTTCCCCCCTATTGTTTTATACAACCAGAAGTAGCAGAGACTGAAATGAATACTGATGCTGCTGAATGAGCCACAAAAGCAAACAAACCCATCAGGAAGAACATTGATTATTTCCGCAGAGTAATTTTAAATGCATAATATAACCACGGCCACCACAGACTGTAGCTTTCTGACAAAACAATTTTCAGCGCACTGCAGAAACAGCCTCTGGTCAGGTTTTCCACAGCACACAGGGAGTTTTGACAATTAAAAAAAAAAAATGCAGAATAAGATCATTTATTATCAGACAAGTCTCATTACACATACAGGCAACAGGACAAGTTCAGCAAAAAGACGAGGGATCGCGTCTAAAGGGTACACTAAATTCGACACAAATGTAAGTTTTCCAATGTAGCTTAGTTGTGAAATAGTTCCAGTTTGATCAGGCTTTGGTACTCACAATACCAATGTTTAAAGCTCCTGTGAGGAGTTTTTAGCTGGTTATGAAACTGAAATCCTAACTGTGGGCTCTTTATGACGACCAAAAGCTAAATAAAATGATTAGAAATGGTGGTCATAGGTGTTAAATTTATATCAATAGTCTTAAGAGCGCTAAACTATAATTGCATGAAATTATATTATTTCACACATGCAAATATTAACTACTCAAAAAGTAAAAGTTCTTGTGCGCACAGTTAGCCACCCAGGATTTTTTTTTAGACGATGTGTGTACACTCGCAGCAGTCCCCAGCGTGCATGGGGAAAAACAACTTGAAAGCAACATAGACAATTTTGAAAATTTGGGTGTTGAGACCTTGGATCAATGGTTCATACTGGTTCATTTATGATTGGTCACTTTCAACACCATCACCCACATAACCAGCTCATTTAAAATTGACTAACAGCTTCTGTTATGTGAACCCTGCTGATTGGTTCAGTGTAAGCCCTCTATCCACCACATCTGTGCGCGTTGTGTGTTCGCTCCGGTGCGTAACAGCTCCGTGCACCCTCGTCTGTCTTCACATCATTGCACAGTGATATTACACTTTAATTTTCAATGAGGGGGGCTAGGGACCGAGTGTTTCATGGAGCTATTGCTACTGCTAACAGGAGGACGTAGTAGAAGCTGCGTTTCAGCGCACTCAGAATATTGCAAATAGATACACCCGGAAAACATACTATAGAGCATATAAAACCAGAAAAAGCATAATATGGGACCTTTTAAGTATTTGACTGAAGATAATAACAAAGAATGAGATTAACAGCATGCTTCCAAAAAGAATTCCCAAGTGACAGGTTTGACAAAAATGGGGGTTAAAACTAACTCGTACTAAACGTAACACTCCATTCAAACTTGTAAAACAGACTTGTATCCTCTAAATACATCAAAATGTGGTCTTTTCTTCCCTGGACACGTAAATAGGGTCCATCACATTATGCCTGCACAGTAAGCGTTGTTGCTGTCTTTTGAAGGAGCTTTCTCATGGCTTCTTGAATAACAATCATGCACAAGCCCCATGAATCAGACAGAGTGGTGATGAGACAACAATCACTGGAAGATATAGAAAATGAATGAGGATAATAAGATAACGTTCACTGACAACCTCGCACACTTTCAGATTCTTGTGGTCTCACCTCTGAGCCGCGGTGAGATAAGAAAACAAAAGTTGGATTTCGGCATTCACAGAATTCAATTCTACCCTTTTTATTTGGACCCTCAGAAAAATCTACCTTTTTTTATGGGTGTGAGCTCACTAAAGCTTGTTGAAGCACAACAAGATAATCTGAGAGTTAAAAAGTTAAAGATAGCACTGCTGCCATGCAGCTACATCAGCCCTGGTAGGCAGACTTACAATGCATTCATGCATTAGAAGGAACATTCTCGAGTGAATTCGGATTTTGCTAATGCTACACTTCTGCTACCTGGCTAGTATGTGTGTCAGCAAGTATGGTCTAGTTATTTAGTATAAGGTAATTACAGACAAAACAATATATTGTATATTATATTTCACTTGGTCAGAAGTAATATCTTACCTTCTGAATAGAAAGAAAGACATCTCTGGGATAGGTTTACATCTCCACAGCAGAGCGACGCTCCCTCTGTGACTCCATGGATTCTACAGTTAGCTTCTGTTGCTCTCTGTCAGGATAGAAAAGACAGGATGGAGTTGAGAAGCACAAAATCACTTCCATGGTGCTTTCACAGTATATTTGGGCTGAATCTGTTACATCGAAATGATCCTACGGCTTATCAAAACAGACAGTGAGAGCCTATTTTTTCCATATAGGTTAAAAGTCCGCTTAAAATGTGATTAATACATATGAGAAGTTGTGTGCTGCAACTTTTTTTAATTTCTACATTTCCATGATATTAAATTCAGAATTAAAACAATCATAACAGAAATGAAATTGGACACCATGCTTGTAACTTTGTCTAATGCATGAGTCCCTGACGAGGTGGTGCCCGCCCACACTGCGCCCAAGTGCTTACCAAATAAGTCTCCCAAAGATTTATACAGATTGAATCTTATTGCCTTTTCTCAACCTCCAGATCAGAGCAGATGCTGAGCATTGGTAAGCAGTATCCTCTAGATACAGCAAACAGGTGAATAAGACATAGCAACAACAACAAAAAAAACTATGCATTTATTGGTCCACCTGAGCTCACCAGTTGTATTTTGTAGGGAGTTACTTTTATCATGAAAGTTGCCTTTTCCAAAATGTAAATGTATAGAATTTCAAAGGTGTTAAAAATGTTGCGTATAAAATAGCCAGACAGTGGTTCTTTGTAAATGTATAATAGAAAATGTAGTGCAAAATTTGGAAAAGATGGTGCATAAAAAAGGAATCTTTTAATTACAAAGCTCCCCTTTTCTGCTCAAGTTACTTTTGATACATCCTGTTCTGCTTTAGAATTATTCGATCATTAGATATAACCATGATATCATTGAGTCTCTGCTGTTACAGATACTACTCTATACAATCTATATTCACACCCACTTCATCAGCTAATTAGCATTGCTTATTTTAAATGTGTTCACTCTTTAACAAAGCTGATAAGCAGCAGAAACAGACGACGTTCTTCAGGATATGCTCTGTACTTTATTATTGGCCTACATGTTGCAATATGTTGTAACAAATGACAGCATAGGAGTCCATAATAGCTGTACTCTCTGTCATAGGGGTTAAATACAGTGGTTATTTTCTTCTGGCGTACACTGTGGTGCTTATGATTAAACATCTCAAGTTGTCCTCCTGAGACTACAGTATATTGCATTTGTTGGCATGTCATGGCCGTGAAATGTAAATCTCCCACAGCTGAGAAGGCAATAATTCACACTCCCTTGATGGGATCAGGAGGTGTAGGAGCATACATTGCAAGTGTTCGGCATTGGATCAGAGGGTGGGAGAGTGAAAAAGTGGGAGGAAAACAAGTAAAACATTTTTTTTTTTTCTGAGTTTGACATTTACCATCTACTCCTTTGCATGATTTCCTTGACACTGCAGTGTAAGAAATGGTAAATGGTGTATGGACTCAAGCATGTTTAGCTCCAAGTATTTTACATCACAGGTCACACCTACTTATTCACACCCATTCACACACTAATGGCAGAGGCTAATATGGAAAGTGTCTCAGTATTAAGTAATCCAAACACATTCATATGCCGCTGAAGGAGCAGCTCTGGAGCTCTTTGGGGTTAAGTGTCTTAACATATGGCTGTAGGACCTGGGGGAAAACCCCCTGAACTTCCGGTTGAGAGACGAACATCTCTACCATTGAGCCACAGCTACACAAAAAATATCACCATTTCACCTCAGGCTAACTTGTTTATCAGCAGCCAACATCAGCAGCTACAGGTAGAAAATGTAACCTTTTTGACACAAATTGTAGCTCTGGGGTTTCTATAATTTCCCTTCAATGACACATCATGAACCAGAGGACGTGAGGGGACTTTTAAATCATTTTAGAGAGCAGCTCATGAGTAGTTTAGAGCGTCTGTTATCATCCATTGGAGTAGAAGAAAAGAGAGTCCTTGTTATGACAAATTTTAAGTCCACCAGTGTTTTTTCAGTGTGCATATTGTGTTGTTAAGTACCTGCGTTGATGACAAGGTTGGACAAAAAAGACGAGTCCCCTAAAAACAGGCTTGAAGTAAATGAGCACAGAAACATTTTCCATGCCCACAGGGAGAACCTACTGAGTAGCACATTGATAAAGTAATTGAATTTTAGTATAATCCCATGGAACTAATTTTGTCATTTTCTGGCATGCCCTTCTCAGAAAAGTCACTCTTTTTTCTTGAATGAACAATAAAGACTGGGTCACATGTGTGTTTTTAATAAGCCCATGGATAATGACAGTGTTATTGTTCAATGTTCCAAAGTGCCCTGCTCATGAGAACAGACTGACATATCCCACAAAGTGAAAAGGTTCTGCTTCTGCCATGAAATATTTTCTTTATTCCCTTGGAATAAGATGCATGGTAGAAAATTTGACCTTACTGATCTCCAATTACTTCAACTTAAACATATTCAAAGTGGAGTGGGAAGAAAATTCCTTGAACGAAACAGTAAAGTCCTTTTTTTAATCTTATAAATTCACTTGGACAGCACGTCATTTGCTCTAGGCTCATTAAAGCTTTCGCAAGGCATGTGTTTTAGTCTACTGTAGACGAAGACCACTGTGTGAAACCCACACTTAAAAGTTATAACAGACTCCTTTGAGCTTACAGTCAAAGCCATTACATCCTGATAAAACATACTATGGTTAAATACCTGCATTGATGGCAAGATGGTCAAATGGCCAAGATGGCTGTCAGTCATTTGGCTTTGTTCTTGGATATGTCCTGCCCCTTTTACCATATTGGGAATGCTAGGAAGCTTGTGCTTGCTACAACGAGCCAATGGGCTTGATCAGTGACATCTTTTTCTTGCGATGTCGCAAACCCATTTTCAACGAGGGGGGCTAAGCACCGAACGTTTCATGCAGCTATTGCTACTGCTAACAGGAGGACGTAGGAGAAGACTTTGAATTTTTGTAAATAGATGCGCTTAAATCACAAGACACACTAAGGAGTATATGAACCAAGAAAAATGAATAATAATAAATTATTTGGGAACTTTAAAGGGCTTGTTGCAAGTGCGGGCGGAAGTGGATCACAATCACTTGGAAAAAAGTGTAAATCTTGAGGTTGCGAGAGGATAAAGTAAACAGTCCCATGTATGGCTCCATACCATAAGTATGTAAGTTTACAGTTTTAAGAAAAAAACTTTCAAGAACATTCTCATCGGTATTAGAACACAGCACACACACAGACAGAAGTCAGCCTTCATGGTTTGAGAGGCATAAATAATTTGAGTTGGAATGAGCTTGTCTTCATTAATGACGTTCAGTACTAAGCCAGTTATCTTCATATACCCAGGTTACTGTGCTAAAATGACTCCCTCTGTGCAATTCCTACTCTTCAATGTCAAAGCGAGAGCCCAGACCCAAAGGAGAGTGTTTCTTTTTGTCTCTGAGGATTTTAAAATACACATGACGCATGCATGTGCATGTAGCTGTCATGAGGTTATATTAAAGCACAGACATTTGTCTCTTTCCAGGTCTTGCTTGTCCCTGCAGCTCATGTAAAGTGATGACAGGTGTGAGCTAATTAATGTAATTGAGTCAGCTTTGGTATGAATCAGAGGAGAAAGGAAACAATACAGAACAAAGTGAGTCAAGCATGGTCAGGCATGGTGGATCATCTTAAACTGCACGGTTAATAAGGAGATTGCACAAGGCAATGCACTGAGAAATACTTTTTGCTTCAGAATGAAATGAGTCTGTCAGCAGTAACTAGTTAAAACCCTCAAAGTAAATTAATGATCATGAACACACACATAGGCAAAATACACACATACACAAACAGGATCCTATGGATATGCATAAATGGAGAGATCAAAGAGTGAGGGGGCTGCCCACATTGAGCGCTCCAAAGCAGTTTTTTGTGTTTCGGTGCCTTGCTCAAGGGCATTTCGGCAGTGGACTGGCATCTCTCCAGCTACCAGGCCAATTTCTGGACATGGTCTGTTCCGGGAAGCAGACTGTGGCTCTGATTGGAGGTCAGAGGAACTGCTGTAAATACTGTAACTTCCAATAGCCTTATAGAAAATCACCACTCAGTGAAGCGAGTGTAAAGGTTTCCTGCCTTTTTATCATTGTTGGCCTTTAAATGTAAAACAATAATATAATGGAACAGGGTGTTTTCAGTGGTAACAACTTAACATAACTCAGACGTTTGAAATTCAAGATAGAAACAAGACTTTTTCCTGAGGTAAGAAGTGATTTAAAAAAGTAGTGGACGACGCTACACAGATCACTACACAATGTACTACACTATGCTATTATGAGAATATTTGCATCAATCAATGCTATGTGGAGTCCAACGGAATGACAACAATAAGAAACGAGCAGAGAACAACATACTGACGAACAGAAAACATAATGCAGATGTTATATTAAATTAACAGAGAAGGACAATATTATAGATATTTAGAATACTCAAGTAGAACCGACGGTGGCCAGTAGGGGCAAATGCTCGGCAACTGATGAAATGACAAACATTGGATAAAAAACACAGCATATTTAGAAACACTGCACATTCAACAGCAAACACAAACTCTCCAAAAACAAATGCAAAGACACAAACGCCCTGCAAAAACACAAATGCCTTGCAAAACAAACAAAAAGGCAAAACAACTGCATAAACATAAACCCGCTACAAGTACAGAAACAAAACTTAAGTCAAAAAAACACACACATTCAGAAGCAGCAAATGGGCGAGTTCAGCCACAACAGAAGTGCTCCATACCTGTAGGGGCGCTCTGTCATGTTTAATTATGTGAGAGAGTAAAAGAGACAGCTAGCTATAGTATTAAAAGACAGATTAACATCAATAAACAAGGAGATTGAAGCGATCCAACCGGGATTTTGACATCAGCCAGTTTAACACCATCAAACAATGACTCTTCACCCACGGAGAGCCTTTGTTGGCCATTTTGTACAATAACTGCATATCAACTGCAATAACTGCATGTCAAAGCACGTCTTTCATTCTGTATTAAATATTCTCCCAATGCCACCAACAGCACAAACACTGCCAATATTTTAATTTCAAACAAACTAGTTCTAAAATTGCCCCCCCCCCCCCCCGCGGTCAAATTTAATTAAAAAGGATTCTACCACTGCATAGTTTTCTTGAAAACTATACTGCATACTATACTGCTATATGCTACTATATGCAAACTATACTACACTGTAGAGTTTTGTTGAAAACTATCCTTTTTTGTTTTGTAGATAGATGACATTTCAATAAGGCTATATACACAACAAATATGACAGTATTTAATTACAAATTAGCCACTTTGAACCTTTTTGATGATGTGTAAACTTCTGCTAACTGCCATCAGTTTTCCAGGTCAAAGAAAAACAACTTGAGTCAATCTCAATCAAAAACACTCCGACATGCACCAAGACAGCCAAACCATAATAATGACAGCCCTTTTTGGAAACTTCCTGCGTTTGGCACATCCTAGTTATTGAACCATGACTTCTGCTCTTGGCAGGTGGTAGCACATCCTCTCAAAAGCTCAGGGAGCTGTCACCATTAAGAAGAGGAGAAACTTATTGTTGTGCCTGCAAAAGACCAAGCTTCTGCAACAGACACTATGGGATATTAAAAAAGACATTGGTCAGTGAACCATAGCTGGAGAGGTTCTTCAGGTGATCAATCAAGTCAAATAACACACAGAACTCTTTAACTCCACGGCAGCACATCTTTTAATTTATATGGAGAAAAAAAACTGCTGGAGTGCGACACTTCCACACTGTGGACGCAGTGTGTGTTCAGCTATACGTTCATGGACATTCATACGACTAACAACACTAGAGTAGTTTTAGATGAGTTTGTGCTATGTAAGAGCAGCTGTCAAAAAAAAAAGCATGCCATTTGAAATTATAACACGTGCACTGTTGAGTACATGAAACAAAAAGGGCCTAATGCAGTTTCATTTAACCAAGGATATAACCATACATATATCATTTTGACTGATTGCTTCAACACATTCCCCAATTTAAGGACACAAATGTATAATATTTCTATGCCTTCAATTTGTACACTTTTTTTTTTCAAGGTACAGGAAGAGAACTGGGGTGTGAGGCCCAATGGCCTAAACAAAATTGCAGATGAGCAAATTTTTCACAAGCAGGAAGAAAATTTACTTTGCCTGTTTTTTGGTTCTTCCTAAGGGTAACCAGGGTGGATATTTATTAATATCAGTGCTAACAACCCTCCCCCCCATGATTCATATTGCCCCCCCACACACACACACCACCGCCGCCGCCACACAAACACAAGCCACAAAGAGGCGCTGAATCGAGTTAAGCTGAGGGAGAGAAGCAGGGCTCATGCCAGTCCCCAAAAAGTGTTGTGCCATTGGCAACAACCTATAACATCACAACAATAATGTCACTCAGTTTGCTTATTTCCATAAATATTAATCACCCATACCCGTCCCTAACTCTCAACAGTACTGTCATCCTCGTCAACACCCTGGTTACATCCCACATTGACTACTGCAACTCCCTGTCTCCTTGGTGTCCCTCTCAAGTCCATCCACAAGCTTTAACTGGTCCAGAACTCTGCAGCTCGCATCATCTCCAGAACCCCCTCTGTTAATCACATCAGTACAATCCTGCAGCAGCTTCATTGGCTCCCGGTTAAATTTGGCATCAACTTCAAAATCCTGCACTTCAGTACCTCTGTATCTCTAAGAACTCGTGCACATCATCACACCCACCCGCACTTTCTTTTTTTGCTAGAGCCATGATGTTTGTCAGACGACTAGAACAGCGATTATTGATTTCAAAGAAAATCATTCTTTTATCAGATTATTGTGATGTCTGACACGTGCTGGCTGTTGCCTGTAGGTTAAGATTTGTGACCACCCTGAAAGACACATTGGACAGGAAAATCCATCAAATTGTATAAATTATTCACAATTTCAACTTGATCACACAGCAACAATATGCCCCCAGGAAAGAAACACAAACTGTTTTCTTCCTGCTGGCTTTGGATCTTGTCACTCTCTGTATCGAAATACAGATGCTTAAGCACTGGCAGCAAACCTGAAATAAGCAATTAGTGGCATCAATCACCTCACTCACGGGCATATTTGGGATTCTCACTCCTTTGTGTTGTTTCCCTGCCAGTCATCCCAAGGGACTCTCTATTTCACTCCCCATGTGTGAGTTGCTTTTCCTTCCCTGCTGCTTTTCTCAAAAATGTTATGTCCTCTCATACATTTTTCTATTCCTACTTGGAAATACCTTTTTTTCTCCGCTGATATTGTTATCCATCTCTTCTCATATTTCTTGGTTTTGCATTTGCAGTTGTAGCCAGTTGCTCTGTAGTCAGCGCACATACCCTCTCTCCATTACATTGTCAGTATCCACGGACAAGCACCTGCCTGCAGATGAGGAAGAGAGAGACAGTGACAGAGGAAAAGAAGGCAGGAGTTCAACAGCTGTGCATAATAGATATGGGTCAGGATGGGGACATTACAAGATACATGAAGGATAAGAAGCTATATAAGCACATGAGGCAGATTCTGCATGTGACATGTCAACAGGCACATTTGCACACACGTGTTTTGTGGTTAACTGCCGACAACTACATGTCTTTACTATTCAGCTTCATGGCACTTTTCACTTTCATGAAATGCAATTGTTACAGGTGAAAAGAATCATGGCGCAGTCTCTAAATAGTTTTCTCCGGAATGTTTTCCTATAAGCCTCTAGCATAATAATAAAGCTATGTGGTTAATAGATGTGCTAGTCATTGCTTTAGACACAGTAGCTAAGGATCATATACCTATTCAGGATTGAAGTTCTTATAAGTGCATTAACAAATATTATATGATAGGGTTGATGTATGTTGATGTTTTTGACAATATGTCAGTTTAATCAGGAGAGACATGCACCACTCTTGGGCTGGGTGGAGCAGCGGTGCTGGAACTTGGTCCTATATGTAAAGTGAATAATCAGGAGGAACAAGAAAGCCATGTTTCAAAGACTTTAGCATACTAATAGGAAAACAATGAGGGTGTTATAGAATGATATCAATAAATCAATCTATTTCTATTTAGATAGTACCCAATCATAAAAGCCAATACATGATCTCCAGACACTTCACAAAAAGACAGGTCCAGACAGTTCTCTTGTTATGTTATTTACAGAGACCAAACATGAATCCACCACGAGTCTACACCTGCGACATTAGCTACATGGCAAAGAAAGACACGTGCCACAATGGTGAATATCTGCATGAACTGGATAGGTTGAGAAAATGAGAAAAGATGATGGGAGAGACAGAAAGAGAAAGATGGTGGCGTGCCCGATAGCCTAGAAATTATGTTGCACGCTCCATGTACAGAGGCAGCACTCCTTGTTGCAGAGAAGTGGGTTCCAATCCAACCTCCACCCTTTTCTGCATGTCATCTCCCACTCTCTCATCCCAACATTTCCTGTCTCTCAACGGCTGTGCTATATCCAATAAAGGCTTGAAAATATGATAGAGCAAATATAATGGGGTTCTCTGCAGAACTGTATGAGAAAGGAACAACAGGCTTAGCATGCAAATAGTCTTCACAACTAACTTTCACAAGTGCAAGATTTAAAGTATTCTGGAAAGGGACTTTTGTATTAAACAGGTTATCTGTTCATGTCATCAAATTCCAAATGTTTTCATTGCTTAGTTAACACGTGTAAAGGCAATATTGTAGTTTGTGTATGTGAGAAACATTTAAATATGAAACAAGATCTCAAAATCAATATTATTTGGGATTATGGCTTGTTGATTTACAGATATGTTAATAGTTAGAATTTAATAGTCAAGATCAGACACCAGGGCGGAACAGTGACAATTTTCTTTGGAATGACAAAAAACACTCAATGAGTGAGCAGAGAGAATTCAAAAACGTTTTATCTTTGCATTTCCCTTTATTCTCCAAAAGATATAACTGAAGAAAAAACACATTCTTAAAGAAAAACAGTTTAAACTTTGTATGATTGAAGGTCCAAATGTGGTTAAAGGCTTCGCAGTGTCAGAAGAAATTACTTTCTACTAACTAATTTCCTGTATGGATTAGGCTTCATTCAGAATATAGTGAAATCAGATGGTTCTCTGATATCCAGGGTTATCTAAATGAGTTCTAATTAATCCCTTAATCCTCAATTATTTAGTCTTTTTTCTTTGTCTCCAGTCTTCTTTTCTTCCCTTTATTTTTCTTCTTTGGTCATCATGATGAATTTAAACACATTATTTTACAATAAGCCATTATAATAATTATCCAATATCCATTAGCACTCAGGATGACGTGAAAGAGTAATGCCAGCACTGTCACTCATACTGTGAATATTTACTTAACCGATTCAGTCTTGCTGCTGTGCAGTCGACTGGATGTGCTGCTGTTTCCAGCTCACTGTGTGCAGGTGACAGCGGAGTCTGCAGATTCACATACCAATACTGTCACTATCCTAGAAAAAAGCTATCATGCCAAACATGTTCCATTTTTAGCCAGGTCAACTTGTATTGAAGTTGCCAAAAGGGTGTTAAACACACCCACGTCCAGTGACAGTTAGTTGTCAAATGAAGTCAAGTCAACTTTATTATAAAGCACATTTATAACAGCCAAGGCAGACCAAAGTGCTGCACATTAAATTTAGCAAAATACGTTTCATCCAAACACCATAAAGAAACACAAAAGCAAATTTCAAAATAAGTTAAAACGCTAAACAATCGTAAAAGTTCTCGTGGAAACTGTTGTTGGGATAAAAGCCAAGTAAAATAAATGGGATTTTAAACATGACTTAAACTGTTCAGTTGTGGCAGCAGATCTTATATTAAAAGGTAGTTTATTCCAAAGTGTTGGAGCTGCCACAAAAAAGGCTCGATCGCCCCTCGTTTTAAGCTTCGTTTTGGGCACATGAAGAAGTTCACTTAGGTAGTGAGGTGCTGAGCCATATAATGATGAAAGAAGTAAACAGGCAAGCAGCTGCATTATGGACAAGCTACAGGTGGATGACTGGTCCAAGCCTACATATAGTTAGTTGCAGTAGTGCAGGTGAGAGGTTATGAATGCGTGCATTACTGTTCTAGATCATTTGCAGGAAGGTATGGTTGTATTTTGGCTATAAGTCTGAGCTTGTAAAAACTAGATCTGACAACAGTGGATATCTGTTCGCCAAAATTAAAAAAATGATCGAAGTGCACACCAAGACTCTTAACAGATTTGTTCACAATAACAGCAAGACGATCTTCAAACACAATGACCTCTGTCTTGTTGGATGTAGTTTGAGGAAGTTTAGGGTCATCCAGGTTTTAATGTCTTTCAGGCGAGTAAGGGTTGAACTCTTGCATTTCAAAGGCATATAGATCTGTACATCATCAGAAAAAAAGGAAAATCTATATTGTATTTTGCAAAAATGTATCCCAGTGGTAGCATATATAATGAGAACACAATTGGGCCTAACACAGACCCTTGAGGAACATCACACGTAAGTGGGGCTGTCTCAGATAAACAGTCCCCTAGGTGGACAGAGAAGGTCCCATCTGACAGGTATGATTAAAACCAATTGAGTGCTGTTTTTTTTTTTTATTCCTACACAATTTTCTAATCGTTTAAAAAGAATTATGTGGTCAATGGTGTCAAAAGCAGCTGATAGGTCTAAAAGTACTAAAATGGCAGAATCAACAGTTAAAATCAGATCGTTAAAAATTCTTAAAAGAGCACTTTCAGAACAATGTCAGGGTTTAAAACCAGACTGGAACTTTTCATGCAAGTCATGTGTAGTTAGATCTGTGTTAGAATGGCCTTTTCTAGGACCTTTTGTCAACACAAGTTTAAGGGTGCTCCACTTTGTCTCCTCAAAACTGTTGTGCTGTTTAGAATACATTACTATGTGCCGTCTACATCAGTTTTCTTGGACAGTTAAATTGAGTGCTTCTTACTAGCTGTCATATTTGAGATTTTAGGGCTTCTCAACATTACTTGAATTAACATTAAATTAGCTGTCAGCCGCCTAACAAAAAAGCACGACATAGTTAAGTTTAGTGGACCTAAACATGTCCCTCAAAGTTTTAAAGTACAGGTATTAAAATTCAAAATGAGATAGTTCTGGGAGTGCCGGTGGCTCACTGCACGTGCTCCCATGTATCGAGGCTACAGTCCTCGTGCGGGCGACCCGGGTTCGCGTCCGACCCGCGGCAACTTTACTGCAAGTCTCTCCCCACTTTCTCTCTCTCCCTACTTTCCGACTCTATCCACCATCCTATCCATTAAAGGCTAAAAAGCCCAAAAATAAACCTTAAAAAAAAAAAAAAAAAAGAGATAGTTCCTCCATCAAACCATTGTCTGTCAATTGTCTATCCATTACTACTTATACTGCTGAGAATCACTTGAGGGCTTGAGATGGGGTCCACTCTGTACAGGTCAACATTCAATCACAGAGCTTATATACAGAGATAGACAACCAGTGGCAACTGGTCACTAATCACCTTGAATCAGGAACTTTGTTGCTACAAGGTGACAGTGCTAACTGTGCTAACCACTGCGCCACAAAACCAATGCTAAAGCATTCGTATGAAATGTATAACTTACTTACACTGTCTAAGAAGTTGCTTTTGGAAAAAAAAATAGAAAAGAAAAAGAAAGTTCACAATGTTGAAGTACTGTTCTAAGTATAATCTTCAAAAAAATGTTGCATCTGTTGTGGAACTGAATATATAGCCCTTTTATTGTACATTATTCATTACTTAACAAAAAGGTAGCTTTTTTTTTGCATACTTAGACTGAACTTTATTGATCCTTTTGGGATGACTCCCTCAAGGAAATTTAGGTTCCAGCAGCATATACAATAAAATGTAGCAGGTAACAAAAAAGTAACAATATAAAGAATAAGATCAAATAAATAATAGAACACTCTTCCGTTGGAAAAAAACGTAAAAAAAATATACAAAAAATATGCATGGAGGAAGCAAAGAAAAAAAAAAGTATATATATATATATTTATACAAAAAATAGGACACTGTGTTATACTTCTCTGTAACACAGTGTCCTATTTTTTTCTCCTGCATTTGTCCTCTTTCATCCCTCTCACAAGTTTCCTTCCCTTTGAGTTCTCTTACCAATACTTCACACACTGTCTACTTTTAGACATTACCCCCTCACACTGAGATTCCTACCCGAGTGGTAAACACTAAACCTTTGACCTTCTCAATAGTGTTATTGTTCACCAATTGCTCTTTTAAACTCTACAGGATCAATAGGCCTTTTCAACTGGAGTGATTGTAACAGTTGGACCCAAAAAGGGCTCTCAAAGTATGACACTGCGGTGGGGAATTATTGGACCTCATCTGTCAATGAGGTGACTCATTCTTCTCTGCACTCACAGGCCCCTTTATTGCCAGACAGTGATCCACATTTGGAATCTATTGAAATGAAGGGCAGTCTATCAGTCTGGCTGATTGTACAACACTCATATCTTTAAGATAGCTTTATACAGGTGTGTCGGATAGACTATAACGTTTATTTCGTGGGCCCCATGTTCAGATACTATAATCTTCATCGCAGTGGCCATGGGTTTGAGTCTATCCTCAGCCCTTTGCTGTCATCCTCTGGATCTCTCTTCCAAACATTTCCCATCTCTCTTTAGCTGTTCTATCTAATAAGGCAACAATAGCCCAAAAATACTTGAAAGCCAAAGTATTATACAGCTGTGTTACAATTATCTTACTGAATTAAAGACGGACCTTCTAGATGAAAACTAGAGTCTTCATTCTTCATATTCAAGCTGCTTGTTTTCATGCATAACCTTGTTGTGCATTAATTTTCATCCTAAATGATCTGCTAGAGTCCTTCTCTACTTATTCAACTTGAAAATAATGTTATGTGATTATAATTAAAGAACAACATGACACTTCCAATTTTAAAGCAGTTGATGAATATCTAAATATAGTGTTTGAATTCTAATACAATATAATGGATACACGTAATTAATTCATTTTACATTTCAAATCTTATAATTAGGATATTTCATCAATAAAAACAATCTGGAAAAGTTACAAGTTAAACAAGTTTTCATGAAAGTAATCTCCATGAATTACATTTCAGCTATTTTAATTATTTTAAACTGAAAAAAAAAAAAAAAAAATCCTTCTGATTCTTCTTCACATTAAGACATCGACTAGTGATTACGTTCCTTTGGTGAAGTCGCAGAAAACATAATCACTTATTAAAATACATAAACAAAACAGCAGTCATTAGCATATTATCACAGTGGACATAATTTCCTCATTTATAAAGTGAGGAATGGAACAAGGTGAATCATTTTGATAATTCAATCATTTCACACATTTTATTCTTGCTTTGTTTAAACTCTTTTTTTAAAATGGGAAACATCAAAATAGAATTGGAAAAAAAATAATGTTTTCATAAAGTAAATTAAATGTTTGACTTTGATGGAATAGAGAGCACTGTAAAATGACATTATCTAAGTATATTGTATGACCCAGAAATGGTTCAAATAATACATGACATAGAACAATATATTGAGTTTGCTCTGAACCCTGACATGTTTGACACAAAGAAAATTAGTTGTGTGACACTGTCATGTAATACAAAGGGGAACAAAATCAAAGGATGATACAAGACACAAAATAAATCTCCAGCTGAGACACAGGACTCGGCTGGACTTATATTTTGGTTGACAGCTGCTGGCTATATTTCTGGCCTATCTGTGGCTCCATCACATTAGATTTTGTGACACATTGTCAAAACAGACGTCAATGATTATCTTCATTAACAGTTTTAAAAATAAGTCAACATTTCTATCACTTGCAGGATTGACAAGTGAAGAATTTGACAGACAGCTGCCCTCAGTGGCCTTTTCTTTTTTTGTCTGTGCAAAGGTGATTGACAGAAAGTTTAGGAAACGGGGATTGGTGACAACCAGTCTGGAATTAGACATGACAGCAACATGAAGAAGAAGAAAAAATGACACAGAGATAAACAAAAGCAGATGTTTAAAAACTGAGCTCTTAGCCGAAGAACATTTAATTTTATAAGTGAATGTTTATAATCGTTTACCTTATTTTGTTTGTAAATTGATTTTCTCTTTTTGTATTTACTCAGGTAATTTCTGAGTAATAAGGTGGGGGTGAGGGGTGTACTGAATGGTGTAACGGTGGATGTATAGATCGCCTCATAAACAGAGCGACACGATGGTCAGAGAAAGGGAGATTGTGGAGAATTGTTGGTTGACAAACCTCATCTTTGCCTCTCACTCCATTAGTAAAGTTAATGGAGCCTGAAATGGTCTGCCCAACCAGCCATACATTTTACTGATCACAGTTATTGATCCCTTTACATCTTTCTACCTCAATTCAGCCAATTTGTAGGGCTTTGACAGAAAGGACATTTGGGTTGTTGTGTGATTGCTGAGGCATTGATGATTTTTGAATGGTCAAATGATGTAATGTTGTTTTTACAGATTGTCTTGTGTTTTTTTTTAGATATTTTTTGACCCTTTTATGCATTTCTTGCATCACTGGGCTAAACCGTTTCTCAAGTTTAAAATGTGAACACATGTAGTGCTCAGATCAACAACCACAAGGGGTTTGACTTTGCTCTCTTTTATAGGGAATCTCCCTAATCTCTGGGAAGTGATAAGCATTAAACGTTTACTGAAGCCGTCACTTAACATTTGATGCTCTGTTAATATATTGCGCTGCAGCCTATTGTGTCTTCATGCAAGAGTACAACGTTCAATTCACACAAACTCACCAGTCACTACAATGTTGGCTTAAAGAGGAAAAGTGGAGTCAAGACATGCAAGATGGAAATCTTGGCCTGGGTCTTAAATGTCTCAAAGAAGATATGAACAAGGAGCAGAGTTGGATGATGACAGAGCTCCCCGAAGCCTTCTTTAAAACTGTCCACTATGAGTATGGTGATGCAAAGGTTCTGTGTTTGGACAACACACAGACAACTGGTGAATAAAGAGGAGTACCTGCACTTGTTTTTAATGCTTAGAACACTGGTCATTATGACACAAAATATTTGCAAAGGGAATATTTGTTTTTTTTTTGCAATATTGCTATTCAATATGTAGAATATAGCCTTTAAAATGTTATGGTAAACTGTTGAGATCACCGAAAAAGCTGATAAAAGGTATAGAACATATCTCCAAAGATTCCTCAAACATATTGCAATCAAACCAACATTTATTAGATAAAGACCAAAAACCACTTGTGAACAATGTGAAGAAAAAAAAAGAAAAAAGAAAAGGTTAAAATACATTTTAAACAGTCTGTTAACACCTACTGACAGCTAAAGCTGTCCCTTTTTTGACTGGCACTGTGGTGTTTGTGTCTGAACTCCTGCACACTGCTGGGGTAATGGGGCTTGAAATGGGCTGCAAGTACAACCAATTGCAGTAACTGATTGAATTAACTTGGGATTTTGCAGAGTGATTAAATTGCAGTGACAGATTTACTAACCTGAGGGTGTTAGAATTGAGGGTTCAAGACAAATGTGAAACCAGTGTAGTTCAGTCTTTCCAAAGAACGAAAAGCACTGAAGACATTTAAGGCAGGATCTGTAGTGTTAAAAGTTTATCATGTCAACACTCTTGTTACTCAGTGGCTACAAGAAGAAAAACAGGTGGAATACAAATGTTTGCAGAACTCTCAGTCTACAAAATAGGGTTCACACACATACTGCCACATGGCGTTGGATGGTCTGGATGGGAATTTGTTTTCCTCAGCTGATCCAGCATATGCATCCAAAAAGATGTATTGATGGCAGTTCAGCTAAGCACCCTTCTATGCATAACACATATCATTTATGTGTTAAAAGTGGACACTGAACGAGCTTCAGGATTTAGCAATTCTGCATTTGCAAAAAACAACAACAACATAAGCTATAAATGACCTTATTTTTCCATTCATTGCCATTGTTTAAAGTCCAACTAGCAACTCCACAAGCGAGATTGAAGTTGGAGTTGAGAAATCTCTGACAGCGGATTGTAAACTGTATTCTGATGTGAGTTTCTGTTCATAGAAATTAATTTCAGTTCATTTGTCTTCATCATATACGTGTGATTTTATTTTGCCTCTTTAGTTCTCCACAGGTCCTGCTTTCTTTTCGTGCAACCAATATCCAATGAAACATCCATGTTGTACCACAAGCAGAAATTGGATAACCTCTGATGCTTAAAACAATGTCTTTTGCCTTTTGATTATGTTTGTCATAGAACCTGGAAATTTAGTTATGTTTTTTTTGTCAATACAAATAGCTTGAAACCAAAACGTTATGGGAATTATCAACTTTAAGCATTTTGACAGTACATAACATAGCTACACATAGAGGATAGAAAGTAGCCCTGAAAAAGAGAACTACATAATGTACATTCAGCGACATCAGTGCATTTGGGTTGAAAGAATCTCATCAAACCAGAGCCCCAATGATTCATCATTCACCAGTGGAGGCAAAGAAGTGTCAATCACTGTGTGACTGTTTCACATTTTTGATAACGGGTAGGACACTGATGGAATCATTTCCCAATCACACATCATATACCTGGAATATCCCACCTACTTTATATGCATATTACTTATGTTAATTTTGCCCAGAGCGTATCCCAAGCATCTTTTTTGATTTACTCAATTCATCCATCAGAGTATCTGCTGATGTGTTTTTTGAGATAACATGAAAAGGTTTCATTGGTTCTTATTAACAAAGGAATGGCTCTAAAAGTTTCATAGAATATTACAGGATTTGCTAAGCAAATTTTGCATGCATATAAATGTGTGCAGCATTACCTTGATTTGTTATGTCCATTATTAATTTTTTTTTATCCAGAAAGCTTTCACCTGAAGTCTTTGGTGTCTGTGAGCAATGTTAACTTTCATTGCAATAATGTAACTCAAAACAAGAACCTGTGCACTGTGTAAACAGCAGTGTAAAGACAGTAAGACAAAAACAAACAGTAAAACTGTTAGGGGCATGAAACAAGAGGCCTGCAGATTTATCACTTTATCTATGTGGAAGCAATCTAATGCTCTGTGGACCTTGGGGATCAGGGTATTTGTCCCTTGTGAACCTTACACAGTTGTTGCTTCAGCTCTCTCTCTCTGTTTTTTTTTTGCTCCCATGCAGACTGAATATGAATTGGCTGCAGCAGAGAGCCTGAACTGCAGTGGTCTTTGGGTCAGCAAGGGCAAAGTGATGCTGTGCAATCACAGCTACACAACACCTCGTGATTGAGAATATGAAAAGGCAGGCATACTGTACGTCTGAAACAAAGTTTGATTCCAAAACAGCCCAAAATAACTTTCTTTTGATTAAATAAAACAATTACCAACCACATATTATGAATCTTCTAACAACTTTTAAACTAAACGTAAAGACCTGGTTAAAGGCCTAGCCTCTCTAGATAGGGACTAAACCCTGTACTGAGTACTTGACAAATAGGTTCTACAATATGGTAGAGCCAGAAGAAAAGCCATGGGGCCAAGTTATATCAATTTGTTGTTGTCTATTGGGATTATTATTGTACTCCCCAGATTGTGTGATTCATTGCTAAGATGTCAGACAATGTGATCAATAAAAAACGTAAGGGTTTTCCTGGTTGTGGTGCTATGAAAAAGGTCATAGGCTTCGCAAAGTCAATAAAAAAATGCACTGCATTTGACCATAATAAAGAGATTGTGGTAAAGACAAAGACAGTGTGCTTTTTTTTGTTGACTAGATACTTTTCAAAGAAGTAACCTCAAACTTTAGCAGCAAAAAACAGGAAAATAAGGACTTGACTGATTTTGACTTGTGTCTTTTTTCTTAATCATTTTTCATTCCACCTTTTGGTTGTATAAAATGGATGTACGGTGACACAATCATTTTCAGAGAAACTTTCATCTGTTGTTTTTCTTGTGACACGAAAGAGCTGGGGCTAAAGCCTTGAATTACCTCCGTCCTCTGCCTCTGAACTCCCAAGGCTTTATACAAGTGATATATGGCCTGACATTGGGTCAAAACAAAATACACTACTTGTCAATTTCCTGTTGTCTGTACACAGTGGACACTTTTGGACCTGGGGTAAAAGAAAGAAACTGCTTCAGAGATATACTGTAGGTATACACCCTAAAAAAAAATTACTTTTGAGGATATCACTCCAATGCAGACTGTAATGCACTGCCATTTTAACTACAACCCCTGTATAGTCCTGCAAACTACCACAATGTACTTTAAATAACTAAGAGTGAGAATCTTATAACCTTAAATTACAGGTGTTTATTTAAATGCCAAGCATTTGTTTCTGGGCAAATCCATGTCTCCTGGTTTACGATTGTACAATGTAAGCAAAGGAAGCTATTGAAATGACTTGGATACAGGGTTTGTAAGGATTTTGGATAGGTCATTAGAGAAGTGGCTTGGAATGTATAAGTCAATACAACGAGAGATTAGTGTTAACACTTCAGCTAAAGGGCCACACACACATAAGCTGAAAGGCTGATAGTTAGAGAGCATAAGACAGTGAAAGTGAATGAATATTAGATTTGTTAGTGGATTTTTCTGGTGTTATTTTGATGTTGGAAAGTTTAATTAGGAGGGGTGATTTGACCAGATTAGATGCGCTGTGGTTTAAGATCCCACCTCACAGATTCACTTAAACCAATGCATGTGATATAACAAAACAACACCTAACAAGTGCAATGAGCACTCTCTCTGCCTTGGTCGGTAAGTTTGTGAAAGCCCCACAATGCAAACAGTCTTGATATGAAAATGGCAGTGCATTTCTGGAGCAGCAGCAATCACCTTTTTGCACTTCTCCTTTGACTCTACTCTGGGGAGACATCAGCATATCAAACAGAAGCAGGCAAATTTCAACCCCTCCCAATAGGCTTTGGGAAAATGGTTTTTAATCGACACAAAGTGCAGCTTCATTAGGAGCGGGCCAAAGTTTGGGTCCATTTACGGGTGCAATAAGAGAAGCAAAGGCATTCATCATAATCATCTTGTCAATAACAGTGCAACATGATCTTATTGTTTTTTAAGTCATGTTATGAGCTTGGTATAGTTTTGTTTACAGGAGCGTGATGTCAGGGTGTAGACTGTTAAAACTGTAAGGAAACATTATGACTTGAATAAGGACAAAAGCTTTCTGTCCATTGCTCCTTGCTTGTGATATGTGCAGTGCATCACTGCTGAGCCATTAGTGCGCCCAGCAGGTTCAGCACCTCTGTGACTGCTTGTTTATCTCAACTAAGCAAGGTGAAGTGTTTTCTGTCTACAGTAATCAGTCTAACATGTACAGGCCTTTCTTTGGCTTCTTTATAAAGCAGCCTTGCGAGAAAAGAGGGACGACTCGTCAAACAATCTTACCTTTAGTGGTTTCCCTCTCCAGGCATAAAAGAGGAAATGTGCCATGCAAAACATCAGTGACCCTACGAGCTTTTCATTCAACACCGTTTTACACTCACTGGTATCAGAAACAGCGGACTGATGTTGTCTGACATTGACTTTGGGCATCACACAATTCTCTTTAAAATCAGATCATTCCAGGTAAACCTCCCCCCTATCCTACCTCTCATTGAAATGTCAGACTGTCTCACCGTGTCAGCCTCTCTGCTTGCAGCAACAGCTTATCAGACGCCATGTCAATAACTTTGATGTTTCTTCCATTTTCACTTCATTTCCCATGCCCCTTTTAGCAAATTCTCTAACTCTGGCTCGTGTTTCTCAAACAATACTACTATACTTTTTGCACATGAAATACCATTGATAAGTTGATCTTAATTAAACAAAATCTCAACTACATGGCGGTATATGGGGTTCCCCAAAGAAGTGTAGCCTATCAATAACTTGCCATTATTAGGTGTCTTTACTGTGTGGCGAAGCTGAGACTGTTCCCTTTATTTTCAATATACCAGGGCATCTCTTGTAACATATTTTGTTTCACCTCACGAGTTAGTAGCAAACAATGAAATAGCACAGCACTGTCTGTATCTGTGGACAGAAATAACTGAAGGTTTTGTGGAAGCCCTGCATTCAGCATTACAGGTGTACAGCACTCATCCCTTCAGAGCTTCAGCTGTTCTTTGTAGGCGTAAGTTCTGTTTGTTGCTGTGAGACTCCTACAAGTATAGCAATTAGGTTAAGTGGCAGTTCAAAAATGGAAAATTTAACAAACAGACCCATTCAGTCATTTGTAATCATTATATTGTAGCTTGGGTGTGTTGATGCTTATTTAGAATTTAAAATGAAATCAGTTCTTTATCTGAGTGCCTTTTTGTATGATTTTGTAACACAGATGAGTGATTATTCAGTTCATTCATGCCTCACAGGTGTTTTAATGAAAATCTTAAGTCTGGTTAATGTCCAGTTCTTTAAAAAAAACCTGTTTGGTTGTTATTTTTCTCTCATTCAACACTTTTTAATTAATCTTCTATTTTTACATTGATTTCTCTCCCCACTCTTTACATCAGATATACAACTCACATATAGCTTTCTCTCTTAGGTCTGGATCAGCCTTTCACCTCTCCTTAATCTATTCCCTGCTTATGTTTTATTATGTCAGCTATTCTGGGATGTGGTACATATTTGCACAGAGAGGCCTGTCAGTAGTCGGCCATTTGGCAGGACATAACTGTGTGTCAATTGGAACGGTCCTGAGTATGTGTTTGTGGGTATGTGGAAGTGTAAGATGTTGCTACAAGATAGTGTGTGTGGGCAGGGGATGGGTTAGGGGTTGGTGATGGTTTATTGCAGTAGGTTTTGGCAGAGGGATAGGGATGAATTTAAGGTTTTAGAGGGAAGGAAGAAATATTTGGTAACAGTAGCAGTATGCAGGCCAGTATTGATCAGATGTTGTTTTATAGAGCCTTCCACATTGTAAACAAACAGTTTGGGGGGAATAAAGCAATTATTGGTGCAAACAAATAACCTCAATGTGGCTGAGTAGAACAAGGGAGAGAAATCAGGAAGGAAATACCAGTAAAGCGAAAGAGAGAGTGCAAAATACTGGACACAGGAATGCTCGTATTTAGGTTTGCTTGTTCTAACAACTGATGGCAAAATGACAAAGGGCAGTTGGTTTTTAAAATATGTTGCACTAATGCATGTGTTGGGAAAAAAAATTAGATGAATGCTGTGTGTGCAGAGTTACTTATACCAGTTTCACATCAGCAAGAAATCTCCTAAAAAACTGTATATTTGAACACAAACAGCCACATTCTTCGCTAGGACTTGAGTTTCTCCTGCCAGACACCCTAGTATTTTCTCCGCACCAAGTCAGAGTGGGCTTACGTAAGAACAGTGTAGGATATCCTCTTGAGAATTCAGCACGAGCCAGTAAGGGTGAGGGTGACGTTTTTTATACTGCTGTTTTTGCTGCATGCAACCGCTACGATCTCTGTTGACGTAAAACGGCTGCATTTTGCTTTCAGTTCGCCAGTCTGTTGTTCTCTGCTCTTTGGTTGAGGTCGTCATTCCGTTGGACTTCACATAGCGTAGCGTTGATCCAAGTACAGTATTGTCATTACAGCCTTGTGTAGTGGACTCTGTTGCTTTGTCCACTACTTTCACGTTCAACATCAGGTCCAGAATTCAAGGGGCTCTTTCTTAACTCTTGCTTTACCTTTTATTGACCTTGAATTGGCAACAAATCCCAACCTCCCACTAGGCAGCAGACAGAATGTATCATACAGGCTTTTATAGAATCAACTAGACTGGTTTAAGTCCACTCTTATTGGATTTAATAAATACTGAGATGAGTAATTATATCTATAAAGGGTAGCAAATGAAACCTGGGTAAAATACATGCTCTGGTTTGTTGCTATAAGTGAGTTATAACTTTGTTTTGTTAGAGAAGATAATCCCCACAGGCAGACACAAAGCTTATATTAACCATGTGCTTTGTGTGTCCATGTTAATCATTCATTCAATCAATCAATCAATCAGTCAACTAGTCAGTCAGTCAGACAGACAATCAATCATTATTTGTATAGCGCCAACAAAAGTTATTTTGTGTATGTGCATCTGTAGATGGCTACAACAGGGACTGTATGTCTGAATATCTCAAAGCTCTTAAGACTTTGGCAGAGTTATTCTTGTCACGGTCTTGTCTCTCTAGACCCCCACCTGTCCCTCTACATAACCCTCCCTCCCAAGACCCCTGTTTCCCTTGGCACTCTTTGTTCCCCCTTTGTCTCTCATCAGAGTTATTCAATAGGAAGGGGTGGAGACCTTGAATAAATAGCTCTAAGCTCTGCATGGCACAATAAGTTTGTGTGGACTTGTATGTGTGTAAATGTGTGTGTACAGTCCGCTTGGGAATAAAGGGAGAACCAATATTAGGACCGCTGCAATATAACTTAAACTGAACCTTTTTGAATATCATGTCATATCGACAGTACGTACACACAATTTTCTAAATGCATCAGTAAATGCCGCCTGTAAAATTCTCATTTCCCTATAAGGAACCACTATACAGCGGAGTACAGTACAGCTCTAAAAAGCTCTGTTTTGACATTGTCTGTGCACATTAGAAATTGACTTCCAGCTATGCACTTTTTTTTGTGTCGTGGCGGATAGTGTGTGACCATCACAGGTTGTGGTCTGCACACGACAACAAAAAGAAAAAGAAGATGTCGGCATTGAGAAGAAAAAGGTGTTAGAATGTGTTTAAGAGGGAAATGTGGAGTGTCTGTGTGTGTGTGTGTGTGTGTGTGTGTGTGTGTGTGTGTGTGTGTGTGTGTTATGGTACATGTCTTCTGTCACGCTTCATCCTCCTTAACTGACTTGCTTCCTGACTCGTATTGCTTGGGGCACCATGGCAACATGGTGACCATGAAATGATGGATGTCACTTTCTCTATGTGTATCTATTTGTATGTGTGTGTCTGTGTGTGTCTGTGTGTGTGTGTGTGTGTGTGTGTGTGTGTGAAAGAAAGAGAGAGAGAGAGAGCGAGAGAGAGAGAGAGAGAGAGAGAGAGAGAGCGTGTGTCTGTGTGAGTGTTAAACAAATACTTTTTAGATGATATGTTGAGACAGGTGCCGGCTTTCTTTTTCTCTTTCACACATCCTGTCACTACTTGTTGTCAGGTTACCGTGACAATGACCAGAAACACACCTGTGAACACAAATTCAAAATTAAACATCACAATCATTTCCATCATTCCTGCAACAAAAACCTCCTGAGCAGCAACCAAGATGCTTACAAAGCAGCGAGGCTCCTGTAGTTGTTTGTGACTCTCAAGTTTTTCAATCATTCAGGAGGTTAATCACATGCAACCACTGATGAAACATTTCTGTATTTTGAACAGCAGCTACAATGTCGCCGTAATTACAGAAGACTTCCTTGAGTGTCTTATCAAGGGGAGAATATCGTTTGAGGGAGAATGACATCTGTGTCTTATCTTTTTTTGGTTAGACAAGCAGATTTGTCTCCCTGGAAATCTTTTCTTAAGACCAAGACGCCTTGTATTTGAGTACAATTAATTACACGTTTACAGTGTATGTGAATGAGCTTAAGAAGCCCTCCATCAGTGAGTTTTTTACGTATAACTCTTATTGTGATCTTGGCCCTAAACTGAGGGAATTAATAGATCAAAAACCAGAGTTCATTTACAACTGGACTGATAAGCATGTAGGTTCCGTTTGAGAACAAATGAATCTGAATTGTTAACCTTCTGCAGCAATATTAGAAGTGCATAGCTTCCTTGGAAGCCGTGGAGAGACCTTGTGAAAAATCCCATCTCATACAGCTCCTAAAAAGAGGGTTTGAGAAGGGTTGTTAATTCACAACATACTACAATGACTAGAATGTGCTGAAGACAGAGAGCTGTGGCACCACACTATCTAAATTCACCTGTGACTCAGTAGGGGCATATACTGTATGTACACATCAAAATTATATAAATTCACAAGCATCCAAACAGGGAGTAACACCTGATGTAAGCGGCATTATTTCAACTGTAGTGCAAAATTGCCAGATGGCCAGTCCAAGCCTGGAGAAACACATCTAATGACCATCATGTTTCAACTTTAATCAGTGGTAAACCTACTGTCAGGAAGTCCTAGCAGGTTATGAAGCAGACCAAAATTAAAACTGATGCCTCTCTGTGGGCTACAAATGCAAACAATGAAATCGCAGAAAGAAAATACTGTTCTTGTATCTTGTTTTAATGCATGCTTAATGCTCAAAGCAAAGTGGGTCATTTAAATTGGAGGCAAGATGAGATTTTTAAAATGAAAATCATTATTACCAATGTATGAGACAAAAAAAACAAAACCTTCAACAGGGGGTCGCCAAAATCAAATAAGCTTTACCACATAGGTTATCAGTAAAGGCAACTCTAGATAGACACACACAAACAAACAATGTGAGACACATTGAGGCTAGATATACAGTATAGGCACCAAATGAGATCAACAGTAACGCCATGTGTCTAGAATATAAAGCGTCTTAGCTTTCATTTTAATTGAAGACTGTATGAGCAAAGCATGAACTGTTCAGTGCATTACAGGTTTTCCATAAATGAATAAATCGCGTTTCAATGATTTAATGGCATACCATTTTGCGAAAGAGATTGTGTAATATACGTATGACTTCTTGGGCAAATGAAAATCACACATTCACACACATTCTCCCAGAGATCAAAGTAGCCATGAAGCCCTTTGAGATTCATTTTTAAGAGTTGCATTGCAGTCCTCAAGGCTGATTGAACAAACCCACTGTTGACTCCACATCAGATGACGGTTGCCCTTGACACTCATGTAAGTCAACACTGAGAAGCTTTAATCAAGTTCCAGCTTGATGTTTGCAGTAAAACTTACACCAGTGTAATTGATGTATAATAAACATTCAGCTATCTGTCCATTGTTGGCAAGACAAACTTCTATAGAAAAAATAATCCCACTTTTAAAAAAACGTTTTAAGAAGAGCTATTATGTATTGGGGAGCATTGGCATATAAATCAGCTCTTCTCCTTCTTTTTTACAAACCATGTTATACGTTATACCGACACTTTGTAAATGGATAGGGTCCATACACAGAATTATAATCTTTCCTTGCAGATGTGCAGAGCAAATATCCAGCAGCCAATTAGGACATTTACGGCAGCACGTCCCCAAAAGGGTGATTCGTTTCCAGATATTCTCATTTTTTTGTACAAAACAGGGACTACATTGGTGGTTGCGCAAAGACAATGCCTGTAATAATCCACATCACTGCCCACATCTGTCTGTATTAATCAGTTTGTTTTTCAAAAAAAAAGTTGTTTTCTGCCATGCAATTAAATTTATCCAAAAACCGTTTCCACAATATTCTCTCTAAACAGTTGTAATTCTGCTCCAACTCATGACATTGTTAATTGTAGCCTGGGACGCTTCAAGCGCTATACATGCCAGCCGTGATGGAAAGAAGGGGATGATGCATGCAGCTGTTGTAGTCCTTTAACGCACTGCTTTAAACTGCAGTACAAACCGAGAGGGGATGTGTGTTATTTGGCCTTCCTGAGGATGTTCAGTGAAATCAACAGGAGATAAAACGTTTTTTTTTCTTCTATACTTTTTCTTTAATAACATTTTTGATTTTATAATACAAAAGTACAGACAGAAAAGACAAACACAACAACAACTCAAGTCAACCTGCCACTCTAAGAAGTGAAAGGGAGCATGTGTTCACATTGTCCGAAAGTACAGTATATAGTGCCCTTCGGTATGATGATGATCAGGGATGGAGACCGTATTAACAAGACAAAGCAAACTGAAGGAAAAACAAGACCAAGGCAGGAGAACCAAGAATCAATAAATTTATCAATATCAATAAAAAAAACAGCACAGTTCAGGGTAGCACAGTACCAGCCCTTGTGAAATAAAGCACTACAATACAATCAGTTCATGTTTTGATTTCTCTCCTTCTTAATATGCTTAATAAAAGGACTCCCAAATCTTAAGCTGGGATGCATGTTTGACGATGTATATCAAGCTTCTGGACTTGGAGTAGTGCAGTCGATGAAGAGGAGAGACAACTTTTAATTTCCCTATCATTATCTAGTGAACTATTTGTGTGTGTATGTGTGTCCTTTGGTTTCCATTTTACTAATACAATGCCATGCCATAATCATAACGTCTGATTTCAAGAACAACATGGTGAATTATCTGCCTGATTCTGGTTGCACAATTGATTCTATTATTGAAAACCACTGTGGAATCTTTCAAAGTAGGGGAACCAAATGTCGTAAAACATGTATCCTCAGTTGTATTTTTCAGTAAGTGTCTCTAATGGTAATGGTAATGGTAAGTCTAACTGTGTTTTGACGATGCACCTCACGTGTGCTTTGCATTGGATTGCTAACCTGGTCTCAAAGGTAGTAGCAAACAGACCCACTCTTCTGAAAAAGCACCCACTATTCACAACAAATTGCAGTGAGCTGCTGGATTGCCAGTGACAGATTCCCACTACAACTCTCTACCCACTGTGCACTTCTCCTCAGGATAATGTCACCTCCACAGAAAACAGGTTTCACCTTGTGTATCCAGCCTGCACATAAATATAGTCATCTGGTCCTAGTGACATAATTCGCTATCCCGCCATCACTCAGCCCTCAAAAAAAGATGAAACACGAAAATTTTAGATAAATGCATTGTAAAGTTGAGATTTTAAAAACAAAAACATTTATATGCTGTACAGTATATTACATAATGAAATAGCTTTTGTAGCATAACTATGAGTAAGGTCTTTTTCCTGCTTTTTGTGAAGTTTGATGAGAATAAAAAAAATGAATTGGTGCTATACAAATGTACAATATTTGTATATTTAATATTTAATAAATACAAAAAAAACCCAACTCAACAGCATCAGTGTATACAGTACTGGTTTGACGAGAAATGCTATTTGTAAAATGAACTTGTCTTTTTTTCACATCTCCCTAACAAAGAGCACTTTTATCAAGATAAAAGGGGTAACATAAGAGGACATGGGCATTTAAACCACAAATCAGCAAATGCATGTAAGTAGCACTCAATGGTAGACAGACAGAACATAAGCCTATGTGCATTCTCTGTATACATGTGAAGGTACAATATGTATGCACAAGATGATTGTATGCAGTTATACTTTTATTCTTTATGTTTTGAGGACAAAGGGGAGGATATTAAAAACAATGACAATCTTGTTGAATATTTTAGTATGAAAGAGTAATTAGGATAACAATAAAGCAGCATGACTAAAACATGTTTGAAGGTATTTTGAGTTATTTTTTCCAAGCTGACAGCTCATTCAAAGAACTTTAACTCATAGCTCTGTTTTGAATAGAGATATTGCTGTTCTGTTTATTGTACAATCAGACCATATAAGTCAATTCTTCATTTTCTTTTTCAATTAAGTGTAATTATACAATGTTTTCTCTAATATGATCAAATGAAATAGTAGTTAGTGTCAGCTTTACTCAACATACTTGGCTGGTTAGTTTGTTCATTGTTTGTTTGTTTTTTAATGCCCCATAAATGGAATGATTTAACTTTGCCTGTACCAATGCCTGATGGGCATTCCTGCAAGAGAATATTGAATGCATTACATCCCACAAACTGAAGTAGCTTTTGTTGTCCAAATGTCAAAACAAGGGAAAATTACGGTTAAGAAGCTCATATGCCAGTTAAGGGAATAGTAACAGGCACAATGCCAACCCCTTACTCTTTCCAAAGAGCACCTTCTTCTCCAAACAAATGTTGCTCCAGGAAACCTAAAGCCTCAAAAGCAGTTATGAGCCATTAAGTCATGACATGGTGGCAATGTCCATTTTTTGGGAGGCTGGCACCCACAATGTGCAAACTGTCAAAACTCAATAAGGGGTCGATTCCCTTTCTCACAATACTAACTTCATTCTGAACATTGCCTTACTATAAAAACAGTGACGGGGATATACAGTACAAGTTAAAAAAATTCAACATCAAATGGGAACATTTCATAAGACAGTTATAAGGAAAGTCAGAGTACATAAGAGAATGACAGGACACTGAAGAGACGAGGAAAGATATTAAAGAGAATGACACTGAAAGCTGCGTGCCAGGCAATTCCTCAGAGTGTACTAGCTTGTACCTTCTACTCACATACTCTCTGCACAAGGAGACAGTTTTAATATGATAAGTGAACAGCAAAATATGCTCTTACACGCTATATCACTTTGCTTCATTTCAGATAAAATGTACTGATGTCATTGAAAGAGCTAGTTTCAATCATTTCAATATTCAAATGTAATATTCATCAGTGCAAGAAAAAAATTTCTCCCCTATATTGAAGCTGGATGCAGACAGAAATTCAAAGATAAAACAATATGGATTTGCAGAGATATGGTAAATTAAAAAAGGTACGTCCACGTCTTAGGATTTCTTGACAGAACTTATATTATTTCAAATGTGTTAGTAGACATCACATATTGCTGGAGATAAAAGATGTGACAAAGATAAAAAGGATTTTATTATTACTGACTTTAAATGAACTATTCAGAGCCAGAGTTGATGTTTTTGCACATTTTGGGTCTTTTAAACTTTAATTGTCAGGGGAGCAGAATAATATGACATGTTTTCATGTCTATGTTTCATACAAAAAAACATCCTGTCCCCGAGGAACCAAGAAGAAAAAGTAACAGTGAAATAAAGACATGCTGCATGATCTCAGCTCCATTGTTTTATTTTTTGTGATTTTTTTTTCTTTTCCTGCTGCTGCTGTCACGGTCTCAAAATAATTTTGCTTTAAGGCATATAGAGTCCCATAATCACCAGCAATTGAATCAGTGAACTGATGTTTGTCCTTTGTTAGACATTATTGAGGTTTCATTGCATCTGTACCCCCCGCTGACAGGAAACTACTCTGCTGTCAGTATCTCGGTAATGATTTCCTGTTGTGAAATCAGGCGCCTGCATGTGGAAATGCACACGTACGAAGCAAAGCATTGCAGGAAGTTCAACACATATGGTGATACACAAGCAGGCGCATTACACTGCAAAGTGGAATAAAAACCAATAATAACCAATATTTTATTTAAAGGTTAGATATTATGCAAAATACACGTTTCAAAGTTCTTCTAACACTAATATCTGTCCCAAGTCTGTCAACAAACCCCCTTACTATGAGAAAAGTCCACCCTCTATGTCTTGTACCTGCTCCACATGTGTGCTCAAACAGGCTATTGAAAAATGTTCCCTTCATGACATCAAAAAAGGCAGTAACCCCTCTCCGAGGTTGGTGACTATTTAACAGCTAGATGTTTGTTTGGTTTTTTTTCTGTCTTTTTGTGTGTCTTTCAACTGCTAACGATGGGGCCTACAGCAAGTAAGCCCAAGCCCACCAAGTCCTTCAAGAGGGGTGCAGTCAAACACAGCATGACACAGAAGCAGCCAGTTCTGAGCAGGGCTGAAATAGATGGGTTTATAGGCATATACTACAGGATCAGAGGGGTTTATTCGGAATGAACTTCACAGACATGTTTTGCGGACCTCTATACAAACTTGTTGAAAACAAGTATGTGACTTTCAAAGTTATGTTGAGGTGGATTCAGCCATGTTTGGAGCGTTCCCCTTTGAACAATTCAAAGTAACAGCTTCTGGGTCAACAATCATTCATGTTCCAGGGTGCACATTTTACAGGGCTCAAGATGAATAGTGCCATGTACAGTGTTGGCTTCAGCTTCTAAAGAGGGGTGGGGGGAGGGGGGGTGATGCTAATGTACAAGCAGAGCGCCAACAAATAATGCTAATGTGCTGATTTCCTCACTGTGCCCTGATTGTTTTGACATGCATTGGGCCTCAATCACTGGGCTTATTTCCAAAGCAGGCTTGCACCATTGACATCTGCCCAATAATACTCTTGGTAACAGTCTCTTCTTACTGACAGGTGCTGTGTCAGCTGCAGAATCACAGGTATCTCCGCTCTGTGTTATTCCACTGCATGGCATACACCATCACCAGTAAAGGAAAATGTTGTAAAGAATTTGAAAGCCACATATTTCTCTTACTGGTTGAGTGTTAGTTAGCCAAAAGGAGAGTGGATTATTGATTTTGATTGGTTAGGTTTCTAAAAAAAAGATCCCAAATAAACATTTATGTTGGTTCATGCTTGCTACAGTAATAGTAGCTGTCTGCTAACAACTACTGTATAACCAGTGCTGGGAGGGTCACTTTTACTTTTTCAAATTAAACTTGGAGTCCTTCGATACTGAATGCAGCTTCGTTGCACTGTGATGCTCCTCCTGGGCATTTTTCTCACACTCTGCCATTGTTATTTGGTTGTGTGGAGTGCTCTTGCACGTTGACTTGTGTGTAGTGCCGTAAAGTAATCCCTACAAGTCAAACTAATAAACATATTATACTCAGGCTGCCTGTTAGATGTAATATAATACAAAGTAAGATGTAACATAATATAAAGTTCCAGACTGTTTTCACTTGCAAGTTTTATTATAAAGCATCGTGGTAAGTGGCTCTAATTTAAAAAAAAAAATGCTATTGGCAACCCTCTGCCATAGTTTCTGGGTGCTAGAATATTGCTTTAATGTAGCTGGATGATATAGACTAAAGAGAGATGAAGACACTTTAGGTTAGAAATTTTAAAAAACGTGGTTCTTAAAACCAGGATTTTATATGACATACTGGATTCTTGCCTGAAACATTCTGAAATAGTGACCTGTTGTCTGCAGATCCATTTTAACTGGCCATGTCAATGTAATTGCCCCAATGCTGCTGTGACTGTGTTGTTCTCTTTATTCTATCTTGATTTCTTTAACTCTTTACTCTGTATGCTATGGAAATGAGTTGCCCTTCTGTGGCAACCAGCGTAATCTGAATCTGAAATCAGCCTTTGGTAGAGCTGACATCTTTTAAAGTGTCATTACTTACATTAGTTATTAAGACGTCAGAGCCATATCTTATTCTGGCTCATGTAACTAGATACATAGTCATATTTAGAAACTTGGTGCCACAGACTACACTGTTATATTTGATAAGTTTGTAGTGAGACTGTGTTGAAAAGTTAAGTCTTTTTCTCAGTGCAGGTAATGCCTTTGAGGCTATAATGTAAAGCATAGTTTTTCCTGAACCGATTTCCCAGACTCAGGCAACATGTGATCTTAATCTTGTCTTACATTGCATGATCTTAGCATTTGTCGCCCTCTGAGGTAAGGTCTAGTGAAACATTATGGAGAAAATAAGTGCAGGGAGGTTAGAGGGATTGATAAAATGGGTATTCGGATAAGCAAGTGAGGAGGGATAGAATGTAGACAGAGAAACAGCAACTGGGGGTTGTCTTGGAGAGAGCGACTGTACCAGAAGAGCAGGGACAGTTGTGTTGTTGGTTGTAATGATTGCTATTGAGATGGTGATGGTGGTGCTGATAGCGAGGCAAGGTTTAGTATTATGTTTGACAACCGCATGTGCACAGCAAGCTAATGGCACAGTGCCAGCAGGATGGAGGAGTGAAAGAGGGAGCAGGAGACAGGAACAGTTGGGGACGAAGTTTAACACAAGAGAACAGTTTGCATTGAAACAGAAAACCTGCTTCGACTCTCCTCCTGCTCCGATCATTGAAACTCTCTTCTGACGTCACTCCCAGCATTAGACCCTCCCCCAGTTCAGCTTCCCCCTTGGTCCCTGCCTCTTGCAATCTCCCTCGTGTTTGCCTTGTTGGCTTCTTCTGAGTTTGTTCACTTGATAGACGAGGTAATTACCAGGAAATGTATAGGGATCACTACCTGAGAGGCTCTGTGCACATGTGTGTGTGTGTGTATGTGAGAGTGTGATCCATTGTAATTATAAGGGATTAAGATGTTTATCACAATGCTGCTGTTAATCTTGTGCACAAAAGCATGCAGACACAGTTTCACACACACTCCCACAGTGCTACACAAATACTCCGAAATAGATGCATAGCAGTGCCAGCTCACTGATGGTTCACACACCTGTGACTGCAAGATTGCTTGTATTTAGGAAAAGAGATGGTTTCTTCTCTTAAATCATAATCCTAAAATATCTTCACTTGAGGTATTTATAACAGTTCAATTAGAACATACAAAATAAAGCACTGAACACTGCTGGTTTGAAAGAATCTTTTGAGGGTATTGACCAGTTTTCTTCCCCCCTTCAAAAAAAGTCCAATTACTATAAAGTTAAAACACGTTTAAGAAATACTCACTTTTTCATTTTTACTTAAGTGTTATTATTTCTGCACCGTCTGTTAGAATGCTGTATATTTTTCTTCTGAAGTCTCAAACTCCTTTTTCACATGCCTTGCACTCCAGAACCTTCCAAACAGGCACCAGCTAAACTGCATGTATGAATTCAAATGTTCACAACTGTTCAGCTGGAATAAACTCTGCCTCTCTCCTGCCAGCTTTCTACTGCTAATTTCGAGAGAGAAGTCGAGATCAGTTGATGTTCCAAGGTTGTTGTCCAGGCCGTTCACAACAAGCGAGTGGGCAGGTTGACGAAGTAGTGCACACTAAGCAGCAGAGTTTTACTGCTTAATATATTTTGTGCTTGCTTCATGTCCTTGCAATTTGTTTAGGCCTTTTCCTTGATCGAAAAGGCAGCTGAAGAGAGATATTCAATGTTGGAAGGAGAGAGTGAGAATAATGTAATGACTGCAGTTTGGTCTTTGAACCAGTGAGCAATGTGTTAAAGACATTAAGGTTACAAATGAACTGAACTTGAGCTCTCAATAAATTTGTATTGTTGTTCCTTATGCATACTTTACCCAGGCCATAACACTTACCTAAACCAAACTAACAATTTCCAGTTTCAATGATTTTGCCTGGCAAGGTTGATCCAAGGCAGGCCTTGAAAAGTCAGGAAACGAATCTCTGAACAATGTTCAGAAATTGCCAGGATTTTGTGTGTGGAAGGGGCTATGAGAAACTTGAGTAGGTAAGTAGTTATAGTCTTCTTGACAAAAGAAAGCTTTTTTACATACTCGATACAGATCAAAAGACGTAAGAAATATTTAATAACTAATTGTTCAAGATCATTATTTAATTGCATCTGTTTTCTGGCCACTAATGATCAAATAATTCCATAAGAAGTTATCATCAACATAAAGTCATTACTACTGTGCAAAGTCTCAGCCAAAACATGTCGGACAACAGTTTTTCTATTTCAGTACACAACAATACAATTGGTTCGTAGCACATCCCAATGGAGTCTTGTTTGGTGCTCTGACTCAACCTTACTTCAAATAAGTGGTAAAGCTTTTGTTTTCCTCTAAAAGATGAAAGAAAACATTAAACACCTGCTTTGGTGTCCCTGAAGTCATGTGTCACACTGTAGGTTGGCCCACACAGCTACAAGACTAATTAACCATTCTTATCATTAGCATATACATATCGTATGCATCTTAAATCCAATCATACTCTACATTTAATAGCTGAGAGGTTATATGGGTTACAGTACTTGCTCTGTGGTAAAAAGCTGCTGGTTGGTATCAAGGCATAAGGGGAATTATCTTCCTCCTCCACACTCAGAGGCGCGTGAAACAGAGGTACTAAAGGCATTATGTGCCTGGACTTAGAAATGTCATCAAGTGACACCTGCTCATACAGTTTTTTAATGTTCATTTAAGGATCAACAGTGGGTAGAAGCTTGCAATTGTGTTCTCTGTGATCTTGATGAACACAGGTGTGAAGATAAACACATTTACCCAAGGCATACACTATCTGGAGAGTCCATACTTGATTTATGCTGGACTATATTTTTTTTAAACACTCAAATTGGTAATGTGAATATGAGTGTGACGTTTATGTATTCCTACAAAGGAAGAAAACGGCAGCTATTACAAAATAAAGTTGGAGATGGACGACTCACACCAAAAGTGCTTTAAGTCTATGGGATGATGTGTTTTAAGATGATCTTTCCTCACTTGTATTTCTACAGAGAAGCACTAATCCCCATGTTAGCCTTGTTTCAAATACAGAAATAGTTCAGAGAAGCTGTTTACATAAATTTTCTTATGAAATACTACAAGGTTTCTCTAATTAAACTAGTAGGTTACAGACTTGCATTCTCCTGTCTAGCAGGGATAATATTACTAATACAGTATGTAATCCAAGTAACTGTACTTTTACTTAAGTCCAGTATTCTTGTACTCTTTCCACTGCTGCATACAACTGACTATTTAAAAGGGGCTGAAGATCTTTACTCCATTATAAAGTCAATCATACAGTACATATGAAATAAATAGGGCTAACATTTGGCAGAAAGATCCTTCTGAAGATGACATTCACACTCTGTAACAGTAGGGTTTCTTCATATGTGTGCTGGTCAAAAAAATCTGACATGATGGTCAAAACTGATGTGTCCCGTGCAATGAAACCATGATGTCGTTACAGCACAGAGTCTGTAGCTACCCTTTCATGTTCCCAGGTTGTTCTGTGATGGATGACCTCCTGTCCTCACCTAATGAAAACATGAATGCACCGCTCTTATCAAATCTATGAATGCAAGTGAAAATCCATAAGGCTTTGCTCTCGCCACCAGAACAATCAATGTCCAGACTACACCTTTGTGCTCGGCCATACATACACAATTCTGCGGCTGCAGGTAACAGGACAATGGACCCCAGCTTTAAAAAAAAAAAAAAAAGAAAAGAAATATATTTGGCTGTCAAGTGGATTAAAATTGGACTGAAGATAAAGTGGGAAAATAACAGGAGAGGACAGAGATAAGAGAGGGAATAAAGCAGAGAGACAGCGTTGAGGAGGTGATCACGTTGAAAATAACGGTGAGCCTTCAAACTCGGAATCATAAAAGAAAAAGTCAGAGGGGGTAGACTGCGTAGATGACAAAGAAATAGACTTACAGAGGTATTACAGAATACACATCACACAAACGCAGAGAAAGGGAAAGGATGTCGGAGGAGGTGATAAAAAACACCAGAGAAGGTAGAATACTGTGATGTTGATGTGAAGACTGAGGGCAGGTTGTTGTTTCCCTTGTTTAGAGGGTTTTTACAGAATACAGCATATTACACAACAACAAAAACAGTTTGACTTAGACCCACGACAGAGTGCATATGACTTGGAAAATAAGCAGGAAGTCTCCAAACAACTGACTGAAACAAAAAAAAAGAATATCTTCCCTTCTGGCTGTTAAATGATCTTTAGTTAGTAGAGTTGGACTTTATTCAGTCTGTGATCTAAACACTCTTATTCATCATTAAATCCCGTCCCTGTCTGCCCAGTTAATCATGATCACCAAATGTTTGCAGGCTATAATTGGCATGATATTGTTGGAGGATGATTTGGGAGTGATATTGAACTCTAAATAAACACACATGCTGATTCAATAATGAGACACTGAGGAGGGTTTGGAAGTGAACACTTCTCCTTTGAGAACTCCGCCACAAGCAATAAAGAGAAATAAAAAACAATAACCCCACATGTAGCCTCACTCAAAACTCTTATATCGTGCATGTGTGTGTGTGTGTGTGTGTGTGTGTGTGTGTAAGCAAGTAGCTGTCTTGCTTCTGTGCATGCAATATTTTGTTTGTGCGGTCACGACTAAACAGATCCTTGGGCTGTTATGCTACTTGAAAGAAATGCTATTTAGGAGATTATGCAAAGTCGTCAATGTCTTGAAAGGAAACACTACACACACACACACACGCACACACACAATGAGAGAGTCATTATACTGTACAGATACATTTAAACTCTGGAAAATTGTTGACAAGCGCAATTGGAATAATTGATTCCTATCCACATCCCAAAACAGTCTTTTCCATTTTTTTTACTAGAAGATTGGTTATTTGTGTATAGTTGATCTCATTGTGTGTGTGTGTGTGTGTGTGTGTGTGTGTGTGTGGTGTGTGTTGGAGGGCTGGGGGGGGGGGGTTCTTTTCAACACGGACTGTCTATCGCTTCAGCAGAGGGACCTTGCTGTTCTGTAAATGGAGCCTGGCCAACTGCAGACTTTAGCATTGGCAGTAGATCCACACAGAGAGAAAAGAGAGAGCGAAAGATGTAGAGAGAGCGGGAGAGAGAGAGAGAGGAAGGGGTGGTGTTGTTAGTGCAAGGACAAAACAACGAAAACTCTATCTGGCAAAAAAGGAGGTGACGGCCTTGTCTGCATTTGAACCACATAATTTCAATTGCTACTGTTTGGACCTGGACATCCTGGCATTGACAGAAAGACTGATAACAGATGGAGACAGAAATAAAGTAACAGCAACAACTGAGGGAATAAGGAATGCCAAGCATGAAAGGAGAAACTGAGGCTGGCACAAATAAGGTGCGATCATGTGCAGGTAACAGTTTGTCAATCATTCTCTGCCTGTCCACTAAAAAAAAGAATGCAGAACGACTATCAAAGACTATAAGTTAAACTGTTACATTTCTTGTAAATGAATCTGTACTCTACTACATTGTAATACATAAGTTTCATTGTTTTAACAATAATTCCATTAGTAAAGAAACGTTTGAGAATGACCACTCAGAATGTAAAGCATGATATAAACAGTGATAGGCAACTTGCTGAGAATGAGTAGTTAGCCTACTGTACTTACTATCATTAAGAGTAACGAGTTACTGAGACAGCAACTTTAGCCTTATTTTATTTAGCCTTTTTTTGCTTCGATACTCAAATTTGTGTTCATATAATGTAGTGTTTTTGTGGCATTCTTAAGAGTAAGCAACTTGCACATTTGAGATACATTTTTAGCTATTTTCAAAATGTAGGTATTTTACTAATTAGTCGCCAATTCAGAAGTTGGTACGTGAAGTGTGTGGCGTCAACAATATACCTTGCTATCCGTCTGTATGTCGGGGCTTACAGATTATGGAGTTGATGGATAGTGAAAATCAGCCCTGTCTGTTTGTGTAGAGTGGCTTCTTCTTGGTTTGCCAAGCTAACATGAGCTGCACTTGGGTCTCTGATGTTTGCAGAACCAGAGTCTCTGAAACTAGCTTAGCAAATGTGAGTTGTTGGCTATTGTGCTTCATGAGAGTTATTATTCATGACAAAAAGTTTTCCTATACCGTCATGTAGGTTTCCTTGTCTTTGCCTAGTTTGCACCAATGTATCAGCCATGTTTGAATGCCTTGATTTCATAGCTGAGAGTCAGACTGTCTTCAAAAATCATGTGTATAACTTGATGTGTGTGTATTCCTGGTTATAACATATTCCAGCAGCAATGGTCTTTTATTTTTCCCCATGATTTTGTTGCTGGACTTTTAATTAAAAAAAGACATTTCTATAAACTGATGTCAGTAAAAAAGTTTATTAAGAGACAAATAATTAAATAACTCAAAAAAGTCTTTTGAGACTACTCTTGTCTTCCTATACTGCGTTCCTTTTCAGAAATATGCCCATACCTGTTAGTTTTCAACCAGAAACCCTTCAGGCTGTCCAGGAACAGCATCAAAATACTGCTCCAGATGTTGCTGCGTTTTTAGCCTTGTGGAGGGAGCCACTAAACTAAGGTGCCGGTCACTGTTCACTGGCTTGCGTGAGAAGCTTTGTGTAATGCACCAGCTGACATCTCAGCTATGCCAACAGCCACAGTTGGCAGCACTGTGCTTGGAATAATGATATTCCTTGAAGGAGAAAACCAGCCTCTTAGGCCAGAGGGGATGGGGGACAAGCTTTGCTGGGCTTACTGGCCTTGGGGCATCTGGTCCACAACTCATTGCCACGTCAGGACTCCCCCTTGGGCAGAACAACAGAAGAAATACTATGCTGCTGCATTGTGTCTGTGATGAGAAAAGTTCTTTTTTTGGAGTGTTTACATTGCCAGTGCAGCACTGGTGCCTGACACACTTGTCCTCCGCAGGTCCTCTTTGTAAGAAGAAAGGGGTCGGATCCACCAGATGGCTTCTTTTTTTAAGGAGCTGGATAAATAAACCTGTCTGCAGCTTCCTTCTTACATCATGAAACAGGATCTTCCAGTCAAAACGCATGTAAAGACAAAATGATTTCCCCTGGATTTTCCCCTTTTATTTTAAATGCTAACTCATTCTTTACCTCCACAATAATTTAAACCAATACCGTGCAATGCCTTCTTCATTTGGCCTTAGAGATCAGCTTCTTTTTTGCTTTAAAGGTTAAAGAAGAATTCACAGACTCCATGTCATCTGTGTAACTGAAGGTGATATCGTAGCTCAGGAGAAGGAGAGGGAGGGATCAAGCCAAAACGACAAAGTTGAAGATAGAGATGATAAGGGGGCTGTCAGGAGATTGTTTCTGAGCAGTATGGTTGCAGCACATGTGTCACCTCCTGCAGACGTGCTTGCATGTCTGAGTGAGCATGACTTCGTCTAGGGGGCAAAACTCTCCAGATGCTCATTATAGCTCTTCGGTTAGATCATGGTTTGATCAGATTAACACTCAATTTTCACCTCCAGTGCACAAAAGTCTACACAACACTATGAGTTTACTAATAATGCAAACACATCATGAGAAAAATGCTTAACAAAATCCTTTACAGAACACCCAGGAGATTTCAGCCAACCTTGTTACATACATTAATTTGTTTCCCACACCCCACCATGCATAACATAACCATGGGAATGCAAGGTAATGAAACTATTAATTACATTATAGGAAGCAGGGCCACGCTCTGGCTTCAGTTATCCTTGGATTGCTGTCATACAAGGCCTTGTCATTGTAGTTAAAATTGAACTCCCTTGATGAAGATACATCCTGCACTATTTTTTTATGGAAAAAGAGAGGATATCAACTGTATACTTTGCAGTTCTGAACATCATAATAAAATGTAAGTGCTGTGCTGCTGTGTTTTAAAAAGCTAAGCCCAAATATAATCCGTTGTAGCATGGTTGGTCAAATCTTTTCGTAAAAGTGAAATGCAATCATGCTTGAGCACGGTGGGGGACAACTTTGCTAGAGTGGGTGCGCAATTAATCACATAAGACACTAAAGCACCTCTTAGACCCTTATTTTACTGCTTACATGATGAATGCAAAAGAATGTAGACAAAAGTACTGCAGCTGTTTGCACACAGTATCATAAAGCAAGACATCCTTCATTGCTTTTTGCACTCATGTATTTTATTTGACCTTTTTGCACCTGATTCTATGGGACTACGTTTTTTTGGTTATTCGCGGCTGCAATGTTAATTTACCTTCCAGTACTACAAAGTGAAGTTAAAGTGTGGAGAGAATGGAGAAATTAACAAAAAATTGTACTTTATTGTAGCATGTATTCCTTTTTACTGCTATATTCTGCATGTAGAACTGCTGTATAAAAGCAATGTCCCATTCAAGGACGTCCTGCCGTACTGCTTGTCAGCACCGCTGGAATTATCTTCTTAGGATGTCAGATTACAATTGTGCTGGTATGCAGTATAACAGTGATGGCTTGGATATGATAGAGCCTAAATCACTGTTGAAAAAAAACAAAAAACATAACATATTGTGAGTTGTTCTCCATAATTGAGTTAATTAATTTATACTTGTTAAAACAAAGTTAAGCTTCAGTGTACATGTTTGTACATTTACAACAGTTTTTTTTTTTAACAATTAATTCAAGTATTCGTTGGGATTTTTCTACATTTACATTTCACAAGTAAACAGCTTCAAGCCTTTCAAATTGACAATTTACACCGTTTGTATAGTTTATTTTTTGTCTCCATTTGATTGTGATTTCTAAATTCATGTATTATTCATTCTGTATCTGGTAGGCAATTTAAAGCAAGCGTATATACGTGGTTTGTTGCACAAGCCAGGTGGAATCTACACTATCCACTAATGAGGTGTCACAACTGTAAAGGGATCACAAATTAAACAGAAGCTTTTGAATTGTGTGTATATTACTGTACGTGTGTGCATTAGTCTGTGATTATCCTGTGTGTGTGTGTGTGTGTGTGTGTGTGTGTGTGTGTGTGTGTGTGTGTGTGCGTGCGTGTGTGTGTGTGTGTGTTACAGCCAGTAAAGACACACGTCAAGAAAATGTTTGGCCAGCCTTCAAAAGCGAGTGGATTTGGCTGAAGAATAGAGACAACTCCATATATCCTGCTGTGCCTGCCTATCTGTCTCTCTCTTTGTGTGTCTGTCCTATCCTCTAACACCACACCTCCTTTGTCCTTTTTCCTCCAACTAATCTCTATCACTCAATGATATCTGCCTCATGGATGATCCTCTGCATACTACTGTGACCTATCATCGATCATTTAGCGAGTAAGTACAATACTGTTAAGTAAAACAGCATGATGATATAATGCTACCTAGTTTGTATAGTCTCTTAAAAACGAGTGGTGAACATTTTCTCAGATGCTTGCACTCTCATTAGTAAAACTGCAACATGCATAGGTGTTAACACAGGAATGTATGCATGTTCCAAGGCACTGGAGTGTGTAATTAGTGGGGCTGCTACATTAAGAGATCATTACACCTCAGCTCTCTATCATCTTATTCATTCGAAGATCTCTCTTCCTTCAGTTAAACACCTGCCCACTCACTGTCTCCTGTCAATGTCCAAATGGTCATTCCTCTGCTAAGATCTAAAGGTGTGTTTAGGCATAACATATTTACATCAGGTTTCTTATGGGAGTTTGAACATGGGATCATTTCTTTGTTTTCAGATAAGAAGTGTTGGGAAACTCCCCACTCCTTACCCTATGGGGGAAGCTCATTTCAGCCGCTTGTATCCAGGCTCTTGTTCTTCAATCTGTCAATCGCACGCTCCATCCTGCCCCCACTCATGAACAAGACCCCGAGATACTTAAACTCCTCCTCCTGGCAAGGATTCCTCACCGACCTGGAGAGGGCAAGCCACATCTTTCCGGTTGAGAACTATGGCCTCAGATTTAGAGGTGCTGATCCTCATCCCAGCTGCCTCACACTCAGCAGCAAACCGATGACAAAGGGTAGCCCTGCCGGAGGCCAACACACACCGGGAACAGTTCCGGCTTACTACCGACAATGCGAATCAGTCTCCTGCTCTGGTCATACAGGGACCGGACAGCCCTTAGCAAAGGGGCCTGGACCCCATACTCTCGGAACACCACCCACAGGACACCATGGGACACGGTCTAACGCCTTCTACAGATCCACAAAGCACATATGGACTGGTTGGGTGAACTATCATGAACCCTCGAGCACCCGATGGAGAGTGTAGAGCTGGTCCAGTGTTCCGCGGCCGGGACAAAAACCACATTGTTCCTCTTGGATCTGAGGTTTGACTAACGGGTTTTATCTTAAGAAGGACACAAACTTCAAGATATTTAATATTCAGAGCAAATTCCTTGTAGTGTGGTTTATGAGCAGCTTTCATGGATTAATGGCATTATTAAGGGTGATGTCACAGTGTCGGTTGATGTTTAGGAAGGATCGAGTATAATTGTTGTTAGTATATGTTGCTAAGCCCCATGACTGCTCTTTAATCACAATGACCTCATTGCATGTTTTTTCTTCATGTGACCCCTTTGTAAACTCACAAAAACATGTCATTCATCATTTCAATGTGATAAAGTTAGATTGTTTGGTTAAAAGTAAGTAGTAAAAGTACCATGCTCAATTGTTGACAGTGGAATCTTAGCATGCTGTACAAAATACTGCGAAGGTTAAAGCCCTTTGTGATGTCAGAAAGGGAAAAAACCTCCAAACTGCCTGTTAGAACAAATATTTACTGAACATTTGAGCTGGCAAAGGATGGAGAGGACATAGTTTTTTTCATAATTAAAATAATAAAGTGTATTTTGCATAATATATGACAAGACCACAATTCTTCTTTTATAGTTAATGAGATTTTGTTTCCCACATGTTCTCAAAACAGTAACAGGCAAACTCCTGGGATTTGGGTTATTGTCAGGGATACAAAACTTTATGATGATTAAATGATACCATCACATAATTAAAAAAAAATAGGTTAAATTGTCTCTTGTTTGACCTTTTGCTGACTGTATAATCCCTTTATGCATTATTATGTGTCGGTATTTTATTCTTCTATCATGTTTTTTCCACCGGCTGCACGAAACGTAGGACTGAACAAGTTCAAAATAAATTCTTTAATTCACCTGACCTACAAGTGACCCGCACTGCTTGAGATTCATCAACAAGTTAGGTTCTCATGCTGTGAATTTCTTCAGCAAAAAAAAATCTGTAGATTAAAACTGAATCCTAATCGCATGAAAGGGGAATCAGACTAATTACATTTCCCCTTTTTATATCTCTGTGATTTTCCATCTCCGCTTGCACAAGTGAGGATTCTTCTCTCTCTAACTGTGCTGGCCTGCCACAGACTGAAGTCAGACATTGAGCTATCTGAATGTTGTCACAACTGTCCTCTCTCCTTTTCCCTCCATCAGTTCTTTTTTCTTCGTGCTGTATTTACTGACTTCTCTGTATCTCCGCAGGGGTTCACTATCAGAAGATGTTTTTCACTTCATCACATGATGATGTTTTGAGTACTCTATGAAGTTGATTTACATGAAAAACACGAGGCATAGTGATCAAACTGTAATGTTACAACATGTACTATTTCAGCATGTGGGACAATCTGTGACCTCTTCTTTCTTTTAACATCAGCTTTCCTGTAATTGAGGAGAAGCTTTGAATGTTTTACAAAGGATGTAAGACTGTCGCCATGGTTACACGGCTCATTATGGTATGTCCACCATGTCCTGATGTTACTAGCGTTCTATCTCTGCTTTGTCTGAAACGCTGATTTATGGGCTGATTAGGAGAACGGTTGACATCAGTCACATCAGGAAAAGTTTATTTAGGGTAATGTACTTTGTAGAATAAAACTTTTTACATACAGCAGGCAAAAAAATACCCTTGAGCTGTTTTTAGATTCTTATCAAAGCAACTAATGATATGGAGTTAATACGCTTGAAGTAACACTATTTAGTTCTTACCTTTAGACTTTAAATTTAATTATTTAAAATACAATCATACAGGCCTACTATAATATACTGAGTTGCTTAATATCTACTCCAAGGTCTTATTACTGGAAAGTAAAGTTGGGTGAATTAAAGTAAAAATCCCTAAATGGATCCTTACTGTCTAATAGAACAGAGTAATCCCAATGCTTCTGATATACGTTTGTATTCACTACAACCGACAGTCATCACTCTACAGCCGTGTTGTCACACTCAAATTGGGTCGGATTTGTTTAAATGAGTCCTCATTTAAAGAGGAGAGGAGAAAGACTGTTTTTTGCAAACATTAATATAACTCATCACATCACAATATAAAGGCTACTGGCTGATTTATTATTGTAAATCATTTATAAAATAAGAATATCGTGAAATTTGTAAAAAGCAGAAGTCTTGCTTCGTCTGGTTTGTCTACAAGAAGAGCAAGAACATTAAAATGCTGTTTTTTTTTAAAATTGCAAGTCAATCAATCATTTAAATATCCCAGAAAGTCCAGAGATCGACACACTGATTGGACGCAGCATCAGCGATTTGTCTATTTCTTGAATTGCCCCCCGGGGTCAAATAAAGTTTTTTGAATTAAATTAAATCGAATTGACATTTTTTAAATTTGCATATTGGACCAGGAGGAGTCTTTACACTAAAGATACTGATTTCATTTGGATTCATTCGTGATTTATTATTTTATTTAAATTCAATAAAAGGTACTTGTTGCAATCAGTGAAAGACAAAGAAAAACACCTCATCAGCATCAAGCAGAGGGGCTAACAGCAAGTCAGCCAAAAAACATTTTATTTTCCCACATATGAAAAAAAAAGTCTGCTGTTTTTCAAATGCTCATGTTTTTGGTATTTGCTGATGATTGATTTATAAGATTGTACTTCACAGCTATATTATTCCACCTGCTCTGACATCAATGCATTTAAAATACAGGGTACAATAACTGAAGAAAAAGAAGGAGAGAGGGCGGGCGACTTTGGGTTTGTGGCTGGAGGTAAAAATAGAAGTTATAGCAGAAAATGAACATGTATATTTTCACTGGCAGAGATAGGAATTTTTTTTGTTAACTTTTAAATCTGGATGGGCTGCCTAATTATAATCAGCAAAACTTGTGTCACATTTGTTAAAGACTCGACTTTGCAAGAAGATAGTGATAATTGTGGGCAGAACTAAACTTCTTCAGGATGAGAGAAGGGCAGCTATGGTGATTACAAGGTTTAGCTCTAATACAATCTTCTAGACTTGTGTGCAAATAAGGCCTTGTTGTTGTCTAAACGTATTTTTGAAAACAGAGGTTTTTCTGTGCGTTTGGCCTTTTGTACAGATGGAAACAGCGTTTTAGGTCACTGAAAACGCACCTTTTGGAACCCTCCTTCCAAGGAGATGTTAAGAAACTCTGTTTCTGGTGTTTATGTGTTGACAGGGAAAATGGATTTTTGGGCTTGTAGCATCACACTGGACCGATATCTCTTCCGCGTGGTGTCTTTGTGTGACACTGTCACTTTTGTTTACATTATTAGTGTGAAAGCAGATGTAACCACCTAGTGGTGGTTATAAAGTTGCTAAGTGGACTTACACATACAGTGACTGTCTCACTATGTTGACGAGCAGGTTGACACAGTCCGATGGGGAAGGCGTTTGTTGGGGCGTCGTTAAGGGGGAGGCACATGTGTGGACAGGTTGTTTTTTTGAGACGGAGGAGGAAGAACTATGTTTTAAAAAATACCGTCTGGAGAAGGCCTAAGACAAAATTGTTACCACTCCTTCAATCTCTTATGATATTATCTGCATTCTGTGTCAACCTGTGTGAACTTCTTTCTTTGGACAGTGTGTTTGCTAAATAAAGGGAAAGCAGTGTACATGAAAACTCAAACACTGTACAATGTACTGCAGTCTTCTCTTCTGATGTTACTCCAGGCTAATGACAGTTCAAAGTGCGATGTTCAATCACTTATTAGTATCTAAACATTTACCTCACACTTTGCTAATTATACATAGTTAATAATGACTAGGTGAAGTCTCTCTCCCACTCTCTCACTACAGCCAAGAAGGACATACAACTCAACTGTTTGACAGCCTGATGAGTTAACATGATGTTGTGTTTGAAATTGGTAAAATGCTCCTTCAGGACATTGGCACATTTTCCATTTCAGGATTCCTGTGAAACAAAGCCAAAAAGTGATTAACTTGGTATCATACATCTATATAAAGCAGTTTCCCTTCAGCCCTTAACAAAACTATCATCTTTTCTTAAAAAAAAAAAAGAAAAGAAAAAAAAAGACTTCTAAAAACAATCAAATGATTCTTGAATACACCCATATTTGCTGGGTTTATGAGCCATTGTGTCATTTTTTTTTTTTTTGCTTTACACAGATGCTGGGTGCGAATATCTATCCATGTGTAAGGCCACTTTTAGTCATTAGAAGCTTAACACAATTTCTGCCATCACAAAAATCTTCGAGAAACAGAGATCTTTAACCACTGTTTCAGGATGAACTTCTCGCTAAAACATGTCTTAAAATACTGTGTATTGTCTCATTGAGTCATTTGTTGTCTTTCCACTCAAACAGTACAGAACATATCGCATGACAGCTCACTTGGAGTGTGATATAAACACATGTTTTCATATAAAACTGCACTGTTCTCACTTGTCCTAACTAACAAGTGAACACTCAGAAGTAATCAGCTTTAACATGTGTGAGGTGAAGAATGGCCTTCAGGTTCCTGTTATTTGGAGAGGGCAAACACTCATAGGATCTGTCTACAGATCCTGTGTGTGTGTGTGTGTGTGTGTGTGTGTGTGTGTGTGTGTGTGTGTGTGTTTGCAGGTGTGAATCTCTGTTTGGCACCTGGAGGGTAAATGATAAGTGGAGATGCCAGTCACCTCAAATAAATGTCTCCCATGCAGCCTGGCAATACAACTGTTACATACAATTTGAAACAGCTTCATTTTCTGAGACAAATAGAATTTAACAATTTAAAATGGCTGGTGCAAATATCAGTGCGTTTGTTTTAACAAACAGCACAACAGTTTATTCTGCATGATAACATCATCAACTCTAATTATGTTTAAAAGAACTATGGAACTATAGTAAGACTAACATTGAACTAAGGAGTGCATGTGCAATCTAGTTCCTGATATTGGAGTTTTTCAGCTAGTGCACCCCTTCCTGTATGATCAGTTTAACCTTTTCTAGTTTCATGCTAATAGCATGCGAGTGGAAGAACATGAGGACTATGTTAGCACATGTGCACATTTGTTTGTGCATGCAAGAAGGTTATTGTGCAGCCACTGAACCTATGGTCCGAGTTATGATAGATAGTCAAGCAAACCCATATGAGCCTGAGGCTACTTTCATGCGGTTTACACGAGGGCAGCAATTACAGACACACTATTGACGTCCCGAAGGACGCCGTCAAAATGCCAGGGGGTTACACTGTGGGAACCCAGAGTGAGAGGGCTTTTTTACACATTGACTGCCTGAATGACTCGATCCCACCATTACCATATCATTGTGTTTGTACTAAAACCAGGTTTAATGTTATTATACACTCTCACAGACAGGAGAGTAATCCAGGCGACAGAATGCTCTCATGGATTGTGAGGCCCCCCCAACCCAAACATAATGTTTCAATTTGATCATATACTGTATAGAGCAATAATCCGCTCAGTTGTTTGATGGGGTGCGCCATAATGTCACTGACCCCTCACCTTAGCTGGAGGGCTAAAAGACAATTTCGCTATGTCGTAATGAAAAGTGTTGCTACAATACAAAGTGCTACCAAAGTGACACTTTGAAGTCCTGCTTCAGATAGTTTAAAGCTGTTGAATTATGCAACAATACGTTTTTCAAAGATCTACTTTTTTTTTTTGCATAAGGTAGGTACATATAATAATACACAATAATAGCATTCTAATAAGAGTTAAGAAACAGATAGATAGATAGATAGATAGATAGATAGATAGATAGATAGATAGATAGATAGATAGATAGATAGATAGATAGATAGATAGATAGATAGATAGATAGATAGATAGATAGATAGATAGATAGATAGATAGATAGATAGATAGATAGATAGATAGATAGATAGATAGATAGATAGATAGATAGATAGATAGATAGATAGATAGATAGATAGATAGATAGATAGATAGATAGATAGATAGATAGATAGATAGATAGATAGATAGATAGATAGATAGATAGATAGATAGATAGATAGATAGATAGATAGAAGCAATAAAGGGTGATAAGAAAAGAAGAAAATAGAGAGAGGACTGAGGAAAAGATGAATAGATTATAAAAAGAATTAAGGGAGAGACATAAAAGCATACAAAAAGAGGACATCACATAAAGCTGTTTTGTTTAAAGTGAATTTTTAGAAGTTACTTCAAAGATGTCACCGATTTTGCACGCCTTGTCTCCTCAGGCAGGCTGTTCTAAAATCAAGGAGCCCTGGCAGCAAACGCAAAGTCACCTTTCAATCTGAGTCTCAACTTTGAAACAGCTTCAGATGAGGATCTAATGTTGTGAGATGGTTCTTAAGGGGTCAGCATTTCTGTAATGTAAGTCGGTGAAGACCCAGATGAGCAGAGTGACCGGTGAAACCTTACAATCAATGCATACATTCACAGGGAGCCAGTGAAGAGAATAAAGAACAGGAGTGACGGGAGCATAGTTAGCAGACGGATGATTTAATGTAAATACTCTCTATTCTTAACAGCACATTTCTGTGAAATAATCTATAAAACTGAACACTTTATGGCTAAAGTTATGAACTGTTTATCAATCTGCAACAATAGCAGTGAACACTGTTCCAGTCCTGTCCAAAATAATAACATTAAAGTAGCCCATCCAGCTTCTTCCCTTGAATACTGAAACACTGTAGAACAATAATGTATACAGGCTGTTCAACAATGCTGAAAAGTCTGTCTGGCTGCTTGCATAATGATAGCCAAGAACCGGATCATCCCAGCCAGTTTTAACCCATGGTCACATGTCTAGTCTTCTGGAGGCTCTTAAAGATTAGAGTTGGATTAAAATTTATAGCCTGGGAAACTGAGAGCTTTTTGCATTGCCCAAATTGCTAAGTAGCCAGATAGTGTGAAGAAGTCCTTGGTTCAGTCATGGGGAAATTCTAAAAATATCTCCAAGCTCCCCAGACTGTACTATGAGTTATCTGTCGTTGTTTTTAACCCGCCCCAACACATGACCATTTCATACAAAAATCAACCATGTTTAAGTCACTCTTGCCAAAGCGGCTCTGTGCTTTTTTTTGGCTGCAGGAGGAGTTTGCTATTTGGTTCAGATTCGACGGAGACTCCCCAGACACCCAGTTCTACCCACATATAATGCATTATGCAGTCTGTGTGTGTGTGTGTGTGTGTGTGTGTGTGTGTGTGTGTGTGTGTGTGTGTGTGTGTGTGTCTATATGTGCACACAAATGCAATTTGGAGACATCAAGGTCAGAGTTAATTCAGTGTTACTCGGTTCTCACACACAACACTTCCAGACAGTCACATGCACACACATGCAATCCAAAGTTGCCTTGAGAGGAACAAATTAATAGAAACTATTTTCCCGTGTTCACTTTGAAGGGTGAACACCCTTTGTTATTTCTCCTTATAGATTTGCTACAAATTCTGTGTGTCTGATATTCTGATGGGTCAGAAAGCTGGAAGAGCATTGCTTTTTGTATGCTTTTGACACAAGAAATATACAGATTTTTTTTTTTTTTTATTAAAAAAAAAGCTTGGAGAAAATGATACAAAAACATATAAATAAACTAACAGAATTATGAGAATATATATGACTAATGTTTTTTTTTTCTTTATTTTAACTCCAATTTACCCGTCTACAAATTTGATATTCATCACTTTTGTTTATACATTTTTTGTTGCAATTATTTTGTTTGTTAACTAACTAAACTGGACCTGATGGGAGGACTTTGAAATAGTCCCCCCTGTAGAGTTCAGAAACAATCTGTATTTGTGTGGGACCCTGAAACTTGTCATCTGGGCAAGCCCTCTTCGTGTAATACAACCCACGAACAGAAAACAGATTTGTGTTGTTTTTCTCATCTAAAACAAAGACTTTTTTATCGTGGTCCAGTCCTGTTTTTTCTTTTTTCTTTTCTGTCATAACACAGATGTCCAAAACATGCAAAAGTGAATTCTTTGTCTTCAAAGTATCTCCTGCTTACTTTAACACAGTGACAGCAAACATATGGGAAGAATAAAAGCTACCTCATCTACTTTTTTAACTTAAAATGCTGTCTTAACTGCATGCTCATCTAATTCGTGTCTGACATCATAATATAAATATGAGGTTAAAAAGCTCAGAGACTGAGAGAAAGTGAGACAAACTGAAGTTTTTTTTATTTTTTTTTATGAAAAGCCTGAGCGAGTCACACTCACCCAGGCTCACCTCGTCTTTCAGATCCCCAAAGTGCCAACCCCACTGCACTCCTCCTCCCACACCTCTTCTTCTGCATCATTTCTGTCAGTCTGCCACACTTCTCTTTTTGTCTCTCTTTGCCTCACCCCTTTCCCAGCAGACCATAGAGGCATCTCTTTCTTTGATCCATTTTTCAGCTCTAAATGTCACCTGCTGCTCTCGCTCTCTGCAGCCTGACATGCATACACACGCACACTTGCAATAGGCTTTGAAACTCAAATGTTCACAGAACAGCTTATTTGGGTAAAAGGGAACACATGCCGAGCATACTTGTATTCAGAAAAGACGTAGTTGATGATAAGAAACAATTACTATAAAAAAATGCACTAAATAGTCATAGATATGTCTAGAGTTGTTATTGTACATATAAAATGGCCATAACATGGACTGTCTGTAATATAAACTCAACTGATTACTCAGAAAAGGTTTCCTGGTTTGAGCTTTAAATACAGTATATGGTCATTTGGAAGCACAAGACAAGTAGTTTTATTTAGACAGAGAAAAACTTACAAGGCATTCGATGTCTGTACACAATAAAAGAGTCTGTCTGAACAGCAAACAAAAATGAATGCAACCTGCTAAAGCGCAATATTAGAGCCCACGGCAGTCATCTATTGATAAATTAAGTCCACAGATGCCTTCCTGCCATTATGGCGAACAATCTGCTCTTGAATATAATGTCTCAACAATTGCTTAATTAGCTGTAAATGATGGCCAGGCACAGAAAAGAAAGTCTTTGTCAGAAGTCCTTTTTTCGTAACTACTGGACATCCGAAATACCTAACAGTTGGCTCTCCCTACAAGAGGAAATATTATCTTTAGAGAAATGCTGATCGGTTCTGAGATTGCCCTAAAACAGCCACTGTTAACCAGTTTATTAAGGACCCACCAAAGATTTTGAATGATGTCCCTAAGATTGGTGTAAAGGCATGTTAATGTGTATAAAGAATGGGATCACTGCTGTCAATCTTCTCATTAGACTGAGGTCCACAGCTTATATATTGCAGTCAAAGCCATTCATTCTTTTTTTATGCATGTTGATTTTTGCAGAAAGCCCTGCCTTCAGGCTGACATCCCCATCAAAGCAACAGTTCAGACACTTTCTTCCATAACTGAGCCCAGCATCAGACTGCCCTGTCCGATTTAAGTGAGCCTTCAAAACAGACTCTCAAGAGCTGCATTCTCACAAACCCATACTTTGAAAGATATGTTGCTTTTTTCATACAAAGGTTTCCTGCCAAGTCTATTTACTGAGGAGTTTTCTAACTTTGTCTGCTTGTCAGAGAAAACGTCAGCTGTGCTACTCTTGTAGTTTTGCCAGTGAAAGTTCTATGATATGAATATGGAGCTGCCTTCTGATCCTTGATAAACATACAGTCACAGCCCATACATCAACAAAAAAACAAAACTATGTTCATGTGTGTGTTTCTGATCAAACGTCTGTCTACAAAAGTTCTATCACACACATGAAGGAACCTAAAGCTATAGAACCAAAATAACTCAATATTTTTGGCTCTCACATAGATGTTCAGAAATGGAAGTCGGGATGAGAGTTGTAGAGATGAGTGCAGAGTGCATGTGAGAACGGGGATACAAGAAATGAAGAGAAAATAAAAGTTTAGGAAGAGAGAGAATGAGGGGAAGGCATAATGCATTTTACAGCGCTGCAGATCAAAATCATGCTTATACCTTAAGTTTTAAATATAGAAATAAAGTATTTCCCAAACTAATGACTCACACCTTCAATAATCTGTTATCCAAGCCTTCTTCTATTTCTAGTCTGTTTAATAAGATAGAATAGGATAGATACACTTTGCTGTGTGTCCCTTCATTATGCTGTTGATATACATCCAACAATTCTTACATTTGATTAGGACCAAAAGAAAGATCAGAAAACTTACATTCCAGCTCTTGGTTGGAGTCAATTAGCCTTGAAAAACTTTGCTACCTTCATCATTCCCCAGGTTCTTTGAATGTATATGTGAGCTAGCCAAGGAAAGTGATATTACTAAGACCAATGGGCATCAAAAGCCAGGACATTGAGGATGTCAAGGGGCAACCTCCTTTCACATCATCATGTTATTTGCACAACACCTCTGGAAAGCTGGTTAGCTCGCTATGACCTCGCAGAGCCGACCACTCCATGCGGACCCACGCACGCATACACACTCAAACACACAAGCACACGCACACACACACACGCACACGCACACGTGCACGCGCACACGCACGCACGCACGCACACGCACACACACGCACACACACACACACACACACACACACACACCCACACACACACACACACACACACACACACACACACACACACACACACACACACACACACACACACACACACACAAACAGTCAGGAGAGTTCAGAGAAAGATGTTGGGCAGGGCTGTATGCTCTACCCAACCCCACACATTCTCTATTTTAATAAGGAAGAAAGGTGGAAGAAATATTTTAGAAAGAGGACAGGGGAGGCAGAGCCAGAGTTCAAAGCCTGTTTTAGCAAAAGCTCATGGCTGCTGGGTTAGGCTGTATGCTTTACCTTAGCTCCATAACACTATGTCAAGCCTGAGCTTACTGTCAGGATTTTGCTGTAGCGTAACAACTTTTCTTCCCAAATCTACGTCCATCTCCCAATAATTAGCACTCTTTAAATGGTGCCATGCTTCTACCTACTTTGCATTTCTGTCCCTCATGTCTATTGATCTTGCAGCAGAATTCTAATATAAACAGGATCTGACTCAAAGTTGCTATCCCTGAACACAATAGGCATGATAGGACCTCGTCTCCCAAGTATTTTAGGTTCTGGGATGGTGGTAGCACAAAGTAAAAAGCCCCCAGGTAAGCATGAGCACAGGTTTTCTGCAACCCCCTGGGCCTAAATATATCCTATCTGGTTTAAAAAAGTGAATCTGATGTACTCAAAGAATCCAAAAGAGACAGAGTACTAAGGTTTAAGCCACTTTATCCCTCCTGAATATAGAAAGTAAGATTTGTTTAAGTATAGTGACACAGAGGCACAGATACTATTTTGAAAGGAAGGGTGATTTTTCAATTCTTCCCGCAATTGAGTGTGTTTTTAACAAAATTCCTCTATGCTTTGCTTTGAAGCCTTAAGTTGTCCTTCCTTTTCCAGGCTAAACATTCCATTAACAAACTTCAACAGATCCTAATTCAATGCTGTCCTGACTCTTTCCTTTTCCTTCCTCCTTAGATGCTCTGCCTTTCTACTGCAAACCGAATTCCCAGCACTTCTGGCAAAGCCTTCCACTATAGAAGCTAGTGGAAGCTATAGTCACATCGGCTGCTCTGTTACCTACCAAGATTTCAATCTTCAGGACTATGGCATGTAACCATCACAAATAGAACCGCTACAAAATTGACTCCAACTAGGCTATTAGTTAGCTAATGAGTAAGCCGTATAGGCTCAGGCTGAATAACTGCAAAACTTCTTCTTAGCATTTTCCAACCACTACTGCTTATCCAAATGGCACTTCTCACCAACAAGTAACACATTCTCAACGTATATATCGCTTATAAAATCCTTCACTGTTACCTAGCAACAACATGACTAGATCAATTTTATTGAAATGATCACGTCCCAGTTTGTATCTGTCTTTTGTCCTTATTTATTCAACACAAACCCTGCTCTTTGGAGAGCAACTTTAACAAAACAAATGTGTGGACACACAACACGGGAACGTTTCCAATCAGCATGCCAGTATTCCGGTGAGACTGCTGACAATTTAGATGAAAGGACAACATGGACATGCATAGCTTCGCGTTATGATCTCGGACACATTATGCTTTATAATGCCGTTTGTATTAGAGTGGCACATTTGATTGAGGCTCATAAAGGTTAACTGACAAATAAATGTCAGTAACAGTTTAAATATTTCAGCAAGTCAGAGAAGTACAAAAATGAGGATAAATTAAAGACTTAAAGACAAATTTAACTCAAGGGTATTGGAGCCCTCAGAATTGCATTGGTTTTACTCTGTTTTTACCCCATGAAAAAGAGTCAGTGATTAGTCTAATTTTGAGGATATATATATATAGTAAAATAAACATTGTATTTTATAAATACCAACTTCATAAAATCAGTGCTTTGTACACAGTTTAAATCGTGACCCTGTGTTACAAAGAAATACACGTACAAAAGCAGAAATATATTTTCAAATTGTGGTAAATTTATTTATTTTAACCCATTAAAAAATCCAATCCTCCTTGTTTCTTGCTTTCTTAACAGACTGAGATGTACAAGCAATAAACTAATCTATTTGCAGCCACTTTCGTACTGCTTTGGAAAATCTGAAGTAATTCAGCTGAATTTCAGAATCCTGCATCAAAACCTCTTCTTGTGACAGTCAAATGGATTTAAGCCATGCTATGCTCAAAGATCTTCTCTTTTTGTCAAACATTTCAATCTTGAACCTGAACTTGTGACCATCCAGTTCCAAAACAACGTCCCTACAGACTGAGTTACTGTCGCCCCAGTTTATTGTGAAATTGAAGGAATAAGGCTTACATTGGCACTTTGATGTCAAACATCTGAATACCGTATAGAAAAGACAAAATGTATAAATGAGTAGTTTTAGTTAAGACAAAAGAAGAAGAAATATTTAAATTTGTGGAAATAAATGGGAAAAAGGGTAATAAGGTAAATGAATTGTAATAAAACATAATAAATAAATGCAAAAAATATGCAACATTAAAACCAAAAATCCATAAACACAAGCATATAAAAGGGTCCCTACAATTAAAGATTAATAGACAAAAAAGTAATGAAATGAGAATGGAAAAGTAATTTGAAAAGTTAAAAAAATAAAAATACATTCATATCACATTTTTTCAGTTATTAATGCCCTCATTCTTGTTTATGTTTGCTCAGATTTCATTTTGTCTTTATAAACTACAGTTTTTGTTGTCATTCATTTTGCACGTTGCCCATATCTACGTAATGAGAAGTTGTCTTTAAATTGCAATCCGTGGAATAATTTCCCCGAGCAGTTTCCATTCATGCACATGCATCAAGGTTTCTACTGAATGTCTGCTTCTGTGTATGTACTGTATGTGTGTGTTCATTTGCCTCCATGTGATCATTTCCCATTCGTGGGATCATTGATGTGCAATTTCGGTGACTAATTTGCCAGCTGGCTTCTCTTGACCTTGAGTCAATTCACTGACGCTGACTGACATTTAACAACAGTGTGACTGCATGATTGGTCACTTCACTGCTTGGTGATTGGCCATTGCCCACATCACACCAATCCTCATTAGCATATGTGCACCAACACATACTTTGGTTAAGTGTGCCAGTTATGAAGTTCATTTGGAAGAACGATGATACACATTTTATCCAGAAATTTAAAACAAATGTTTCCTGTTACCCCAGAACAAACCTATCAATAGTTAAAAGGGCTGATAAATATCAACATATTAAGCAATTATAAAGAGAAGTGACAATCGATAGAACACAGCCATCTCCTATTGTTATTGAGTTTCATTGACTGGTTTTCTTTTGCCCATCTTGTAATTTGCAAACCAAACTGTCTGCTGACAGCATCATTGTCCAACTTTATTGCAACAAAAGGTTACCCATCTACAATTTCTTTGTCAAAACAAAAACAGGGAACATATTCAATCACAATCATGGTGTGGCTGTGTAGTCACAATTTTAATACGCTGTTGTTGCTCACAGCAGATCAATTTCCACTTTAAGTGAAATAGTTTTGCATTAATTCAGGACAGTCCATGTTATTCAGTCCTTCCCCATTGCATCTTCTGTCTTTAATTCAAATGGAAAAAGCAGAGGAATTCTTACACATTGGTTAAAATCTCAGAAATAGGGTCGAATATCTTACATTACCAAGATACCATAACAATGCAATGGTGCATTTTAAGCAATGGCATATAGATTGAGGCTACAGACTATAAGCAAATCTGACAAAATATATGTGACAAGTAGGACATTTATAATCTGCTCCATACTGCTGGAAGCCAAAGCAGGCAACTGCCATATGTATATGTGGGTTGGAGTGAAGCATACCCTGCATATTTTTTTCACATGGCATACCATGGAGGCATTAAAAGTTTTAATCAATTAGGCACAGTGAGCAGCCCACCAACCTTTTTTTTTTTTTTTTTAATTGAGACGATTTGAATGCATCAGAGTAGACAGCAGAGGCAGCCCTGAAGAGAAAGATGTGGTGGAATTCAATCTTAAGCCAATTAGGGCACACAGTCACGAGACGTAACCACTTATGCTGCTATGTGACACTCCACTGCTGAATATCTTGTCAGCAGAGTCTTTAAACTTGAACTTAGACAATCTTATCGTCAAGCATCAACTGAGTAACACTGCACCGTGTCAACTTCTCCGAACTTCATAACTTGCAAGTGCCGTTTGAAATTTTCTGCACTTAAATACAAGCCTGATTGTTCTGATCACAGGCATGAGCATTTACAAAAAACTTTAATGAAACTGTTTTTGATAGTATGGCTATTGAATGTTCATATTGTTCTGATTGCTGTTTGTTTTTGCAGATGAGGAAAAGAGGAGCTGTTAGCTTCCTAAAATGCTCTTATTTTGCCTATTTTAAAAGTAATTAAAATGGAGGCTAGGTTTTACTGATGAGAGAAAATAAAAACAACAATATAGCCTGTTAACTCTGCCTGAAAGGATTTATTTAATGTGATTTATAAGGTATTTAATAACCAGGTGATGAAGGAATTTTAGCCAAGACTAGCCAAAAATCATGAGTCGTTTTAAGGTTGTAAAGCAAAGCATACAGTTTAAAGTTTCAATGGGTGATTTGCATGATGATGGTGGATATAGAAATTCTTCATGCTTAGTTTTGGCTGTGTTAGAGGCCCGATGTTAAATCTTTTTCTGGTGGCGCCCCTGTGTTGGGCTCTCCAATTTTGAGAATTCCTGTAAGTGTTGGAACTGAGCGTATTTTTTTAAAAAAATCCTAAAAATTGTTATTGCTTATTAGAAAAAACTGATTGCTCACATCATCATGTGGGCAAATACACTGATCCTCCGCAACCAGAAAGTGTAGTTATCAACCTGACTGACAAATTCAAGCAACTGATAGTGAGGCCACACTGTGTATGGCACACTCAATATAGGATCAAAATGGCGTTACACTCCTGATGGATCAAAATTATCTTTAAAAAAACAGAAGTTAATAAAAATGACTCTTTCTTTTCTGATTGTATTGCACTACAATAACTTGCATGTATTAGAGAACAAATTGTATTTTATTCCCTTCATGTATTTATTGATCCGTGGTTGCATTTCTCAATCTGTCTCCCTGCAGAAAATGGTCAAGTATATCAAACATCTGTTGCAAAATACAGCACATTTGAAAGACTTTACTATCGATTCTGCTCCCTTTCCCGATTCAGAATCTAAATTGGTTAAGTCAATCCATCTCATTTAATCATACATCTTCTCTCACTCTCTGTCCCTCTACCATCTGTGCATGTAGATCTAAATCTGTTTACATCCATCCATTCCCATCCAGTCTGCTGTCTCCCTCTGTCTCTCCATCCATCATTCCTTCATCCAAACTGTCCAGAACTCTACATTTGTTGACATGACTCTCTCTGTTCATCTTTAATCGGTCCCAAACAAAACAAAGGTCTTCCCTTTTTCCTGACGTATGCTTTTATTTCTTGTGTAAAACAAAGAGATGGGCCAAGCTGTGGTCAAACCTTGTTTGGGCCTTGGGGACACAGACACTCTCCCTCACCCTTCCTTTGTCTAATACGCACTCAGATGCAAATGTCCCAACATAGCGTGCAGCACACGCACACACGGGCATGCAGACAGAACAACATCAGACTGCTCGTGGACAAGTGGCTGAATCTTCCTGACGGGCCTGTCTCAAAGGGAAATAAAGGAGACAGTGGGAGCAGAGGCAGGAGGGTAACGAACGGGAGAGAAAGAGACTGGGAGTAGACATGATAAGAGTGAAAGATGGTGGAAAGGAGAAGGGTGGTAAGAGTGACAAGGAGAGGCAGAGGAGAAGGGAGGAAGAGTCGCAGTGACACATGAGGGAAGGAGAGTTGCTGTTGGCAGACAGCAGCTGGAGGGAGTGATCAACACAGCTGACACATCAGTTTATATCAGCGAAGAGTGGTGGGACAGATGGAGGGAGGGTGGGACAGACATTGAAAGAAAAGGACGCACGGTTAGTAATCTGATAGATGGGAAACAAGGATGAGAGGAACATAAGGGGACAGCGAGGTGGAAGGAGAACAAAGAATGACTAAAAGGTGGAAGGGAAAGCTGATGGCAGAACAGGAAGAAGAATAAATGGGATTCAGTGAAGAGGAGACAGAAACTTTCGAGAAGTGTGGATTCTACAGTTCAATTCTACAGCTGACACTTTTATCCAAAGCGGGTGGATGGGAATTAAAAGTTGGAGTGGTGATTATGAAAGATTTCAAAGAAGGTAGACAATCCGTAAAAAGAAACAGAAAAGACAATTTGGTGGCTGTTCATATATGAGATCACATGTGGCACGTGTTGTGTGAAATCCATTTCAATGAGTTCTGACATTTAAAGCCCCATCTCCTTGCATCTCATCTCTTTTGCTATGCGTTCCTGCTTCTTCATCCATTGTGTCTTTCCGTTTGACATCATTAAATTGGTCGAGCTCAATGAGTACTGAAAAGGCAGCAGAGCTATTTTTAATTTGCTTACAGTTTCACAGAAGCTCTTGTACATAATAAGTTGTTTAAGACAAAGAGAAGACAATACATTCAACAACGAAAACAAGACTTTGGACAAGTTAAAACTGCTTTTACAAGACGCCTGTCACATTTACACCACATTCACACACTGATCATGGAGGCCTCTACATAATGTGCCAAACTGCCCATAAGTATTGTACTGTTCAAATGCATTCTCATTCTGCATAAACAAGCAATTTGGGGTTCAGTATTTGACCAAGAGGAAAAAGGTAGTGGGTCTTTTCTTAGTTTGACAATTACAAGTAATATTGTATGTTTAAGACAGAAAGTGGAAAGAAATGTGATTTTTTTATTTTTTATTAAAGGCAGGATTGGTAATTTCAGAAATAAATGCATGATTTTGAAAGTAGCATCCTCTCCGTTCTCCATATTCACTCATCCCCCTCACCTCCCCTCCCCTTGAGTGTGGGCTTGTGTATTTATGGGGGAGAGAGGCGTGATTGGTTTATAAAAAAAAAAACGAACAATCATCCGACATTGGTCGAAGTTTTAACAGGCTTACACCTGCTATGAAAGATTTTCTTTGTTCCTTTTTCAGAGCACATAAGATCTTAATTACTGTCAGGACACACACACAATTACAACCAAAACATTTAAAAGGTATATCTGGAGGAAATTACATACCCTACCTTTATCTAAGGTTTAAATTTGACAATGGTGGGTTGAATTAAGGATATGGAAACAAAAAGACATCTCTATAAGTTAAATAACTCCTGCCTTATTTTTGCTGCGATACATGATTCACAGGTTCTATTTGTAGCATGCTCACACAATGTAAGGTGAAAGAATGCACCTCTAGGCTTTTAGAAAAAAAAAGGCTAGGGTCAAATTTAATATGGCACATATTTGACAGCAAATATGCAAATGTGAAAGGCAACACAGTTGATTCAGAGAGGACAATGTGTTGCAGACAGAGGACAAAGTTCAGCATCCTGGCCTGAGGATGAAGAACTCATAAAGATTTTGGAGCTTGTGCCGTTAATACTATTGAACAGAAACATTATTTGCACAGTGTCTGCCTCCTGGTGTTTCATGCCCCCTCTGACATCTGTTCTTTCCAAGTTGGAGACTCCGACTTGAGGGAGCGCAGTGTTGGCATGATCAATAAAAAAAAGAAGATCCAAGTTGTCCTAAACTTTTCGTTTGAGTTAGAAAGTATACTTCATGTGTTGCAAACCATGCTAGGCAAGAAAAAATAAATAAATATATATATGTCTGTGTGCATGTGTGTGTGTGTGTGTGTATGTATATTAAAACTGTTGGACAAAGTGTCAAACCAACAGGGGGGGATTAAGTTTCATCACAGCAGCAAATCCTGAACAAATATTTCATTTTCTGAACATACTCTCCCTCCTCTTTGGCCATCTATACATGTACACATTCACCTCATGTGGCATTCAGACTTGGAAAGGTACTAACACATTCAGTTAATGTGTTGTTGTGGTTAATTTGCTCCTGTGAACCATTGCTCATTCAAAACCCATTTGATGATGTTGGTGTTGAGCCAAGCAGAGCTATATTTTGGCTACTTAATTATGGCCACCTGCGCCATTAACAAATACGGCATCGCTGAAGTACTTCAGCAGCCTATTGTGATGATCCACATACTATGAACACCATTGGATGTAATTGTTTTCAATTATGTGAAATATCATTGGGGTTGGACTTTCTTTCTGCATTACTGAGATGTTTGAGGATTGCTGTTGGACTTGGGTTTTGGTTTGATTTGATTTTACAGGGTTTGACAGGACTGAGGTCAGCTTGGGAAGTAGTTTAAGGTCAATTCAGAAATCTCCTAATAATCAGAACTTTTTTTTTTTCGTGATGAAATTTACTCTTTTTCAGTCCCTCTTTTCTTTCCAACATCTCAATTAATTCAGTTTTTCCAGTCATTGCCCATGCCTCTCAAACACATTCATGAAATTGGCCTTTTTCTTTTATTCCGTGTAAATCTACCAGGTACTCAGACCCTTCTTTGCACCTTCACCGTAGCCAAGACTAAGGTCTTCCCAAAGGTGCAGCCTCCAGCCCTATCGACAGTGTTTCACCAGGAGTCCAAGGCAAAGCTAATTTAAAGTAAAATAATTTTGCATCCCATTCATGTATGCGAAAAACTCTTCCTGTCTGATCCCTCAAGTATGACCCTAATTTAAAGTCTTTATAAGGGCACAACTACAGAAGTAATGGGGGTGAGACAAGTTTGGCTAACTTCTATGAACAGCTTTGAGCTTGAAGATAGGAGAACAGTGACCTTCCACTAATTACCTCACCTTCTCTGACATGTGGACCTATTTAAACATTTTTTAATTGAATGGACATAGAAATCATTATAAGAACGGTAATAATCATGTAAAAAAAGATACGATTAAATTCTTATTCCAATGCAAAAATTCTGCCATCCATCCATCCAATAATAAAGCATATATTTCGTGTCAGTTTAGTTCTTTTGTCTTGGCATCATGATATAAAATCATAATAAACTGCTCAACATTATTTTGATATGCCATTTGAGCATGACTTGGTGTCACTATTTAGAAAGCTGTTGGGCCTTCATGTGCTGCCAGAAAAGCTTCAATGCACAACCCTGTGCAGAGCCGTCCAACTCATCTGGGGTGCAAAAAGAGCTGGAAAAGACAGCTTTCAAGAACAGAATAATCTAGTGCACAGCAGGATTGTTCAGACTGACTTTAATGTTGAATGCATATAATGCATGTTTTCTCAAGTGTTTTATATGCATTGAACTTTCAAGTCAACGTGAACCATCCTGTTGTGCGCTGGATTACTCAAGCTTCACTGGACCTTGCTGTTGATTGTACATGTCTCTGGAAAGCTACTGTTGAATGGATATGGCTCAAATTGCCCCTTCGAGGAGAAGGAATCTACAAATCAATTAAAAATAAAAATCAGGGGGCGCCGATAGCTCAGCGGCAGCGACTGCGCGCGTACCATGTTGCGAGGCCTTGCTCCTCGCGCGGGCGGCCCGGGTTCGCGTCCGGCCTGTGGCCACCTTCCCGCATGTCTCTCCCCACTCTCTCCCCCTTTCCGACTCTATCTGTCCTATCAATAAAGGCAAAAAGGCCAAAAATAATCCTTAAAAAAAAATAAAAATCTGATATTTATGCCAAGGCAATTTTTTTCTGTTCCATTGGGCATTGTCTGTCTGAATTTACCATGTTACCACTAGACAATTTTTTTTCTATCATTCAGCAAAAGATGCATTCCATTTTGGACAACATGTGGCCTTATGGTACTTCATGTTAAGCCCTCTTAGTGTGTGTGAATGTTTGACTGCAAAGAGATTGTGCGTTCATATGTGTCTTAATTTGTCATGCTTATTTACAGTTGAGTTATAACCGAACTTTGCTTTCAGCATCAAAGCAGTGCAGACAAACCCACACACATGTACCAACACCCACACTTTCATTGTCTCTGTCTTCTCTGACCTCTTTTCTCCTCCCATGTGTCCTTCCTCTAACACTCGCAAACACAAACCAGACCAAAAGACAGATGGTACTCCACAAGTTGAGGTAGCATCTGTGCTTGTACACGTCTGTGTACATACCAATGTTTAGTCAACAGAAGAATAAGTTACCTAATTCAAGTTTTGTTTCTGTGCCTTGGAAAAGACTTCATACTTTTAATTTCCTTAATATGGCAACGTCTGTTGTCGAGAGCCTTTTCTGTTCTGTCTGGTTCTGGAGAAAAGTTGTTGTTGTGTTCATTTGGAACCAGTGGAGGGGATGACTGAGACCTGTGTGGTCACATTGATAGGGATGAGTACTAAAGACGTTATGCAATCACAAATTCAGTCAGAAATATTACAAAGTAGAAATCAAAATTGTGTGAAACTAGAAAGAGAATTTACTTTTGCATATTTCTATTTATGTCTGGTTCAAGTCTAAAATAATGTTTGATGAAATGTTGACAAAGAGAATAAAGCTTCATACTGTTCACCTCGCATACCAAAAATTAAAGATAGCAATGATGAAATAATCTGAATGAGACAAGAAAAAAGAAGCTGTATTTGACAATAGACCTACTTGTTCAGAGAAAAGGGATACAAAAGATGCACCTGTCAGTCTGAAATCAGAATGACGAAACTCTACGCAAATGCCACTGACAATAAGTGAACATACAAGAGGACTGAGTGTGCGTTGTATCTCCCTCCTTACTTGGGTTGAGTTTCACTTAAATTAGTCAATTAAACATTTACCTCAAATACAAGGCATTCATGAGGAACTTCTCAGATGCATGACAAAAAAAGACACATGAGGACGTCGCAGTGATTCCAGTTTAATTGTATGTTTTAGTCTGGAGCCTGCCTTTCTGAGATCTTAACATAAGCAGGCACGTTAAAAGGCTGATGCCTTTAGTTAAAGCTGTGAAACTGTTACATCAGACCAACTCATTTTGAGCCGTGGGACCAAAAACAAAATCAAACTGCAAGGAAGCAGCTTTTCTACAACCCCAAAAGAGGAGTCATAATGCTGCAAGATTGTAATGCATGGTGGACAGTAAACTCAGGAGACGTTGTGATTGAAGACAGAAGAGATTCAAACAAAGTACACCACATATGGGCTCTTGCCTTGTGAGCTAGTACGCTTAGTCCAGGTATTAAAAATTAAGGAGATTTGTTTCATCATAAAGCAGGGGAATAATGTGAGCTTGTTTCACACCTGGATGGTCTCTATAACTACCAGACAGCCTGGCCACCCTGAGAATAATAACCCTGCTCTAAACCGACTCCAGCACACTGTGACGACCTGTAACTTTCTATTAAAATCACCATATTTCAAAGGCATATTGAATTAATTTTTTATTAATACTTGGGTAAATTAAATTACATTACTTTATTGGTCAAGGCCTGGTCTGAGCAGAATAATAAGAGGTGATTAAACATTGATGTTGGAGGCAAATGTTCACAGATGAGAATCATTTTTGGTGGAATTACAATGTGATGAAGTTTTCTCTGAAATATTACGCTCATTTTAAAGGTGCTCATTCAGAGAAAAGAATAAACTTACTGCCCATGTTCTAGTTTTTTAAACTTTGGAATAAATCTACAGCAGCATTTTTCTTAAATTTCCTCAAAAATGGATTGTTTAGCATTGTAGAGTTACATTTGTTTGCTGTATATGGCAGTCAAATGTAGTTCTGTTTATGGAGATTTGGTGAAATTTGCTTCTCATAGGCAAAATTAATTCAATTACATTCAAAAAATAAATATAAACAATATATGTGTCCCAGGTGGGAATACAATTCAATAAATTGGGATATCCAGGATGCAGAAGATGAAATATTAGGTGGCAAAGTTTTTATATATAATATAAGTGTTGTTATCTGCCTCCGATGTAGTTATGGTTTTGTGGATTTTAGGTTTAAGCTGGTTAAAGATCCTTGACATTATCATCACTGTCCTTCTAAGGGAGCACTGTCATTATTTTACACACTTACAAGAGGCCCTTGTCAGGAAACTGCAAACAAAGACTATTGCAAGAATTTGAGCAAACAACAGTTTTTTTTGTGAGAAGTTTCCTAGAAAATGATAGGTGCCAGAATCAAGTGCAGCTTCGCTCAATCTGGTACCTGTCCTCAATCAAGGACGCCAATCTAAAACAGAGAGAGGGACAGAAAAACAAGAAGCTTCAAACTAAAGAATTCCAATGATACACATGCAAATAATCTAGCTTCCATGCAGGTGACAAAAATACAATTATTACCACCTAGTCATTTCAGACACTTATGACATCCCGAAAAATTGGTACACAGTTGGTTTCATAAAGCTCAGCCACATATTCATGACATTTAGCCAATGGTGATATACAACATTGGAAAAGATTTGCTCAAAGTTAAACCGCAACAACTATGGATGAAGACCCTTTAAGATAAAGGATATTTGCTTTGAAATCCTCTTATTAGCTTCCCTGAAAGGTTTTTGACAAGTTACTGTACGTGATTTAAAAACCATTGCACTTGAAGATGATCATTTTAGGTTGTAGAGGAAGGTCTTGATCCTCGAACCTTGCAGAAACAGCAGATAATGGAAAACTAATCAGTGGATTGACCAGCTCAGGAACCTTCAGGTGTAAAACAAAATGTCTAAGTTATAGTCAACATCGTTAGGTTCTGTAAATATGTGTTAAATCATGTTGATACTTGAGGCTCATTGCAGGGAATTGCAATTCACATGGAACAGAATAAAGGGAGCTAACTTTGTTTACTCCAGGGAATGTGATTGGTGTGCACACATGTTTAGAGCAGGGCCTCGGGGATAGGACAAGCTTTTTGGACACACTATTATTAACTGAGTGCATTTTAGTGAGAAAATGTCTCGCAGATGCGGTCCATAAATAAACACCATGCAACAGTTTTAATTCAGTGTCATCCCTGATCTGTATGCTTTGGGTGTAAAAGTGCTCCTTTTAAATGGATAACAAGCCATATACCCCTATCACAGCTCTCTTTTGTCTCAAAACAGACTGACCTAGACCTGAATGGTACCACTTTCGCCTAAAAGCCAACTAAACAGCCATGAGAAAGAGTTGGTCTATTGATTCCATTTCCCTAAGGTCCCTTAAAACCCTGAGACCAGCTCTCCCCTCTTTGTCTCCCTGAGACATAAAGGACACAGGCCTGCCTGCACCAAGTTAGATAAGGTTCTTTAACCTTTGTCCCTGAAAGATGGCCTGTTTGTGTTGCCTTTGCAAGCCTCATTACGATTCACATTAGTATTAAAAAGGAATAAACATGTTGTATGTTTAACATGAATAAAAAGTCACTATTATCGAGCTCTGTAGCTGCGAGTGTGGTATATTTATATCCTTGAAGTATTTGTCAGTGAACATTTGCTTCATATACTTTTGTATACAGAAACCTCGCAAAGCAGCTGTACAGGTTTGACATGGCTGTGAAAATGTACATTTATTTAATTGTCCTTGGCTTTGTTTATACAATAATAACAATTTTACATTTGAAGATAATCTCATCAAATGTATGTCAAGTGAACTGCTGGACAGGATTTCCAACATCATTGCTACTACTCTTTGTTTCCCAAAAATAATCAAATTTCTGGACCACACCCACATCCAGCCAGTCCCCACTGAGAAGATGCAGAAAGCAAAGGATCAGAATGAGAGGTTTACAATATTTTTCTCCTTGGTTTAGCTTGAATTGCAATATTTTTCCCACATTTATTTTAGTAGTTGTACAGAATAAACATATTATAAAGTATTTGAAACAGAATGAATATTGTGTAACATAGTTTAAAGTATTTTGATATATGGGATGGTTTTTCATTATAATTTACATGTTTTATGCTGATTGTCTGTTGTTTGTTGGAGTTTGTTTCGAACATAAGCTCCTTGCTAGTTCATGTTGCCAATTTCATGTGCTGAAATGTACAGCTACAAAGACTTGATGTACAAGAAGTTGGGCTGAGATCACTAAGGAATAAGACATAAAATTAGTATTAGTCAAGCCACACACATGGTTACTTTGCCAACTAAAAACTGTTAATAAAAGCTTCATGCTGGGTCAAACAAAAGCCTCAGTATTTGATGACTATCAATCATTCATTTGAAATATGTAGAAAGATATGTTATTGAACGTCTTTTTTGACAATAGTCGAACTTCATACGTATATTATGTGTGGGCTAAAATGAGCATGAATAATACGCAATGAAGCAGCTTTTACAGAAAACATTTATGTAAATTGGTGCTTGGTAGGATTCTTTTCTTTGAATAAAGTACTTGTGTAATGAGCCTTCAAATGATTACCCCCGCCCTCAAAATCAATATTTAGCTGCCTATCTTCAGTTAATTGCATTTTTATTCCAGTCCCATAATATGCCAGCCAGATAAAGAATTTAAATTCAAACATAACATGTATTTCAGTGACAATTGGAGATGTAATTCAATTACTTCCAGAGTGATGCAGATTGTAATGGAACTTAGCTTCACATCACAAAGTCAGTATGACACAGATAGTCCTGCCTATTATCTGGATGGATGTACAGATTCATAATGGGCTGTAAACATGTTACTTACATGAAAAGTCCAATTATGTACATCACAGTTAACCAAAGTTGGCTGGCTCGTGCATGGTGACTTAAAGTGCATGTGTAACATTTCAGTGATATATTGCCCAGAGAAGAGTTTCAAATTTTGTTTTCTGCTTCTTCCCTGCGTCCTTGTGTTTCACTGACCCTTTCTCATTTATATTATCATGTACAATTACCTCTCTCCTGTTGCTAGGAGACATCTAGGAGACTTTTCTGCTGGGTTTGCTGTGGTCCTCAAGGTCTCCGGTGGGCAGACAGGTCTCTCCTGCATGTGTCTGTGTGTGTGTGTGTGTGTGTTATTACTGTGCTTTGTACAGTGGCAGTCGTGACTATGATGTGCGACACAAAAGCTGAATTCAACTCAAGCAGATCGTTACTTCCAGAAGGACACCATGACACCTTTTTCTTTCTCCTTTCTCTGTTGCTTTCTTTCTTAAACATCTGTCTTCCAACTCTGCTGCAGCCTTCTTTTACATCAATCTCTTTCTTTTTCAAACAGGAAATAATCTTTAGTTACATAATCAGCTACGTGTGTCTTAGTTGCAGGCCAACCACACCCAGCAACTTCCAAATTCTCTTTTTTCATTATTTTTTACACTTTTGGACACTTATTTAAGAGAATTTCCTAGTCTTGAGTTGCATTACACATTTCCCACGTCAGCCTTAAATGTTGTGATTAAACATAAGTACACTTAAACCCCCCTTCACCTCTTACTGTAACTATTTAACTGCAAGTGATGCTTTACCCGGGGGCATTTAAATCTTTAAAGCGCCATGAATTTCACGGCCATTTAAGGAACTAAATGTGTGAACGCTCTCACAGGCAGCCTTTAAGTAGTCTTTATGTTCAAGATGAATGGAAAGAATATTCCTTATGAAAGCTTGATAAGGCAGAAGCGTTGCATTTTTATGCAGTCCTACTCCCCCTTTTGATCTCTGCACCTGATTATCTCTCTGTCATCTTTCTCTCAATTATGCTGTTTCTTCGACTCCAGCTTTACTGTTTCCATCCCCATCTGCTGAGAAACATACTCGAACTCATATCACTGAAACACCAGACATTCCTAGAGACATGCATCATATCATTAGAACCTAATCCCCCAGGTCCCCTGTTTGTGAAGGATGTGACAAAGACAGCATTATAACACAAGAACACAGCTATCAAAGAAAAGATCAGCTTTTTCCAACTTCTGACAGATGAGTTGTCCCCCTCTGCGAGAAACGCCTTCACCTTCGTTGTTTGTTGTTGTTGTTGGCATATTCCCAATGAATGTATTTCTTAATCAATCTTACTTTTCAATACCATTCTCTCCTCAATTTCCTCTATCAGTCTTTCTATACGGATCACTTCATCTCTCCTCCTTCTCAATTCCACGTTGAACTTTTAACCCCTCTGTTCCCTCTTTTTCCCCCGGTGTACCCTTGTCATTACATTTACTGGTTAATTAAGATAATTACAAGTGTTAACAAGTAAATGCTGATCAAGGAAGAAGGTTGTTGAGTGTTCTGGACGAGATCATGGATCACGTCACAGTTTGATTTTAAACATTTGGTGTCTCTTGAAGTCACACGAGAAAGTAAAAAGCCATTGAGGATTACCAAGTACATGCAAATTCATATGTCAGTGGCCTAGAAGGTTATAAACCCCCATTATTGGTGGAACAGTGCCAGGCCAACTGACATTTTTCAGGTAAAATATATATCTACTTTAGCTCCTGGTCTCCTTTTTAATCTAAACCACCAGTCAATGATGATTTTCTCAGGCTTTGATCGATGCCAACTGCAGGGGTGTGCCCAAGGACAGCTTGGTCTTGCATAGGACCCCAAATAAATCTCATTGCTCTGATGATCCCTGAGTCCTAAACTATAATAGCCTTTTTGGAATCACAATGTAGCACATTTTTCTTTGGTGTGTGTATGATTTTAGTCAGACTATCATGTTTACACATGTTTTAAAAGTGCAGCTTAAGTTGTACTAACACATGTAATCAACTAAAATGACTTTAATGGGAACAAACTCCCTGACACCCAATGTGTCTGTGTGTGTGTGTGTGTGTGTGTGTGTGTGTGTGTGTGTGTGTGTGTGTGTGTGTGTGTGTGTGTGTGTAGGTGTGTGTGTGTGTAGGTGTGTGTGTGTGTGTGTGTGTGTGTGTGTGTGTGTGTGTGTGTGTGAAAGAGAGAGAGAGCCATTGTGATTGGCTTGTTACCGACAAGCTAACACTGATTGGTGTATTTTAATTCATCCTGATTGGATGATTAAAACACATGCAAAGGGGCTGGAACATAATATAGTACGATACAATTGCAGCTGACATGTCATGATTAAAACATTATTTTGAACAAAATTCTTGTTAATTAATTTTGTACCCTGTAGCTTTAATGTTAGTAGTTCACAAAGATATCACTTGTCATTACACAAATGGTCATATACTGCATGCTATTTAAACAGGTGTGTTTGTGCACGCATTTCATGTCACTACCACCAGTCAGTGCCCAAGTTTGACTCCCTTGTAAAAGAAAGTTTATGGAGCAACGCTGTACACTCAACATTACACTGTAATTATTACTACAGCTATAGAGGGTCACTGCCTCAATGTACATATGGTTCTCCCCCCTTACTTAAAGATGAAAATGGCATATTCATCCAACAATAAAGTAAGTAAGCACTTACCAATCCGTAACTATATTTCCATAGTTGGGTGTAAGAAATAAAATTCCCCCTAAAGTTAGTTAATCTATGGCTTAACACTGGCTGAGATTTTATTCTTTACTCAATACAAAAAAAAAAGAAAAAAAGACACTTCAAGGTGGTCGGTTTCTCCTCCTAGCAGTCCAAGTTTCTGTTCCTGCCTTTCTATCTACATGAAGTACAATTTAACAATGTGTCTCTTGGCAACAAGCCAAATTTCCCATTTAGATCCTTGATGCAAAAAAGTTGAAGAAGCCATGTGCTGAAGTTTCAAAGCAAAGGCCCGCGGTTGTCTGAGTGGTGTTAAGAGAGAGGCAGAGATTTCAAATCAAGAAAATAAGCCTTGCAGTTGTATGCATTAATCTGCTGCCCGACCCAATGTACTCATAGCTTCATCATTGTTACGGTAGCCTGCCAATACCACTGAGAACTCGCTGCAAGCCAAATGAAAACACATTAAAGCTATATTCCAATAAGGTGTAATATTGTAGGTTACAGCAGACACGTCTAAATCAGAAGTAGCTTTCAACTTTAAACAATAGCTGCCCAGAGGGGATTTCCGACCTCCATTGGAACCCTTTTCTATCCATTCTAATCAGTGATTTAAAAAAATAAATAATAACACTTTGTAAAACAGTAAATGATTTCCTTAAAGGAACTTGGGGATGTTTCTTAAGCATTGAAAACATATTTCAGACTTTGTCTTCATGACAACTAGAGAGTTCATGGTGGTGTACACCGGAGGGCCAGCTGTTATATGAATGCAGAAATAGAACAAAGCAAAGAGACAAAACTGTCATCAGCCTGCTAAAATATTCTGCTTTTATTTCACAGAGTCTGACTTCTTAAAGAAACAGAAAAAAAATGGACTGAATTTAAAAATATTGCAGTAAGGAATGCAGCGAGAATACAGAAGCTGTCTGAAAACAGTTCCTAAATGTTTTCATTTAGGTGACTACTTTTCTTTGTCAGCAGCAACATATCAAAATGTGTATAAAACAAAACCTGAAAGAAAGACATAAGCATAGCAAAAAAAAAAGGAAATTGAGGATGTGGATTCTTTTTATGGAGCATGTACATGATCAATAATCTTTCAACTATCATCTATGTTTCAGTTTTCCTCTGCCAGATATTTGTCTGTCTGATTTTCTCTGTATTTCTGAATCTATTCTTTTCCTCTCGATTTGTTCTTTGTCTCCTCTCTCTCGTCTGTCTCTATCTCTTTCTGTCTGTCCCCCCTATGGAGATGTATCCTCACTGCTTGATTGCTCTCTTCTGATTCCCTCTCCTCGGGTGGTGTTTGTCAGGGATGAGGGGAAAATATGGGCTTGCATGACTGGGAGTCATAACAAGCCAAAGTCTGTCTTTCAATGATTCTGACACATCAAAACTCTGCTGATAATGTTTGTGCAGTGCTTTAGCATTCCACATAACGTTTTCTGGAAGTTTTACTGTCTAAAATGTGCTGCTTTTAATCATCTGGTGTGGTATTCTGAGCAAAAGGCCCTTGTGCCCTCGTTCTAATAAGCTGTGTTTAACTTCCTGTCACTCTGTTAATATAAAAATATAAAAGCCTGGCTCAGACTACAGGAGTTTTTAAAATCACATGCACATAAGGAGAATCTTAACTGGTAACCCTTTAAGCATGCACACGTACAAAATACAAAATTATGTCACATCACATAATACAAAATTTCATTAAAATTAAAATCCTAACCATCAAACATGTTTGATATAAATTGGTGCAGCCCTGCTGATGAGTATTTTACCAGCTCATTTGTAAAGTGTCTTGAGATAACACTATTAATTGCCTTTATACAAATAATGCAGTATAACCCGAATGCTCAAAATGATTGCTTGGGTTAAGTATGAACACTTAATATATGTTAAAATATTCCACTAACTTCTGTAACGTTTTCTTACTTTTGAGTTCTTTAAACTGATACTGTTTGATTCATTTCAACTGTTTGCAGATTAAGTAACCAGAATTTAAAATTATAAATTTAATTGTACTTATAATTCTACAGTTTCAACATAATTGCATCTGACGTCAAACTAAGGCAATCATTTGCCTTATTTTTTTTTTAGTTCTGCTAATTTATTTGGGCTTACAGTGTGGTTGATAGATTTATTGATGATCTCATTGCAGGCCGGGGATATTAATATTGGATAATTATACCAATCACCACAAAATAATCTGGGCAGATAATCCGTTTCAAACAGCCTTTCAGGAAGGACCCCGCGATTATCTGGAAGGGCGGTTGACTCAGTCCGATTATCCTGTAGCCCGAGCCGGCGTGAGGCTTTATAACACCATTTACTGCATCATGAGCTAATAAATCATACACAGCCTACACTTGACTCAAACCGATAAAATCATTGTTCTTCAGAATAAGTATTGCCTAATACCAAACCCACACTGAGGGTTTGTGTTGCCAGCTGGGAAGCAGGTAAAGTCTTGAAATTCATTTTTATTTTCCTGCTCAATTTTTCTAAAATTATAATGTTGACGTAAATATTGCTTGGATAAATGGGCCGCCTGCTTGAAGAACTACAGCCTCCACCCAAGGGGCTATATATCTGCTAACGCGACCAGTCGTTAATGGGACCTCCTGTAAAAACACGGGAAAAATCCTTCCTCTCTAAGTAGCATGTGCTGTGGATTCCTTTTGGAAAAAACAATGGTAGAAAATACATTTGTATCATGAACATGTATCTTGTTGTAACTTTTATCACAATGGCAGACTCTAGCTTTACAATGCCTTTCCAGTTTCATTAAAGAGACATGAGGGTGTTCCATTCATGAAATCAAATCATATATAAATCAGAATTGTATCATATTATTATCAGACAGAAACACTTAGCCAAACAGCAACCTGTTCAAGAACCACAGACAAACAACAACAACAACAACAACCCAAAGGAGTGTTCTTGCTTAAATCTCCCATCTAGAACTAACAAGCATGAACATTCAAACCTGCCTCTATCAAACAAAGGTTCACCCTGCTAACACCTGTTTTAAAGCTAGGTAGCTAATTAGCTGCTCAGCTGCAGCAGATTGAACAGCATGTTCAAGTGCCTGCAAATGTCACTTCTGTCTGGATAGATCCTTGTGTGGTCAGTACCACTAACAACATGCTGTCAGCCTGGCATCTAGGCGACAGTGAAAGCTGTGTACTTCTAGTTCACAACAGAAGGACCCATACACTCGAGGAACCTGCCAGCAGCTTACAATCAAACAGGCCCACTACAAATATAGGAAATTTAAAAAAAAATCCCCCAAAAGTATTGTTTGTTATTTGTTTTGTTATTGTATTTATAAGTGTATAACACAACAAAATATATTCTTGGAGAAGAGAGGATAGGTGTTGTCTATTAAAAACAATATTGAGAAACTTTACTTATTTATCAACTTTTTAAAAAAAGTGTGTCCCATGTGATAGCCCAATCTTTGCTTTTGAAACTGAACTGCAGGGTAACTGAAGTAGATATATCCAGGTATTTTATTCAAGGAATTTTTCTCAGAAGATACCCTAACCAACAATGTGAGCTCATCCCCCACAGTGGTGTGGGTGACATTTATTTGTCATTGAAGTGTCCCCAATTCACTTAAGTTAGAACTCGGGATGCAACTTCCAAATGCCATCACTGAACCAACCTGCAGTTTGACAAAGTCTGCTGATCAACAGTCTTAATGGTCAAGCAACCATTGTTTATGATCTTGGGTTATACCATTCCTGGCCCTAACAGAGGAGATTGCACATGTCACACAGAGCTGATGATCAACTTGATATGTCAATGAAAGTTTCCAAGATTGTATTTCGAGTGCATAATGGAGCAGAAATAAAAGCTTAATTCGGTGCTCTAAGATACTTTTTTCAGCTAACAAGCATCTGGAGAGAGAGTGGAACCTGATCAATCAACAACCCAGCTGCACAGTACAACTTCGGCCTTCTATGTTTCAACATATCACAGGAAACTTAAATATCGATGTTTCTGAATCAACAAGATGCATCTTTTCTCCTCATATGGGCATATAAGCTTTCTAGATTTAGCCAATTATGGCAGTGGAGTTTCAAAAAGCATACAGTAATATGACTAAATGCTTGTTCTGCTAATTAGATCAATTGAATCATACAAAATAATAAATTTCATGTATTTCAGCTATGCTAATGGAGTCTCTCTAATCCGCTTATTGAAGTTACAGGTACATGTTAGATTTTAAACACAAGTGTTGAATCACAGCTTCCTCTGTGACATGTCAATGAAGAAATGGTACTTCGTTGACAAGGAAACCACAGAGCTGTACTATCAGTATTCAGTAACCAGTGTCAAGGCGTCTTTTAATCTGAGCAATTATATTAATGCAAATGGTTGCCATGACAGCAGAACGAGCCAACTATTTATCTTCATCAGACCAATTATTGAGTATAAAGATTGAACAACCCATTTTGTGCAAGCATGCACACATGACACAAGTGAATGCGGACATGTAAATTTGATACGACAGCCATACAGTATTTTTTCAACATTCACATGATTGCTACTGGCCCTAAGTAAGTTGCCATGGATCTGTGCCTCATGACTGACGATGTATTTAATTATTTTCAGTGTTTAATACATTCGCTGACAGTCTGTCAGTCAAAGTACTTAACACAGTCCTTGGCCTTTAACAGGCGCTGTACGTTGCGTGATTCAATTTGACACTTTAGTATGAACTTTTTATCTTAATGATTGAAAGCAACATTCCATTCTTTGTCCACCACATAAAGTCATTTTTACTTAAAATGGTGTCCTTTAAACTCTTTTCTCTCTACTTTTTCCCATGCCACTCACACCATTCTCTCTCTAACAGACAAAAGTTATTCAGAAAAAAAAGAAGAAATGACACATGTACAGTCATAGGAGGTGATGGGAAAAGTGGTGGGCAGGCAGGAGAGAGATGGAGGGAGTAGTGGTCTCATTATAAAGTAATCACCCAGAAGAAAGGTCAGGTGGCTGTTACAACAGCTATAAAATACTGAAGAGACAGAGAAAGACAGGAAGGGAGAGAGAGAGACGAATAAAATATCAGAGAGAGATGGACAGTGAGCCAGACAGAGAGAGGTGTAGGTGAGATCAACTTTATAATAAAGCCATAAAATACTGCCAGAAGGTTGCTGTCAGGAGGAGACCATTCTGACAGAGTGCAAGAAGAGGGGTGGGAATGGAATGGCCTTCATACAGCGACACTATATCAAGGATCCTGGTAGCTTTCAGGTGAATCACCCATTTCTGGCACTTAATGCTAATTAATTTCCCTATCAGATGAGCATATTAAAATTCCAGCACACCAAAAGGAAGATGGATTTTTCAGTGATCAGGAACATTCACAATAACGTAAGTCATGTAAAGAAGCAAAAACAACTGGTGGATCTATTCATCTATATTGGGGTACTTTCATTCAATAATAATCATAAAACTGTTCACCTTTATTTTTGAAGGGTTCCAATACATTTCTCTAAACAGTAAGGAATGGTTTCATTGTTTTCTTGTTGTTTTGTGTGAGTACAAGATCATACAATCGGCACTGACATGTGCATAAGCTCTGCTGCATAAAAAAAGTAACATAGGACTGTTCATTGGATCATATTTCTATTTCAATAAAAAAAAAGTCAGGGCTAAACTTGCCAAGGCTAAACAGAAAACTGTCCTGGAGTGCCACTTTCTGCTGGAATTTTTAATGCAACGCTCTCCTGCATCAGTATGCATCAATATATATCCGTCTGCAGCCTCTAATTTGAGAGATGTGCAGTGCATCTCTAAAGCACTGTGCAATTATGCACGCTTCAGTGTGCGTGCCTTAATTAAATCTTACAGCACAGCACAAGGCTCTGGCAAAAAATCAGCACACAACCTTCTGTCCTTTCTTTGCACTAAAATGGTAAATAATTTCATATAAATTATTATAGACAAGAACTTTTTTTTGTGTCTTTGCATCCAGTTTACCACTCTGGTAATGACAGAATCACACATTCTTTATTTTTTTTGAACTAAATCTTTCTTTTTTCTTTTCTTTTTTTATTTAGATAATATGAGACTGAAACAAAGTTTAGCAAAAGTATCAAAAGCATGATGCATATTTGTAAAAAGTTAAAATGGCAAGCTTTGTCAAGTCTGACCTTCTTACAAAAAACAAGAAATGTTTGTTGAATTAATGACAGACCAATCATTTCTGAAAGATTCTAGAAATTCAGAAAAGCTTAACTGGCTTACAAGAGACAGCAACAGGCAGGTTCATAGCTGAATAAGAACAATTCTACATTTCTATGCAACTGTAAAGAACAAGACCAGCTAGTCAGTCAGATTTGATGAAAACAATAATCATACCATAAACAACAAAGGTCATGGTAATGTTCAACAAAGCCAGGTTTGCCTCTCTGCTGTCGATTGCATCCATCAGTGCAGAAGTATTAAAGAGCCTGAAATCATTAATGTATCACATATGTATGTTAACATTTTGGATAAAAGAAACACATGTAAGATTGCCCTTAGAAGAAAAAAGACTGTGGTGGTGATTACTTTTTCGAAGACTGCATAAAATCTGTGGTAAACCACTTTGGGTGGTCTAGCAAATACTTACTGTCCTTCCTTAGTTATAGGCCAATATTTACATTGGATGTAAAAAACATGTGGCTTGGAACCAAATGACTGGCTTTAGGACCAAAATTAGTCATTAAACATCTTATAAACGTACACATTCACTCACAATTGATTGCACTGGAATGTAGACCACTATTAGTGGTAGAAGATAAGGGGTTATAAAATGTGCTACAGATAGCAACGTGTGATCCAACACGGGGTATTAAAACGTGTGCAAACTTGATACCACCAGCAAAAAAACATGCTATCTGATCTACTAACAGCGTGCAGTGAGGATTGCGTCTTTCATATGAGCAAAACAACACGTACTGTTCATTTAGTACATTTGCCTTAATGAATATGCAAAACGAGGCGTTTCTGCACAAGTGCGCAAAATACTGGGAGGAGAACATGCAAAGAAGTTAAGTTAGTACACGCAATGTGATTTACCAAGTCAGGCAAAAATTGCGGTGGTTGTGACGGTGTCTGAATTTAACACCTTTGAAAAGAACGTGCTAATCCAAGCCCGAGTGTTAAGCACTGCAGGCTGCAGTTAGGAGGAGACATAGGCACAATAAAAGACGTGTTAACATGTTTAAATGACAGAAAAATAAATGGTATGCATTTATTTTGTATCTTGCTTCAATAATAGTTTTAAAAAAACCGCCATGATTGAACTGTAACTGAACATTCACAGCGTCTGCATTCTAAAGAATTTCAACATTGACATTATGTCGTCCTATTTTCCTCTTCTCGCCAACATTACATTTTAAACTGGGCATTTCATTTTCTCGGGTAACGCGTCTCTGGTGCGTTCCGGAGCGCTTCTCCAGAGCAGAAAGTGTTGTGGCATGTTTAGGTCTCAAATCAAACTTTTAAGGATGCGTAAAAAACACAAGGCAACAGAGGACATGTATTTTATAGTAAACGATATACTTCCAATGCCCATGACTTGATCTCTGAACATGTTAGCAAAACCAACCCCTAATAAGTTAAGCATTACTGCAGTTTGCAAACATCAGGTAGCAACTTGTCAATAGCGAAGCAAAGAACACGAACAAAGGAAAAGGTGCACAATACACAAGGAAACATTAGAGAAGTTGGATTCTGGGCTTAGGGGGAACAATCGTAGCCTAATAATGATCTTACTAACAATATAATAAGTATGTGTAATAAGTTTAAAAAAAAACGTACATATAGCAAGATACTTCTTCATGCTACTATAGCCTAGCCAGCTACATTTTCTAAACAATAGCAATGAAGGCATTACACCAATGTGGTGGCAGCTCTCCAGTAATCACAAAAGGTGCTGCTAAAACTGCCAAAGACAGAATAGTGGATGTAGAAGAATAGAAAATGGTAAAGCAACTTGAACACAACGTTTTTAACCACATGTCATTCACTCACTAATGCAAAGTGTCCATCAGTGTTAACTTATCTAATTCATACACAATCACAGGCCATTGATGTGGCAGCAGGAGCCATAAGGAGTTCAGTGTCATTCCCATGGACTGGCTGTCTGGGGATCGAACTCCAATATTCTGGTGGAGACAACCAACACTACCACTAAGCCAAAGAAGCAAGTGCCTACTACAGGAAATAAAACAAAAACAATGTTCATTCAATCAAAAAGGCTTGGAACAAAAGAGAACAAAAAACACAAGCAAAGGTTTGTAAAAATCGTTACATAAAGTCAAAGTCAAACAACACATAAAGGTCATATCTGGCTTACAAACACAGCAAGGAATGTTTGTACTCTACTCATTATATCGTGCACTCAATAGTGAATATATCATTTTAAGTGATGTCTGGATTTTAAGTGAGCATGTTCGTTCCTTTTAGTCTAATCATTGTATTTCACAATGCATTGTGAAAAGTAGTGTACAGCTGTTGGTCACCATCAAAGCAAAAGCACTAGTTCTGTCACACAACTCATGTTTGTTTAAAATATTAATTGCAGCAAAACATAGTTTGTGTTCTGCTTATTGGCTCCAACCTTATCACTCCTGATGGGATGGGATGATAATATCTTAAACCCCCCCAGCCAGAGCCTGGGGTGGTGGTGATGGGGCTGAGAAATACTGCAGTACAGGCGTAGGTCAAAGCTGGCAATGAAAGACCAGAGGGAGAGCTTAAATATACAGCTAATTGGAAGGAGGTGTTGTCAGGTGATTGTTGAGAATGAAGCATGTCAAGTGTGAAATCAGTGCAGCTGGAGTTCACTGCCTGAACTAGTGTTGCCTCATTTATGCATTTAGTCGTTCCCTATATGACCAAAAACTTTTCTTTTCTTAATTTTCACTCATCTCATCACAACCTACAAGTTGTTGTTTCAGATAGCAGCTTGTTGCTTTATTATGTTGCTTTTCTGGTTCTGTTTGTGACACTTTTAAAAAGGGAAAAAATAAGGAGCCTTCCATTGAATTTCTTCATGATTCTTCAAATTCAATGTTATTTTTGATTTTGATTGATTTGTTGCTTAATCTCTACATTGTCCTGATATATTTTAAGAGAATGGGGTTGTTGCGATTGTGTCACAACTGGTCTTGGAATTGAAGTGTTTCAGTAACTTCAGCTTTTCAATAATTTCAATAATTAAAAAAAATGTAAGTGTCTATGGCAGTGTGAAAGTGTTTCCTGTCACACTATGTGACTGATTTAACTGAAGTTTCAAATCATAACACAAATTACCAGCAACATTACCCCCAAAAATTAGGTTTTGATCGTGAAAAAATTACCACACTGAATGTGATAATGAACAGATGGAAGTTTGAAGGTTTACATATGGGCTTATTACATATCACAGGCTCAAGGGAGAGAGTCACCCAAACCCTCATTTCTATAGCAACAGACTGAGAATGAGCTGACAAGCCTAATTGCATATTTAAAGTCAGAAATCCAATACACACGTCTACATATTTAGGGGAAAGCCACTATTAATTTCATTTATTTGGCTAATTGTACCCACTCTCATACTCACTCTGCTGTCCAACTCAGAAATGAAACTTGGTTTGACACATACACACACAATATAACATGATTATTAAAGTTGGATATCCAAGATGTACTTCTAGAAGATCAATTTAACCAGAATGTGTTGAGATTAACACAACCCCAGAATTAAGATGGTTCACACAGTAAATAGTGAGCAGTATAACTGCTATTTTAAATCAAAATGTTTTAATCTCAATCATTTTTACAGTGTAGGCTAGTGATCAGTAAAATAAGCAACTCTAAGTGTGTTATAAAGATCCTTACGGATATTTGTTATACGCTTTTATTCTGTAAGGTTCAAACTTTTTGATTTTTGTGTAATCAAACTCTCTTAGTAACCAGTACATGAGTGAGGTAACCCCCAACCTTACCGAAGCTAACTAAAGATGGCGAGAGTAAACGTCAGATTAAATCAGCTGTGGCCGTTAATCATCACAAGTAACACCCTAACCCTAACCCTTAAAACCAAAGCGTTTAATCATAACCAACTACCCCATTACTCAACCAAACACTGTCATCAAATGATGCACCTGCTGGCCAATCATCGTTTTCATGGTGCCAGTACGCCTTTTGCTTTGTTCCACCTCGGAGTCAGTGTTATTTCATGTATTACATAGATGTTATTTATATTTTTTAGCACCATAACTATAATTTACACTGTATGCCAACATTTACCCACAGCTCTCACACATTCAAATGCAAGGATAGTAATGTAATGTCCTTAAAGATCAGACACAGATAGCACAACATTGGGTGCAAATTGGGTTTCAGTAGCATGCTAAAATACACTCTGGCCAAGGATTAACCTACTTTTGTCCAGATTAAATTTAAACAAAACCTGTTTTTATCTTTTGGTCTGTAGGGCTCTGCAGACATCCCCTGCACGCATCTATCTGCAATGCTTGAAAAGACAAAGATGAAATCCAAACATGTCAACCTGACTGGCTGTTCACCTCACTATTTTCTTTGTGGATCTGTGGTTTGCAAAGATGTGTGTGTGGACCTTTTAGCCCAAAATCCAAGGGATATGTACATACTGATGAATGTAATGTTTAAATATAATGATAATGACATAACAACAAATTGATGATGCATTAGTTGGAAGAAAATACTTTAAGAACGGAAACCCTACCCAAGTGGACTTTAGTTCTGACATTTTACATCCTTGTCTGCTTTTCTGTTCTTTTCTCTCTGTGAAGTCGTTTGGCTCTAATCCAATGTAATAATGTATTAATTTCAATGTATCGAATTTAGAGGTTAGAAAATACACCTACAAATCCTTGAATTTTTTTAGATTAGGGTTTAATATGTTAAATAATGTTGTAGGGTTTAATATGTTAAATAATGTTGCATGAGTTGTCTGCATGTAGCATGTAGTTTATGAACCATTTGTCAATGTAATGATGACGGCTGAATGTCATGTCAACATGAGTCTTTGGCCTTGTTCACATGGCAAACCTGTTACTATAGAAATCAATGTGGATCAGACCACATAAATATGGACAGGTAGATCGGATCTGGTCACTTGCAATTTGTAATGTGGACAGTCAGTCAGTTAGATCGGATTCTGAAAGAAAGCACTAAATAAACAATAACTGTTAATATTACAACTGAACGTTTGATGAGATCCATTAATTTGGTAAATGTCTGTCCAAAGTGGCTCACACTACCTGCTTCAGTCTCTGTCGAAACAAGGATGAGATGTCATCAGATGTCTCCAAATTTCTTCATCTTCTCTCAATAGCCCTTACCCTTTTTCGCTTTCTTTGTCTTTGTGGGGTTTTTTCTGCCCTTGTCTCTGCCCCTCTCTCTCCTCTTTTGATCTGTCCATCTCTCTCACTCTCTCGCTCGCTTTACTCTCTCTCTTTCTCCAGCCGTCTCTCTCTCAGGGTAATGAGATATAAATGTTTCAGGACTGTGATCGCCTGCAGCACTAGACCTGTTTGTCTCTTTCACACAAAAACACACCAGTCCACACGCAGTCACAAAAGCACACAGAATGCAGAGAGAGTAACGTGCCAGATAGAAAAGCACAGGCGTGATGTGTGTGCAGTGTATTTCGGCAATAGTGTTATTCCTAAATCTAGTGGAACTAATTATCAATTAGAGGACAGTCAGCTTTCGGCAGAATGACTGAGGAGTGTTTGTGTGGGCTTTTGTAGACTTAAAATGCAAGTGAGAAATACTATGGGACGTTGTGTGTGTGTGTGTGTGTAGGTGGTTGCAGGGCAAGTTGAAGGTTAGGGGTTGCGTCACCAAATATAAACTTGATGTCTCTGAGCTAAGGTCAGCAGTCTCTGCTGGTTGCTACTCAAACTTTCACAACCATACAGTACACACAAACATGACAATAACTTCAGAAACAGTAAATGTTTAAGGTAAAACAAGATGGTTTTGAGGGGAAAAAAAGCTGGTGGGTTATACAGAAAAAAAGGAGAAACGGAAAAGTTTTTACGAACACAGCCATATTATTTCCTGTGGAAGGTCATTCCAGAGCCTCGGGGACCATGATGGCAATGATGGCAAAGCCTCAGATTTAAGCTTGGACTCTGGAGCAGATAGAAAAAAAAATACCTCTGCCGGAGGACCTTAACCTATAAGTGAAATTTCATATAGAGCAGAAAGGTCAAATATGGCCAATACACACACTGTAATGGAGCTCAAAGGGAATCATACCAAGAAAAAAATAAATGCGAAGACACTTTGAGACGGGGTCAAGTACCTATCCATTGAGTCAAAAATGACCTGTCACAATCTTTTACAGCAGCCACAACACTCAAAATTATTTTTTACAATAAGAAATTGTATTCGTTTTCCTGACGTGACCCCAACATTTGAAAATGTGAAACATTGCCTTTGCTCATATTTCCATGGATTCTGTATACCACAAGGGAACAAAGATTGTCTTTTTATTTTTGACCTGGAAGTCAAAATCACACTATCTGTCAGTCAAACTTTATAATTCTCTCCCACCCCGTTAATATTACTGCCAGCCCCCTAGTAAAATTCCCATGTGTTGGGGTCAGCGGATGTGTGAATTCAGCCGGATATTTTTAGGAAAATCCACCCCAAGCAAACCAGTTGGGGTGATATTTTTTTTTTTATTCATGCAACGGTTTTGCAACCTGTTGGTTAGTTGCGAACATACTGATGCTGCTTTTATTCCTTCTGTCTGCCAGCACAGTTTTTTCCACTTGATCACCCATACTGTGAAAATGTCAAATTACATTTGTATAAAGGCAAAAACTGTGTCATGTCAGACTCTTGCAAGATGCATTTTTAATGTCACGTCTAGTCCCCTTTTTTTGGTAAAGCAGAACTGCAATGCACAGTAAGTATGTTGGGATTGAGGGTTAGATGAAAGAATTGTTCATTATCACTTATTTTGCCCCCTAATTTTATCACCCGTACAGTCAGGGAGAGCAATTAACTTAACAGAGATAAATCATTAGCATACAAAAACAAACTGGCCTAAAGACTTACCCCTCATGGTAATGAAGAAAATGAACTACCTGTTGCGAGAAAACAATGAATGTAAGATCGTATTCTCATCGGAAAAGAAATTGAGCATGCATCTCAATCAACATAAAAAGGCTGGTTGTAATTTACAATTCTCCAACTCATTTAGCAGATCTAAGTGACGGACATGACAGTTGAATGGCATTCAGCATTTGGTTCCACAACCTAGAGGAGCGACAGAGGAGAAGAGTCTAGCTACAGCCTGTTGCTAAGGTTTGACCAGCTGCCTATCATTGGCAGAAAGTAGTGTGGACCTGGACGGAAGAGTTTAGGCAAGGATGAGTTGACTTGAAAGCGAGCAGCAGGGTTTCAAATTGGATGTGAGCAGTAACTGGGAGCCAGTGGAGGGAGATGAACAGAAGAGTTTGAGAGCAGTCTTCAGCCAGCTTGAAAGTGCTCTGAGCTGCTGTGGTTGAGCACATGCAGCAGAAAGAAGACGTGAGCACCAGCAATAGTTTTTAAATAACATTTAAGAAGGTGCACAAATGTTCAAAGATATTGACTTCATAGGGATGAGAGTGCATAAAGAACAGGGCAAGTCAGCCATGTATATAGCAGCAACTCCTGTTTTGCAGGTAAAATGTTGTATTGATATATTGTTACATTGTTGATACATAATGATTAGCAGTTTAGCATATTCCAACAGTTTATGTATTTGCTGCAGGCTTTATTATGGCAGGAGGATAGAGCGATAACAACTCAGGAAGCAAGTGGTGAGTAATTTGGGGGAAGTCAAGGCACTTTGTATGTGTTTTTGAAGATGTTTCCCCATCAATTCAAAGTCTGATACATAATGTAAGAATAATACTGTGTAAAGACAACTTTTGTGTCAATGACCCATTGCCATGTCCATTAAAGCTTTGGAATATGACAGAAATTCATACATTGTTTAATTGTTAATCAGTGGAATAAGCAGCGAATGCAAATGATATTTTCCACAGGAATTAATGAATTGAATAAAGTTATTGAAATATGTTAATATGTCAAGGAATATGTAAAGAGATTCTATCTCCGAGTATATCGCTGTATTTGTTCAGAACAGAACATGCCTTCAGTTCTGTTGTCGGGATGGAAATCCTGTTGAGTGCTGCTTGTTTCTACTACGTTTTCAAGATTAATTCATTAAGATAAAAAATGAATCATGTTAAGTACAAATTATAAACAGCTTGACTTCAGGGGGAAGAGTGGGGAGGTTGGTGTTGAGCAGGGAACAAGAAGCAAAGCATGAAATCACAGAATTTACATACTCTACATGAAAACATCCCCCCTCCTGTTTCTGTTTGTCTCCTTTTTTTCTGCTACGACAGCAGTTGATGAAAATAATAAAGTCGAGTCCGTTCCCACTCAATTTGCTATTGTGTGGAGGTCAATGACAATCTGATAACATTTCTAGTAGGTGTAATCAAATAATTACATCATGGATTACAAATGTTAAGCGGACCAACAACAACTGGAAAGTCAATTAAACAACTCCAACCCCACTCTACATCTTCCTCTCTTCCATTTAATTAAATCTCAGTTTGTTGTCTTTTCTCTCCTCCTAACCTTATCCATCTTATTTCTCTCTTTCACTTCACACTTCTACTCTCTCCTCCTCCTCCTCCTGCTCCAGTATTCTTTTATCTTCTTTTTGCTCTCAGGGCCACACTATTAAAAACGGATACAAAGAAAAGTCTATTCTGTTTGTTAGGGCTTCGAATTACTATCATTTTACATTTTATATAACTATATTCCATACACCAACTTTCAATAAGCCTTTTTCATGTCGCTGATGGGTTTTTCACCCACTTTGTCTAAATATTTTCTGTTAAATGTGTAGTTTCTCCATCTATGATGGTGTGTAGATGATGAAGAAATCTCAGTTGACACTGACTTGCTTGTATAATAATATAATAATATATATATATATATATATATATATATATATATATATATATATATATTACAAAGAAAGAACAGCATCGACAAGGCTTGCCATGGTACACCTGGGAGACTCACAAGCCAATAGTGAGCCCACTCAAGCTCAGACCAAGTATTTATGCAACATTGGTCGAAGCAACATAACAACATATATAGTATGTCCTTATTTGGACTGAGGTCAACATATGGCACTCAAGTCAACACCTTCCCCCACATACTGCTCTTTTTGTATATTCTCTGGGCACAGCAGAGAAGATAAGACATACATTTTAATGTGGGGTAAATCCCTTAGTTTTATCTCTTCCTGTGCACCCTAAGGAGCAACATCTGTTTTTGACTTAAACAAGACCAAGTTCTTATCTTACACATTCTTAACCTCTGATCCCAATTAATTAATCTCACGTGATGACATTTGCAACTTTATTTTTTTTTTTTGACTGTGGCATTATCTCATTATAAAGAGCCTTTTATATAGGACGTGGCCGCTGTAAAGCCCATTCATTGTATTGGGTGTATTGGGTGTATTGGGTTGCGTGCACCTCCCTGCCGCCAAGTTGAGCAGCGCACCGAGTCCAGCGCTCTGCTCTTGCCAGAAAGTTCAGCCACTTGTTTTGTCCATTGCCCACTGAACATGCTTTGGACAGTATGTGGGTTTTGTAACATGTTCTGGCTTGTTTGTTGCCCTCAGGCTTTGTTATGTGATAGACACAATAAACTTTTCATGTGAGTGTTTGTATTAATGTCCAAGACTTTTTTATATATATGAAAATTATATTAGCATCAAGCCAACTGTTTTCCTATTTTAATTCCCCATTTGATGCATATATTCAAAATGCTCTTTTTGGCCTACTGCGCCTAATATGCGATCCATTTACTTCCATTAACTCATTGTATGAAGTCTGTGATGTTGCTTGATTATGTGGCACTGTGTTAGATGCATTATGTTCAGTTCTGTTCGTCCTTTAATTTATGATCTCTTATGCACTACTCATATTAATCCTGATCATTCCATGTGATGTTTTGTTAGTTCTTGGCCTTATTCTTAATGACTAATGTGGCTAATGTGATTTGGCCCACACTTTCAAATGTGTGATGTTTTTTGCAGATTCTGCATGTGCAATATCTTCTTGACATTTGGTTTAGTACCTTTACAACGAGTGACGGCCTATCAGCAGTCGTCAGTGTCCCTCCTAATGGGTCCTGTGTGCTGTGAAACATGGTATCAAATGCTGTTTACTTTGTACTGTTGCTTTTTGTGTGGGTTGATGTGTGACGTGTTCCGTCGGCTCAGTGATCTGATAATGGCAGCCATAATAAAGTGAACCCATGCACTGAACAACTGTCAGCAAGGCTACACACAACTTCATAATTCCTTTAATGGACCCTGTGGGAAAGACAATATCCTTACACACACACACGCACAAACACACTTATGCACACACATAAGAGAAGAGACATCCACTAAGACAGATGTCCACATAGAATGAATAGGGGTGTTCTGCACAAAATCCCTGTCAAATGATTCTCTCTGTTCTTTTGCCCTTGTTTTGAGATGTTAATAAACACATCACATTTCATTGGCTGCAAGAGAAAATTACTGACTGAATGAGAATAACATTTACAAACGGTTTTAAACGCAACTTAAAGACATGCAGACGTCCACAAAAAAGGTGCATCAAAACACCTAGACCTGAGCAATAAAACATCAATGATAATTATCGCAATATAATTTTTCTCAATATATATATGACGCATGTTCAATAAATGTTGGGTAATTACACCACCCAAACAATGGTGAAATAAGGGAGCAAAGAAACGACTGACAGCCAATCGTGTTGCAGGTATATGGATAGACAAGCGCACAAATGTTCGTAGCAGAATGGAAATTAGGAGCTGAGCGATAGCGACCCCAAAGCAGGGAGAAAACTCGAGGAGTTTGGAGATATTTGCAGTTGCACAAAAAAAGAGTAGCATGTTCTGTAAATTGTGCAGAAGACAAGAGAAGCTAAAACGGGCAACACCAAAAACCTTTTAAACTTTTTTGAAACAATCTCAATCGTTTAAACTAGGGTGGGACTTAAACATGTTAATAAAGATTAATTAATTACAAGAAAAAATCATGTTAATTTTTTTTAAACGTATTTAATTGGAGTTTGCCTCCTAAACTGCGCGGAACGGTTTGTCACTGTCCGCACTAGCTCCACGCTAGTACGTGCTAAAGATAGCGTGTGAGCCAACTTTCCCAGCTGCTGTGCAAAAAAAAATTCAAACAACATCCAATAACTTAATGAAACTGAAACGCAAGTGAAATTGGATGCACTGCATTCACTCATCCAGCAAAATCCTTTAAGATTGAGAAGTGATGCTTTTTAGGGCAAATATTTTGAAGAACTTAAAATGCGATTAATTTTGATTAATTAATTAGAAAGCTCTGAGTTAATTAGATATATTTTTTTAAATCAAGTCCCACCCCTAGTTTAAACACACTGTAGGAAAGAAATGACCAAATGTTAGAAACAAGTGTTTGTGTGGACTTTCAGCAAGCACAGGGCCAGTATACTCCCATCAGCATTTTCCAGCACTGTGCACTAAGCATATGATGGTGTAATGAGAAAGACTTGACACTGTTGAAGGCAAGAGTAAGGTCCTTTACCTGCTTTTTGTAAACATAACAATGAGCATGGTCTTGTTACCTGCTCTTTTGTTAATGTTAACAGACAAACAGTAAGGTCCTTTACCTGCTTTTTGTAAAGTGTCTCGAGATAACATCTGTTATGAATTGACGCTATACAAATAAAGATTGATTGATTGAAGACTTTGTCTGACATTGGAAACCATAGATAAACCATTTATTTATGCCAGCAAAATAAGATGCAAGTACTAGCTGTAGCTATAACAGGCCTTGTTATGAAAAAATAGAAAAGGTTGATCGTTTCAAATTCTGACATTGGCTCCACATTTGACCATGAAAGGTCATCAAAAAACCTTTTTCCTGTTAGATTAGGCAAGTCTAAAGATACAAGCAACACACCGTTATTCACCATAGCAAGACTTGCTTTCCAAAAAGTCAAAAAGTATTTTGGTGGTATTGCTTTCCATGCCTTAGAGACAATATCTGAAACATCAATAGGCCATCTAATGCAATCTTTTCCAGTTAGCTAAAGCAAGTCTGAAAAAGAGCTGCAATTAGTAACAGTAGCTCTAGCCAGCAGTGCAATATAAAACAATGTGAAAAGTCTATTGATGGAATCGCCTAAGTTGTGCAAATTGAAATGCTTTAAAGGTTAATTAGGTTGATTGGATCCATAGTACCGCTCATATTTGTTTAGAAGTCAAATGCTGAGATAATATGCAATATTTAAACTAACTGGATCAGATTGAAAAGTATCCCAAAAAAGTAATCCTTCAGAATACTTAAGTATTTCAGAATTTATTTAGTAAGACATTAGTTAAAGAGTATACACAGTATTATACCCAGTCGGTTGTGGTCTAAATGAAACATCCGTGCTGTGCTTTGGTCAAAATATAACATGAATCACGCACCAGATGAGGTTTGTGACCCTGTAGAAACCAGCTTTCAGAAAGATCAGTTTGGGTGAGTGTGTCACTTTAAATGCAATGAGCCCATCTGAGTTTTTGCAGTAGACGTCCCTTCTCTGTAGCGAGAATGAAAATGTCAGACCTGCACAAAAGTTTTGATTTGGCTGATGGTGAAGGCGATGGGAAAACTAGGGAGGGGAGGGGATTTTATTTTATTTTTTTTACTACAATCCAACTTGTGATTTCTCAAATTGAAAACAATTGAAACCATTTTGTCTGTGTTGTAAGACTTATGCAGACCACAAACAAAGGACGGGATGGGTTTATTTCACATTTTGTGTGTCGAGTGACACTTAAATGTTTAAAAACACTGTAAAAAACAACTACTCCTTGTATCCAAAAAAGTTAACCTACTGAGTTATAAAGATATGGCTTGTAATACATATTAAGATATTTTTCTTATTAATATCAACATCAAATTCTTGAAATTGACACAACATGACAACAACAGCACTGTAGTAGTCTGATGGTCCAAAAAATAAAGGGGCAAAAAGAGAGCTTCTTTTGCTGAAAAAAGGTTGTGCAGTAAGGTAAAAGCAAAAAAGGTGATGAAAGAAGTCTGGGGCAGAATACGGGATCAAAGGGATATGACGCCAGAATGAAGAAATTGGAAAACAAGATCACTGACACATATTTTTGCCAACTTGTTCTGATTAATCTTTTCCACCAATTACAAACATAAGCGCTTATCTACCCTCTCCTTAAATGTGTCCATTTTGCAATCTGGTATGCACAGACAAGCCCATTGACTTGAATAATTACATCTTGCTGGCTGGTTGGCTGGATGGACTGACGGATGGATGAATGGCTGAATGGATGGATGGCTGGATGGCTGGATGGATGGATGGATGGATGGATGGATGGATGGATGGATGGACTGACGGATGAATGAATGGAATGATGGATGGACAGAAAATTGTGGCGACAAAAGCATGTAATCAAGAAAAGAATTACAACCAGAAAGGAATGACAAGAAGAAAAATAACTTGGGTTAGTGTTATTATATGCAACCTGTAAACTAGGGCAGAAATGTGGGCATATTTGTGCAAAACAGGGCCCGTATGATACACTATAAGTCTATTGGAGGCTGTCTGAAAATGTTCTCGCCTTTTTGAGAAGGGTGTGTTGGAAAAGGACGAATGCATTTAAAAAAAAGGAAAAAGATTTCTCATGCTGAAAAATGTACCTGTATAAACCTGACTTGCTTGCTTGAAATAATCTTTAGTGACCTGCAACATTTTGCTCACATGTTAAGATATTGTTTTACTGTAAGAATGGTAGAACTCTTAGTGTGTGCACTTAGATTAAAAAAAAAAAAAAAAAAGTATTTACTGATGCAACAGCTGCAGTCTCAAAGGAACTGGTACTATGATTTGATACTAATGAAATCAACAGTAAACAGGCAAACACATACACACCTTGAACCTAACGTCAGTATCCAGTGGCTAATAGCAATGTTTAGAATCCGTGATCCCAACAGACACCACTTCCTCACATAGTGCATGTGCTATGTCATAAATATCATACATGTTTGAAGTAATAAGTGCAGCACAGCTCAGCCTGAGGTAGTGAGGTCATTTGGGACTCTAGTAGTAAAGCCTTTGAAGAATATTTTCCGTACCACTCTTGCACTTTGGTTTCAGTCAAGCATCTTTTTAGGATTTGTTTTCTAAACTGGTTCTCGTGTGTACAGCAGCCTTATCCATGTGTTTACAGTGGCAGCTTGCGATTTAAAAAACAAAAAAAAGAAGAAGAAAGAAAAATTCAAGATATCAGGAGGAAACTAACCCATTTTCTCACATTTTTTGTTACTCCAGTTTGCTGCCAATCCCTAACTTAAGGTATATTTTGAGCAGTAAAGCAATTGTTGAAAGGATCTATGGCATCAACATACAGTTTTCTATCCAAATGATCAAAACACCTAAAGTAGAGACGAAGGCGCTTATTTATCCATGATGTGAGATGTATTAAGAGGCAGCCACTATTAACACTGGGAAGGATATTGGGGACTGATTCCATTATAATTTTAAAAAGAACTAGTTCCTAAGGGGTTAGTGAACATAATTAGGTTTCTACAAAGAAAAGCTCAGGATACTCAAAGCAAACCACTCGTAATTGTCCCAAAAAAGAGCACCTTTAAAACAAAAGATCAAAAAATATATATCATTACAAAACAGTCAAAGAATATGAAACATTGCTCAGAAGTGTGTATGATAATTACCCTAGTTCAGATTTAAGTGCAAGGAGAAGCATGCAGTGTAACATGGTTGAAGCATTAGTCCATTGCCCTGCCTTGGCTCCAAGGCAGAGTGGAGCTTTTATGGTCAGTGTGCAGCTGCTGTGCACCTTTAGTCCAAAACCATTCTGGCCATGAGCCTAACAGTCCTTCATTGCCATAGATATATAGCTACATGAATATGCCGCCTCAGCCACTAACCACCATCTTGGAGAAGGGCAAGTGCAATTTCTATAGAGTAAATGTACATGATGTCAAGGAGGGCAGAGTCACTGCACTCTGAACCAATGAGTGGAAGAAAGCCCTTACGTTTGACAGGAACACTATAAGCTTTCTGTGTACTGCTCATCATGGAGCCGACATGTATTTAGCTAGTGATGAATATAATCTGAACCCCATTCATTCCCCTTCCTCTCCTTTACATTTGTGTGTTTGTTTGAGGGAAAATTAAGATATTAAATATTAGCAGATTAATCAAACAGTAGAAGATTACTTTGCATCAGAGACAACGGCTTATGTTTTTTGATAGGAAATAAATCCTACAAAGTGATTAACACGGTTGATTTAACAACATAAGATTAAAAAAAAAGTTTGGTCCATATCTATTCTTTATAGATTCAATTAAATCATTCCATTAACAACACTTTCATTTTGCCAAATACTTTTCCACACATTTTCATAAAGTGAAAGTATCCAACCTGATCATGGTTTCTGTCTAAACTACTTAAATAATATTAAAGCTGAGAGCTAATGTGTGTATTTGTCACATCAAAAATAATTGAATTATCTGAAATGAATGGGAGGCAGACAGATTATCAGGTGTTACAATTGAGCTAGCTTAAAGCTAAACATAACCCACATTTATCTGTTGTGTGGTTGACAAAGAGCGATACTTTTACAGGCTATTGAAAGCTAAGGTTAAAACAAAATACAAATTAATACAAAATACAGAGAAACAACTGAATCTCTATACTCTGACTGCAAAGTTTATATCATTTCACATGCATAACTGATGGCACCATGCTCCTGTCTGTCTTCATGCTCTGCTTTGTGTGGGCTAATGACGTGGCTTTGAAAACAAGCACATATACAAGTCAGGAAACCTGATCTGCCTAAAAGTAAATGTCCATAGTCCACTATAATTGTTTACTGTAGATTTCCTGAAAAGAAATGACACAGGCCTCCAACAGAGAGGGACAAACCCTCAATCAATTGATGGGTGCTCAGGGAACAGGCGTCTGTCCTTCTCTGCATTGTTCTATTGTGTGTTTTGATTTGTTCTCCATTTAGTCACTTACTTTTGTGTCCAGACACCCTGTTCTACAGATCAAAGGGTTTGTACGTAATGGAGCAGAATAACAAACACAAATGCATCCTTGGCATCAGGAGATGTTCCATCAGTGGGCCGGAAACGTGAGGACAGAGATGGATTGCAACCGGCATTCAACTCAGCTGTGTGCAAGCAAAACCCCTCACTGTCCCCACGCTCCCTTTTCACTCCACCCTCCTTCTTCTTCTCACTCGTGTCTCGATCACACACTCTCTATGTGGGCTGCATGATAGGAGTGTATGACTGAGAGCCTGCTGGGAATAGCTCAGTAAATGAATGTGGGATGACTGACGGAGGAAGTTGAAGGTTGTGAGATAATTCCGCCTCAGAAATAGATTGAACAATCTCTTTGGACTTGAATGATAAAGTTAAGACATCTGTGGAGGGAAGGATACTAATGACAGGTCTGCACACTCCATTGTTTTGATATGTCAAACCAGCAATGTAGGGGTTTATCTAGTTGAGGTGGAATACATCTTGCCACACCAAACCAAACCTCACAGTTTTTAGTGTGTGTTTTATGATGCACTTTCGTGACTTGCAATTACATGTTTCATAGACACTGATATTTAATGAACAAGGGAATATATATTGCTTAGTTCTATTCTTTTGTCAGTTATTACAACGCAAGCATTGTGACCCTTTTGCACACCAACTACTATAACCTTTCAAAAAGAGGCATAAAGACCCACTAGCCAAATAAAACCATTTCTTGTAATTTGCTGGGTGTCTAGATTGGTTGGCCTTCACGGTTGTTTTGTTCCATTACAGAAAAGTGTTTTGACTGGGTTTAACACCAGCATGCGTAGAGGACTTTTAAGACTGCTGGCTTCAGTTCATGTTTCCTCACAAAGATTGAGGAGCTCTTTAGGGAACTCAAAGATGGAAAAGGTCATTTGGTGGCTGAACGCAATCAGGCAGGTAGATCTCACTCTTCATGAAGTAATATCCGTTAGCTACTGAGGCATAGGGCTTAGTCTAAGAGTCTTTTATTTGTTAAAAACATGGTCCATCCAGCACTTTCTAAAAGGAATTCCAAATTAAATCCTAAAACGCCACAGCTGAGTCTAATTTCTTAGGTAAGCATAATAACCACAGGTAAGTCAGTGACAATGACAATAGTGCAGCAAAATTAGAGCGTTCTAATCAATGCATACCAAAAAAAAGAAGAAGATATTTGTGACTGTTTAAGGTGATTAACCTTGAGCATCTAACAGAGGGAGTATCAGGGGCTTTGACCTTCTAAGTTTCCCAATGCTGGAGACTTAAATGGACCTCTAATGACTATAGGGATCTGATGGGAAAGCCATTAATGATGGACTCTGTTAGGGTAATTAGACTCTTTAACAGTTCTCTGTTAAAGAGATCTAAACAGGTTAAGGACCAGAGGGATAGATGTCATGTTGCACTTATTAGCTGACCAACCAATAAGCATTACCAGATGCAAGACACATGTAAGAAAGGTTTAAAAATAGACAATTTGAGACAGAGCAACTCCCTGAGACAGTGATATTATTTAGAATGAATATGACTATGTAGTTGGTATCATAGCAGTTAATGGAGCATAGCAATAAGGCAGTTAGATCAGGCAGAGCACTGAAATCATACATTAGTTGATTGGCATCAGCTGTGTCATTAATGCTTCAGTGCCTCATTCAGCTGCTGCTGGGCAACCAGCTAACAAAAAAATGTCCAATTACTGTACATTCACTTCGCCTTATCACTGGACTGCTCACTGCTACTCTGTTGATTTGCTTGTGCTAATGCTATTTGATGATTCTGCTCCACAGCACCCTGAATCTTCCCCCATTTCTACATTTTGGTACTCCTTTTGATTAAATAAAATGTAATGTCCATGTTTGTATTAATAAGGAATCCTTCTTTCTGTCTCGTTTCTTTGTGAGCACCCTGATAAAAGCATTCCACTTAATCTAATGTCATTGTCACTGGCTAAATTCCTTATTGAACCTGTGACAGCATGTTGCTAAAGACATCTGATGGACAAAAGGCTGAATATAAATTAATAACCAAGTGAACAGCTGATATTCACTGAAATGTATTCCTGCCACTGAGCCTTAATAAGACATTTGTATTTCCATGGCCCTGGTTTCTTCTCACTCAGCTTTTGTGATACATGACAGACAACATTTTTTTTCACATTACCACTTTAAAACTTGAGCTTCACCAAAGATGACATTTCTTTTATTCTTTGTCAGTTAACAGACATTCTCACTTTGACTTCTCTGTTTTAAATTTGACAAGCAAATTTAATGGTTTCAGGCAAGGAGACAGGATTTAGGACAGTTTCCAACACAAGGTTGTCACAATGAACCCAGAAATGCAGAGGCTACAGGCCAAAATCTTCCAATATGACCACATTCCCTTCGGAAATAATAATGGACTTGCCCACATGAATAATTCAAAAAAATATAGAGCAATTTAACATTATTCATTGATGCTACTGATTGGTTACATTTCCTGTAAATTTCCAGTCTTGTGGTAGAAATATATGCTGTGTGTTCTGCTTCAAAAACAACTCCACATTTCCAGGAGCATAAAGTTATTCTGTTAAGTTATACTGTCAGCCATTTAGATGAAAAGCAACTGCCCCATGAAAGACACGTTTAAGCATACAAAACACAAGACCAAAAAAATCAGTTTTCAAATCCACTCTGCAGATTGTGTGTAATTATTTAATGCAATCCCCACATAAGCTCACTAAAGCCCTCACATCATCAGAAACAGTATCAAGGACAGTATGACCTGGCTAATTTGAACATGAACACATTTCTGACTGTGCAATAAATTCATTTTGAATCTTGCAATTTGACTTCCCTTCACGTCATTTTTCTTACCTATGATTTGTGAACTTGTGAGACAAATGAGCGTTGATTATTTTCACGAGTTATCAAATTGATCTCACACCATTCCTCCCACACATTTCGAATTGTTAGTTATCTGAACATCAACTCACTATTTAAGCTTCCATGATCTTTCAAAGCATTTCTTTCTACCAAGCCTGGTCTCATCATGAAAAAGAGTTCTGGAACAAATAGTTTGATTGGCTGATTAAGCCCAAATGAGAACCTGATTGGTTTATTAGGATGTTGCTCAGATCTGATGTGCCTCTCCCGAGTTCCATATGAGCATTTTGGCTTCGCCTCATCACTAAATTTGGGACGCAATAAATATGGGGGGAAAAAAGTCATCTTGGTTTAATGAAAACAGAGTTCTTGCTTTGCTCTTACTACCACAGAAGGTTTATTAAACACCCATTCTAATGCAAACAAGAGAACAGAAAAACTGATACACAACTATGACCTTGAAAACATTTATAATAAACAATATTTAACAGACAATCTGCACTTTTAATAAAATACCCTTTTTTTAGATTGACAAACGTGACTTGAGTACCTGAAAAAATCTTGGCTTAAATTGTCTGGCCATCAGTTTGGCAAACAGAAAAGGTTATGATTTCTGAAACAACAGCTCAGCTCGGGTGACTTACTACATGTTGGTCACAGTCACTAATCCTGAGCCAGTCGTTAGCCATGGGCATACCACCTCTGGGACTGCAGAGCCTGCAGACTACATTGGCTGCCGATGTTGGTTGAGACAGCTGATGGAAGAACATCCCAAACTCTCCAGATACACAAAGAATGGTGTGACGAATGTGAGGCTGAGTGAGGCGACAACTCTCTTGGGTCTAACTCGTGACAGTCTTGCTGATGCTTTAATGTATCAACCTTTAAAGTTATAGTTTCTAGAATTTTATGACAATGTTTACATTCACATATCTAAAGTAGAGTAGAGTACGTACAAGGAGTGTTTGTAGAGTATCTTGACGCAGCAGTTACAATGAACCACAATGGCTGACACAAAATGTTTATAGTTGCCAAGGAAACATGTTACGTCACAGACTGTGTAAATTATACTTGGATACATCGTCAGTAAACATATCATCTTTCTCAGGTCGCTGTCGCTGATTTCACATACTGTACATAAATACTGTAATTAAAGGAGGAAGTAGATGACGTTTGATTTTCCTCTTTAATCTATTTCTGGATGGATTATTTATTTGCATTGCATTACCATAGCCCCAAATTCACATGCAACCTTTCCTGTATTTTTGTACATATATTGGGAATTTCAACATGTATGTTTCAAATCCTCTGTGATTAGAGGTTTTGGTGGATACCAGGATATTTTGAGTTTATAAACTGGTAGATTTAAACTTTCCTCATCCCTAAGTTTTGCAATGGCTCCTTCAGCAAAATATCATTCAGACTGAACGGTAAGACTCCTCAGATGAGAGAGACAATTCCTTTAGTACATTATGATGCTTTATGATGCAATCCAATACAATTTTATAAACTGCAGCATCAGATATTACCATAGCGCTGAGCCAGTGTCAGGTACAATTTCCCATAATACACTTCACAAAGTGTTAATTTTAGGGCTGTTCTATTGGACTGCATTTCATTATATTAGATGACATGGTGATTAACCCATGTAGAAATGTATTGTAGTTCTTTATTAATCAATAGTAGGTCTTTAGATTTCACAAATCAAAATGAGAGTTTGATTCTTTCTAGAGATGACATTTTACCAATGTTCAGAGAACACATAAAATAAAGCTACACTGAGGGTATACAGAAAAGGATCGTCTCTGCATGTGAATATGCTGTCCATGTGTTCATCCATATTTAACATGACACAAGCAGCCTTGGCTGTAGTTAAACATGGCCTTGGGCTGAACAAATCAATATGATGAAAGTAGGAAAATAGATTTCTACAGCCTATCTTCTGTCGGAGGTTCTTCATAAAGACCAAAGAAAAATAACCTGAAAGCAAATAACATACTGAATATCTTAAAATAAACTTAATGTCAATCAAGCTTTATTATATGTATTTAAACAGACCCTGGGCCTCAATTGTGCTCTTATTTCTATCTTTTAGAAATGAACGGAATAAGCCTGTATAAAATAACTAATGCCACTTCACCCTATGCTAAATATCTGTCCAATGACAATAATATGCAATGAACACTTTAATCTGCTTCTTTACGACTACAGCGCCCATGTTCTTCATATTCTTATCTCTTGCTCGATCACTGAACATAACAACACGTGTCTTGATTTAAAGCTCAGATATCCTTCCTTAAAAGCAGATGAGAGATGTAAGGGGGAATTAAAACTACTATTTTTTGTACGATATAAGGGCCATGGTAAAGGCCAAAAAATAAGCTGCTATTAGATATGTAGTCCTTTGGCAGTGCACTGAGTTTGGGGAAGTATAAGTTACGCTTGCTTGCTCATTTCCATTAACCCAACATTGAGTGCTTATATAATGACCGACCCAATGTCCTGTTGTTTTTTTACTTTGATAGATCTGGAGCTCAACTCCATTGATTTACCAATTGAGTGTAAAGAAACAGCTTGCTGATTCTCTCATCCTGGATAGCAGTAGATTAAAATGTATATAATTTCCCACTGACAGCTACGTTGTACACAAGACGGCATCATTAAAAACTCTGATAAATGTTGAAAGGCTTTTCTTATTATTCTTTTAGAGCTAATAGGCAGAAAGTTATATAAAGTGAAAATTAATGAAAGGTATTCAGAGCTGATGTTTGCTGTGTTTCATACACTCTTCTCAGCATATGTAATCGTACTGATCTGTAACACACAGTATTTTACTTTAACAAGGACTTCCAAGAGGATTCATATCTTGGTATGTTTTTACATTAATTATAAAAGAAATAGATCTCCATGGTTTATCTCCAGGGTGAGATCCAGTTCAAGCAGAACTGCTTTGTCTTTATCCCTCCAGAGTTTTTATCGGCCTTGTTTCAGGTATACTTGCAAGAGTCGTCATTCAAATTGACTGCGTTACTTATTAATTCAGGTTATGTGAAACAGCCCAGAAACAACACCAGATTAAGGTTAAGTTAGGCGCACTGTAAACAAACAGGGGCATGTGATTATTCAGCCGTGAGCTTCTCTGTCCAGGAAATACCAACATTATATTCCACCTCTTGAGTTAAACAACAAGAATATAGCACTGAGTTGTAGTCTATGTACTGGAAAGAAACATTACCACAAGAATGATGCACCAACCTTAACAACACGCTTTTATTAAACTAGCCGTCAGAGAGCCCTGTGCTGCAGACAGCATTTACTTTCCCATGTAACTATTTACTTTTATAAAGCAGTAACTCCGCTAGAAAATAAATTACTTTTTGATAGTGGTAACTGTAACGATGTAATGCTTTTTAGTAACATGCCCAACAGTGGTTGTAGTCTACAAAAGCAGCATTGTCACTGCACACTTCCGGATGTTGCTCCAAAGCTTGCACCTCGCTATGTGCAATAATCTTCATTCTCCTCCTTTCTCATTTTCAACTTTCAATGTCTGTATTTAATATTTCTATCTTTTCTTTTTAAAAAGCAACAACATTGTATTCTGCATATGTACATTTTCACAGTGTTCTTCCGAATCAAGCTGCAAAGTCAGCTGTACATACTTGTCCTGCAATCGATAAATGGGCCTGAAGAAATGCACACTTTAAGAGAGAGGCAGATGTGCAGTAAGAAAAGTGTTACCCCGACCAGGAAGAAATGTTTGGGACAAGTTTTTACATGGATGTTGATCTACACAATGATCTGCTAAAGCCACCCCTCTCATTAGGAATTAAAGTTCATTCTAAATTGGCCAGATCTTATCATTTGTGACCATGAAATCATAGCTAGTGTAAGCTCTCAGTTTCTAAAAAAGCTTTTTAGATAGAAGGAAATTGTAGCTGCTTAACATTGTTTCTAGATTATGCTCTTAAACAAATGTAAATTGCAGTTCTTACTTCAAAGTAGGTTCATGATACAGGCATACTCAAGCTGTGAAACACCTTGTCAAAATAACCTGCGTGGCTCAATATGCCCTCTGAATGCTTTTTAATGACAAAAAGGGGCATGCTAACATGGAGGCCTCACTATGTCTGTTTTGCGTACAAAGACGCAGGGGAAGTATCTGTTCAAAGCAGAAAAAAAAGTTAATCCATGGGAAAGAATAGGGAATTTTGGCTTGACAGACTCAAGCTCTGGCTTTGACCTGATTTTCCATGATAAACATGCAATGATTTACCAAACGGATAAAGGCAAATCCTCTTGAGGATGGGAAACCAGGGCTACACGGAGGTATCATATTTTAAAAGATATAAAAAAGTACAGACTAACCACAAACCTAACAGTCTCTCTCACTCTTTAGTAAACTCTCAGCCACATAAATTGTACATAAGAAGACATATGGGCACAGCTAAGTGTCATGGAGCTGATGGTGCCCTCTGAGATAGAAAGTATTCTCGTCACAAAGCACATGGAATTCCATGAAACCATTATGATTTTCCATTGATCTGCTAGAGGGCCATTCAAGCTAGAGGATTTTAAAGGCAGTGCCCCTTCAACCAATTCTCATGTCTTTGCCTGTGATGGCAGCTAATGTGCAAAAAGCTAGTGAATATAAAGACAGATTGGTCTTAAAGAATGATTGATGGCTTTCACATGGTTGCTGCTGAGCATTCAGATTGATCCTAGAATGTTTATGAGGGTCATGTTGGTTGGATGGAGCTTGATAAACTGCAACTGATTACAATAAACACGTCCCACAAATTCTCTCAGAATTGATAATGCTTTTTGCCGACATGTCAACACTTTTTGTCGTCAAGTCAACATGCCATACAAGCAATTAAGGAAAAAAGTCTTGATGTTGGCGTTAAGGGAGGTCATCGTCTGGGCTTCACAGGCTTAAATAATGCCTCTGTCATTGTAACAGTGAATACACTTCATGCTGTTTTTTTTGTTTTGTTTTTACCTGCACATACTGCTTTCCATAGTCCTCAGAGAATGGACACATGTGGGCAGATTTTCTATACAGACAAGGCGAGATCCAGGTTTATAAAAGAAAACCATTGCATTTATTAATAGTGCTGCGGAAATGGATGCAAATAAGTCATATTTTTAGACTCTTCACCCTCCAGCGAGTCTCAGTGGGAGACTGAGAGTGAGTGTTAGACCGCCTACAAAGCACCTAGGCTGCCAACACCAGTGCATAAAGGTGCAATGATTGTACACCTTAAGCATAGCATAGAAGTATATCATTTTAACTTTGAACTAAGGCTGATATTGATCATTTCCTCCAACTATTCCATATACAGTATGAGAAGTTGCATTTGTATCCCCTACTGTATAGTGTATCTAGATCTATATTTCTAATGGCATATTGTATTTTGGGTCGTTGTCCTCTTTTGTAATAAATTAGTTCTAAAAAATGCAGACAACAAGTTGTTGATGAAGTTTTGGATCCGTGATAACATACCTATTTTCTTCTACACATTCTTAAGTTCCAAGTGCTTGTCCCCTATAGACTACATAGTCATTCTCCATGTAGCACTAATACAACACTTTAGAAACTTTTATTCTGGGCAACCATGTTAATCAACTTTCTATATGTAAGTGCATCATCTTATTTATGAGTATCAAGCACACCATAATAATGTACTTGATAAAAATGTTTTGCATATGGTAAATATGTTGCTCTTGCTCCTTTCACACGAGTCCAGTTTTTGATAGAAAAAGATTTGAAGGATTTTGTCCACAGTGCAGCTCAAGCTAAGTGACCTTTTGTGGGTCAAGAGGTGATTTTTACGGAGAGAAAAAGCTGCTTTTGCACGGCCACTACCTGTACTGCAATCACCCTGTGTGACTTTGCTCAAACTGAAAATACAATAGAGGCATGAAATATAGGGAAGGGGAAAAACAATCTAAAAAGCACACATTGGTCCTCAAAAATGTAATTACACTACATTTTGAAACGCATGGAAGCACTCTCCTGGTCATAGTTAAGGAAGTTCTATAGCAGGTTAGCTTCACCCTCACACATGCTCTGTTAACTACAGCATACGATTTCTCCATGAAGCAGTTTTGTTTTAATGTCTCTGTTTTGTGTCAAAAATGACGTCAACATCATCCTGTTTCACTTTGTCAGCTTGTTTTTTTTTATATTTTGAGTGCTTTACATCGAGTACTTAGCGTGTTATTCAAGCTCTCTGTTATTGATTTGTGTTTTCCCCAATGCTCTTGCCTACTTGTGCAATATTTCCTATTCAATACAACAAATTCCTGCTTAGCAGACAACCATTTGGACTAATTTATCCTGGCACAACACTTATATTCATATTAACCAGTGTTAAACAGCTTACAGGAGACTTTGACTTTTTTCCATCTCTAATGTTTCCTTTTTATTGATTAACTCTCTCTACTATGACTACTGTCTTCTGCTGTGGTTGGTTTCCACTCCTGGCTCTCAAGTATCTTGATCTGTGTGTGTGTGTGTGTGTGTGTGTAGGTGTGTGTGCGCTTGTGTTTGTGCGTGTGCAATGAGTCAGACATTTTTCTTCCGACCTCCTGGGGACATGAACTCTCTGGCCTGTCTGTCTGAGAAGCCCACACAGGCCCCTCCCCTCCCAGTGCAGAGCAGGTGCGTCAGGGGGGAGCTCATCAGTTATATCCTGCAGCAGAACCTGGAGGGCAGGGGTAGAAAGAGTGGCCAGAGTCCTGAGGAGTGTTGGCCTCTGGAACACTTTTGTTTCTTTTAAAGTTTTCATAGACAGAGGTCATAACACAGCCTCTCATCAGTCATGGGCTGAAGTTGAAGATGGCCACTCTGAAGCTGCTGTAAGTGAAACAGCACTTTACCTTTTCCTGAGTCTGTCTGTCCAAGTGAAGGGAACTATAGTTGCTACACAGTGTGGTATGAACAAATATGTGAACTATAGCTGTGCTGCTAAAATGTGAACTCTTAGTAAAACAATTAGTGTTCTTAAAGAGCTAAACATCAAAGAGTCTGAAGTGGATTATTTGGGGTCAAAGGTTAATACCTAGATATTGTTTGGGTCTAATACAAATGTTGATCCATAGGATGTACAGGAAGAGATAAAAAAAAAAAAGAAGTTACCCCCACATCTCTGATTTTCCCAGAGAAGAATAAAGGACAGCTGGATGTGGGGGAAGGTGTTGACCTGAGTGCCATTTGTTGACTTAAGTCCAAATAAGGACATGGATGTTCTGATGTTGTTTTGACCAATGCTGCATAAATACCAATCTCCTTCTTTGTTCAAGAGGGATCACAATTGGCTGGTGACTCTCCGAGGCTGAACCGACAAGCCTGGTTGATGCTGTTCTTCCTTTGTAAATAAAATACAAGCAAGACAGTGTCAGCTGAGATTTCTTTATCATATGTGGCTCATCATCAAAGACGGAGAAACTACACAAGTAAAACTGGACTGAAGAACTCTGTCGGTGCACCTTCTAATCGGAAGAGCTGAATTAAAGACACCTATAGAATTATCTTTATTTGTGATGCTGGTAAAGATTTTGATTTCAGAAGTGCTCTATGGTAATGGTTTGTATCACAGGTTATATCTTCCACTTCAGTTTCCAAAGACATTGCCTGTATGCAGGGAAACAGTCCGTGTTCAGAGCAATAGTAGTGGAAAGCATCGGTCATAATGCAACCCAGAGACCCTTAGCAATCATGGTTAGGTTTCAATCAATGTCCCTACATAAATAATTCCATAAAGGTGCAGCTAATATTCCCCTCGGGTGTTGTTTTTCAACACAAACTCCATTTTCGGCTTCTATGCTCCGACTTTAAACTTTCTCCATTGCTACTGCACTGCAACGCTGGCTACAGAGGAAACCCCAAAACGATGGCCATTGCTCCTTGAATTTATTTCAGAGCTGATTGATTATTCTGAGATTGGGACGATGAAACAGGTCAAAACAAAGGAGAAAAGGGATTAGGGCAACCAGGGTTGGTTTACAGGTAATTTTCTTATTATGTAACATGTAACACTAACTGCACTTAAATGATGGGGATGCTCAGGCATTCAAAAGTCTGTTAAAGTGTGAATTTCACGTTGGAAAACTACTAAAAGTGACATAATGAGATCTGTAAATGCTTTGCACTTGTTGAGCACCTTTCTAGTCAAGCCACCTCTCACTACATGTAAGTCTTTTTTTCACATTCCGCTTCAAACACTTTCAATAAACACACTCACACACCAGAGGCTTTGACTTTGGTTGGAGTGTCTTGACCGAGGACACTTTAAACATGAGGATTGAAAAAGGCAGATATCCAACAACAGATCTTCAAAGTGGATGACTCTAACAACAGAGCAACAACAGCCTCATGTACCCATACTGTATTATAACGCTAAATTACATAAATATATGGGATTTTCTTTTCTAAAGAGAAATACAGATCAGCAATATTTAGGTATAAGATCCGAAAGTCTGAATCACAGAGTTCGGACAATGTTTGGAAGTACAGTTATGTTAAGGGCCCTTATATACAACAAAATATATGTCATTCTAGCTAAGACCTTAACCTTTTGTTTGTTTCTAGGTGGAGTATTTAAATTAAAATGACATCATAGAAACACAGCAGAGAGTGAAAAGTGTGCCAACTATTCCTGGTCTTCCCCACTGACCTGCAGTGTGCACTCTGTAAGTGGATTTAAAGCAGCCACAATACTAAGTGTAAGTTAATGTGTTCTCCAAATAACCTTTTTTACTGAAGTGCTGAAAGCCACTTTCCACCAGTCTGTACATCACATCAGCTCTATAGTGGTCGGAAAAAAAAAAAAACTTTGCTTTTTTCATCCCTCTGAAAATCCACAAAGCAGCCCAAAACAAACGACAAACATTTAAAATCACCCAGTAAAACTCAATGGATACGCTGCATGGAAAATCCGACAGAATAAATCACATCATTGTTGCTGTCGACTGTTTTGTTGGATGACATCTCGGCACATATTCTTCCTCTCTTCTTGTGTGCGTGCTGTTTATTTGGACTCCAGTATCACACTGCTGAGTCTCCTTTTAGCATGAAAAATGAGCTGCATGAAAAGCATGGGTGTGATTAGTCACTGTGTGTTAGAGGCTTCAACAGGCTGGTCTGTGTAAACCACAGCTTTATGCCATCGTGATTAATATGCCATGGGCCTCATGTATACATTTGGTACTGTTGTGGAAACTGTAGTGTTTGTGTGTGTCTGCAGTGGAAGCGTGTTTGAATAGGTTTGTTTTCTTCGTAGCATATGTGTGATTAGATGTTCTTTATTCTGATTCTTTCCTGCGTTTATGGGATATTTAACAATTATACGGCACATATGATAAATTACGTGTGGCATATTGGTGTATATTGATCCGTTTTCTCTATCAGCAGTAATGGGAAGGGGAAGTCTTCAAACATGATGGTAATAAAGCACATTTCCATCGGGTGGGAAACAATATAGGAGATGCAGTGCTGTGAAAAATCAATCAGTCTTTGTCGTGCGGTATATTACTAAAAGCATGAAACTGCTCCGGTCATTTAAAGGGTATGTATCACACCTTTTTGTCATGCATTTAAAAAAACCTACGCAATCACATTTTGTCTTTTCTCCTTGACATGAAAAAAACACTTTACTATCTGAGTTTAATCGTGAAGCCCATACTGAAGACTCATTCATATCAGAAATATGAATATTCAAATAATCTTCAGATATATCAAAATACACATACTGTTAACATGGAAGGATATTGCTGTATTTGATTTCTCTATTAATATTTGACCAATCACACATTCAGTTTGACATCTGGATTTCTGTGTTTCACATGATGCACACTGGGGATTCTGATTTCCTTTATTTCTTATTTTTCACTAATATAGCAATACTCATTTCATCACACAACTACAGCATGTGTCTTTGGATGGACATAACGCCTGAGGCTACCCCAGAGATGGCAGGAGAGCTAATAAGGAGACACAACTGGGTGGCATGCAATCATTAAATTATTGTCGTCAAAAAATAAAGAAAAAAAGATGAATAGAGAAAAAATCTTTCTATGACAAAATGGCCAAATACCCAAACTGTTTAACGACATGTTTTTCCACAACCCTTATCTTGGACTAAAAGTTGAACTCACTTTTCTCTGATGTAGTTGGTCGTCTACAAAGTGTATCAGGCAAATTGAATGGAATTAGGTGTTTTTCTCAAACTAAAAGCAATTTAAGACGAACCCTGCAGCACACAGTGTTTGCTTTCCTTTTGCATATTATCACTTTATGTGGCATTTCCCAGCAATCGATTGCTTGGCAGTTTTATGTCTCGGCCTAAATGTGGGTTTGAATTAAGTATGGTGTTCCCAAACAGCTTTCAGCTTAAATTGCTCAAAAGGAAGAAACAAGCCCCCCCAAAAATGTGTTCAATACTGTAAAGTTTTTTCTGTCTGTGTCTCTGCTTGGCTCCCTGGCTTTCCATCTGTCTATACAAGCAGCTGGCCAAATGATTTCTGTCTACCATTAGCTGCAAACTGTATGAATTCACTTAATCATGCAACCAATTGTTTATAAAAGGTGGCTCTTATTGGCAGGCACAATATTCTTTGACACCACATTTGTAACTGCAGGGTTACAGAATGTATGATTGCATCTGTAATTTAAATGTGTCCTGCACATTCTGGACATTTTGTGGATATAAATTAATCAATAAGGAGAAATGTGAGCATATATTTGTGTGTCAGTGTGCCCCGCTGTTCAGCAGCTTCAGTGTGGCTCAATGTGTTAATGTCCCTCAAACATGAAAAGATGTTCTTCAAATGAAAAGCGAGATTCAGACAGTGAATAACTTTGTGACTGCAATGAATACAAGGCACTGGGTTGTCCTTGAAAATAGAAATATCAACGTGTGAATGTGCCTGTGGCATGAGGTCAGACACTGGATTGAAGGTATGAGTCTGTTTGTTTCATCTATCTATCTATCTATCTATCTATCTATCTATCTATCTATCCGTCCGTCCGTCCGTCCGTCCGTCCGTCCGTCCGTCCGTCCATCTCTACTTTTTTTAAAGCCATATAAGAAGAGGTCAAAGATTATCACAAAACTCTGAATGATTTTCTCAGCTGAGCCGACGTTTGTTGCAGCCTTTAGCTCATTATTTTCAGTCTTGCCACTTCACCGATTTGGTTCCTTCACGACAACACGCTCAATTATCTCAACAACTTAAACCATACTGCTGTAAGCCACCAACCAAGCACCAGTTCTTATGCAATGAAACATCAACAAGCTGGGAAACAAATACATTTGATAAATATGCAGCAAATAATACATTTTCGAAGAAAACAGAGCCAAACATTTAATGCATGTCAAATAAAGGCAATATTTTACAATGTTGGTTTTGACTGAGGAATTAAGCAGTAGCTAGCAACTTCACATGTTAAACATTCCACATTTTTCGAAGTATTTGGTTTGCTTAAAAAAAATAATAATACAAGAACTAGTTTTAAAGTTCATTCCTGGCATTTTAGACAGCAACCAAAAACCTTACTTTTGCATCAGTAGCATCATTATTTTTTCAATTGTTGTTAACGAGAAGAGAATTGCAGCCGCAGGCGGTCGCCTGGAGAAAAAAAAGCTCAGTATGTTTTTTTTCTGAGCGTTCAAGTTGAAAGTCTTTCAACTGCTCAGAAAGGCACTGTCTACATCACCAGCACTCTTTCCCCAATGTATAATAAATATGCTTAGTTGCTTAGTTTTGCTTCCTCGTGATCGTGTCTTCTGCCCACATCCTCTTTGCTCAGTGTCTTATCCGTTAATAAATGATCTAAAATTAAAAACATCCGGTAAAAAGTAGCGGAGCAGTTTAGATCATACAGAAGCCACTTTCAAGAGACTGTTGTCATAGAGACAGGAGGCACTTGCAGCGTCTTTCTTCTGAGCAAAAAAAACGTTTCAAGAAAGCCCTCCGAAGCACATAGCCAGCGCTTTTCTGCCTGGAAAAAATGCAAGGTTGACACGGGGCCTAACTTAGAATAAAAAACTTCATTCAGTGTTTGTATTTAATTTATCTTAAACAGCGTGACCAGTCCAGAGATTAATAAAAAATTAAGGAGACAAGCTTTCCTTTTGGAGTTGCCATCCGTTTACAGTTATTTTAAACTATATTCGATAGGAAAAAAGAATTCCTTCCTTTTCTAAGTATTCTGAGCTATGATGCCAGGAATTGATTCTTTTTCTTCCCATTCTTACTAGCCCTTTGAACTCCCTTTATCTCCTTAGTTTTTGGGGATTATTCTACTCTGGATGAAAAGAAACTCATTTTGTCCCCTTTTTTATGGCTCTTCCTTCGCTCCTTCCAACTCTATTTCAATCCCATCTCTCCTCCTCTCCTCTCAATTTTTCTGTATTCCAGTTCTTCTCTTCTAAATTACTGTCCCAACTTAGCTCCTAAATTTTCCCCTATTCTCATCTCCCTTTCTTGCCCACTTTTCTCCTTGACTCCAAATGCCCTCTTCACGCATCTGCCTCGTCTCTGCTTCACTATGTCCAGTTTTTTTTGGCTTTGGTCTCCTCTTATTTCCTTTCCATTCTTCTTCTTTATGTCTCCACACTATATTCTGCTTCATCCTCTTCTCCTGTCTGCCAACATGGTTGTTAATACGATCTGTTTTCCCTCCTCTCTCCTCCCTCTAATTCCCTTCAAATACCGACCTTTCTCTTCTCAACTCCTGTCCCCCAAGCTCCGTCTCCCGTCCCCAAGCGACGTGTCTCTAAACAGAGAAGTTTGTCAGAGCTCAGGGTTCTGCCCTGCCAGTCACTTCTGTCTGCTCATCTATTCATTTGTTTGTGCCCCCCTCCCCTCTTCATTCTCCAACCCTGGTGTGTGTCTAACTGTCCCCCCCAGCTCGCTCTCCAACACTCACACACACATTCACATGCGCACACACATGTATGCACACACAGGCTCTGATTGCGACCCGGCGGAGCGTTAAATTACAGCCTCACCAACACTGCTGTGAGGGAATTGCTGTGTGCTCTGCTTGCTGTCTCTTATCCTCTCCTCCTCTCACCCTCCATTGTCTTCCTCCCGTCTTCTAATCTATCTCTACAGATCTTCCTCTCCTGTCTGGGTCCTCTTGCTCCGTCACCTGTTGTTTCGTGCTCGCCACTTTTCTGTTTTGGATATTGTCTTTTCTCTCTCCTTGAAATGACACCACTCCTCCAGTCACTAGAGATCTTTAATTTGATTTTCCAGCCAGATCATCACAGTCTCTAACTGCCTCTTTTTTTAAACTTCTGTTTAAAAAAAATAAAATAAAATATACTGCTTTCTGTTATCAAAATGGCAAGATATTCAATCCCATTTTGTTTTAGAGATAGAGGCCAAACATTTCAAATCATTTTCACACTTTCTTTTTAAGTTAGTTTCCATTGCATGTTTGATGGAATTTTTTTCAGATACAATTGAGAGAAATTCGGCCTCCACATCTCTCCATCCAAACTTATTCCAACTTATTTTCTTTTCTCTCTTTGCGTCATTATTGTAACTTGTTCTGACTCTGACCTTATTTGCGGATGTCTTCTTTTGTTGCATGCAGTTAATGCTTCTGTAATTCTCCCTCCACTTTCTCTTGTGTTCTCTACCAAAGCACAAACTCTGTAACTGTATCCTTTCTAATTTTCCAGAGTCCATCTCTTTTTCAGCTTAATTCCCTGATCAGTGTTTCTCTGTTGTGTTGTCGAATTCTCTCCTCTCCTCCATCCCCAACCCTCATTACCATGTGTGTGTCTGTGTCAGGTTTCATCCTGTCAGTGAAAGGTCAGCAGCAGGGATTTCCCTGGGCGTCACAGCTAGCAGCTTTAGAGCTCTGCATCACCAGCCTTATGCTTTATATTAATAACAGCGCCAGCAGCCGTACCCCTTTAATGCCACAAACCCGCATATTAAACAGCTAACACCTCGCCCCAAGCTCATGTAACCAAAACCTTCTTCAGTGTAGGTCATATAGACGACTAGCGGCTTTGGCACTTACTGATGTTAGCTACCGGCTGTAGCATAGCTTAATAGCAGCAGCCGTGTTGTATATTTAAAAGGCTAGGGGGTTAAGCACTGAGTCACTACAGTCTTACTTGGAATACAGGTTGAAAAAAAGGTCAGACAGCATTTAACTTAGCAAAGGTAATGCAATTGATTTTCAAGATATGACATCAACACGTGTTCAATATAGTAGTTGTAACATACTATGACATACAATGTTCTAAAAAGTAACAGAGCAGTTAAGTTTCAGATTTCATAATGTACATATTAAGTAATACTACAGCTCTGTAGGGCAATGGGCCAATGATGTTGAGATGTGAAAAGGGCAGGCATGTAACTCCATTTAATAGATTGGAATATTTTAAAATCACAATGTATAATTCATCCATAGTGTTTTGAAGTGGACATTTCAATTTTGTCAATGATTTTGAAATGCACTTTCAAATAAATAAGTGGATCTGAAGGCATAGAATAGCAAGAAAATAGTGGGAAAAAAAATGTATTTTGTTCATGAAAAATCCCCTACCATTACAAAACACTTACTTAATCACTATGTATCAGGATATGCTATTCTTATTTTGTTCATTAATTGGGATTTATGAAATGACAATGTGATACTTAGAGGCAGTATAATGATGGTGATAGGGCAGTTTTATGGAGTGTGAGGGGTGTAGAGTGATGGGGGTGGGGGGAGACACCAAATGCTCAACTAGGACTAGTATAACTGCACTTTTATTGTATCTAATTGTGTGACATTTCATGATGTTTTATGACACCTACACTGTGACACGTTGTAATATTTAGCTGACACTAAGAGGGATGTTGTAACTTGTCTCCAGGGTGATAGGGCAGTTTTATGGAGTGTGAGGGGTGTAGAGTGATGGGGGTGGGGGGAGACACCAAATGCTCAACTAGGATGTAGGGAACAAAAAGGTGCTATTGAAGCCTTTTCGGTCATATTCTTGGAGAAAACCAAAATTACAGAAAAGTCCTATAAGATACAAACATTGAATACAATTTATACTAACTGTCTATCAGCTTTTGCTCTTAATACATGAAAGCATAATTAATGAGTGCATGATTGTCTTGTTTCTTTCATTCATACAAGGAGCTTTGGGAACATAACCATGCAAAATTACATTTTTATGTGTATATATGTACATATGTATTTAATTTCTTATAATGTATGCGGTCCATTGAAAAGGTGTACATAAGAAAAGAGAGGGAGAAAAAAACACAATGATAAACTATTTGTTCGCAAGTCTAATCGAGAGAGAGAGAACACAGACTTGAGAGTTGCTGACCAGTTCATGTCAGCATGCAATTGGTGCAGTGTTCTAACTGTAAGAGTAGAAAACTTGCAAATACAAGCTGGCTCAGTAATTGGAAGTATCCAGGTGTGAGAGAGGGAGAAATTCTTTCCCTCCACATGGACCATATTGCAAAAAAAAAGGTAAAAAAAAAAGGTAATGCAAGGTATTGGGGGCTTTTGTTAGAATGGAAATATGTTTTCTTTTAATCATTTTTAAAATTCCACTTTGATTATGAACAAGCCCAATCAAGAAGCATTAATACAAATGAGAAAATATTACAGAAACTGATGTGACACTTGATAATGATTCTCATGTTCTCTTGCACAGCTGTAGTTAATCCAATTTAAGAAACTCATTTGGCTGACGCTAATGTATCGTTTAGCCTAAACATTGTCTCAGCAAACGTAATGACACATTTCTCAAGATGCAATCAGTTTTCTCAGCAAGCGTTTGAGTTTTAAGGTCAGATGGAAGGGCTGAGTCCATCGAGGGGGAACAGTCATTACTTTGATCATCCTCTTACCACATCAGCTTGGGTTAGGAAGTTGGTGTTAACTTGAATGCCCTCTTTTCTTGTTATCTAAGATTTCATTTAGCATTTGTACTTTCCAGAAAGGCTCACGCATGCCCAGCTGAGCTGTAGTAGATTACTGAACAAATCAAAACAGGATTGAGCCATTCACAGCAAATATTATCTTTTGAACTGGGAAAGAATGCATTATAATGTATGACTGGAGAGGGCACAGCTGGTACCAAAACGTTTTAAAAAGACATATAACCAAAGCAGTAGCCTCAATATGGTTGCTTTTTAATGCTAATTTCCTATATGTGCTAACTATTTTACCTGTTGGACTGAACTTGTCTTGACATCTGCAGGATTTATTTAAACTTCCAAAGTAAAGCCTTTCATCCCCACAAGGCAGAATTTATTTAAACCATAGTGTGAAGTCTAAGGTGTCTTATATTTCAGGATTTACTGAAAGCTACTGCAAATTCAAAGTAATAGTCTGTTTATTCTCATATCTGTATGTATAATATTTCTCTAAGAGGTGAGGGGTAGTTCAGAAATCCCTCATTCTCATTGAGATCCTGTGTCGTTTCACAGACTGTTGCATACTCCTCTGCTAACGCTCTGTTCGTCGCCAAGACTATTCATACTTAAATTGTTGTGTCTGAGGCTCCCAATTTGCATGTTTCACCCAGGGTGACCAGCTTAATGTATTAAAAGGTGATGGGCTGTGTGGATACTTTATTCTTAAAAGGGGGGAGAACATTCAGCTATCCTGGCAAGATTAACATGAGCACACATAGTGGCATGATTAAAATGTACTTAAATTCACTTTAGCAATTCAAAAACAGATGCATAAGCATGAGAGCTGCAGCTACAGGAGACGACACCTAGTTCATTTCACTTTCTCATATTAGTGCTAGAGAATAAGCAAGAGACTAAACAAGCCCTGGGAAGAGGCTGCATGCTGCTAAAAAACCTTTTATAACCTTTATAATTAGCCTGGGACTTCTGACTGTGAACTGAGATCAGCATCCAGACATGTTTTCCTGGTCTGGCCGAACAGGGTTTAAAAATACAAAAGGCAGGGCTATTAATTATGGAGTTAAAAGCTATGTAAAGGTAAAGGTGGCAGGGTGAAATACAAAAAGGAGCACTATTTGAAGTAGAATGACATTCCTTTTATTAGGTTAGTTATGTAACGGCTGTGTAATTCTCTTAAGAAACCATTTGTGCCCCATTATTGCATCTAAGCAAATCAATCCAGTGGCCTTACAGTATGTCCTTGTTAAGAGTGACACACTTCCTGGAGGCCACACATTGTCTGTTTCGTGTGGTTTGATTTTCCTTAAAACCTGCTGCTGTGTATTAATAAGGTTTATTTTTTTGATGTACAATATTATTGTTTTTAAAAATAATTCTGGCTTAAATATCAGAGTTTAAAGTAAACTGTCATTTAAACACCACATGACACCCGCTGATACATAATATTTAAAAGCAGCTGTTTATGCATAGATCGATTGTGGGATAAAGTCATTTAAAACCGAGAAAGTGCATGCAAAATAGCATTTTTTTTGCACGAGTTCTTCCCTTAGTATGAGGTGAAATTGTTCACCTCCTTGTGATACTTTGATCAACCCCGATAACATGTTTGTTTTGCCAGCAGCTGGTTCGCTGCAGCCACTTGGGGTCCTAATACCGATTAGCATATTCCCCTGTTTGTTTTCATCTTATTGTTCAACCCTTTCATTTACTCGCTCTAAAAGGGATAACAGCCTCCTATTATCAGGCCCACAAGCATATACAAACATGCATACACACTGGCTCATGGGGAAATAAAACATGCACAAAAACACAAACCTTTTCAGAACTCCTGTATCTTTTCAACATTATGCAAAATAAGCTTGTATAAGAATCCTTAATTATGTATTTATTTGAGAACAATACGATTAACCTATCTATTCCTCATGTATGTTTGTGCTCTGGTGAGGATGTTAGTTTAACAGTGTGTGGGCAGTGTGGAGGAAGTGCATTAGTGGATGGATGTCTGAGTATGCTTAAAAGTCTGTGTGAATCCCTTTGTGCACTTCTTTCTGTGCATATGTGTGTGTACCGGTATTGGTGTATGTGCTTTAGCCTTAGTGCAGTGCTGCTTGCTGTCCTTGAAGTTGTGCTTCAGTAGCGGGGGAGCTGCGATTCACTGTCTGTACAGAAGACATTAAAAGGCAACTACACTTGGAGAGGAAGACTGACGACTCCTAAGTGAGAAAAATCAAAACCTGAAAAATGAAAGAGCCCTGCGTGTTCAAAAAATAAATATAAACACATATTTTATTTCCTTCTTTCTCTGTTTGCTCTGGAGTGAGCATGCCTCTGTGTATGTGTGTGTATGTGTGTGTGTGTGTGTGTGTGTGTATGTGTGAAACTTCACCTTTTTCACCTCTTCTCTCGACAAGGCTGTGCCACGTGGGGGGAGGCCAGCTGTGTATGTAATGGATGGGTAAGAGTGCACTAGGTCTTTATATAAATACGATTATCCAGCAGGAAAAGTACCTGATGTATAAATGTTCAGTTTAAAGGTGAGCAGTGTCATAAATTGCGACAGAAATTAGTGTCACTTCCTGATGCTTCCCTGAGTGGAGTTGTGGGCACAGAGGAACTTTCATTTCCAATGGCTGTGATATTAGTGTCAGTGCATTCCCGTGTAGCTTTCATTCATTTCAGCATGAGGAGGGAACAGCATAATTTACTTTGTGCAGTATAAAACTCATTACCATAACCATATCACAGTTTGAATCTGACAGGTTTTTTTTTTTTTTTTTTCTACATGCCATCCTTTCCTGTATCCCCAAGTTACCTTTGTTTTTGTCATTGTCTCAAAATAGATGTAGGTGCTTTCTTCATTATATGTAGTAATACATCAGGAAGCTTAAATATCTGTGACATTGGATTAAGATGTCTTGATAATTGTGCACATCTTTTGATAGATAACCACTTTGGTATGTAAGTGTGTGGGGTTCGCCCTCGAGACTCATTGGAGCAAGATGATGGGACAGATGGACAGAAGGATGGCTGGGACTCAGTTAAATGGGAGGCAGTGTAATGAGAAAAACTGTGACAGTGAGTGTGTGTGTCAGGAGAATCTGAATAAATTAAAGGCCAAAACTGAAGAGAGATTAAGTGCCTGTTGACAGAATATGTTCAACAGCTCAGCGAGACATTTCATGTTTTTTTTTGTTTTTTTTTTTCCAAAAAATGCTCCTCTTACCGAGAGTTGCATGTGAATATTTAGAAACGCTCACTGATGTCACACTTGCAAAACAAAGACCAAGTAAAAACCTCTTTAAGGAAATGGGCAGAGTCAGATACAGTCATGGTTAAGCAATAACAATTTTTGCACAGAACAGGAGTACAGGAGTACAGGAGTACATTTATGACACTTGGATTCCTTCAAGGCTAAACAGACACTGTGTTGAGGTAGCAGGTTCTGTAGCTACATTTCATTAATATATATATACAGTATGCCAATTCGAGTTGTTAAGATTGTACTCTTGATCAACCAGAAGGGCCCCATTTTTTCCAAAAATAAAAGCATGGGATTGAATTTAAATAGCAAGTAAAATACTCTCAGCTTAAACCAGTACCAATCTAAGGACAATCTAAGTATTTAGTACAAATCTAAATAAAAGCCTTAGAATTGTTATTTTTGAATGCCAAATAATTCAATTTCAAACACTGTATTAAAAATGTGATTAATCACTATTAACTGTTGAAATTGGAGAGGAATTTAACAGATGAGAACAAATGATGAGTGGCTTTCACTGAGCTGTTATATGAGAATCTTGATCTTATGTATGCTTTTAATGTTTCTCTAACTTTCTATCCCTCTTTCTCATTAACTATTTTTCTGCTCTGTGGCCGTGCTGTTCTTTAAGATTTTTGGATGGAACCTTCTGTCAGTATGGGTTCAGATTACTGTTTGGAGATCCAATAAAAACAGACCTAAGAGCAGAAGTCAACAGACTCCAGTATGGCGGTGACAGCACTGCTGCTCACCCTGCTTTTGGGAGGAACATTAATAAAACAAGGTGTCCAACAGTGCTGTTTGGATGTACATGTGGAGATAATTCTACAGCCATATGTTTAAAAAATCTCCATAAACATGAGCTTAGTTTTTTATAGTAAGTGAAGGAGGGCATGCAAGGGATTGAGTTTGTTTTCTCGCTCCAGCGTGACTAAGCAATTTTTGAGACTTTATTTTCTTCTTGATAAGCTCTTAGTTGTTGTCTAAAGTAGAGGGCAAAAGCCCTCAGGATCAACACCGCCGCCTGCCAAGGAGCTCATGTGAGAGACCAGACACGAGAGCCTCAGTGGATCAGACGACATTGTGTGAGAGCGAAAAAACAGCCCGAGGCAAAAAGCGAGGAACTAAACTTCTGCAAAATTTCTGAAAATTGAAAATTAATGTGTTTTTAAATGTAAACAGCAACAGATGTTTAACAGTCAAATGATAGGGATGTCAGCCACAGCAGCCGTTAGTTCCATCATGCAAAAGAAAACACAGCAGATGAAAGTGGATGGTTTGAGCACTGAACTGCTGCCTAACTTCTTCTTCCATCTGCTTTTTATAACTTGCATTTTTTTCCACCATCTTTTCCTTCCTCCTGTGAACAATTTCTCTCACTTTGATTTTCTCTTTCACCGGTCATCTAATTCTCAGTCTCTCTTTTGCAATCATGTATTTCATTCTCATCCTTCTTTATTCATTCCCTTTCTTTCTCACACACAAGCGGGCAGGCCGGTGGAGCAGATGCAGTTGACGTTCTGCACCAACGAAGCATAACAGTGTAGTTAGCCTGCTTGGCATGAAACAGAGCTCCTCAGCACGGAACAGCACAGAGCACAGCAGGGCGGAGGCCTCCGTGGAGCATCAGGGGCATCGCACATACTTGTCAGGTTGTGTGTTCTGGTCCACAGTATCACCTCGTACTGCACAGCGTTTGTTTCCTCTGTCACACAAATCTGTTTTGCATTCAGTCTTTATTGAACTCCATCAGATGTTTTTCTATTAAAAGAAAGTTACAACACCAAGCTCTAGTAGAGTTAAGCCGTTTGGGTCATAAGTTGTTAAATTTTGTGCAGACATAGAAAGTCCTCAGAGGGTGACTCTAATGGGTGCAAAATACATGGGGTGTTGGGGTGTCTGAGACCCCTAGATTGATACTTGAATCCCCTGCAACTGACATTATACTCTGCAGTGGACCAGAGACCAGAGGTAGATCAGCTGATGGCCAGCTGATCTGCTGAAAGCATCCTATTGGCCAAATAGTTCTATACGCCGCCTTCTTTAAACTGCTCTAGCCTGTCTATTAATTCTCTGCTCCCTCTGCATGCCGCACATGAATGCACATTTGCAACCCTCCTCCTCCCCTGCTCTTCTTTTTATGCTATTCTGACTTAATCAATGTCATTCTTGTCATTGATGCTTGCTCTGAGGGGGTTTGCTGCTTATCTCCCTGCTTTATAGCGTTCCATCTATGCACGGGAAGGGCAGGGATGTGTGCCGTCCCTGCGTGATGCTTTCCACGTAAGCACGTGGGAGGGCAGGGTGATCTCTCAGAGCTATATCACCAAATATGAATAATTGCGTCAATCTATCCATTTTGACACAGTGGTCCTGACTGAACCACAAACGTGTTTTCCCGTTTTGTGCAGCTGTTTGCTGCAGATGTGATGCAGCGCTCTCATGGGTTTGCTGCAATCTCCAGGATCAGAACTTTTTAAAACAGTAGTTCTGTTGTCTTGCATGCACAGAGCAACCGTTAGCATTTTTTTCTCCAGTGCAGCGTACTTTATCAGCACTCAGTGCGTGGGCAGACAAGTGTGAATGTGTCTGTCATTGAAATGATTCCGACCCGAAGCATAGCAACTCTCCAGTCCACATGTTTATAGTATTACTTAAATGAATGCATTCTTGTGTGAACATGGGTCTGATAAAAAGTTGGAACGTTAATAAAAATATTTATTTTGAGAAAAGGCACATAAAATTGGTGCATAAAAACTGATAAGAATGCAGGGAAAGGAAATTTAAGTGTCCGAAACCCCTCTAACCTGTTGGTGAACACTATTAACTGCCCCCAAACCCACCCCTGCTCACAACTGTTTAAGCCCTGTGTTGTAAGTAATTGGCATAAATAACAATAGGACAATAATACGCAGTGCCTGATTTAAGGGAAAATATCACACCCAGTGACAGATGGGATCAGCTCCATTCCCTTGTGACCTCACACGGAAAAAGCAGTATAGATAACAGATGGATTGATATCTAACTTAAGCTAGCACATGGCAGAGGGTTAACCCCCCCCCAAATAAAGGATAATTAAAGTATTGGACAATTGCCAAATGATGTATAACATTTCCTATTTAAAGACTACCAAAGAGAGTGCTGCTCTATAATCACTTCTGCCACACTTTGCTACCTGTCATTAGCGTGTTTCAGTCCTTGAGTACCTGCTGTTGTGAACCAATTTGGGCAATAGACCTGCTATATTATCTATCATTACTTCATATAATACAAAATCACATATTAAAGAAAATACTGAGTGGGGCTGCTGTGGTTCCAGAGCAGCAACTCACATACTTGCCCATGCACATTTTTTTATTTTTCTGTTTTACTCTATTCGGATATGTGCAATTCAGTGCCTTTCAATACCGTATGCCATGTGAAGCTGGGACACACAGCCATTACAAGCAGCAGCAGAAACAGGAGGTGATCTGTGCCGGCAGGCTAATATGCTATGCTATTCCTTGCCGTGCTTTACTGCACTACAGATCCTCCATGCTGAGCTGTACAGTACCATACCATGCTGCGCTGAAATGGGATTTTTCCATGTAATGCTGCGGCTATTCCTCACTCCTTTGCTGTGTTGTCCTATACTGTTCCCTTCCCCTAGAATTGGGAGCCACAGGGCCACAGCAGAGCTAAATTCCACACGCTTCAGTTATCAGAACTATGACGTTCTTTAATGAGCATTTTGGAGCAGAGCCACAACCATTTACAAGTCCTGAGAACTGTTTAACAGCAAGTCTGACTCAGTGAACCTTCTACAGAGTTGGAAAATGTACTGCCCCTGGCAAAGTGTTGAGAAGGTTGTATAACAGCATTATTTTTGGGGAAAGGGAAGAGCGGTGTCAAACTGTGTAATCTCACCTGTTGAAAATGTGAAACAAAAGCGCTAATTACTGTTTTTACCCCAGTTACCAGCTCTCGAGAAGGTTTGGATGGGAAACAGGTGGCTTTAGTGGCAAACATAATTATTGTACTGATGCTGTTTGTTTTACATCTTCTCTCTGAATGCTGCATGTTTAGTAGATTTAAATTAGCAGAGTGTAATTTAATGAGCACTATAGCAGGGGAACTGTGCAATGACAGTGTGTCAAAGGCACATAGAGTTCATTTCTAAAGTTTCATAGATATACTATACAAGATTTGATTCTGATAAGAAATCCAAAGTTTTCTTAGCATGATCATTTTACAGAAAATTTTCCCTGATGTATCTCATCTAATATCAGAAGTCAATAGTGATGCATTGAAGCACTTTTCTACTTGATTTAGTCCCGCTGTTCCAGTTAATCAAGCATTTCTCTTTCCTTTTATTTGTCCTCCTTTTTAATTTGAGGGAGACTGCATAGAGAGCTGGTACGATTTTACTGAATCATCACTTTCTAATTTGGGGAGCCACACATCTCCTCCTAATTAAGAAGACTGATGGAATCTTGGCTTTGGTGCACACACACTCACACATGCACTCAAGTTATCATTTAAGAGAGGTTCTTTGATTTAAGGGGGTGCAAAAAAAACGTTTTCCCAAAAAAACAATGGTGGTGAAAATTCGAATGACATTAATAATAAGGACTACTTTAGATTTTCAAAATGGCAGGATGTAAACAATATCAAGAGACAGTAATGCACTAATCTGCACACATGGGGCAAGATTGGATATCAAAAGTATAAATGGGTTATTCTTACGATAAGCAACATTTCTCATTTCCATAACCTGGAAATATTCTTAAAACTGTTTCTTATGAATCAAAGATACTTTGCACGGACATGGCAGTATAAAACACTCAACATACTGCATTATTTAGTGTCACTTCTCAAGAGGCCACAATTTTGTGTTAAATCTCGAGTAGCACAACTTTAAACAGTTAACTTTTCCTCTCTTTTAACACTATTCACTTACAGCTAGTGTTGTTCTTAAGTATATAGGGGTATCATATTTCATTTTGTCTTTTGTTCGCTCATGGAAAAGATTCACATATGTTTTTTAATGTTTAGTTCTTTTGTGACTCAAACAACATAAACATTAAAGACCAGCACACAGTTTGGTTTTCTCGTCTAGCCTATTGATAGCACAAGCAGACAAAATAATCATATTTTGCACACCTTGTTATTTGGCTGAGTGCTTTAACATTTGATCCTGACTGACAGTCTTTCACTCTGTAAATACACACCTACACACATAAACACAAGGGTTATCAGGCTGAGTGCTTTACACCAACAGACAAGTTAAAATATATTGAGAATCATACATTTTGACACATTTCCCTTTCAATTGTTTTGCTTTTAATTTGAAAATCTCAGAGTTACCAAAAACATGTCTGTGAAATTTCTTGCTAAAAAAAACATCTCCCATTACTCAATGTGCTATTGTCTACACAGTGAGAAGGCAGACTCAGAGGGCAGAAAAACACCTAGTTTCGGCAGTGTCACCCACCTAAGGGAGGAGTTACTGCCCTTTGTGATGTCATGAAGGTAAAATCACATTTTATTGTTTGAAACACAGTGTAGTGTGTAAATGTGTTTTGCACAATATGTGACCTCTAAGGGTTTCTATAGTTTCATCCGTCATTTCTGTTTGTTTGTCACTCAAATTTATTCAGCAAAATTTCAATGTAATCTTGTTCTGTATTTTGCCTTCCGCTTATCCTCAATATTTGAAGTAAACAGGCTACAAATGTGTTTTGCATATCACACTGTATTGTATAAAAAAGGGATGATACAAAGGGAATACATGTATGGTATCTAAGACATACATATCTGTTGGGACGCATTATCTTAATTCACATGTATTCAATTCCTAATCTTAGTCCATATCTCAACATTTATTGTTTTTATTTATTTTATAAAATGCTGGTGTAAATATTACACAGACCTTTTGCATGCCCTGAGCCATGTTCACTCAGTGCCATTTAATTGATGCAGGACTTCTGATTAATGTAGACATAATAAAATGTAGCTTTTAAAAAAGTCTGATACTCGTCTGCCTTGGTGACCTGTATTATGATGATTATCTTTCTTTGTTTGAGCCTTTTTGCTAAGCCATGTGACAGCTACTGAGCACATGACTGGCTGTAAACCTTTAAAGGAAGGAGCTTGGTAGCCATTTCGTATCTACCCTTACGAATACCTATATGGCTGAAACATGTTGGCATGTTTTTATAAACCTTTAGCCGAGATGAATTAAAACATTTGTATACTTAACCCTCTGAGTGCCTCAGACTTCTTCAAAACTTCTTAGTTGGATCCCCGCTCTGAAGAGCATTAGAAGGATGAATTACCAAAAATCATTTTTAATACCCATGCAGCGGTCCATGCATCTGTTTTTGGACACAATAATAATAACTTAATTTAAGAATTTTTCCTTTAAAAAGGTGTAGCTGTGACTCAAAGGCAGAGATGGACGTCTCTCAACAAGGAGGTAGGGAGTTGGATCCCCAGCTCTTGTAGTCACACGTCAAAGTCTCATTGGGCAAGAAATTGAACACCCAGTTGCTGCTACAATGTGTGAATGTGTATGAATGGAGTACAACTGGACACTCTGTGTGTGAATTGCTGTGTGTATGGGTGAATATGACATGTAGTTTAATCCCACTTTAACTGGTAAAAAGACTAGAAAAATGTCCAAGTCAATTAGTTTTAAAATTAGCTGCTATAAGTAAGCTAGATATTTCACATGGAACCACAACAAGAGCCACACATACATTATATTTAAACTTATTTGTGATATTTCTTGTTGTCAAACAGATACGGTTTGTATCTCCAGAATTCCTAACTTGTACAACCAACACAACACAAATAGCAGACTTTTTTTTTTTTTTTCCTTTTTCCAATTACAGAATAGAATAACGTGCACACAGTAACCTTCACTGGGGTGAGGGCAAAGTGACCTATGGTGACAATTACAGAGCTAAAATATATATATATATATATATATATATATATATATATATATTGTGTCTCTCCACCTGTCACTCAGTCACACTCGCAGTATTGACTTTTCCTCTCCTCTTTATCTCTTTTCCCATCACTCTTTCCGAGCTGGAGCCTTGGGAGATAGACATTCACCAACTCTCTATCTCTTTTCTACATCTCTCTTGTCCTCCACTTACTGATCTCCTTTAGTTAATCTCTACATCCAACTCCCACTCCTTCCTAAAACATCCCCCTCACTCCTCTTGCTCATATCCATCATGGTTTAGTGAGGGTATTTTAAAGTAATAATGCACTGTGCTTAAAATCTAACAACAAACGATTAAGAATGTAACATATTTTACAATTGCATTCACAATACTGCATATTTAAGCATATTCTATAAACCTAACCCTCTCGCTCTCTTTCTCTTGCTGTGCTCTATCCCTCTATCTATCTATCTCTTCCCACATTCAGAATTAATGGATGACCGTGCTGTTTTGGTGTCAGGGTCTGTACCTCGCTGTCGCTACTCTCTCTGTCTCCCTTTCTGCACCAGCGTGGTGATACAAGGCCATGATGTGACACACTATCTTTTTTCTTTTCTCCCTACTAATACATGGCCATGTTGAGGGGAATGTGTCATGAGAGACAATGGTGTTGGCTCCATTGAACTGCAACCTTGCTTCTCTGAAGGGCAATGCTAAAATATCCCAGTCTCTTTTTCTCTCACTCTCAATTCCTCTCATAGAAATCACACTACAGGTACCTGCTTTTCACTGTGTTGTCACATTGGTAACTTTGCTGTTTTTTGTAAGACCCCTTGGTGCAAAATTTATAGAAGTGCCTTAATTCAACAAACAAACTGGTCATCTCCCCAGAGCACCAATCCCCATTTCATGACAAATTTGAATTGGCAAAACATCTAAATGTCTGCAAGTGTTTCTACTTTGTTGAACAGTTTTAGCTTTAACATCATGGGGAAAATCTACTGGAAGATCAAGTCATGGTTGCAAAAAATGCCAAAGTATCCTTTATAAGACCCTTGTTTAACTTAAAATAAATATAGAAACGATACAATATCATCTCTAAGGTCATATCAACTTGGGGTAAGGTCAAACATTAAGCAAATAACCAACTTTTTATGTCATGGTTTTGCGTGTTTAAAATTAGACAAAAACCAATGCAAACGAGGCTTCCGTGAGAAAAAGGCACCGCGCCCGGACTAAGACAGTTTTTCAACAGTCCTTTGCCTTAGGCTAACACGAGGTCTACACAGGCTACATAATGAAAACAGCTATGCAAGATGTGTTCAGGCACAGTTCTGCAGTTGAGGTCACATTTACATTGACCATATTTAAGACACTTTGGTTAGCTGTGGGACATATCTGGACAGCTGGATTTAACAGTCAAACATGACACAGCAGCCATCACTGCACATGTCGTCAAAATAAAAATATCAGGTCCAAATCCTATTCAAACGTATCTGCCTTTCTGTTTGTTTTTAGATTGAGCCCCTGAATCTCAAACCTTTCTAAAACTTTCTTTATGCAGTTTCCAGATTGGACGTGTGGTTGTTCGCTTTTGGGTGACTGGTATACTCTCCTGGTCAGAGTTTTCTTCTGATGTGGAGTGACCTTAATTTAATGCTAGGTGTGACTGACCATTATTTCTTCTAAAACCCCGTTTCCACCAAGCGGTTCAGTTTGGTTCGTCTTGGCACGGCACACATTTTGTGACATTTTCATAGACTAAAGCTGGGAAAGATTCTCAAACCACTGACTCTTACCCAGTTAATTGTTTTTTTGGCTGTATTTCTCCTTGCTACACAAAGCCCTCTCTGAAACAAAGCTTGATTGTAACAAAGAGCCACATGCCAATGCAAAGTTTCTCCCTCAGAGGTGTGTTCACTGTCCTGATATCAAGCGTCCATTTAGCGAAACATACTATGAAGTTATTTCTCCTCTGCTTTTTGTTTCCCTATTCTTCTCTCTTGAATAACAAAAGTCAGAAGTGGTGGTCACATTTGATCCCTTAGCGCAAATAAAATAATGTCAGCTTCTAAAGAGACAAGCTGGCGTTCTGTCATTTCTTTTCCTCTTCTCTCTCTCCTTTCATTTACTTTCCTTTTTCCTCTTTTAAATAAAAATAAAATAAAAATAGCAGAGTTGATCATATTTCAGGAGTTTCAGGCGCACTGTTGATGCTAAATGCATATAGGGGAAACATTGCAATGACAAAGTAGATGCTTTGCTGGAGGTTGGTCTTAGTTTACTGTACTTGCATTTCTCTTCTTTGTTGAATTTATTAGAAGTGTACAATTTGTTGCGCTGCTATAATGTCACGCTATTACGTTGCTGAAGCGGCTATCAGCATCCAGCTTAGATGCCAAAATAGGGCACACATTGGCTGAGGAAACACAAACAGGATCAGGCTTTACCGAACCAAACCGTACCAAACTGTACTGATCCATCCCGGACTGCTTGGTGGAAACGGGGCTTAAGTCATTGTCTAGCTTGCTTAGTATTGTGAGGATGTGGGGAAAAACAATCACACTGTAACATCCATCAGTATTATTCTTAATAGATGTTGCCAGTGAAAGATTATTTCAATCACTTGGAAGAGAACATACATTTCTTTTGAAACACTGTGTTGATGTGTGATCTTATTCCCATGACAGAAAGATAGAAGGCTTATTGTTTGCCTCAACCAAGACTAGGTTGAGGCAAACTGGTTGATGGTCAATTAATTAATGGTTAATTAACTATTTTCAGAGAGCTAACCGCGTTGGGAAACGTGAATTGGGACTCTAGATAAATGGCAGCGGTGAGAGAACCCATTTCCATTTTACAGCTTCTGGTTCATTTGTCTTTATCAATAGGTAACTTGTGTTTGCCCTCCATGATATACCTATAAAAAGGATCATTCTGTGACACAAATAGTCTTAATGTATCTTATTGATCATAATAAAGTGTGTACTTCACCAGCAAAGTCGATGAACAGGCTCCAATTCCAATATTCACCCATAATGCTCTCTGTGAAACATACTTGCAGGGTTCTTAATCACTTACCGAAGCATTACCTAATCAATGCCTATCAATTATGTGACTGGACATTCGATCAGCTGTCAGCCCAAAGGTACCGATCTCATGATCAGCAGACTGACTGACCGGTCCAATGACTGGTTGGCCAATGATGAACTGACAAGGGCAGCGAGGCTGTAGGAAGTTGACAGGGTGCTGATGTTTGATTGGCACTTGGAACTAAAAATGTGCCTGCCTTGCAGCTACACACAGCACTAAACTAAGGTTCACTGAGTTTTAATCTGTGTAACTATATGATGATTGTAGATTGACATACCTTAAAAAAAAAATCCTCACATCAGCAATTGTGAATACAGGAATTTGGATGGATGATACAGACTGTGTAACCAAAAGGGGGAAATGCAAGGTAAGGATTTCTAAAAGTGTACTGGAAGTGATCATTATGGAGACATATAGAAATGGACTCTTTGAGAGCAAATTTTGGTATGAACAACACACGCATGAGTCCATACATACTTGAAGAATTCAATAGAAAATGTTGCTTATCAAAAGAAAGTGGTTTATTGATAGCAAGAGCATATTTTGTAGTATTGTGAGGAACAAAAAGGAAGTGGGTTTTTCACTGAATTTATGATACACCTTTTCCATCCGATTTTATTGCTAAAATTGTCCTGGGTAGAAGGCTTGAACGGTAAAACAATGTTTCCTTTATTGCAGGAACAGGAAATTCAATAGAGACTCATGAATGTCAGACACCGCATTTTTGCATGAATGTCATCTTTTTTCATTTAACCTGAAATTAACTTTACTACCGTCCTTTGAATGTGCTGGTTATTCTGTTATTTCTGTTTCCTTAAAATTGTGTTTAAACTTATTGTTTATCTCTCACACTTTGTAAAATTATTGTTTCCTTTTTTGCCTCCCCTCACTCTCCATAGCTCAGAGAATAGCCCTCTCTGCTAGGACTAAACACACTCACTCTGCTCATAAACCACCTAACAGCTTTAGTGCAAAGTGTCGTTTTGAACTCTTTCTCTCAAAATGTTTGCGGTAAAACTACACGCACAAAAACAAAGGCTTTTAAGGCTGAATGACTCACACACAGAGACGCACATGCATGTTAGACTTATTGCCACCTTACAGATGTTGATCCACAAAGACAGCAGTCACACAGAGGAGTGACAAGAAACAGACCGTGGATGGTTGCAGGCAGGTGAGAGAGTTATGAGAGGCAATGAGTGTTTGTCTATGTGAGTGTGTGTAGGAGAGGAGAAATGATAAAGCAGGAGAAAAACATGGAGGTGAGATAAGTGTGTGTGTTTGTGTGCGTGTGTGTGAGAGAGAGAGAGAGAGAGACAGAGAGAGAGAGAGAGAGAGAGAGAGAGAGAGAGAGAGAGAGAGAGAGCAGTAGAGAGTTAGAGTCAAAGAGATCAGAGCATGTTGAGAAGAGCTTTTGGCTTTTCTCTCCGAGGATAAAGCCTGTTCCGGCCTTGTGCCGCTGAATCCCCGCTGTAGCGCTGTCCATGGTGCTGAATCGGCTGCAGGGTCTTGTGTCTCTTTTTTATCTCCCCCTCCCTCCTCTCCTCCCTTACACTTTCTCTTCCTCTCCCCGTCTTTATCTCTTGTGCCCTCTCAAAGTCTCCTCTATCTCTCCCTCTCAACTTCACAGGCACTTTATTGTTATGAAACACAGCTTGATGCCATAGCACAGTCAACACAGACAGCATTGAACCGACAGTAACTAAGGTTGAACACAAAACAGCTTGATAATGCAGAGTGGATGTGCAAAATGCGATGCAATGAATAGTTAGTCAAAAAAAAAAGAAAAAAGAAAATGGTTTGTATTGTTGTTTTTTTGTGCTGCAATTAAAAAAAAGAATGGTTACCATTAAAAAAAAACACAACATGGGTCATTTATTCTATGTTAAAGCCACTGTGAGCAGTTTTGTTATAAAACAGACTAAAATGAAAAATAAAGCCTCTCCATGACCTCCAACAGCAATCAAGACCATCTTTTCAAATTATTTCAATGCAGTAATTTTCAATGCATCTATATATGGACAGTTTCAGACGAAACGAGTTACGACATGCTGCAGACAACAAAGACTCACTGTGATGGACACATTCAACTGTAACAACAGCAGGATGAATTATTGAAATCATTTATCATAAAACACTGTACAGGCATGCACAACGCAAGAACAGTCAAGATATACGAGGTACTGCTTTGTCCACAGGAGGCACCAGAACCATCACTAATCAATCCCAGCATGTGGCGTGTTGAGGGCATATCAGAGGGCAGTAAAGAATAGAATGTTATCATCACACACACACACACACACACACACACACACACACACACACACACACACACACACACACACACACACACACACACACACACACACACACACACACACACACACACACACACACACACACACACACACACACACACACACACTTTCTTAAGAACTTATTGCTGTAATTACATGTTGAAAAAAAATGGTGTTCATCAGGGCTTGCACCAATATTAACACAGCTCTGATGACTTAACTCGCAGGGTTCCTTTAGGTCAGTGATGATTTTTCATTCCAGGATCCCAAAATGAGTACATTTTTGTTCCACCCTGGGGACACATGGTCTAATTAAAACATTGCTACCGTGGTTAGGAACCATCAGAAACAAGCCTCTGACCCATTTTCTTATTCTGACCAGTAGTTAAAGAAAAAAGTGGCTTAAGGCTTATGAAAATCTCATCGAATTAGAGCTTCAAATGCCACCAGAAGTGACGGTTATTCCTGTTTCCAAAAATAAACTTCCTAAACCTCACTTTTTTTCTCTCTCTCCCTCACACACACACACACACACACACACACACACATTTACTTATTTCTCGTTGGACCAACCTTCAGCCTATACAGCCCAGACATGTCTCTATTTAGATTGAGTTTATAGATCATGAAACATAATGTTGGAGTTTTCATTTTGGGTGCCCCTGTCTGATCTCTGTCGATTCTCTTAATGTTTGTGTTGTTATTTTCTGACTTCCTCCGTTATTGTCTTTATCTCTTCATTATCTCCTGCCCTCCTGGCCTCCCCACCAACGCCAACAACCACAACACTGAACCCTGAATCTGTAAAGTGAGCATACTAATCGGCCTCCTTTTTACATTTTCTTATAGTTTCATTTGTCATTAGTAGAACAGAGGCTTTGATAATCTGCATCAAAAATGAAGTCACCTGAACACCAGGGAGAAGTAACCCCTCCTATTGCGCACGCCAAAGCTCAATCTGGATGTTATTTTTCTGTGTTCAATGTTATGTTGTTTTCAATGAGAAATCCCCCCGTAAAATAACACAACATTACACTTTAAAATTACGTGCCAGGCATAGCCAAATTGCAATTTTGCATGCATATGATACACGTATGATATGATGTGCAACACATCCCGACTGGTTAAGGTTAGGAAAAGGGATTGAAAGAGGTTAGAATAGTTATCTTTGGCCCCTCCCAGACCCCTGTCCTAAACCTAATTGGGCATATGCATGGCACATAATTTAAAAGTGTAATGTTGTGTTATTTGTACGTAGACTGTGAGACTGGGTTAAAAAAAATCAATGCACATGCATCATTACATGACATAAGGTGAACTGATTTAAAGCTGCCAGTTGGTGATCATAAAATGAAAACTTTTAGCAACACACTACACTGATAAAATAAACTGCTAACCTGCTTCTGTAAAGAGACACAATATTCATCAATTTAATACTAAGTGAACATTTTATTTTTAACAAAAATGATTTTAGGACATATGCCGTTGCAAGTTTTGTCCAGCCACAATAATTTCTCCAATACTCCTGTTTGTGTGAGCTTGTCAACTGCTGCAATGCCAAGCTTCATTTGAATGTTAAAGTCATGTGAGTTTTGTCAATCTTCTCAGCAAACCATTCGTGTGAGATGCAAGATAGTGTTTTATAGTAAAAGCATCATAGAAGAACAGAAGCTGGCCAAGCCCCCTACTTTGGCAACTAGTAAACTATTTCTCAGTCAATTTAGCTTGGCATCAAGAGTGGAAACAAGATATATACAGTAAGCTAGTGTCGCCCTGAACATTAATATTACTGTAATTAATAATTAGTCAAATTGTTAATAAAAGAATAAATCAATACAAACATTTGTTTTGGAGAATACAAGCACATTTGCTTTAAATAATTTAATCTAAATTGTATTGTTTTTCTACATATGTAGAGTTGCATTCTTCATTAAAGGATATTTGAGAGAGACATTATACAGTACTAGTGTAATAGGCTATTAAAAACATGAAGAACTTTAATTTATCACAAAACGAATTTTTCATAAAACACAACTTAAGTGTTAGGACATGCTTATGTTCCTATACGGTCTTCTTTAAGTCCGCCTCCCTCACTTTGGGAACCTCTGACCGTGTCCGTGTCTGTTTTCCTTACAGACACAAACTGTATCAGCTTCTTCCCACATGCAGGTAAACGCCCCGCCATGGCATCACGAGCAGTCGTCATAACGCAATCCATCAGTTATTAGCAGCCTGTAATCCCGGAGCAGCGAGTTGTCAATAGCCGGAGCAGGACACGGATACAGAGGAAAGGAGCCAGACAGGGAGAGGAGCCTGTAGGCGGATCACCTCCCGGGACAAACCACCGCACAGTGTGAAAGTAACTGCATGAGATGCTCACCGTGGCGGAGAAGGGCGCTCTTTAACGACAGGGAAAAGAAGGACGTGATTAGAGGCTGCTTTTCTCTCGGGATTTATCATTTTCTCTGTCTGGAGCTTGCCTTTTTTTCTTGACCCATAACGCCTCTATCTAGCGTGCAATCCAGCGCGCAGCACGCGCTGTTGTCCGCGATAAGAGAGAGGTCAAGACAAAGTCACTTCTGTGGCGCAAAAGAATAACTTCAATTTTCCATCCCTCTTTCATACTTGTATATTTCTTTTCCATTCTTTGTGCACTTCTTAGTCGATTTCTCTACTTGAGGTGGATACTCTTCTACGGCAAGAAAGGATTATTATTCTGCAACCAAGTCTACACTAAAAGAAAGGGCGCGGAATGAGTGAGATGGTGATGTTGGTGCAGGAATGACAGCTGCTGAATGGGGGAACATGGAGCATCTATAGGGGAGCTTTATGTAGAGACCGGCTGAGTAGCCGAAATCGAAGAACGTGCTCGGTATCACCGAGTGGAGAGACGTTTTTCTTACTCTCCCTGTACGCTGCTTTTTCTCCAATCTCAAATTACAATCTCAATTCCCGCTATTGCAACCTTAAGAGATTGGTATTCTGCTTTAAATGACCAATTAAAGGAGTCTTAACGTAACGCAGGGCGCTCATGCGGAGTCCAAATGAGTGCGCAACGCGGCGGTGCGCCGGTTTAACGGCGTTTTTTCCACGCTCACACTTCGGTCCCAGTGGATCAGCAGTGGACAGTGGGCTGCTTTAGGTTTCAGGCTACCACTAGTCGTGGACCCGTACCCTATAGGCTTCCATGCAAACTCAACGAAAACTAAATTAAAAAAGCCTTTGCTTGCCCAACCACCTCTCGAGGACCCCAGCAGAGAGCATTAAAAAGTGGATATGATTTGGTTTGCAAAATCTACTTGAGCAGAAGGAGGATTATTTGACACATTTTTTTCCTGAGTGGAGTTCTTCACCTGGTTTGATAACCGGAGGGGAAATAATCTCCACCTAACCGAAGTGGAGGAGGAGAGGGAGCAGCGCAGGTATGACTGTCTCCTTATCTACTTTTTTTTCCCCTCGTCTGTCCGAATATCGCACAATTTCCTCCCTTCGTCGCATCCTCTTCTTCGTGTCTCCTCACTTATTAGTGGAGGCTGAGTTGTAATTTTGCAAGAGCCGAATTTAGTTCATGATCGCACACATGCTCACACGCACGAACACAGGATGGCAGATAGGGAGATATGGCGCTGGTGTTCTCTCTCCCATACGATTAAGAGATGCTGATATCCCTTTTCTAGATTGAAGACAGGAGTGAGGCAAGGGGGGAAATTTGCTGGAAGCTGGAGTGGTTGTTAAATATTGGAGGTGAGAACAAATGGGTCTGAAAACAGATGATGAGATGAGATATTGCTAAAGCGTAAGATAGGAGCAAAGATGGGATGGAAAAGCAGGTGGGTAAAGCAGCATGGGAGCATGAGGGGGCAAAGAGAAGTCAAGGAGTTTACAGCGGAATATGTGATTGGGGAAGGACAGAACAGGGTAATGAAAACATACAAGAATATTTCTCAATCATTTTATAGGAGGAAGCAGAAGGGAAAAGAGGGGAACAGGGCTGGTTAAGCACGGGCGTGTGGGGTAAAGAGACAGGAGGGAGTTGGAAGGAACTGTTAGGGGGTGAGGGGCAGAGGAGAGGGTGCAGGGATGGAATACAGAGAAGGAGCAAGAAGGAGAGGACATGTTCTGGTGATAAGAGGGAAAGGGGGGAGTTAGGGGGAAGATAAAGGAGAGGAGGGGGAAATAATGGCAGGTGAGAAAAAGGTTTGCTGTAAAGGTGAGGAGAGAGAATGGGAGAAGAAAGGATGAGGGAATGGAGGGGCAGGTGTGGAAAGAAAGGAAGATGCAGGAAAGAGAATAGGTCAGAGAGAGAAAGAGAAAGAGAACAGGTAAGCTCTAACAATAGCGTGCTGGAGGCCAATTGTAGAATACTCTTACAGAGCTATGCTGTAGCTACTGTGTGGTATTATCCCGGGGATTGCTGCGTAATGGTCGCCGCAGCTGCACCATGGAGAGTGAAGAGACGATGAGAGAGATGATAGGAAACCACAGCCAACTGTTTAGTTTGCAGTGTCAGCTCATCAGCTCCTCTTTACCTTGTAAATTGTCTCCCCCCTCCTAAGAGCGCCATTTGCATTTTGATGGGGGTGTTCAATAGTTCTAAGCCTCCCTAAAACACATGTAAACACACATGCAAGAGTAAATGAGTTTTGAGAACAAGTAGAATGCTGATTGTCCTGTTCCTGTCTCCGAATGTACCTGTGACTGAGATGAAGCCCTGTTTCCATATTTCCGTCTTTCCCGCCTCAATTTTTTAATCCTTTCATTGTGCTTGTATCGATGTATCATGTTCAAATTTGGCTTGAACCAAAGTCCAGATTGAACATTTTCAATTTCAAAAACGTTATGCTTTTGACTGTAATGTGCTGTTCAACATGCTGTAATGCAAAGTGAAATGGGAGAATCAGTGGAATGTTAAAGAGCCCTGGCTGTCAGTTTGTGTCTTTGATCATGACCCCATTTGCACCTCAACATTTGAAACGTATAAACTCAAATACCGACTGCAGATTTGATTAAGATTTAGCTTTGAGCTTCAAACAAATATGCCAAAAAAAGAAAACTGGCTTTTCCTCCAAACCAACATAAAAATACATTTAAATCACGCCTGAGTAATTAGGAGTTGCTGCACTCCTGGGGTGTTCTTTAATGAGCCATGTTTCTACGATCTAGATCCTCCCGGTGACTTGTATCTTTGCCAGTATGCACACATTTTTCTCAGTCAAAGCTCATTCTGGACAAGCTCTTATTTCAGATGCATCACCCTATACCACACATTAATATCACTATACATGAGTAAACAGAATTTTCCCGCACTGCCATGGAAACAGATTTCTCAGAGGCGCTTAAAAATAAATCTAAAATGGGATGAAGTACGTCAGGGAGAAGCAGTCAGTTCAAGCTTTTTTATTCCTGTTTGCTAGTAGCATTACATACAGTGGATTTATTGATAGGGGAATTTACATGTAGCAACTCTGAAACAGAAGGCATTGGAAATTATTGAATATACGTTCAAGAAAACACAATTGTTTTCAAACACATTGTCTCCATACAATGATTATAATTAACTCCAATGTGACCTGAAAAGTCAAAGAATAAATTGGAGGTCTTTCTTTGAAAAGAATTTTATATTGAAGAATGGATTCATATGGGGGTATTTTGTCTTTAATGTTTGGAAAATGGCATGCAATGTATTTTCTTACCTGAAAAGAAAAGCCACTCATATTTGAGCTATTTTGTGAACTTAGTATAATGTAAACAGTGTATAAACAGCTAACCCATTATAACACAGTTATTGCAACCACATATAAAAATAATAGAGCAAGCCTATTGGATATCATTTTGATGGACATCATTGTTTTGTATAAGAACAGTACGACTACTTAATCTGCATAGTATCATAGTGCAGTAATTGCTGAAAAGACTGATAATCATTTTTTGTTCGTTAACAAACATGATGTCAGTCAGAGCAGCTGGTTACGTGAGTGTAGCAAGGAGATTTAGTAAGCAGCTATTCTAGCTTTGTCCAAAGCGCATCCAACACATACCGCAGTGGAAACCTACTTGGATGCTAGCCAATTTTGTCTTCAGTATCAGGGAGGCCAAGGTTGTATTAGCCCTTGATGGATTTATGAGCACATAAGGTGGAATGGTATCTTCTCACTTCAATGTTGAATGTTTAAAAAGTAGGCCCATTTCAAGCCTCTCTATTTCAGAACCCACTGGCTATTATCTGAAGCAATTTAGCCTCTGGAGGCAACAACCAACCTTTGAGGTTTCCAGTGTAGCCAGAGGTGAGTGATAAACAACTTCCAGGCAAAACTGTCTTTTCCTTGCTCTGCATTATTTACAGTCCAACAAGCACCTTGAAAAGCCAGAACTGTGTTGAGAGACTGCATCTTAGAAGGGAGCATAGACGCACTTGCATGGAGTGAGCGGAATTGGAAAGTCAACGGTGTCCACAGAAGCGGAGGGTTCTTATCTACTTTCCTTCATGTTAACTCACTCATTATATATTATCCTTCTTATTACAAGGTTATTTACTGAGGAAAATCAATCATTTAAAACAAAATATAGATTTGAAAAGCACTGAATTGATTTAAAAATCTACTTCTTCTATTAAACAAATAGTTAGAATCTAGTGAATCAAGCAACAGTTAACTCTATAGCCTTCATAGAATCATCTAACTAAGCTGCATTTACAGTATTGAAAAAGCACCATTGCATGTTATGTTGTGTTTATTGAAGTGGCATGTTCTCTTTTATAGCGTACAGTTTTGAGTGTTGTAACCTCTTGCCTTCGTGCTTATCATGCTCTTCCTTCGTACCCTATAGTAAACAGACCAATGTCCTATTAACTGGAGTTTGTCGCAAATATTAATATGATTACATTTCATCTTCTAGATTTTGGTAAATAGAGTCACATCCTTGGCAGCAGTTTGCTTTCTTCTCAACAGTGATCTATTGAGGGATAACAGATCTGTGCCTTGCATTACTGGCCTATCAGATTTAAGTATTTAACACAGCCGGTTAATAACTAAAGATAAATCATTGTTGGATGACTGGCATTGAGTAATTACATTGCAGCGGCTTGCATTCTGTCTGTTTTGCTCTCCACACAGCTTGGTTTTATCTACACAATCAAAGCCCGACAAAACACAATACTAATTGGACTACAGACCGAATTATAACCCTCCCAATACCAAAATTGGCTCCTTCACCTATGAGTTATGCAGAATCTGTAAATACAGATAAGAAGCTAATGTACAAGGCATCCAAAATCTACCATCCTAATGCCCACTCTAAGTTCCAGTTGAAGCCTACCTGCCCAGGTTAGGCCCATGCAAGCCACACTCCGATATGTTTCCTTGAAGACAATAATGTTTTTTATCAGGTTTATAGATGCTGGTAGGCAGAGCTACATATTTGGATTCTAAAGTGTTACGCTTATGCTAAGTCTCACCATTAAAGCCACAAATGGATTGAGTGAGGACTGACTGGATTGGAAGTCTCACACATTCAACACAACCAGTTCTAAGCTGAAAGCAAGAAGGCAGAAATTTCCTGCAGATTTGAAGACCAGACACTTATTTGACCCTGATTTCCAGTATGAAAACAGGCCGTGAAAGTGGCGCTTCATGATCTGTCTGGCTTACTGGGGCTTACGCTGAAGGTTTCAGAAAAACATACCAGAGGGATAACCGGGGCAAGAAAGCGTGAGAAACCTGCCGTCCAACCGTCTGATCATTTAAACCAACACAGTCGGAACATGAACTGCTGCCCAAACACTTAGGTATCCATAAGTCAGGTTAGCAAATGAAGCAGAGGTGTGAGATTAAGGAGATAATGCATGTAACGGTGAAGGAGTGAAAGTCCCATAACACTTCCTCTGCTACTGCGGGAGCTGACAATGCATGGTGGTTTGTCATCTTTACAGTTTATTGAGCTGTGTTGAGTCAAAGTAATGAAGAGTTAGACTTCACTCTAAGGACAGTTTTCCAGGTTATTTATAAGCACGGAAACAATTTCAAAGAAACATGATATGGGACTTCCTCTTTTAATAAAGTCATATAATGGATTTCACAATTTCAAATCCTTGATTCAGTGTTGTCTGTGTAGCACAGTCACTTCAGACTCCTCTTAAAGTCTCATTGGTTGGAATGAGGCTCTTTTTGAACAAACTTTGAATGATGGAGCCTTCTATTTTGGGCACAATGTAAAACACCTTTCACTCTGTCAGCATCAGTTTGAATAATGAGGCTGAAGAAAAAGTGTAATTTCTGGAGGGGTTTGAGTCTAATTGATGGATGTGTCTGTAAGGCCAGAGAGAGACAGCGCAGGGAAGAAATGGAACCCACACCGAGAAATTCAATGAGTTTTGGAGAGAGAAGGAAAACACAGTTTCATCTCAGTGGTGAAGTGATGTATGGCTCTGCAGGTACAAATAAGGCTCGTGCAATGTGTTTTTGACTCAATTTAAATTCAAAGCGTGTATTTACACATTGCCGTATGGTTGCATAGGGGGCCTTCAATTTGCAAGATGGAGAAAATAAAATGATGTTTCAGTGATGAAAGACCAGAAACTCTGACGAAAAGATGGATAAAAAGAAGAATGAAAGCGTAGACGCAAGAAGGGGCTAAGAAGTAAAAATATAAATGGAACATAGGGGCCTTTTGGTGAGGAATTGACCTTTACTCAACAAGGCAGGTCAATTAAGAAGCAATCCCCTGTTTGAGAACAGCAAAGAAAGGGGAAGAAGGAGGAGATGAAATGCAGTAAAGAGAGCAGTAAAGAGAGTCGAGAACGGCAGCTGAGAGAGGAGAAAAAAGACGACGCTTTGAAGGAAGAGGAGAAGAAGAGGATTGAATTTAGAAGATAAAAAAAAGGAAACATAAGGTGAACATATTTCACTACGAAGTTCTAGGTGTTAAGTCTGTGATAGGACGACACACTGTTTTATAGTATTAATGTCCAAAATATGTCATCATGATGTTCTCAACACTGCAACATGCTGTCCACTACAGTAGGGGTTTAAATGTTGACACACTCTCTGTATGCATATGTGTGCGGGTGCGTGTGTGCGTATGTGTGGCAGCAGATGCTGGTTCAGTGGCGCAATCCCACCTCACTGCGGGAGAGAGATAGTGCAGAAAGATAAAGAGAGAGAAAGAGAGAGTGTGTGAGAGAGAGACAGAGAGAGCGAGAGAGAAAGAAAGAAAAGAGGTGAAGAGAAGGATGGAGGGGAGGTGTCATGAGAAAGAGAGCAAGGTGTGCTGAATGCCAAGTAGCCTGCTATTAGAATGGTGCTGTGTCGAGCAGGCAGGGGCAGGGAAAAAAAAAAAAACACAGCTCAGCTAAATCTAAGCACCCTCTAAGTTTCCAAACTTCCTCTTTCAGAAAGACAGATTCATTACCTTTTTTCTTCTTCCTTCAACTGGTTACAGATTTTGCTGATTTATTACAGTGTTTTTTCTTGTTTTTGTTTTATGTTTCAGTGAGAACAAAATGGGAAGTTGAAGATTTATTGAGACTGTATGCACCAAGAAAAACTATAAGCATTCAAAGGGTACCTTACACATAAATGCCACATAAGTTTCCTACTTCGACAAAGCCTAGAAGTCTGATCAGCTTCCATTTATCAGGTGAAGAAACATAAACCAGCCTTTTCAATTCATACAACAAGTCTACATTCAGAGGTGCTGCTTGTCTACAGGGGAGTTTGGCAACTGCTTGATGCCCAAGACCAATAGGGGGCCCCAGAAGGGCTTACAAACTTCAAACCAAAGAAGCGGCCCTAACTGTGCAAATTTTGCAATGACAGTTGAAAACCTCCCGAAGGGGCCCCATCTGACAGAACTCACTCTAGTTGCCCTGCTGAATGCTTTTGGAAGCCCCCCCAAATGTTAGGGTCCAAACAGACTCTAGAAACACCTCTGCTTACATTTATCAGACAAATTATTCAAAAGCCAAAGAGAGATAAGGCACAATCATCTGACAGACAGGCATTTGTGCTATTACAAAACACAAAAACTATAGTCATATTTCATTTTTTATCATAGTTAATACATGCTAATAGCAGCATTCAAAAATTAAGGCTGATTTTTAATGTCATTAGAATTTAAATAGGAGTTGCAGTCAGAACTATATTCACACATGAAGGATTTCGTATATTTTGTTTACCCAACTGACATGTTTGCCAAACAGTCATGTGCAATGACAGATGCCTTTCCCTGGAACAACTTAACAATCCACCATTAAAACAAACTGCTTTAAAGCTAGGATGGGAAGAGTTGATTTAATTGGCAATGACTGGTGAAAAAATGTGTTCTGTTTCTGCCCTGTGACAACTCCACTGAAGCTAAACAAACATGTCTAGTTGCATTTAGACATGTCTAAAGTTTTACATATATCAGTATAAATGCAGTTTTATAAGCATATTTTAATGCTGCAGTGGCTGACTGGTACTTCCCATTAATAATGAAATAGCAATGGTAAAGGCATTGTGACTGTCACAGTGGTGATTACTAAACAACCAAATTAGTTCAGAGTGGATGCTAATCCAATCAAAATAATCACAGTGATAAATAATAGTTTTTAAGCTAATTTATGAGATTTTGGTTAATAAAAGTCATTTGGATTTTAGTTTACATAACTGTTTAATATCCAATTTTTGCTGGATATATTTTACCAGTAACACTTTAGGATTTTGTATTAAAAATGTGAGTAACTAAGGATGTTTTCACATAATGCACGATTGTTTCATATCATGCCCAAGCTTGATTCCTTCCCCCTTCCCTTTTCTCCATTGTTCTGCATTCACATTAACATTGTACCCTCCCCGAGTACATTTCAGAATGCTCACGGTCCGATACAGCATGTTGCAGTATGCATAGTTGTTTGGCAAATCCCCAAAAAAGCAGAAATAAGAACAATAATGGAAACCACTCGCAGACTGAGTCCATCCTGCAAACTATAGATGTTTTTGGTTCTTCCTGAGACATGTACAACAAGCATCTTTCCAGATCCATATCTATTGTGCAGTCCAGAGGATAAAACGTGTTGTGCGCAGTTTATAAAAAATAACACGAGTCATTTAGAATTACGTCATATAGCGATCCACTTCCTTGATTGAGCATGGTTGCCACATCTTCACATCTTCCGGTCGTACTGCAGTTTACATGAATCTACCTCTACCTCTGCTACCTCTTTAAGCGGACTTGGGAACGGTAACCAAGTAAGGTACTGTCATAGAATATCTGTAATTACTTAATAAATGTGTAATGTTATTCACTGTTTTTAACGTCAGTCCTACCTGATACAGTTCGAGACCAAGGACAGCTTGGACAGTGTCAACAACTCTTTCTGATATCTGCAAGGATGTTTGGGAGATCATGTTCACTCCAGGCTCCTAGACGTCATAGATTAGATGGGTCAATGTGGCATGACCCTGATAATGATAATATCTTTTTTGAATCTAGGCAGAGCCTTTGGTCAAGTCTTGATCATTTCCTCGATTTCCTAACACTGATTAAGTAATACAGACTTTGGGGTAAAGCGCACTCAGATCCAGGCCCCTAGTGTAAAACCACTAAGGGTTCATTGAGCAACCATCTGATAGAAAAACCATTTTTGTGTAGTTACCTATATTATACACACTTATGCATATGAAAACAACAATAATTCTTCCAAATATGTGAGATTCAGATAAATGACCACTTTCTTTATGAATAGTTAAAAAAAAAACTAAAAAAACTTAAATTTCCTGAGGGAGTCATCCCAAAGGATCAATAAAGTTTAGTCTAAGTCTAAGTTCCTGGTTAACTGATGAACAAGCATCGGATTATAAGAAACTTTTCATTTGTTAAAAATTACAGTGTCATTAGTTTCTCTTATTCAACACTGCCAAATGAAGTGATACATCAAAATGAGAATTAACTAAGTAGCCCCTCATTAGTTTATGACACGATGGTAGTTCTTACTGGGGGGAGGGTGGGGTGGGGTTACAATTAGTATCTCATTAAGCGATCATAAAGGTTATTTCCAAGATAAATGAATGATGCTTAAGCCTTAAAGAAAAAGTCTAATAAATGGACTATGTGTCACTGTAAGCATACTTCAAATTTTACCGTGAATCTTTGTGGAAAGGCAATAACTCTTAACATGAATAATTCCCCACAGGGCAGTGTATTTGACACATTTGAAAAATATCAGTGACATAAATTAATAGTCCTAAAATTATTGGAGAATAAGCAGAGAATGGGGGGAAAAAAATGAAAAGGCAACAGTTATTAATAATAATAGGGTACAAATGATTTCCTCTTTTTTTCAGATACAAAATTCTCTCAATGGATGGGCTGTGGATGTGCAGATGGGCTCAACACTGCCCCACATCAGCAGGAGGGCTGGGCAGTAATAAAGGCACAGTCTTTAGCAAACACTTATTCATCTGATGTCTCCAAGCAACACCGAGGTGTTAATGTTACAATTCAGGTGCCTGAGATAACCGTTATTAAATGAGCACCCTCTCATGGTGGGTAAAGAGTGTCTATCATACGTTAATAAACATATTACTGGCTTGAGACGTTCAATGACATGTAAACTATCCAAAAGTGAGCGAGAAGACAGAAAGGTAGTGTCTGGTAGTATTTAGATTTTTAGTTCAACTTAAGTTAAGACTCATTTGAAATGTGTTTTAATTGAATTTCTTGTGTATAATCGGTTGAGCAGCATTTGCACCAATGTGAGCTTGACCCAGGAACACAAAACAGTTTCTTATGGGGACTTTGCTGTTGAAGGACAGATTACAGATTTTGTTCTTATGAATCTTGTTTATTATTCCCTTTTTAGTTTTACATAAAAATAAAAGCATCTTGTGCAGAAATAGCTTTGTGTGGGTGTCTGTTTTAGTCTAAAAACAAAGGTGGGAGGAATGACTGAAGGTCATCTTTTATTGTATCACTGATGAGAAATAACTTTGGCTTTATTATATTAAAATTCATTATAAATTATTGATACATGTATAACAATATATCACAAGAGGGTTTATACAGCATCCAGTCCAGCTTCAAGTCACGAGTAGATGACTGAGCACAAGGATTTTTATTCTTCTTCACCTCTTCCTCCCTTCTCTTCAGTTGAACAGTAGTTAGGTGTTTGACTCAGTCAGTCCTTCTCTTTTATATCTCTGTTTGTAACTGTACCGCTAGTCCTCTCCCTAGTAATTGTCTTGGTCTGGGGTGACGAAGCAGACCTTACAAGCGAACCCAGATAGTGAGTGGAGATAGATTGAAGAGGAGTGTCTGCTCTCTCCTCTATCTCTTCTCATCTATTACTCGTGTCTGACAGAAGCAGTGCTGTGTGATGGATGGATGCCCCGCTCCATCTCTATTCACTTCTCGCTCCCTTCACTCTGGTTTTGCTCTCACTAACTCATTTTTCTCCACTTGGTTTCTCTTCATCATTCCGTCACTTTCTCAGTCTCATCTTTTTCTTATTTGTCCTTATGCTTACTCTCTTCCTACTCATCCGTTTCCCTTGTTTCTTTCTCCAAGAGATACCAATGTTACTTTTTTCTGATATAATCTTGTCTTTGCAGGGGTTTAAATGAAAGTATATGTGCTACTGAGATCCACAAAAAAAACAAAAAAATAAAACAGAGCAGAGTCATCATTCACTCTTTGTTTGTTGCCAGTTATGAGTTTGTTATTTTTTACAGACAGGCGGGTGTGCCATCGGTGCTCATATTCAATTCTCTAAATTGAGTGCTGCAAGCAAAGTAGCTTGACTTTTTAGTCATAAATAAGTACAAAGCAGTGCAGGGCAATCATATCCCAAAGGAAGCCTTAATTAAAAATATTGGAGGTAATGCAACAGATATGCTGTGTCTTTCTGAAAGATGCTAAAACAGAGAAAAACATTCAGCAGGATAGCTTCCTTATTTGTATTGTGTCATATTTTGTAGTTATTTGTTTTGTTTAGATGCACTTTGATCCAATTGAAAAAATCCTAGAAGATAGGCTAGAGTTCATCAAGGCATCATTTTTCCTTCTGTGACCCTTTCCAGATGTAAATATGTATGATATCCAATGACAGTGCAGAGTGAGACTGTAATTGTTATGGCAAGAGCCGAAGGCGCTTGGATCGGATTTGGACAGCCTCTCGTCAATCTTCACTTGTGAATCGCTGTCAGTGTGGATGTCTTCTATCAAAACTGCTGTGTGATATCTGTTTGTGGCTTCCAAATCTATTTTGGAACATGTCTGATGCCTGCCATCCCAGTGTACAAGCTGGTAACAATAAATAAATGACTGAAAGAGGATCAGGGTGTAAAACCTGATTATGCTGATCTGTGAACAAATCCCTTCATCAGCCTTAGTACACTGCAGTAGATTGGCTCTGGATAGCCAGAGCCAATTGCAGTTGTTGCACACATTACAGCGGGAACAAAGTCACATTTACTCAGAGTTTTATAGTGATTAATTTTACACACTAAGTAAGAGACAAAGTCCTCAGGATACTGAAATGACCGTATAGAAAAAAAAAATAAAAAAAAAAATGTTGTACTGCAGTGTACAGAAAAGAAAAATGGCCTTGGTCTACATTGTGATATTTAATTGGTGAATTGGATGAAATTTGCTGATGGTTTCTTAATTTCCTGATAGAGAGGGTAGCGTCTGAAAGAAATATATTAACCCCTCTGAGTTTGAAGGTTGATCACTTCCAATTATACACCAGATGTAATCTCACGTCTCTTTGTTTACTGTCCAAAGCTCACTCTTTCTAAAGTATTCTCCTCATCCCCTGGTGTGTATGAGCACACTGATGTGTGTGTGTGTGTGTGTGTGTGCGTGTGCATGAATGAAGGTTTTCTCTGGCAATTTAGCTTGACGTAAATGTCAAATTTTAAATGAATTTTTCATTACAAGCGGAACCAAAACTGGCAGGGTTTTTTGTCCAGGCTGACCGGTCCTTTTATGTAGCATGGCACCCATACACGTGCAGGATGCCAAGAAAATTTGTATTACAGAAGACCTCATTACCCCATTGCTCAGATACACCCCAGTGTTATGACCATATCAAGAGTGAGCACAATGTTAATTTAATAAAGACGTGAAACATCAAAAAGACATTTCAATTGCTGCAGAGATTTCGAAGCATGCAATGCATTGCATTAATACTGCAATACGAAACAACAAAACAAATGAAGGCTCAAACTCTAAAGAAATACAGAGAAAAGTATCAAATCTGATGTTACGGACAGAACAGTGTGTCTTATTATGTTTGCTACGTTAGCTGTTTCTGTAATGTTTGAAGAAAAAAAAAAAAAAAACTTGTTAGCTAACCACTGAAAATATGTCCAGGATGATGCCACCCGAGTATTGACGCCACCATTTTACACCAACCTATGCTCTGATCTGGTGTGTGAATCAAACATGCTTCCAGTGTACTGCATGGTTTCCAAATGCACACTGACTGTATTTTCATATAAAGGGCACTTGGGGCCCCATCACTGCTTTATGACTTAATTCAGCAAACCGGTGGATGCTGCTAATCGTGTTACAAGGGGAACACCCAAAGTAATAAACGTGCAGGGGCCATCTTTTTAATACTTCCTAAGCTCTTTAAAGCTTCCAGTAACCTTTGATTCTCTCATTGAAACATTTACCATTGCAGGTGATTATCTGAACACTGTTTTATTTATTAAGGACAATAGGCGAGAGTACTGTGCTTACTTCACAGAAATATTAGTCATAAATTCTGTCCTTGTGATCGATTTTAGAGTAGATGTTGAAAGGACAGTCGACCCTGCACCCTGCGTGTAGCCCGCTCAGCACTTCACAAAATGAGTGTTTATTAACAGAGGCTAAAAGGACAGACCCTGCTTGATTCAAATGGCCCACTCAGTGCACCATGAGCGTGATAGTCTGCAGGATAGTCAGGAGAAATAATTAGACTTGAGAGGGCAATCTACTGCAGATAATGGTGCTCCAAGGGCCGCCGTGCTGGTAGGTTCATAAAGCTCAGCAGTAGTCGTGGATAGTGCAGAGGACGCTGGTAAACCAAGAAAATGAGAAACATCAGTGTTTCTTAGCTTTTATCTGGACCACCCTGGATGGCTTTAATCTGCGTATCTGTTTAACGTGGCCTAGCTTTGTAGCTTGACATTGTGCTATCGACTGTGCTGTCATTGTACAAGCTTGTTTAGCTAGTTACAATTCCCTCTAGAGACACTGTGGAAATGATCTCAGTGTAGATTTCCAGAAAGCTTGTCAGTGATTTAATAGACGGTGGTTAAATTAAACTTTACATCAGACGTTGCAGTTTTCGCTCCCTCTCAAAGGGGCAGCAATTACTTAGTGCTCAGTGTATTTGCAGTAATTGTGGACTGGAAGTATCTTTTTATATTTTTTACACAAACCAAAAACATGAATTAAAAGTTTAAATTAACAAAGGGGGACACACATGATTGGGTAAAAATAAATGTCCAGTTTGAGGATTATTCTTCGGTAGCAGAAAGTAAAAAACAAACTTGCTGCTGGGACGTCCTAAAGTCTAATATCTATTTTAAGTACAGTATATAGTTCCAATGGTGCAGCTGTTTCAAATATCTGGGAGGAATATTGGAAATGTGTTTTTTTCCCCCTTTACCTCTCTTACATTTTAATATTCTGAATAGTCAGTAGCAGTAGTTGAATAATAGTAGCAAATTCATAAAACACAAATGGGTGTTGGGTATTTTTTCAGAAACGAGTATGGATGTGAGATGTGTAGAGTTGTGGTGGATTTTGCAGATGCTGTTTAGTCCGTAGATCTTACAACAAATGTCTTCCACAAATATATACACTCAAGAATATGCAGTTCTGTTCACACTTTGTAAGATCTATTTCACACACAAATAAATGTTTTTTTTTTTTTTTCACATGTGCCTCTAAGTCTCCTGGTGTATAGTGTATGAGGGATTGATTGACAGTAGCAAAGGGCTGTGCATATGTGTCTGTGTTGTGCATGCAGAGAGAAAAGAATCAGTTATTTATGTGCATTAATACTGTTGATTACTCACACTGCTTTGAATTGGAGTACGGCTTATGGAAGTGGAATGTTGACTGCAAATAAATATGACTCGATTGTGAAGCCATTTAGAAAGTCTATTATAATAATTATAAAGAGGGTCTTGATGGACAGGGCGCTAACCGCTCACAATGGGAATGTCAGGCTCATGTCTTATTCCCTTTCTTCAATTGTCGTTATTCCATGGGTTTTGTAACTAAATAAAGGGATGCAGTTTTCTTAGTAGCTGAAACATGTCCACGTGGATAAATTAAGATCTTCTGCAGTAATCTTTGAGCATCGCTCAATTAAAACAAGTCAACAAAGGTGAAACTCAAAACAGCTTAGGGTTGCACATTGGTGCAGTAGTTAGCACTGTTGTCTCACAGCGAGAAGGTTGGTTTGAATAGGATCTGACAGGATCATTTGCATGTTCTTCCTGTCCATGCATGGGTTTTTTCTTCAGGTACTACAGCTTCCTCCCACAGTCCAAAACCATGGCCATTAATTGGTGACTAAATTGGCTGTTTGAATGTGATCGGCTGGCGACAAGTCACCGGGATCGGCTCCAGCCCCCGAAACCCAAACAGGACAAGCGGTTTAGATGGATCTAATAGTGGAAATAGGACATTTCTGATCTTTGCTGAACTCATAATCAAGTAGATGGGCATTTCACCTCAAAAAGATACACAAGTAGAAGAAAGCTCGTTCAAGGTGTCAATTCACACCAATTTAAGCAGACTGAAGCTTTTTTCTTTGTATGTTTTTTTTTTTCACTAACAATTACCTTTGGCTTCATTTTGCTTCACAGCAAGTTTCAACTCGTTATTATGGGTCAATCTCAACACTCTTATAACGCAATGTTGGCCTTCAGAGAGCTGTTGTCCAGTCTGGACAAAGTCAGGGGTAATGTGAGTATGAAATATATGCTGGCTCTGATAAATGACACACTGGGCCATGAACTGGTTCAATTGAGCGACAGTGGTGGGCTGAGGTCTGGCATCTGGCTGGGGCCTCACACTCAGGCTGCTCTGTTTCAAAAAAAAGTGCCATGAAGATGCTCCCTTTCTCTGGATCCGAAAGGCATTTGCCTCTAATGTGCCAGCACCTCATAAATCAGATGATAGCGAAGCAGAAATTATTCAGCAACAGCCATAGGGGAAGGTTGTTAGAGCCAAGATGGCTACCATTAAAAGCTGTGTCCAAACAAATCCTGATCAGTGTGTTTGTGAGGATTTGTTTCACTTCCGTGTTCAGATTCAGTGTTGGTCTAAAAGTGTAATGTTTTATTGGATCTCAAAGGACACTCTCTGATTAATGATTTTCAACAGTTACAGGCTTCATGCCATGAGTGTGTATTCATGTGTGTGTATGTGTGGGGCAGCTGTTGAACTCCTTCTCCCAGCTGTTGTGTTTTGCTGCCAACTCATTGAGCAGGCAGCTGCTACAATGAAGTTGTAGAGTATAGTTTCCATGCCCTCACATTCTCATCCTGAGGAAATGTGAAGCTGTTAGGATCACTCTTTCTGTGACATTTAATATTTCTCTTTGGCGAACAACTTGCTGGTCAGTATTGGTGGATAATAATGAGATGTGCAACGATAACCGCTGTCCCCCTAACAATGATTTAATTGGCTTCCCCCCTAAGTAGAATGAGTAATGACCTGATGACATTATATAACAAATAAATAGAGCATAATGTTAGAAGACAAAGTACTGGTCCGAGAAGTTCTCCCAGGCTGAACCCTATTGCTTGCTAATAATTTGCTTGTGTTGAAGCAGGACAGAGACCAGCTTAGTGACCAAAGATACAACACCATCATACCATTATCACACACCACTATCTACATTACATCACATGTCAAAGACGCCATTTCACGCATAGCTAACATAAACGACCAAGTCCCTATTAACTCATCAAAAGATCATTTAAAGATATGCAAAAATGTAGAGCTATAATGTGTGAAATTACTTCTTCAGGATCAAACTTAACATTCAGTTACACACAGTAAGCCTGTGTCCTTTGTCAAGCTAAAACTTTATCTGACCTTTTTCTTATAGTCCCTGTGTGGAGATTAAAGCTGTGTGATCACAATCAATAAGTAAAGATCCAGAACATACACAAGGATACACATCTTTCAAAAAGAGAAGAAAAAAAACCCAATTTGCATATTCTCATTTATTTTCAGAGCCTGGTCAGCAAACACTATTGGTGAAGTGATGGCTTTTCTGTGTGAGTTCGAGCAGAGAATTCTTCTTTCTATAACATCCAAAAAACATTGCAAAGTTTAGCTTTTGAGTTTAAAACACCATTCTATAGAAATTACAAATAAAACAGTTTTAGGCAACATTCTGACAAGTTTCTGAACTTGCCTTTAGATGCTAAATAGCTGTCCAGTTGCTTTTGTAAATCATATGCTACCAGTCTACAGAACTGCAACTAAGAGAAACTGTGATTGTAAAAACACTTTTGTAATAACAAATTTTAAAACTTAGCTACTTCCATGTATATTTTGGGGGGGGTTTTTTGGCCTTGTGGCAGTGCTCTAATCAAGATAAGAAAGAAGAAAGTCATGCACACTGATGCCTGTCTTTGATAACAGAACATTATCGATAACCCTCAATGGAATTTAATTTATTTGAATTTATGAAGGTTTAGTCATTCAAAAAACATCGGTCAATATTTCATGTAGGACTGAAGAGATTTGTGAGCTTTAATTTTGGGGACATTGCACCAGCCAAGAACACGTGTTAGATAGATATAAACCGAGTACAGATCACTCAACCTTTCAGATAGTTTAGGTACTTGCATGATATATTTACATTATTGCAATCAGCTGTTAAAACATTTTACAAATATGAAATGATTTTGAACACATTTTAAGTGCACACTAGACTGGAGTGAAACCCAAAGTAAGAACCCCTTTTGTAACGAACTAGAGAATGTATTGTAAATCTCGAATTGAATCTCAACAATGATCCCGAGAACTGAAAGACTGAAAATTGAAAGAGTCACTTTATTCAGTCAATTTATTGAGTGGCAACATGAATAACATTTCCTTGTCAAACTTGTCTCTTCATATATTGAGCAGTGTGAGCAGCCAAGACAGTATATGAGCCGACATCACGTTTCGGCTATAACTATGTAGTCTGCCAGGTTGGTACCTTCTGGCAGATTCATTCTAAGTAAGAGCCACAGTCCAGAAAAGGGCAACCAATCAGAAGTGATAAATGATGACCCATTGCCATGACAAAGGTCAACCTCTCAAATGATGGTACTGACGGTGTTAAACGGTTTAACTAGAAGGCCATAAGTTAAACTGACAGTGTGGTATACACATTTAGTGTTTTTTTTGTTTTTCTACGTTATGCAAACGCTTCATTGATTGGTAGTGTTCTCTTACATTGTCATTTGTGTGTTCATTAAAATTCTGCTGTTTCAATGACAACTAGTTGATATCAATATGTGATATAAATCTGTTGTAAAAAGTGACTAATTGACTATGTAGGCAAAATAGACTTTTTCTCTGTTTCGATGGATAGGCTGGCAATAATTCATAAAAAATAATAGCCTTTCACATTATTGGTCATTTCATTTTATTTTCTTTAAAGACAGCCTTTAGTATAAAGAAGATCAACCCAGAATAATGCATTTATGAAGGAAAAGGCATTTATTGTTCACCTACATCAAATCTTCCAGCAAGTAAACTTCAATTTCCACAGAACCTGGTTGAAACTATGCCACTCTGCCACACACACACTTTATGACAGCAACGATAAGATACCAGATAGACATCACAGACTCTAATGTTCGGCAGTTGGAGCAAGCTCAGAGACAAAATAAGTTCAATAATTAAAATGTGTGTTAATAACTTTACTTTATAATGGTTTAACCAAAGTGTCATCTGTTAGATGATGTATGATCTTTATACTTAAATCACAGTGCCTACCATAACAGACATGAAAAATAGTTTTTAGAAGGACAATCTTAAGAGTTTTTATGTAACTGGCTACATCTAAAATCATCATTTAAAAAGGTTTGTTATTCAATAATTGCATAGACATGATTGATAAGAAGAGACTTAAAAGGGAGCTTACTGCAGAGTGTCTTCTTCTCTTACACTGGACAGGGTTAAATATATAAATACTATTTCTTAATTCTTTAAGGTTTAGGCTTTACATTTTTAATATGTAGAAAATCATCTTGACAGTCCCCACTGGGGTGTGTGTGTGTGTGTGTGTGTGTGTGTTAGAGCTTTGAGGAATAATAATCTTCACGGACATAAACGCCACTGCTCAGGATCACAGAAACTGAAATATTCTTTATCATGGCTTTTTCTCTGATGCCAGTCCCAGGGGTTTCAAATTACCAAAGGAACTTATTGTCACATTAAACCAAAGTTAACATCTTTTATTCTCTTTCTCTTTAATTCCTTTTCATATACATGGGTACATTGGGTAACATTGGATTGAATTTAAATGAGGCGTCAGAACAGTCAGAATCTCGTATTGAGTCCCTTTTATTTAACAAGCAATTCAACTGAGGATATGCAATGGAGAGTAAAATATATTCTCCCAGCTGAGAGTTACATCCAAAGGGAGTTCTTTTCTGTCTTTGAAAAAGAATAGGTGTGATATTATTTTTTGAGAATGGAAGACAGTTTGTATTTACCACCTGTTCTGTATTATTTTATAAATGAAAGCTCATGACATACTAATGTTATTTTCAGTAGGACGAGGATGTGTCTACTGTGACGACTCCAGGCACAAAACAAATCATTTCTAATTTCGACTAATTGTCACGTCATTCACTAATTAGAAAACTTATCTGGACGCAAGTTTGTTGACAGTTGTTTAAAATGGTTTAGATATGTATCACCTAGAGTTTAGACTTTGAAGATTATGATTTCTCTTCACATATCTCATTAATTAGACAAGTTTTATTCTTCAAAGTTTGTTGTCATGTTTATGTTGATTATTTAATTCAAGACAAGGGGTGTATTATATATGTATATATATATTTATATACACTGTATGCAAATATGTAATTGCAACATGAGTATTCAGCACCCTTTGTCAATATTTTGTTTTGGCGAAAAAAAGTATACTTGCAGTGGAATAATCTGTTACTCCTCTCACTTCACTCATTAGTTGTTGTCTTTAAGAAACCACTATTATGAAAAAGCACACAAATTCATCACAAAAAAAGTATGCAAAATTGATGAGATGTGCCTCAGGATCCCTTCCATAAATTAAATGAAGTCCAAACTAAATGACCGTGCTGATAAATTGCGGAGGGAAGTGTAGACATTCAGGTATTGCATTTTAGGCTGAACATGTCTGGTTGTCTTCTAATTTAGTGCTGCTGACTGTGCAATACACAGAGACTCATTTGTCACTGTGCCCCGTGTCTGTATGTTTGTGCATAAGTGGACTAACATAAACAAGTTTGTGTGTCTGTGTGGACCACATTGGATCTTTTGCACAATCTCAGTCACTGTGGACCTCTTCTTTTCAGCTGTGTTTGAGCAGCCACTTTATAGATTGATAATCAGTGCAGCATGTAATTTAAGAATTGATCCCATCAACTCCCATTATTCTACTGAACCAGCCTACATTGTCTACTTCCTCATGTGTATTCCCTCTCTCCATTTTTTTTTCACTTGCACACTTATCTCTCAAAGACTCTTCTCTCTTTCTCTCTTCCTCCCTCTCTCTCTCTCTCTCTCTCTCTCTCTCTCTCTCTCTCTCTCTCTCTCTCTCTCTCGCTCTCTCTCTCTCTCTCTGTGTATTTGTCTTTGTAACACATGCACATTCACACACTGCCTTGTCTTGTTAGATAGAGGTTACATCAATACTGGGAGTTTAAAACCTTTTTTACACCCTAAAAGAAAATCAATTATAGCCAGTGACTGGCATGTCAATGCCGGCCACGGTGTGATGTTTTTTTCCAGAGCTGTCTCAGTGTCTCTGTCTCCTTTCTTTGGACAGGTGTATTAAATGTCTATCGAGTTCAGGTCTTCTCTTGACATACTATGGAAGAATTTAACTGAGTAAACACATTCAGCATAACTTATTGATATGATATACTGATTTTTTGGGGTGAACTCAAACAATTGAATCTTCAATGATAAATTTGAAAGAGTCGACTGTCAATCGCACAGCCAAACACGGTTTATGACACTGGGATTATTCCAGTGAAAATAAATCAGGCCCCGATTCTCCCCTTAATCTCCCCTTAATCTTAAAGACGTCCCGATCATCGTAAAACAATCTTTTAAAATAATCCTGCCGTGTGTGGTGTGTTAAGACTGCTCTCGTCTGCTAGGAAGGAACGGGACCTCTCCGATCTCAAATCGGGGATGTTCAACATGTTGGATTGTTTTGACCCGATTCTTCATCATGTGTGGTGTCCTCCGAGGGGAAAATGAGCACGAGCCTGTTGGCTGTGACAAGGAGCCAATCAGAAAGCGAGGTGACGTAGTGGCGATTAAACCTAGAGAATCCCAAAATCAAAACATGTTTGATTTTCGAGAGGTTTGGCGAGATTTCCCGTCTGATCGGGGGATGTTCGCGAGTGAAATCGGTTCGTGTGTGGTGTGTTGATTTTGCCATGTGGCCGCACGCCACACACTGTACGACCAAAACTGTCAAACCTCTGATTATTTATCGCCATGTGTGTGGTCTCTAAGGTTTGGGAAATCTGCTAACAATTGTAAAATCCTGCCGTGTGAACCAGCCTTAAGTTAACATTTGCCATGTAATGAATTTGACACTAATATCTGAGTTAAAAACACAATGATTCCATTTAAATTATCTAATGATATATCCAAAGATCCCATACCTACATTTATAACTTTTCTAGAGTTCTGAAAATTCAAGCATAACTTTATTTGCAAACTGAAAGGGCCTTTGCCACTCTTTGAGGCTATGCTCCGGTAAATTATGCAAAACTCAGCTTTAAACCAAGAGCTAATACCAACACAACTGTCCCTTAGATTTACATGTCCTTATTACTAAGCTTTCTTTTTAAATATGTTGCAAAGACAAAGTAATGACTATCAGGATTATTTAAAGACTATGATTTGTAAACAAATCAAACAGCACATTTACATGTAAGTGAGTGGAATTGCAGGAGAAAAGAGTGCAGGACCTTTTATCTGCACTTCAGGTATCTACATTCTTGTCTGGGTAAAGTTTAAGTAACAAAATCACAATGGAAAATGCAAAGGGGAGTTTTGGGGTTTCTGTTATATTTAAATAAAAACCTTATGATTGAGTTTTTTTACTTAAGTCCAATCACCAGATTTGGAATCTAAAGTAGTAGTATGTGTTCATAATGTCTATAAAAGAAAGTAGCAGTTCCAATTATGTTTCCCCAGACTATGTTTAGTTACAAACCAGTAATACTTAACACAAAATCCACTGAATGTCCATCACTTTATGGCATCACAAGGAAAGACTAGGTGAGGCTTCATCCTTTAGGGATGGATGTTTACACTTAATATTGCAATCTGTCCAAAAGTTATTTCAATATTTCTTTCTGCACTACAGTGATTGGCTAATGGACAACGGTCATAAGGAAAACACTGCTTCAGATGGGAATAGACAAAGGCATGCACATTCAACCTAAAACACAATTTTCAACCATGTGGAATACAATGATATGGTCGGCAAGTCATGCTCACAACTCCGTACAGTGTACCAATTTGTGTTCTGCTGTTGCCAAACTGGCCTTGCACTGCTGAGAGGCTGACATCCCATTGAATGCCCAGAAGTACAACAGGATCTCAATGGATGGAAGAGCTATTACTCCAGAATGTCAGGATCAGGTTGATGTGAAAAAAGTATTGTCAGAGTGTAACAAATACGAGTGCAATGGTTAGAGCTATATCGTCATCTGAACATCTTTAGCATGTTGTCGATGCTTCGACCATTTCAGCATAGGTTCTGCTCAAACAAAATTCAAGAAGTGACCTTCGAGTACTTTTTTAGTTCTGCTGTGAAACGCTGAAAGCTATTGTTCTTAGTTTTGGCTCCCTGTTACCAGAGGGGATCTTATCTCTGACTGTTTCCAATAAGTCCCCAATCCTGCATTATTTTTGAGTGTTGCTCAAAATCATTCTGAATGTCCTTACTCAACACAAGCTTGTGTGTTGGCCCAAAACCCCCAAGCTAATTTATTTAAAATGAACAAAGTTGTTGGAGCAAATTGCTCCTTGTCAAAAGTTATGCTTCTTTGCAAACAGTCTCCACAAAGCTTTTTTTTTTTTCAACCAAAAGCTGCATTACATGGATCATTATTGTTTATGCCTAACGTTTTTTTTTTTTTTTAACATGGAAGTGCAGCTAATCATCTCATTTTTGAACATGAATTACAAGAAGATAAATTGAATGATTGTTCATAACACGTGTTGCTTCATTTTGTGCATCTATCATTTCTTTTTATGTAAAGTTCCAGTTGAGAATAATATTCATGAAGGTGAAACAAGTGATGACATGTTCCTCGTTCATAGAAAGAAAAAAAATTTCCGATTACAGTCAATGCATCTGCTATTTCCATGCAGAACATGCTGTACATATGAACGTGCCTCACCGACTTCCCTCTATTAAGTAACATTTTGGACGAAGGGATACAAAAGAAAAAGTTAAATAATTGGAGATAAGTGGAAAGAGTTGCAGGAACAGTCATATTGAGGCTAAGAAAAAAAACACACTTTTTCTTAGTATGAAGCCTCCTTTCATTTTCTACATGATACTTTTTCATAGGGATAACACGCTCATAGACCAGCAGAACAGAACAAAATAGCCCAAATGCAGAGGGAGCTCACATTCGATCATTCCACATGGCCCTCTCCTTTTTTTTTCTTATATATATTTGCCTCCGTCCCCCTCTTTCCTTCCTGTCCCTTCTTATCATCTCCTTATCTCTTCCTAAGCTCCTCTCTCCTCTGCTCTCCCTCCTTGGTTCCAGGTCGCCATGGTGACTCAGCTTTTCCCCGGTCAGGGACCAGAATCCCAATAAGACTTGTTGTCCTCACACACACACACACACAGACATGCACAATAACACACACACACACACACGCTCTCAGAGTGCCACAGTGGCACTGCCAGAGGCCTGATGAGAGTAATGACAGATTAACGAGTGTCTATCGGCCACGGATGACCTCTCCTTGGGCAGCTCATAAACAACTCATCTCTTTTCTCCTCCTGTCTCCTTTTTCTCTCACTCGTCTTTTGCTTTTGTCTCATCCTTTCTGTCTCTCTTCTCACCCCCTTGTCTTTATTTCTTTTGTCAGTAGTAATTGGGTCTTTAAAGAAGCTTTGAGTGCCACTGCTTGAAGTTATGTTTTATTGGTCTGAGACTAGTTCACCTTGGGGCCAACCATCCTCAGTTTTACCATGCGATAAGGCACTTAACATAAAAAAGAATGGATCGCATACGTTTCACCCCTTCAGCCAGGTACCTCCCAGATTATACTACGTCACAAATCTGTGAGGGTCTTGCACACTGCTGAGGTGCTAGAATCATACAGTAGTCTCACTGTCCCTGCATTTACATGTATACTTGTTAATTTAAAAAATCAGGAAGGGAGGCCATATTTATTGAAATACAAACTCATGTGTTTTCAGTGTACCAAACTTTGTAGTGGCTGTCATAGATAAAATCATGTTACGGATATGACAAATAGGAATTTGCATTTTAAAGTTGATTTATTCTCCTTACATTCAAACATTCTGTCATTTATTTATAATACAAGACTGACTGCTTAGGAATCTTTGAATTAATCAAATTAAAGTCCGACCTCTAAACATAAGGCAGTCAAACAGACAGTGCTTAACCAAAGAGTGCAGCTAAATGATTAGCATTTTGCAGTGGATCAACAGAACACAGAAACAAACTTTGCTGAATATGTTTGGATTATCCAACATACAGAACAGTAGCCTATATATGAAAAAAGGTTTCAAACAAGAAGTGGCAAATGTATCTTGACAAATCCCACAAAATCCTCAGTTAATTTGGCCTGATCCCAGCCAAATATTTTACATTTCTAATCTAGAAAAATAAATACTAATTTCCTCAAAATGACTGCTGCAGTTTGGGACACATCTAAACCAATCGACTCAACGTTCCGTCCGGTTGTGTTTTGTTTGTAACAAATAAGTGGGAAAATGGTTCAGTGAAGGAACAGAATCTTTATTCATGTTTGATCAGTCCTGCTTTCTTTAACAGTTTGACCTGGGTTTTGTGAGCTGGGGGCAATGTGCTGGATGGACTCATTTGCATTAAGTTAAGATTAATATACAAATACCCAAATAAATATCACAGCAGTATTCAGACAAATATAAACTATTTGTACACATGGATATATCTTATTCCTTTGTATTTAACTTCATGTGTTTGAATTGGATGTACACATTGAGCCCATAAATTAAGTATTGTTCATGTTAATCATCACCACGTTAATACTGTTTTGTGGTGTTGACAAAAATTATGTTTTATTGTACCAGCAGTGCATAATCATTTGTATTTTAGCCCAAAAAGATCGAAAGTCTATCATTAGTTTTGGTGCCTTAAACTTGCAAAATTGGGTTTAGTTAAATGTAAAAGATATGGTTTTGGCCAGAGTAAAGTGCTACCGAGAAAGTATCAATGAATGAAGAAATTCATGATGACGGGATGAAATCATATTAACGTTGGTGACACACAGAGCAGGAAGTCAGGGATGATTCGGTAGCTGTCTATCTTTAGGTTTGAAAACACAAAATATTATTCAGATTAATCCAAAAATCGTTCCATACACACATCTATAGTTCATCATGGTGACGTTTTCATTAACAGATTTGAAATCTTCTTAAAATACAGCTTTAAGAAGCTCTGCCAATCTAAACAGGTTTAATCACTGCTTCTTAGGAGACAATTTTTAATTTTCTTTTACATGTAATTAATCAAATACTACATGGCTGTCTATTAGTCTTACTGAGGCAACACCTTTTTTAAATTCATGGTGAATATTTTTCATCTTTTTTTTCCTTTTTTTTTTTTAATTCCGCCAAACAGTAAACATATCACAACAAATGCATATTGTTTGCATCAAAAGGAACTACACTCCTAATTAAGTAGAGATTGACTCAAATAAGTCTGATCAAGCCAAACTCCATGTCCTATTTCATGTACTTATCTAAGAAAATATATCAGGTCAGACTAAAGTGAAGACAAAAGCCCAATGCAATTTTAAGGTTGCACACAAAACAAGTAACTTCTACAATGAAAACAAGTGAGTTACAAGCCTATATAGCTTATGAACAGGTTCCATCTAAAAAAATGACAGTTGACTTGATATGTTGCTGAGTTGGAGAATCACAAGTAATGAATCTGTCACAAGCCTCATATGAACCACCACTGGGCTATTACTTGCTGGAGAACTTGTGAGTTGGGATGTTGGCATAAGCTCAGCATGTCTGTCCAGCCTGTTTTTTTCAGCACTCGTCATGCACATCACTGATGTCTTACATAATCAAACACCATACAGCACACATTGAAGAGCTCAAAGTTGGGTACTGTACCAAAACGCCCATCAAAAATCTGAATTTATTTCCTCTGAAAGTCTTTGTCAAATATGATTTGTAAAATCACTTTAAGAAAAGTGAATAATTTTCCTGTCAAATCGGAAGAAAAAAACTGTTTAAAAAAACAGAAAAAAAAAGCCTTGAGTCAAGAAAAGAAGCATTTAGTGTCTTGCCAATAGACTTCAATTAAAGCCTAATCTCTCAGCTGGCTCTTTTCATGCTTGAAGTATGCATGGGCAGAGAGAAATCTGGGAAGTGTAAGGATGCCTTTTTTTATCAGCAGCAGATGTTACTTTTGAGATATACAGTCGTCCTGATGCTGTAGTCGAGTTCAGTGTTTTGAATAAATAATAAAAGGCGTCTAATGTTAAGTACTTTAACTGTAATGCTGACTTGAGCTTGTGTGCTACAATTCATGCTAACTGCAATGAGATTAACCATCAAGGTAATTCCTGTTCAACTTGATCTGTGCTGCATCTCATAGAGGACATACATTATGCTTATAACTAAAACAGTCCCTATTGGCCAGAACAATGGAAACCCCAGTTTATGAATGCACTGCATGTTGCACTGCTTAAATTTGACAAATTGCTCGCATTTTGAGGCTTATGGGCATGTAGCACAGTGCATTTTTAATCATATATAACTTGAATAGCCAGGGGCAACATCCTAAAGTTCAAACATTAAAAACATGTGGCACATTTTTGGGAAGTCCAAAAAAGCAGGAGAGTTGCTGGCATGTTCTTACTGCGTGTTAGTCACATAAACACCCCTCACTGACCTTTCAGTTGAGATCACTTTCCACCACTGTTTTGGCCCCTGTGACTCAGTAGCAGCTCAATGTTGGCTGTACCTGCAGTGGCATCTGTAGCCCAAAATATCCTGAACATCACTGATGAGCAAATTTTTGGTGCAATAGGGAACTAAAGTGTGCACTCACATTGTCACTGATAGACTGATGATGTTATTGTGTATTAAATATTTATTCTCATGTAAATGTTGTGTTTTTTTTCCTAAATGATGAAATAAAGCTTTGGAAAAGTTATTGGTTACATCCAAGAGGTCCCTTTAAGCACCAGTTAAGTAAGACACGCAGTGATTTACTGTTTCTTCAGGAATGTCTTGTATTTGGAAAATTGGACTTCTTTAGCACCAAGTATATCGACCACCTAGAAAGGGAACATTTCCCTGACAAGTATTCAGCAGTGTAGCAATAACAAGCTTTTAAGGGTTCAATCAATGCCAACCAGACAAAACATTAATTGGACTGAAAAAAGACTGTAAGAATGTTGATTCTTTTGTAATTTTGTCACATGCATTTTTACATGGTGAATGGGGGCAGTGCACACAAGATCAGTTACATTATTTTCACCTAATTTTATTAGATACAGGTCCAAATGTTTATAATACATAGTAATGCAAACAGGAAGGAGTAAACAGACCCAAAAGACAACAAATAATAGGCCATAAAGAGTTCTGTTAATGGATTTAAGATGAGTCACTGCATGGCCAAAATGTCTAACTGCAACATAAAAAATTGCTGCTTTATTGAATATTATCTTAATCCTTCTAAGTACTTTTGGCACCCTGAAATGGAGGACTATGAATAAAATGGCCCATTAAATTTAAAGTCATTATCTGGCACCACATGCTCCGACTGATAGGAACATTCTAATGAAAACAAAATGTGTATTGGCTTGTTTAAGGGAACATTATTACTCATTTTGGCATTGGAGGTTTGCAGGATTCAGTTTTGCCTTTCTGCTTGCAGCTACTGATTTGTTTGTTATAAAGGTTCAGTTGATTCACCCATTAGCTGAAAAGATGTTGTCAGTGCTCACTGAGTTTTCAAACAGAGCATTTGAAAAACTAGTGGATCAATACCGCAGATAGACACACGTCATAGACGCAGACATTAATGCCACATGCTGAGACGCTACTCTTATTACTCCTTTCTCCTCGCTTTCACTGTCTTTTCTTGACACTATCTTCCTCTTGGAGCAACTATAAATAGCTGTTCTGTGTCACCATCTGGCTCCACAAAGGCTGCTCACCTCTGTGTGTTTGTCAGTGTGACTGCTGTGAACTGTGTTAGCCTGTTGGCTCAGGCACAGTATTACTGTGGCCTCTGAAAAGTAGCAATAGAGTTAAGCCAGCTGGCCGGTGGCACCAAGCATAGATTCAGGATAAACTGACTTCACTGCACTTCTCTCAGCACAAAGAAACCAACCACAGCTGTTTTTGTCCAAGCACTGCCTCAGTGCCCTGCAGGAACCTCGGATTGCTCATTGTCCATTTTGCAACCAGTTGAGAACTGCTCTTGCAGAATGAAGTTGTTTTCACTTCTATTACAGAAAAAGGTCAGCCTGGACCTCGAGTTCTTTGATACTGGTTACGTTTTCTTTGGTGAATAAATAGGCCATGAAGCAAGTTTGTTTTGACATTTTTTTGGGAAATGACACCAAAAAGAAAGAATATTATCGCACAACTTTTACCTTTTGGTTTGACATGAGGCTGTTTTCATCTTTTCATCTATTCCTACATTCTTGGGGTGGCAGATGGCTCTCCACCAAAAGGACTGGTTCTGCGAAAGGTTTCTGATTATTAAGACCAATCTTTGACACTGTTGCTAAGCACTAACGTGATGATAAATGTTGGGTTTGCTGCTTTAAAGAAGATAATGAATTCATTGAGAATATATTGACTGACTGATTGATACTGGTTTATAGCTCACGTTATGGTGGCCCACAACAGACCTGCAGTAGAACAGTTTATTATTGTCATTAGATAATGAGGGAGACCAGTTACTGTTTTGTTTAGACAGGAAGGCCTCGTTGCTCCAGGGAGTAACATTAGAATGTCTGTCTGCCTGTTATTTTTTCTTTTTTCAGGGCAGGCCCTGAGATTCATGGAGCTAGCTAACACCCTTTTACTAGACATTGGTTATTTGGGCATTGGACTCTCAGGTAGTGAAAGTTGTAAAGGCCTGTCAGGAAAAATTTAACAGATCACTATGTTGGTAGCCCTAGATCAAATTAATCCAGCTTGTCTTTAGAGAAGACAGTAGCACGTTGTTTTTTGTCAGGCTTGCCTTCAGGCCTTCAGGGGCTGCTCTCATTGAACACCCGCTCAGTTCTCTGGAGATGGGCACTAAAAAACACAGCAGTAAGATGGGTAAGTTAATTCACTATTAGATGACATTATAATAAACGTATCCAGAGATGAATGTCTCTAGGGACCATGCCCCACTATCTACTATGCAAAAACACAACTTTAGAACATCTACAAAAACCCACATAGCTTTGAGAAATGGTGTCTGATAGACCAAAACCACAGCAAAATTAGCCGTACAACTAAATTAACAATACTATAAGCTATGTCCTTAAGTAGAGAGGTTTGAGTTAAAGGGCCCATTGGGGGGTGACATGGTTTTCATGCCTGACAACTTAAATCTCCTGGCAGTTCATATTCCTGTGTCTGAGTTAAACTTCATAAACCGCAGACCATAAAACTCTAAGTCCCGATGGTTCAGACCTAAATGACATGTTTTGAGTACAGGGAGATGGGTCAGCAACAAAGCTCAGTTAGCACTTCAGCTATCACCAGCTAAATGCATTCATAATTCTCTGCTCAAGTGTCTCATCCCCATGTGCTGCAAGGACTTATAATGAAAGACATACAACGCTCCGAATTCTGTGTCAAAGATTGCGTTTGAACGCTAAATATGGTCAATGGGAACATTATCAGTTGTAGAGTCGCAGACAAGATTCATCTGGATTAGTTTGCGCTACGGTTAGTGTGTCGCTGAACACAGGATTAATTCATGTAATCACACACACACTCACACACATCCACACAAAAAATAGCCATAACAGGTGGACCGGATGGAGGGCTGGACTAGGCAGGGGGGGTAGAAAGAGGGATGGAAATAGAACGATTGGATTGAGCATTGGGATTAAGCACAGTCTGAACCTTTTTCTCTCCATTGATCCATTTATTTAAAAAAAAAAGTCTGTCTCTTAATTCAGCTCCTGATCCAATCATGGCAGCCATTCCTCCCACCCACTTTTTTTTTTTAAATGCAAAATTCATCAGGTATATTAAACAATTTCCATGACACTAGAGTCAATCAGACTTGATTGGAATTCACGCATAGTCTTTTATCCAAACATATTAATTTTCTCCTTTTGATTGCAGCTGTAAAGTAATGATCTGCATCATAAGTATTCACTTAATGTGGGGAAAAGAAGATGACAAGCACAAAGGGAGGGTTATGGATTTTGTTGCTAACCCTCTCTCACACCACCGACTGTTTGAAAGAAAGCAAAAGAGACACAGGGAGGCTTTGGACAGGAGGACGTGAAGAGAGGCAGACAGTAAGACAGCAGGAGAGTAAGAAAAGGAACGGCAGAGAGACAGACGGAGACAGAGAGAAGGCAGCAGGAAGAGAGACACGCACAAGACAAGAAAAGAAGGTGGTTGGTGGCCAGCTGTTACTTCATGATTATCTCCTGTCTCGCCTATGCTGTCACAAATACTCACAAACACCATTCGCTGCTGTGGGATTACATGCCCAGTTGCTATATAAGGTACAAAAGTCTCACAGGAATCATTTAGGTGAAAGAAAGTGTCAGTCAAAGTTGCATTCTGAGAAAAATGAAACAAAAACTTCCTTCTGGCTTGATGAGTGTACTGTTTCTCCCTCAGTTTCCCAGCATCGGTTAATTTGTCTGGTTCGGTCTCTGCTTGTGTCCCTTTCATTTGCTTTCTATAACTGTACTCGCCTACATCTGGACTCTCAGGGAAGGAGCCAGCTATGTTGAAGCCTAAAGAAAGATTTAATTTTGCCGGTTCTGCTCTATTTCTCTGTATCTCTGTGGTACTTTATGTTGTCCTGAGAGCCCTCCAGGAGAAAAGGAACAGAAACAGCCTGCCTTTCCACCGCACACACACACACACACACACACACACACACACACACCTATACACACATACACACACACAGGCTTTTGAGCACTTCAGGACAAGACCCAAAATAGGTCATGGACCTTTCCCTTGTGGTTCCCCACATGACACGCAAAGCAATATGCTGTAATGAAGCTTGTTCTCAAAGCAAGTGACTAAACTAAGACTAATTGGATTTTTTGCTGAAAAACTTTTTTCAAATGTTTAAGCAAGAAAGACATTTGTGCAAAACACATTTAATCCAGCTCTCAAAAATGAATGAATGCATGACAAATGTGCAGTTTGTTTTCAGTCTGAAGTGTTGCCTCCCTCCCCCCAAAAAATAAAAATAAAAATAAAAAATCTAAATATACCCTTGGTGTTAGTTGAGGGTTGTTATTATAGCTTAAAGCTCATAGAACCAAGCAGGGCACTTTTGTAACCAGGGAGCAACCAGACCCAGACCCTCAACAAGGTGACAGAGCTGTTTCCAAAGGCACCCTCTTTTACCCACACACTCAATATTGTGCCAGGCTGATTTTAAATTTAAAAGAAAAAAGGCACAATGATGCTGTGGTTATGCCACTTCCATTTATCCTAATGGTGTTCTATTGCCCTGAGATGTAGTGAATAAGGCTGTCACAATGCATCACAGTGAATCCTATCCTCAAACACAGGGCTCTAAATGCATGCTATAGGACTGAATGAACATCCAAACCACATGTTTTGTCCACAATCGACTGAACAAAGTAATGCCTGTTGTTTATATGCACTTTTTGTGTCAACACAATTTTTTATGCATGCGTATATTCAAATAAAAGGAAAGGAAAACAGACTAAATGAGCAGAAACAATGAATTCAGGTACTCTTAAACAGGACATGAAGCCTCACTCAATGGCTAAGTGATAATAATAATGGTGGAAACAATGTGAATCACATGCATTGCCTTTTCAACCATCTTAACAGCGATGGAGGAAAACGCTAAATAAGGAATAGCTTCATTAAAAGTGTACCGACACCTAGCTTAGACACTTAATGCAAGTTTCCCTCTAATTTCAACTCACTTCTGAATGTGAAAAAATCTGCCGAAGTGTAAGCGAAAGAAAAATCTATCGTTCAAATATTCAGCTGAGTTCACTGCTGCATATTGAGAAATGGAGACATTTGACACATTTTTGACCGCTCTCACACTTAATTTGAAGCCCGAAGTAAGATGACGCAACACCCACATATCATTATTCCTTCTGCCACGTGTCATTGAGTGACAGGATGGAGAAGTTGTACTATTTGAGATGTGAATTAAGCTTTCAAATCTCATGCTGCTGGTCTGCTGGCTTTCTTGAACTGCAGTTGAACTTACATATGAATTGAACCTTTTGACGAAACATTGCATACTTCAGTGCATTCAGCTCCTGGAAGGGTCGATTGTAGGCTTGTCACAAGCAACCCTGCATACCCACTGTAATATTCTCCTGCCCTGTGACCCAGTCTGCTTGCTTCATGCTTGTGGTTTATTTATGTATGTGAGAGCCATTGTCAGGAGAAGCTTGCATACATGGAGAGTTGTGCTTGACAAAGTACATTCAGGGATGAGTGTGTGTTTGCCTGAGTAGGTGCAGAAGGAGAAACCTTTAGACTGGAAATCCTCACCTTACACCTGCTCCAAAAAAAGACTGACAACATAAAGTGACAGAATGAACTCCTTAGGGTGGGATTTTTTTGTCTCTTAGTAAGGAACAGGAACTTCACCGATAGTGCTGCATAATTTACGTTTATTTTAGTCTCTTTTTGAGACTGAGTAAACTGCTTCAGACAGAAGTAAATCTCTAGAGTCTTCCCCACCCAACAACTTAGCATTGTCACTATTTTACACAGTTGGGACAAGTTTCAGAAAATATTTCACTTTGAATTTTTGTGAATGCACAAAGCTTTCGAGCAATGCGTTTCACAAGGTGCACTATTTTTTTTTTTTTTTTTTTATGAAAGTGGGGTTTTTTTTTCAAACACAAGCTTGATCCTGGCAAATATATATGTGTGGAGTTTGTGGACATGCATAATCCTGGCAAGGCTTGGTGCAATGTGGTCGAAGTGTGAATACGTTATTAGAAATTGCAACACTTTCACACATTCACACAACACATGCGATAACATGCACACACACATCAAGCTGTTACAAACCCATAGCATGCAGTTGCTATCGCTTAACAGTTGTCCTGGCATGATTGTGGGCGATTGGAAAGTCTGGTAGGGCCAATAAACATGCACACAAGAACACACACACACACACACACACACACACACACACACACACACACACACACACACACACAAAAACTTTCCAATGAATCTAGCAGAAAACCATTTGCTTGGTGGTGCTCTAGCCATGGTGCTGAATTGGCCATGCGTTCAAATCACGGGTTAGTGTGAAGTTTGGCACACAAATATGGGGGAAAAATGTCATTTTGCCATAGCCCCAAAGGCTACCACTTCGTTGCTAGGCAGCGATGGTTTTAGAAGGGGGCTGTGTATGTGTCTTCACTCAAAGTGACGGCTGGCAGTGCATGTTCGAATATCACACCACATATGAATGTGCACAACCCAAAATCCCTTAGTGTGTGATGCCATGCTGCAGCTGTCGGCATGTCCCTCTGCAACTTTCACTCTCCACTCTCACACTTCCTTTTTTTTTTTTTGCTTCAACCCCGAACTGTCATCTTTTCCTCTTCTATAGCTCTTTTTTTTCCTTCTTTTTTACATCAGCAGCAAGTAGACGACTTCTCTCATCCCCTCAATCCTGTCCTTTCTCTCTGAAAGCCTCTCTCCGTAGTATTGTAAGCCTTGTGAAAGGTTCTGCTATTACAGTAGTCGCAATGAGGCTGTTATGAATATGTCTTTATGTCTGCAGGGAAATGGGTCATTTTTACCAGGCCCTGCCTGTGTTAACAGCTGTACTGTAGAAGCGCCTTGTTGAGGCTTCAAATTTCTATTACAGAGCTAAGTAGGCAGAGAAAGAGCGAGACAGCGAGCCTGCCTTGACATACAGTCATTATAAATGCTGCTCGAAGCAGCTTGTCTGCATGTTGTTTGGAAAATCAGAAGATGTTCTGCACCAGAGAAAGAATGTGTGATGTGGCAGCCACTGTCACTACTCAGTGTTAAGTTATAACATACACAACTCCCCATAGGGCCCCTGTTCCAATCACCTTGAATGAGCAGTAGTACACATCAATTTGTGTGAAGTTTTTCCTTAAGGCGTGCCACATTGTTGTGACAACAGACGTCATGTAAATGGTAACTCTTTGCCTGACTACAGCAGTGATAGAACCAAAGCAAATGGTATGTACAGTAACTTACACATTGTGACCCCTTATGGGTGTAATCCTCTCTACTTGAACACTACTGAAAAGGTCGGCGTAAAAGCTTTATTTTTTGTACCGTTTTCTTCAGAAAAGCACAAGAAACTTCAGCACAGGCTACTTTAAAACAAAATGTACATTGGTTATAATATGTTATAGGGCAGACATATTCAATTAAACCCAAGTGAGAAATAGATGTAGAGTCATAGGCCCTCCCTCCCCAAAGCCTCAAGATGTCTTGGAGCGTTCCCCAAGAAAAGTAGATGGCTCTATAAGTTAAGCCTGAAGGGAAAACTAAAGTCTTTCAGTCACTGACTGCACTGGTTGAAGCGGAGTTAAAAGTCTTTCCTACCGTTTAAGTTGTTGAGAGTTTTACAGTGCATTATAGGGCTGCGTCAAAGATGTAGTGCATATACCAGTGCAGGATTAATAAAAGCAAAACATTGCATTCACTTTCTCCAGCGATCCACTGATAATCAGACTGTTTGCTTAAAGAAACACCTCCTTGTTATTGTCATTTTATAAAATAACACAACACAACTTTTTTTGCAGCAATCCTGTACAGCACCTTTTACAAAATCAGTTTGACACTTGAAAAAATGATGTGTACAGTTATTATTATGCACCAAGTATTATTACGTTACACCAATGGTTCTGTACAACTGGCTGTAGACGCTATCTGGGTCATAGTGTCTCTGTAACTTCATACAGCTTTACTGGCTTGCTATATAGGGCTTGCTTCCCAATCTTTCTTTTTTTTTTTTGTTGGATAATGACATACATGACTGACGCGCCCTGCTCTCCCATCTCTATGAGCTGCGTATAATCACCAGTAAAAGTCGGAGAGTTGTGATTATTTTTAATGCGTATTCTAAGTGTTGCAAATGGCATCTATACATCTGGTTGTAATACAACTTGTCCGTGGATGAGCATGCCATCTTTATCCTTAAACAGCTCACTGAGCTTCAAAGGTTTTACTGCAGCGGCTTCATCATATAAACTATGGAAGCTTATGCATGTACAAGCTGTAAGCTCTGAGCTCATCTCCCTGTTATTTAATGTATGCTAATAAGCTCTCTCAATAGTTCACATCACAGATGTTTTTCCATGATGAAAACCAAATAGTGGGAGAGTTACCCGGTAGTGTGTCCTCCACTGTTCTCTTTGTCCAGCACATTCCGTTTATATCGGTGATATTGTGACGTAGAAAGAGTCATCCAAAAAAAAAAAAAACGTCTGCTCTAACTAACATCGCTGAGCAGGGAGCCTCTTACAAACAAACACGCAAAGACATATCACACACATTTTCAACATCTAGTGTCATGCTGATGTGCAAGTATAAGTGGTTTTAAAAGTGATTAAGACAGTCGCACACAACATCAGCTCTGATTAAGAGATGCATTAATGTGGGCCTCTGCCTCTCTCTCCACACTGACACACACTCCATTAGTATAATTTGGTTAATATTTTAAAACAAATTCTTCAGACAAAAACCCATGGTTATCCTAATGCGTTAGTGACTGTAGTGTGCAACATTAGCAAAGGTCTCAACAAAATACGCGCCCCCATTGCCACACACACACTGAGTCTGTTCTCTCATTTATTCCATTTCATAAATGAATCACAAAGCTGCTTTAATTTCAACAATTTAATGAACTGGAGGCCTCGGGCCGACTATCCTTCCAATTAATCACACAAGCCAAGTGATAAGCTGAACTATTCATTTTGACCTCAGTCAATGATTGAAATATAATACAGGTGGCCTCATTGGGCTCCTAAGTTAGCAAATAAACTGTCAGAGAGCTTGACTGAGGGTTTCAGTCTTTTCATTAGCAGCTATACCACCTTCTGCGAGACAATAAAGAAGCCAGCATTGGCAGCATGTGGCTGTGGCCTTTGACTCTTCATTAAAGTTCTTGTCTCCTTGGATTGATTCTTAATTTATTTAGCAAATTAGATTTTCTAAAGAACCTTTGATCAGTTCTTTGTGTCTTTCCGAATCTGTAATTGTAATTTCTGAGACAGGGCCTGAGGCTTCACTCAATGGCTTAATAAGGATGAAAATTATATGAACCAAATCAACCACCTTAACAGCTGGAGGTAAACACAGAATAAGGAATCTCTTTATCAAAAGGTGTACACCTATCTTAGACACTTTCCTTCAATTTCAAGTCACTGCTGTCTCTGAAAAAAACTTTTACAGTGTCTGAATAATTAATGTTTTGAGATGGCTATTTAAGAATTGATAAGCACAGTTTCGGCACATTGTCTTTAAAATAAATGGAGTGACATAAAAAAGATATCCCAAAAAAGATCTACATGTATTTCCTTTATTTTTCTTCATAGATTACACACATAGTAATATAACATTTAATTTATATGCCATTCATGCTGAGTGAATCTTTGGGGTATTGGTAGTTGTTTGTCTGGGGGGTGGGGGATGGAACCCATGATTTCCTTCTATCATTGAACAGATTAGTGAATGTTAAAGATTTGGTTACATTCGCTAACATTAGTCCCCAAAAACTGTTGGTCATAAATCGCCAACTTTAATGCTTTTGCAGAATAATCTCTAATGTATACATTTTATAGGAGAACATAAAGAATTAGCATGTAGAAAACACTCTTTTGGCTGTCAAGAGCATTCTGGTTTATATTTATATTCTGAGTAGAACCATCCACTAATGTTTTATCTGGCATAGGTTATACGTACAATATCACAATATTCTGTGTTCAGAGCAAAAGAATCCAAAGCATACATTACAACAACACAGCAAGCTGTTGGAAGGCATCTGATGAGGATTTACCTTTAACTAACGTTCATCAACAGATATCTACTGTGAATACAAGTTTAGATAGCTTGTTGTAGACTACAGTCAGACTGTTGATAATAGCAACAAACAGGAAGAAAAAAAAAAGAGGCTTTGCCAGAAGTCATTTATTGCTAATGGCTGACTGCACTGACGGTCCTGAAAAGTTGGTTGTTGTACCCGGCGGTATTATTGTCTTCAGATGGTAACAGATGGTTTCCCAGTTTGGTTGCAGGAAAATCCCAACATGTATTCATTCTTAAAGAACACAGGGAAATTTAATCAAACCTTGAAAAAGTTACAAACTGCATGGCTGTTTCACTGTTAAAAAAGTACTGAGGTTTTTAAACCAGCTCTAATCCAGCATGGTCTCATAGTTGGCATCATTCTGGCACTTCCATCTTCCTTCTGCCTGACAGAATCCTGCTCAGTCCGTGTACAGTTGGGATTAAGTATGGACTTAGCAGATTTTGGACAGATGAAGGGTAAAACCCGGGCTGCTCAGTGAGTGTCCCAACAGTCTCAGTGTGACCTTGTTCAGTGGGAGCTTTTACAAGAAGCAATGATGGAGATAGAGCTCTCAGTTTATGTAAGTGGTGTCATATTCTGACTTTGCTCCAGTGCTAACTGGACTGTCCTGGTTTGGCCCCTTAATCTAGACAAGGATACAGCATGCATGACGTTTGTGTATATTGTTGAATTGTGTAGGTTAGTCAAGGTAATTTTGCATGTAAAAGAAAAAAAAGACTGGGGATAAGAAGTGTGTGTGTGTGTGTGTGTGTGTGTGTGTGTGTGTGTGTGTGTGTGTTTGGTTCATTAATAGCTTTTTCATGTGTCTCAGAGCTGCCTGCAGACATCAAGGGAGGCAGAAAAAGATGTTAAGGAAGAGGAGGAGAGGGACAGAAAGAAAGAAGGAGGTTGACAGTGGGTGGAGAGAGATCAGATTCCATTTATTTGTGGTTATGAGATCTGTTCCATGTACTGACATTTTTTTATGTGTACATCCCTGCTGAGTTTAGGGTTTAGAATAGCATTTTGGTTGACACTGAGCTTAACCATTCTAGCAAGATGTGTGAGGGTTTGCACGTTTGTAAAAAGGTGTGTATGTTGCCAGGGCTTGCTGCAGTTTACTTTACGCAAATAGGGGCGGAAAAAAATAAATATTTTTTTAAGCACAACTAATTTTTTCTTTTTTCATGTTATCTAAGGCCCGACTGATATGGGATATTCAGAGCAGATATTGCTCTTGAGGAGGAAAAAAATAATACACCAACATATCGGCGGAACTCTTTTTTTTTTAGATCTTTCTTTGATCTGGAGAGCTCGCCATAGATCCAGAAATGTATTATGCTGATTCCTCAAATGCAGTTTTCAGGGTTATATGGTAAAGACAAGATGGCCACTTAACTGGAACGTTACTGCACATGACATGAGTCCCTGCTTGACACTGTGGATAGTGATAATGCTACACTATTAATACGTAGTTGGCACCAGATAAAGCAGAATATATGAGTATGTTGGCACTATAATATCTGCAGTTCTTGAGGAACACATTAGGCTACATTGGAAGCCTTTCATAACAAGGTCACATAAAAGTGATCTACCATGTTTAAAGCTATGCAAATGTAACTCTTTAAAATGCCATCAGGCTTGCCAGGAGAGTTATTGTAATTGGTGCTGGAAACAGACGGTCTCCCCAGTAATAATAATAATAATAATAATAATAATAATGATAATAAAAACCTAAAAAAAAAAAAAACGAAATAGAGCCAAGCATCAGATTCATCAAATAGCCTGCGAAGATATAAAACAAATAAATGCATGTAATCATTTAAGACTGTAAAAGAAATGACAGTTGGTGTAAAGTCGATGCTTCATCAACAGAGCTTCTTCCTCAACTAAGGTTATTTTTACCATTCAACTGCCATTAAAGTTGTCCAATATTAAATCATATCTGATGGGGAGGAATAAATCTGAAACATCTGAGTGGCCAGAAAAGATGCACCTGTCACAGATTGGCTTAAATCCAGTTTGATTGAACTCAGACGTAAAAACCCTACACAAATCTTCTAAAAAAAAATTTTTTTTAAAAAAGAATTTTTTCTTTATTCCTGTCCCCATTATTCTCCATGTTGAAACTAATCAACACTCTTAACCCCCGAAACCTGCATGATTTCAAGTTGCTTGTTACTTTCACATAATGTGCCGTTGTTGAATGTGCAGTTTCACTTCCATTAATGGTGAAAAAAAATTACTGCGACCATGTTGTTCTAATCTTGATACAAAAAGCAGAATTCCATCATCAAGGACAAAGGACTTGTGGAAACAGCAAAAGAGATGAAGTTACAGATAAGAAAAAAACACAGGTGTTATTGTGCTTGCGATATACTGTATTTTAAGGCTGGTTAAAACTTGATGCAGCAGAATAAAAAATGCTATTTAAGTGACTACATCTGTTGTGCGCTCCCTAGGCCACTGTGTAGACAAGCAAGCTGAGTCAGAGGACTTATTAGGCACTGAATTCCACTGTTGACTGCAGCATTAGTGATCACCTACTGCAAACATTTGTGACAAGCACACTGTGCCGCTGTGAATATGCGTGATGCATAGCCGGTGCTTTTCTGTGTGAGTATGTGTGTGTGTGTGTGTGTGTATTTTAATATATGTGACCTAGAAATTCATCTGTTGCTGTGCAGTGTTTTATTTAACGTGAACGCAGCGAAGCTAAGGGTTGCCATTTGGAGGGAATGTGTCAGGGGAGGGGACGTGGGAGAAGTCTGCAGTGGATTCTTAATTATTATTATTTTCCATATTCCCCTGAGAAGAGAGGGAGGCTAGGCCTGGGATCTATTCATTCTATTTTTAGGTAAAAAAATTTGACACATTTCTAATTCGACATGAGCATAACATTTGTTTTCTGAGAAATTCTGTTTATTAATTGAATTACAACTCTTTCTTTCCAGCACTTGGCTGGGATCTCATCAAAAGTATCAAAAGATTTAGTTGATGTGATTCAGTTCTACAGAGGACATTCTCCATTTCTCTTGGCCACTATATCGTTGCTGTTTAAATAAATTAATGAAAAGCATTCATTGAAATTCACATTACACTGTATAAAAAATCCCCTATTTATGCTCTTTCACAAACTTGGATTCTGTAAATCACATTTTAATGATTAAATGGATTGAATAATAGAAGGCGCAGCTCATATCTTCAGCAATATTTTCTATTGTGTTTAAAAATGCATGTGGCATAGACTGTTATTTCCAATTATCTCTCTTCCACTGACTGTTTCAGACACACACACGCACACACACAAAACAGTACATATTTCTAAACATGGTAATGAGAAAATTGCTTTATGGCATGGGTCATGAAGTGTGTTAATTACATTGAGGTTTATAGAATATATTCACTCACGGAAGGTGGCTAATGGATGTGTGCAGGCTCTATTTGTGTTGGCCACAGATACCAGTTCCAAGTGTTAGAATACTAATGACAGCCCGAGCTTATCATGTCAGCATATAATTCATACTGTGATACTTAAAGCAAAATGTTGATGCTGAACATAAACCGCACAGATTTCACCAAGCGCTTTAGCATACAGTAGTTATGGCAAATTGACGTTGCCATTATCTGAGCCATAGTGAATTTTAGACATCAGATGCTCTTTGAATTTGCCTTCAGGTCATTGTTTCAAGTACAGCACAACAGATAAATCATTCAGCATACATTAACAGGCTCACATATCGGAATTGGCTTTTACGGTTTGGCTCACAGAAAACAAAATACAGAAAGTAATGACACGGGTGATTAGAAATTGTATCATCATGTAGTTTGTCTACCAAATATGCCAAGACATTGTAGTTTATTATTCTCTCAACACAAACATTAGCTGATTTTGCCTCGCATCAAAGAGGAGCTGATGCTTTTGTATGCATTAGTATTGACAATTTACAAAGTATAACCATTTTGTAAGGTAGTTATTTTTCAGGAGAGCACACATCTGACTTTTGCATTGACAAATAAGTAAAACATCAGTGCACAGCACCATTAAAATTATGTGTTTTGGATTTATAAAGGAAATGTAATGTTTGGTTATCTGTGGATTGTTTCCTCTAAAATCAATACCAGCCTTGAAAATCCCATATTGGTTGGCCTTCGGTCCAAGTTGTGCGTTATATTTTTTTTAACTTCAATCTCTACATTGTTCACAGGATTCCACCTTATGGTCATGAGCTGTGGTGATGAAAGAGGATAAGGAAACTCTTAGCCCGGTATCTTAGAGAAGAGAATATAGGTCTACGAGCTCAGATCAGGGATTATTTATGCAGGAGACATTTTTTACTTGGATACATTCCAAGACTATAATGTGGTTGAAGGACAGAATGTCCTAACTAAACATTTTGCAGTCCTAAGGTAAAGCTGGGCGATATTTTTGGAGGATGTCTTGGCTCTGTTTCTTGGTCAACTGTCACATGAATACTGCAGCAATACTTTATGGATGGATGGTTAGATTGATTGAATGATATCCGACTGTCGGTCCCTTCGGCTGAATGCTGAACATGTCATGAATCATACAAACACCTCAAGTGATAGATTATATGATTTATATGCAGTAACATCCCCTTTTTGCCTGCAGCCATTGGCATGGAATGACTAACCTATATTCACCTCTACGACAAAGGTAGGAAGGATTGCATCGCCTCTGTCCACATTTCCTTTTTTTGAAAGCAAGCCTCACGAGTCACGTGTTTCCTAGCAGAGAGTTGTAACATTACTGTAGGACAGTAGGTTGTTGGAACTATCTAAATAGCCTTGCTATTCATAGAAGCAAGAATAATTGTTCATTGTCTTGAAGACTTAGTCTAACTGATTCAGAGCATGGACTGATAATTTTTCGGACACACACAGGTTTAGAATTACATCAATTTGGGGTACATGGGAGACATATAGTTACATACATTCATCTGTGCGGTATTGCTTTGTTGACTATCTGAATTGCTGAGGGGATTAGGTTTCTGCTGAAGCGGGCTTCATGGCATTTTATACTCCAGTACTTCCTATCAGAGGGTAGGAGTAAGAAGTAGCAATGTCCCCAATGTCAAGGGACATTGCATGTGTGATACGTGTAATGGCCTCGTTGTTTAATTCCTGTAGATTTGGTATGTGCAGACCGATTACTTTGGCGGCAGTATTGGTTATCTGGGTGAGTCTATTGCGTTTTTTCTACAGTGAGCATATTGAAGCAGATTTAATAATCTTTGGATGAGATCCCTGCAGAGTTACATGAAGATTGTCCTAATTCCTCAATCAACCTCCGCATACAACAAAACGTATCGTATCGTGTCAGTGGTAGATACTGAGGAGGATAATATGGCGTGAATTACAGCCTGATTGTAATTCTTTGATTGAAGGGAAAGATGTGTAAGCTGTAATGTTGAGTTGCTCCTGCTGAGTAAATTAAGGTAAAACATCTGATCTGACAGAGGTTGTACAAATGTAGCTGTCCTGTACTCGGTTCTTCTTCTCTGAACTGCTCTGTTTGCGGTTAATAGACCTCAAGAACACCCGAGATCTGTACTCTCCCATCTCCCTTTGCTCTTTCATTCATGCTCTTTCATCACTGTCTCCTCCTCCATCATACACTCGAGAATCAGCTTGAAAACACTTCCCTCTTACCCTCTCCCTTCACACTCTTAAAAACAGCCTCCTTTTTCTGGCTGTGTGTTTAGGGAGATGATATGCATAAACACAGAAACGACAAAGTTTTCCACGTTATTCGTTTTTTTTCCCACCCCACTGTGCGATATCAAATTGCATGTCAGATGTAATACTGAAGGTGCTTGAGCTCGCTGTGTTTCGAAGGTGCTGAAGGAGATCAAAGGGCTGTGTGTGTGTGTGTGTGTGTGTGTGTGTGTGTGTGTGTGTGTGTGTGTGCATTCATCTTCTGGTATAGAGGTGGCGACAGCTTGACTTAAAAGAACAGAGAGATTTTCAGGATCACGGGCAGATACTGTATAACTGTCATACACACACTCACTCAAACACTGCCCCACCAAAAAACACAGACACACTGACAGACATATTTAACATCACCTCAGAAACTGCATTGACATACGTTCACTCCTGGAGACTTACCCTAACAGCTTCATGCCTAACGCTTAACAAAGCATACTACCTTCTCACTTTCTTCCTCAAACCTCATAAATATCATGCACACGCACATGCACACACACTCAATTTACCAAACTCAAGAATCTCTTAATTTTGCTCAACCATCCCTTCCAAACCAGTGATTTTTATGCTTTATCCATTCCATGTTCCTATTCCGTGTATTGTCCTGTTACCCTTTGCAGGCTTTGCATGGCTGAATGAGTCATAAGCGCTTGTTATTTATGCACATTGTTGACATGTCACCCAATGAAGTACTCTGTCATTTTACAGGTACGTAACAGACTGGAACATTAAAAAAAGTACTTTCTATCACATTGTTGTATATTGCACCGGTAAACATGAATGTTTACAATTTTTCGTCATGTGGAAGGGAGACTTAAATCATGAGGATAGCTCCAGGAAAGTCTGTGCCTTAAACTGCGTTGAATTTAAGATTCATGGAACACATATGTATGCACTCAAGAGGATAAACCTGCAACAAGTTTGAGTTTATTGGTGTTAAAGTTTTGCGGTTGTTAGGCACTGTTGATGACTGAGACTCCAGTGTTTATGCATGTTTGTGAGTTGGTGTACCTGAAATACCTGCCTGCATGCAAAAAGATATTTGTCAGGACTTGGAGACAGAGAGGCAGAGTCATGTGAAGGAAAAAAAAAAAAAAAAGAGTAACAGATGCAGAAAGTGGGAACATAGATAGGACAAACAGATGAAAGCAGCACTCTGGGGATGTAGCTCCCTGACGGACAGGAAAGTCAGCTTCTTGGCTACGGTATGAGAAAAACAGAACTGCTGTGGAATAAAAATGCAAATAAGAAAGACAGAGATGAGTATCCCTTTTCTATCGTGAGGTTCGCAAGAAACTCAGAGCAAGACGGTAAACACAGGTAGAGAAAAAGCATGACAATAGTTTTGTATAAGCCTTTATATGAAGACTGCTGCAGATTAAAAGGATTTGAATGGATATCTAACATTGCAGAAGCAACATGTTTAAGTTAAGGGCTAAACTAAGCAACATTTAACATTGATAACTTAAAGGAAGTATATGCAACATTTTGCATATAAATATAGAAGAAATGAAGTCCATCATGACTGTCTACAGTGGAGCTGTTGTTGTTGGAGTCGTATTTCGTATCGGGTTAACATGGAAGGGACAGCCGACTCCTCCCCTTGCGCGTAAAGGCTGTTTTAGTCAAGGCGAAGAGAAAGACGAATAACATACTAACTGCTTAATTCAGTTAAGTGGCCATTAAGTATTTGGAGTTCACCGTCATTCTGTGTGAATTTATGTTTGAATCCAAAAGCTATGTAACTAGCTTCAATATGGCAGACGTGTGGCCAAGAAGCATTTTGTTTTGGTTTCAAGCCTGTGCTCAAGGGCGACATCTACTGTATCAAAAAGCAAATTCTTCCTTTAAGAATTTTCCAGTCAGTGGGATGGCTGTGAGTAACTGTAAGTACTATCACACAAGTGTTTGTAGGATTTGGAGAATAATCCTCTTAGCCATGAGCTCACAAACCGATCAAGCTAACATTGAGTGTACTCTATTAAGTGATTGATAAGAGAGCAGCCTAAATGAACAGAAGCTACAGAGAGTCAGTTTTGGTTGCTGGTGTTGAGAGAAGTCATATTATGTCATAGTTATTAGTTGTCATAAACTAATGTACTATGGTGCACAACTTCATATTTTATCAAAACATTTGAATGTTCAGGGTTAATAAAACATTGACTACAACTTACAGCAGCTCAAACCAATTTTAGAACATTTTACACTGAAACTGACAATAAATCTTTCATTTTTCAATTTTTACACAGTTGAGACCTATGACCAGTAAACAATTGATTCAAATTACAGCGAGGGTGGCACACGAACACACAGACATAAATGTGCACTCAACACATGTTGGAGCTGTTTGGACTGCATTATCTGTTAACAGACTGTCTGCAGCGACGCTCGCACACTTCACTGGTAAACCGAGGTGCATTAGTGCAGATGATCAATTTGTGTTTGTTGTCTCTCCACTTATGTGTGCAATGGCACGCTCCTTTAGTATCGTCGTCCCTGTGAGCTCTAGCATGCTATACTGTACTTCCAATGTCTCTGACTGCTGTTGCATGTTTAGCTGTCTTGTGCCAAATACTAAACTACTACTGTACAGCCTGATTCCTAGCAGGCTGATATTATCAATTTTTTAACCTTTGTTTATCAAGTATAACTGAAAAGACTGCAGAGTTGCGGATTGGGAAGCATCTTACAACTGTCCCCCCTCACCCCAGCTTCTAGTGTCTTACATTCCTCGTCTGTTGTCAAAGAGCTCCGTATTTCCCCTTCACAGGGCTCCTATTCTCTGTGCAGACTTAACAGTACACACCATAAATCCCTATTAACAGTCACACTGCAAAAAGTGTTAAACACAAGAGCACAAACAAATGAGTAAACAGAGATTGTCTCTCAGTGCTCCTCCTGAGCACCTAATAATGATCACACAGATTAGTAGGTAATAAAATAAATATAGCACAAGGCCATTACTGGATTTATGTCCCCAAGGATCTCAGAGGAAGAAGAGATTGGAGATCACATCCTCTTCAACACAAACTACGCAGGGATTATAGTCCTTCAGTAAAGTGACCTGCGCAGAAAAAAAAAGAAAACCAGCTAAGAGGCAAATAAACAGAGAGAGAGTAGGGCGGCAAGAGAAGCTGATTCCAGAGGGCATGTGATGAGTTTTGTGCAGTTACAGCAGTAATCAATATCCAGTGGAAACTGATCAGCAAGACCAAGAGATGAGGAATATAAATAAGGTGGAGGATAGACAAACGGTGGGAGGAAGGTAGGCATTCTGTAGATAATGCAGAAAAACAGATCTCTCGTCCATCTTTGTCATTTTTATTCCATTTAATTAGGTAGTGGACTTCATTTTATCCCACTTTCTTCCTTTTCCATCCTTACATTGCGTCTGATTCTTCTTCCAGCCTTTGATTTCTTTCCCTCCCTTTATCCGCTCAGTTGTGTGGTACGCTACCATTCCTTTGGCTAACAGTGAGGTGCTATACTGCATTGATGGGTAAATGGGTGCCCTCCAGCACTGAGTTGAAGCACAGAGTGGTTTCAAATGGTAGGAACTGAAGCTCAATGTGTGTTTGTCCTGAGGTTGTTCTCTCACACTGCTCTAACTGTAAACTGCCACGTTAACTGAGAGACAAATCTATATGGTGCAGAATGACACAGGCTAAAACTTTAAATCGCGTTTAACAAAACTGTGCACAAAAACATGTAGAGCATAATAAACCCTTGTACAGATATTGTACATAAACTTAGGTATATTGTATGTCTTGATGCTATGGAATTTTGAGCTTTCAAAATCTTTTTGCATAAATGTTTCCCATATAAAATTATCCTCCCATCCTTAATGCATGCTTTTAAACAGCTTTTGTCCAAGTGTATGTGCAGTAGAAGCCATTAGGTTTCCAGTCCACCTCTTTCAGCCATCCTCCATTAGCACTGCACTGGCAAAGCAGTGTTTTTTTTTCTTTTTGATTTTTATAGAAAGAGCTGAAGAAAAAGCAAAAAAAAAAAAAAAGGAGCCTATACCTTTATGACTAAAGGCTGTATCATTTAATGAGCCATTAAATGCACACCGTCTGTATAACCAAGCAGGCCTGTGAATACAGTTTTTAAGTTTTGGAAGCGCTGTTAAAGACACTCACTTGGAAACTTTAATCTCTCACTCTGACGCTCATTGTGACTGCCGTTAACCCTTGAGTGACCCTTTGGAAATTGCTCTGTGGGAAACATTTACAAGTGACCTCCTTTTTGGACTAAAGCACTGGAGCCATTACATGCTAAAATATTAATCGCACTGGGACTGAATCAGGTCTGGTTGGATGAAAAAAGTTGCATGACGCTTGGGTAGCCTGATGATTATGTTTTATTTTGGTAACATTTTGAAAAATGGCCACAATATGCTTGTCTGGCCCTCGAGCCAATAGGAGGGAGGGTAACATTTATATATTATGACTGCTGCATTGTGCATAGACTGTATGCATTGGATCGCTACGATCCCAGTTCACGTAGTGAAATGGCAACATGATGTTTACTGTTTGCCAGCATATTCTTGTCCGCACATTTGTTGACATTGTGATTCCACCAACTACACATGTAACACTGACATAAAATACAATATTGTAATGAAGGCATTGTATAGCGGACGCTTTGCTCCGTTTGCTACTTTCACTTCCTTTATTTTTACGTCACGTCTTACCTTGGGAGAGACCTCTCTCCCCACCGACACCCTGTGACCTTAATTGCATACACGTGCATATAAGATTTAAAATGAATGCCATGTCTCCTTCTCAGATCAGCTTGTGATGCATTCCGAGAACATTGGAAAGGTGATGGTTATGCACTCGATGTGTGCGTGTGTGTGCGCGTTAAGCAGCAAGAGGCAGCATCTTGCAGTGGTGCTAAGTCATGAGCTATTTCTAGGTCTGATCATTAATGCACTGTTTTTTTGTGCTGCTTCTCCATGAAACAACTGTGAACATTAGAATAGGGGGGAAAAAAAGTCATCAGATGATCTTGAAGCGTTTTATATTCGTGTAATTTTTCCTCTTCTTCCTTTGTTACGCTGTCTTGTTGGGAACCAAGATAACAAACCTATTTAACTCCCGTTCATTGGAATGTCACAGCTTTGCCTCCGAGTAAAGTGCTAATAAGCAGCTGGTTCAGCATTGAACTCTTAATTAAGCAAAGGAACCCTTCGGTTAAACAAAGACGTGATTCTTGTTTTAGTAATAGGTTTAACGTTAAATAGTATATTGTATATAGTGTAATAAAGTTCATCCTTAATGTACATGAAGCAAGTCATACCTGCGATAAACCCAACTGATGGGATTGTTGGGAATGATATCATTATAGATATAAGGGAAAGAACAAATCTGATATGGATACATCAGTCGTTGTTTCTTGGTTCTAACTTCAATGTGTGGCGATCAATAGATATAGATAGACACTTATCAGTTATCGAACGTGTGGAAAAGATACATAATGAAGAAAAGATGGTCCCTCAAATGGAAAGTAACTGTGCATGTGTATCACCGCGAGACAATCTGGAGAGTGGCAGATTGACTGGTGAAAAAAATCTAGTGATGTCCGTCAAGCCGATGCCGATGATCACTTGATGTGCTATTGAAATGTGATAAATTGTCTGTTTAGTGCGTTTTACGAGATCTTCCTTTCTTTGAGTCAGTGTTTGACTCAGAGTTCCTGTTCATGTTGAAACATTTTATGTTCGGAAAACAAAAGGTAATGTTTCAAGAAAAAAAATACAAGTTTGACTCATGAAAGGAAAAACTAGTGGAAACATGGAAATGTATACCTTGACACTATCACTTATTGACCTTTCTTATATGCCTCAGTGTATTTGGGTGCACTATGTATTTCTTTTTTATGATTCCATTTGTTATTACCAACAGTCAGCACACTTTTGCTGGCTCTGCAATGCAACACAATCTGCTCTGGCATCAGTTGAGCTTCAGGGGCAGTGAAAATATTGCTTGCAGCAGACACTTTAAACCACAGATTCTTTGATGAGAAACCTTGTCAAAGAGTGTTTACTTTCCTTCCTTTTTCCAGCGTGTGTCCTCAGTGCTCAGAAAGCTTTGCTTGCATATTTCCACTCCTCTCACAGTAGGTGAGGTGGCAGGAAAAGGAGCTTAGAGTCAGGTGGTATATTGGTAATAAAATTGCAGTCAAAGTCAAGAGGACTAAGTCGCGGGGAGAGTAGCAGGGATGGTCATGACTCAAGATTGAAATAATCTTATTGTAACGAGAGAAGAAGCGTTTGTCAATAAGTCATTTTCTTTTCAATTGTTGAGACATTAGAGTCATAGTACGTAAATCCTCTGACGGAGCGGATGGGATGGCCTGGGTACGGGAGACAACAAAGAGTAAAGGAGAGAGGAAGGCTGAGACAGAACAACCAGGATGAGCGAGGGGAAAAAAAAAAAAAACACTTGTATTTACACGTTGTGTATTCTGAGGCTCACAGTGAACTAGAAATTGTTAATGGATGGGTCAAAGGAAAAACATCTTTTGATAATTAAAAGGTACAAATCTTAAAGAAAAAAAAGTCAATACATGTGTAACTGCAAATATAATTTACAGTATGTTTTTAGGGGTTGGAAAAACGAAAGATGTATTACTATGGATTACTTTAATTAATTTATAGAACATCATGAGCTCTGCATGTAAACATATTAGTCATGTTACATGCTTGGCGGATGGGCTTGGTAAACCATGTGTGCTTACTTGGGAGGTTTTATCGTGAATATATCATGCAAAGCACATTTATTATTAAGTGGTGTAGTGATGATGTGTGTTTTCCAAGAAGAGAGCAATAAGAAGCTACTTTACCAAGGCTGCTTCATCTCACACATACAGCTGTGGTGGCTCAGCAGGAGTGCTGACAGCTCGCCTGTCGAACTAATGATTTCTCTTTCGCATCCCGCCTATCCTGTCCTGCCCTCTCTCTCCCTCTCTCCCTCTCTCTCTCTCTCTCTCTCTGAGCCAGGTGTGGTTTGCACCAGCCATGTTGCACAGAGTATTCAGCTGTTTGGTATGCTCAGGTGAAAGCTGATCCGGTTAAGCTGTTTACATGCACCTTAACACTAAATCCATACAGCTGAGTATTGCAGTGACTAAACCTGCCAGCATCTGTGAACATTTTTGTACCTGAGCAGATGCAGTTAAAGTCTGCAAAAATGATAGATACAATTAACTTTCAAACTTTTTTTTCATTTGATCATTTCAAAAGAAATTTTATCAGTGTATAAATTCTTTAGGATGAGGCATCAACGCAACAGCTACTGAGCTTCTAAATCCTGTTTCAGATATTATCGATTGGTTCAGGTTTGACTTTATATCCTGTGTAAAGTAGTGTGTGTGTATGATAGGCCTGTTAAAAGCAAACGTACTAACTGCAAAACTGTGTCACGAAATAACGTATTCACAGTAATATGTACTCACAGAAATCTCCCAGGAATGTGATTAAATACGTTTAAAAAATTAATGGTTTATTTTCTTGTAATTAATTAATTGCCCAACTAGGAAACACCAACACACAAGTAAGCAACAATATTACAAAAAACATTGAACATTGACACACAGGAAAACAACACTAAGGAAAATAAAAACTTAAACAAGACAAGAAATCAAAACAAAACCAACACAAAGTAGAGAGGTTAAAAGGGATCCATAAAGTCATTACAAATCATAAATTGATTGATTGGTGAGTTGATGAGACTAAGGATTAAAATGACTATTAAACTGTGACTTTATCTGATTAGTGCATTGATGGTGCAATGATCCTATCAGTGTTCCTAACTGTTGTGATCGACATGGATCAAGATTCAGTGTTGTGAAACTTACTCGTCACACAAGTGTGAACATTAGGCTATACTTTAAGGTCATTTAGCACAATTATATGTCATGAAATTTTAGCAGCTACATTGGGGTTTATAATTATAAAAAGAAAACATGAACTCTTGATTGACCAAAGGTGATTAATAGGACATTGACATTGATGTTACACATGTACTGATATAATCAATAATTCAGTGTCTGTTTGAAACAGTCTCCTTAAACTTATTTCCATTTTTAAACTCAGGGTTTTCAATAAAGGGAGGTCATGTTCCCTTTATTAACTGTCGGGCATTTGGTTTATCTTGTTTAGATTTTTTTTCATTAAAAAAGAAACAGATTGTTTACAGGTCTCATTATTTTATTTTGGATTTATAACCAGGCCAGGCCAGGCCAATACCACCGAGATCAGATATTTCTTTTTCAAGGGAGACCTGCACAAGAATAGCATCAACACCCAAGTTCACCCAACAACAATACTCAAACAGTACAGTATACAAAACAGAACAGAAGGTTTTGATTCAAGACCTCTCACTTAGGATTTTACACCATTCAGGGTAACTACATTCTGAGTTTCCCAACTCAGTTTGTATTTTGGGAAAAACATATTGCACAATGTCCAACATGTGAAGGTTTCAGATTTGTTCTTTGACATTAAAAGGGAGGAAAGGTTGAATGGTTTCTGCCCAGATGAGTTGTATCAATGAAGATAAACAACTGTGCAAGTCAGTGTGTTCTTCAATCAGTCCAAATGGACTTTAAAATTGAAAGCACAATGATGAGTTGGAAATCCACAGTTTGTAATAAATCTGAGTGCACCATGTCACATCCTGTCAGGCACATTAAGACTCTGAGCAGAGGCATTCATGTATAGTAAATCACCATAATCCAGGACAGGTAAAAACGTTTCTTTTTTGACATGAAAGCACAAACTGGACTTATTTCTGCAGTAAAATGTGCTTAGTTGCACAGCTGTAAATGGCAGTGTAATAAACATACAGCTTAAAAAAATGTTTTTTAAATATTCTGTCTAAAGCAATTATTTTAGAGTAAATGAAAGTCTGACCTTAAGTTTCAATGGAATTGTTAAGTCTTCTATTGTTGAAGACAGAAAAATACAACTTTTGTTATGCTAAGTAGAGAGATGTCGATAAAGCCCTCAGGAAATAATTGTCTCGGTAAAAAATGATTTTGATCATGTAAGAAAGCCTGCTCATCAAAGATTTTGTTGAATTTAGACTCTAAATTTAACAAAATGACACCATTTGGAAAATCCCCTGAAGCAACAAATTCAGAAGGCATATTTGTGCAGACTAAATCGATGATGATAACTTTCATTATGGGTGAATAATTATTGCAGGTCCCAGTGTGGTTCTGTTTTTAAAACAAATTCAGATTGGTTGTGGGGGGTGCGCACAGGATCACTTCATTAGGACAGCTTGCTGCACCACAGGCCAACTGGCATCCAGTCAACACTGACACACACACACACACACACGCACGCACGCGCACACAATACCAAACACATAGGCTCCCTCTTTCTCTCCCTTTCTGTGTTTCTGGCTCCCTCATACATACTTTTCTGGCTGCCAACTCTTTGTTGCCACTGGTTGTGGGATTAAATTGTCACAATGTACCAATGATGGAGAAGAAAGGGGGAGAAAATGAGTTAGAAGAGAAAAAAAAGCAGAAAAAAATTGATAAACAGGAAGTTGCAGCTGCTCGAAGTGAGAGAAAATTAGATTATAAGGAAGAAGCTCGGAAGTTGGCAGAAGCAAATGAGAAAAATGGGAAGATTTAGTTTTGTGTTTTTATCAGTTTCCACTCATATCAGGAAGGCCTGTTGTGTATAACTGTTGTGCTTTTTCTGTCATCCCTCTACCGTGACACAGATTCTCATTGCAAAAGACTGCTTTTATGATAACTTTGTTGCATGTGTTTTCTTCCCACCACCCATCAGTGAATGCTGCTTTGTGGTTTTAGTTTGCTTTATTGGCCGTGGCACCACTTAGCCCTGAAGTTAAAAGGTGTTTTTTTGGTGCTATAGTGAGCCTGTTACCCAGTGCTGTAGCTTAACAGACTAGTTAAATCTTCATGCACCGACCACTCCACTCTAAACCACTCATACTTGAACTGTTCCCACTGAAAGTGGTCACTCGACTGTCTGTGGCGGGTTGACTCAGTGCACTCACTTTTCCAACTTTAATAGTCAAAAAAAAAAGCTGTAGAGGAGATCACAATTGGCCCTTAGCACACAATTTCACCCCTCTGTTATGTTCAATATGTAATTATAGTTGTGAAAACAAAACTGCTAAAGCGTATTTTTGTAGGATAATTCATAATTATAGTATAACTGGGGACAGAGCCTAACTGAATTAAAATATTGTACTTTGAAATAACAAAGATTCACTGGGATAAATTGGTGTTTGGAGGGTGATTAATAAGCCCACATTTCACATTAAGTCTGCCAATCTGTGTTTAAAGTATTTTTCATCCAAGAAAATATATTAGTGTATAATATCTTTATTATATTATTAATCTCTACCTAAATGTGACCAAAGCTTACTTGTAACACAACTTTAAACAAAACCCAACAATACAAATTGTTAGATCTTGGGCAGACCTTGGTCTTCTTAAAATAATGAGCTAATACATTTGGAAAAATCATACTTTCAGTACTGTATATTTCATTGGTATGTAATGTTTCACAGTTGGACAGAACAATTTGTAAAATGGCCAAAACAAAATGAAACTGTTATTTTTATTTGCTACAATGTAACAATGTAATGTTGTACAGATGGCATAATTCAAGGTCCAACTGTAAGAATAATCAAAATTGACTATGTTCCAACAATTAAAGCTTCATTTAACAGACTGTGTACAAAGAGGAAGTGAGTTTCTTCTTTAAAACAATGACTTTTGTGACAAAAAAACAGAAGAAGGATTCATGAAAAAAAAAAATAAAAATAATAATAATAATAATAAAATATATAAATAGACATGCACACATTCACATGTGATATCTTTCTGGGAGCAAAGCCAAATCTTGAGACAGTCGATCCCTATTCCCAGGGATTTTGCATACACCATTGTTTCTCTGTTGACCTTGTTATTGACCTGTTTGTTTCAGAACCAGGAAATGATAATACAGCACAATGTGTGATAACAAAGAAATATCAAGAAAAATGGCAAAGAGACAGGCATAAACAACAAAGAGACAAAGACATCCCAAGACCTGAGTGAAACGTGATTTGTTAAGCCTGCTGTTTTAGAGATTTAGAGATCGAAGGAGAAATGCATTTTATATATATATCCTTTATGGATCATGTTAATAAGTGCCAGGAGTCACTGCACACCCAAAATATTATGGCCCAACATAACTAGTGCTAATGGGATTGTGAGCAATAAATAAAATAAATGCAAAATTACTTCCTCAGATAGATTGCCTTTGTGACTGTCCATTGTGTTTCATCCTCTGAATGGAGGGCTTCTGTACCAAGAGTTTCTGGGTCCCGTCTGATTGAATATGAAGACGTATTTGATGCATTATAACAATCTGACTTTAAAACTGTCACTTGGGAAGATAGAACAACTTTGCACAAGGGAATCTGTTCATTTTCTTTCATCTTCAAGTGATCTGGGGGGTAGCCAGGGTGGTACCTCGAACCCACTTAAAGTCTAATTGGCAAGTTATTGTAATGGACTCTAGATTTTAAAAAGAAAGTAGACTCTTCTAACCCTGAACTTCCACCAGATCTGTGTGCATTGCATGTCCGCTCTGGTGTGTGAGGGCTCCGTGCACCGTCGTCCGTCAGCACCCACCGGCTGTGTTCTCTGTCCGCACCGTGGAGAACACAGCCGGACAGCTGGAGTGCAGAGAGAAGGAAATCCCGCGATAATTTTATTGATTCACTTGTGACAGTGCAAGATAATACGATGGATATGGTATAAAAGCCTATATAAACCGTATAAACAAATAAACAAACACACATAAGGTAATTTTTTCTGAACCGTCAAAATCCCGTTTTTTATTCTGAAAATAAACCGGATGTTTTATTGTTGTGCCGGTGTCTGACTTCCTGTCCTGCTTGTCTTTTTCTCTGGTAAATTGATGTGTCATGCTCCAGTTTCCGGCAAAAACAGAAGCCTTGCATATCTGCTCTGGAGGGCTCCGGACTGCCAGAGCAGAGACGGCGCACAGTGGACCCAGTGGAACCACATACATTGAGCAAAGTGAAACCTGTTAACTCTGTTGCAGGAATCGAACATGCATCTGGTGGAAGTTAGCTTTAACTCCTTTTTCCCCCCACCAAACAATGGAGAATCCAGAAGGGTACCAATAAGAACTAAACTCCATTGAAGTATCTGTATCAATAAAATCCTAGTCCCTTATACACTCACTGGCTCAAAACTTCTGGACACTTTTTGGGGGGCAATTAGTCATTTTCTCTTTCACAACAAAATGATCTGTGGTCTTAATCTAGATTTAGAAACAAAGCTTCTCACACAGCAATTGGAATCCACAAATCCAGTTAAAAGACATTTTGAAGAATAGTGTATTAATCTTTTGGACATTAACCGGCATTGAGATTTGTGATATGAGAGGCTGTCTCATGTTCAAGAGGCTATTTTTGTCCTTTTTTTATACCCTTGTCTCATTATTCAGTTTTTATTTTCTCTTAGTACAGGGGGTTTTTGTTCGTGCTTCACAGTCTGTCTGTGGAGAGACTTTTAAAGTAATGCAAACTTCTTTTCCTGGGCTCTCCCACTAAGCCTTCTGGGGCCGCAAACAGAGCGCAGTGGGTGGCAGCCTGACACAGACCAGGAAGAGCTCCATTACAGTCACTTCACACGCTTTCATCTAACTTATGGAAAATTTAGAAAGTAAAATTAAGGGTGAAAGTAAAACGCTGTGAAAAATGGATGACACACTATGATATGCATGAGGCAGGGCAAACCTAAGAAAACTTTCAGGAAATGAAATATGCCCAAAAATCTCCAAGTGAGCATTTAAGTAACTCTAAGTGACTCATTAATTAATTCACTTTTTTTTCATTAGTATAAGGCAGTATAGGTTTTTAATTCATGTTTAATGTTTCAGCTCTCGAATGGTTCTTGGTACGTTTTGAATTGGCTTTGTGCAACTGATGAACTGTGAGGGCAGAGATCCAATGTTCATTGTTATTTGACACTTTACCGTCAAACTCTTCTTAAATCATCCCTCCCAATAAACTGTAAACTAGTTCAGCTTTTTCAACCCATCATCCCCCGTCTGCCTTTTTTTTGGCCGTTTCAACATGTTGAATGCAGTCGGTGAGAGAAATTTGTCTGATTGGCTGTTCGGAGGTTTCATTTGTCTCTAGCTCTCGACATTGGTTTGATGCTTTTACCCATTAGTGTGGTTTCTTCTTATTTGTCTCCATTTTTTTTCTTTTTCTACTAAAAAATCCAGGGCTGACAACACTGGTGCTATTTTTATCAGACGTCATTCTCGATGAGTAGTCTGCCTATAATATGAGTGTTGCAGGACAGGTGTGTCAAATTGGTCGCTGCCTGTTGGTATGGAGCGTTACTTCCTCTCACACATTTCTTTGCAGTCTGGGACTTTACATGTATAAAAACTCCACCTTGCACAAGCAGCAGCTTCAGAGGTGTCCCACAGGGCTTATGTTTGTCTACCAACACCCACAATTACACAGATAAATCCCAGTCATAAGAGCTTATCACAGCCCTGAATATGAGCCTTTGTAAAGGCATTTATTTGCGACTGTTAGGGATCTACTGTATGTGTCATGCTCAGACAAATTCATGTAAATTAATTGGAAAGTGGAAAATGGTCACAGAGACAACGAGTGAAAGAAAGACATATGGAAGGAAAGAGGCTGCAATAAAAGTAGTCACAGAGAAGAAGGTCTGACAGATAATTCAATGTGTGTAAGAAATAATATGAAGCAGGAAGACATCTTGTTTCTATCGATCAGATAAAAGAAACTGTTCTTGGTTCACACAAATCAAATTGTATCGAGGATCTCCAGGAAATAGTCAGCTCATGAAAAAAAAAAAAAAAACACTTGCCACCAATTTTAGAATGATATCACGCATTTAAGAGTTTACTGCCACAGGGTTAGCAATCATTTGGCAATTTCAATCATGTTAGACGTCATTTCTAGTTTGGGTCTTTAAATGTAGAAAAAAACAGGGTTGGGACTGAACAAGGAGAGATAAAAAAAAAAGAGATGAAAAGAAAGTGGGTGAACAGGGGGACAGTTGAAAACAAACCAGAGACAGAAAAGATGAATCTGCAGAAGACACAATTCTTTATATCACACAGTAATGAGGTTCGGGGGAAATCAAGTGTTGAGGAATAGACTGCAGAAAATATGGTGTGTCAAAGTGACCATGGCCCACTGTGGCTGTGTGTGTTTGTGTGTATGTGTGTGTAAACGGAGGTTTTTTGATTAGTGAGGGTCGATTGGGTCATATTGCAAGTTTAGATCAGCCGGCCTACTCATTATTGCTGTACAGATACACACACAGACACACACACACACATACACTGGCATGGGTTGGGTTGGATAAACAGATAAATGAATGAGCCCTGACCATTCCTTAGTGGAGGGAGGAGGAGAGGAGCTGGTCGGAGGGAGAAAGTGAGATAGTCGGGTGGAAGGAAGGCTAAATTAAAGTCAGGGCATGGAGGGAGAGGACAGAAAGAGTACAAGAGAAGGTAATAATATGATGCCATAGGGCAAGGGCGAGTGAAGCATCTTCAAATTAAGTTTAAATTGTAGGCTGAACTCTTATAGCTAAGAATATGCGGTGTTCACAAATGAGAAGGTAATGGAGAAGAGAGGTAAGGAATGGAAGGGAAGGCAAGCTGAGGAGTTTGTGATGAAATGAGGGGTATAGAGTGAACGAGTGACAAATGTAGAGGAGGAGAGACAGCTGGAAAAAGAGATGAGCAAATGGTGAGTGTTAGGCTAATTGATAGAGAGGTTGACAAGATGGAGGGAAAGTGAGGAGTGATAATGATGGCAGTGAAGGAGAGCGGTTTGGGGAGAGCAGACTGGACATCTCAAGGTCAAACTACGGCATATCGATAATGAGGACGCCATAGAGCAATTATGGGCTTTCATGGACAATTAGTAGAAAATGGAGAAATCTGTCAGTCAAATCCTGCATCTAAGGTTTCGATTTTTTCAACCGACAGTGTGCAAGGATAGGCTGCACCAAAACGGGGAACCACTTGAAGCAAGAATCCCTCTATGAAAGTGAGGCCACGAAGTGCACGATTGCCAACTCAGTGAATACAATGGGAGCATCTGTTGAATACACCTGAATGGTGCAACATGTTCACACATTTTCCCTCTCAGGGATGCAAACTCATTAGAAAATATAAGCATGGCACCCAACTGGACTAACACTGTCAAGATAGTTTGAAAGAAAGCTGTTACTGATTGTTTGCTTTTTTTTTTTTTAACTTTAACATTGAAATTCTGCAGCGGTGCCATCACAAATCTCTGCTGCTACTTTGTTGTTGTACTTTGAGCAGCATTGTGGAAGTGCAGGAGACATGGCATTTTTTTTCCCATTAGCAGCCTTACAGCTGTAGCTGTGCAGTTGCAGTGCTAGACTCTTGCCTAATAAGGTCAAAGAGTAAATTCACAGCATTTTTTTTGACAGAAACAGACTCCACAGTGGGTCACACCACTGTGGAGTCTGTTTAAAAAATAATAGGTCATGGTCACAGGTGCAACACAGCACACATTCAGGCACAATAATAGCAGACTGGAAAAACATTCAGCTCAAAAAGTAAACGTCTGTTTCTTCCTACTGCGTGCCTTTCTGTTGTAGTTTTTCAGTTCAGCACGTCAATCTGACACACCTCAAAATTGCGTCACAGACTCACAGCGATAAAGATTGTGACCCTGTGATTCTATTAGATTCATCTCACATCGTGAGGCATGCAGTGAACCTGCAGGGTCGATGTCACAGCACAGTGTGTAGAGGCCTAAAGGTGAAAGACAGGAGGTGGAGGGTGGGACGAAAGGGACAATGGCAAGGGAGAAGAAAAGTGGAGCTGGGGTATACATTTAATATAAACCTGCTTCTATCATGCCCTTCAAAAAGAAAAAAAAAAAAACATACGGGATCAGTGATGGTGGTCAAAATAAAAACAGGGTGAAAAGAGTGAAGAAGCATGAGGGGACTTCGAATAAGAGAGACAGAAGGACAGGGTGGGGGTGGGGCACAACACTCTGTGCAAGTAAGATGGAGAGACAGAAGGAGAGAGAGACAGGTGGTGGTGTTGTGTTGGAGGTGGAGATAAAGCAATGGAGAGGTCAGTGTTAACTGCTGTGGTCTGGCTTTCTCCCTGAGACCTATCACAACCTATCAAATCACTGTGGTGGAACATACACACTCTCTCGCTTCCTCTCCCTCATTCTCTCTCTTTCTTTCTCTCACACACACACACGTTGCTGATCCATTGAAGCGGACAGGCTTGATAGAGAGAAATAGTGGTACTGTAAGGTGTTGGGGGAAGGGAAAGGAATGGAATTAAGAAATTGTTTCAAATGGGAACAGTGCAAGATCCTCCTGTTTTGACGCTAAGAGCGCGCGCGTGTGTGTGCGTGTGTGTGTGTGTGTGTGTGTGTGTGTGTGTAGGTGTGTGTGTGTGTGTGTGTGTGTGTGTGTGTGTGTGTGTAATTTTGCAAATGGTTGCTTGAGGGGGAGAGGGGAAATTGACTCATTTGACCAATGGTCAAAAGTATACCGTGGCACTTTGTGCAGAGTCTACACCCTGCTGTGTTTAACTCGTCTGTCTGGCTGACTTCAAGGTCAGGGCCAGGAATCTACTTTCATTCTGACAAAGGCTTAAAGATTCCCATTAATTGGCAAGTAAAGCCAATATCCACATCCCTCGTACACACTGTACAGGGGACGATTTTTTAAAATATCTTATAAGTTCTGATTTCATGAAGGATAAGAGTTATTTATAATAAGGCGCTGAGCTGAGATGACTGACAGACGGGCGTGGCTTCGTTTCAGCAGGATTGAAACCCGCCTCAGCTCCAGTTCTCAGAGCTCAAAGCTAGGTTGAGACAGTATGTCCAGCATGGCGACCGCCATTGACGGACTTCCAAAGCCCCCTGGAGTAACAGATGCATTATGTAACTCAGGCTTGATCCAATAACATTAACAGTTTATGGATTATGTCAAGGCAGCATTATGGGGATGCCTTAACAGCAAGTCCATGGCTGGAGGGTTGAAAGGAGTGAGATATTTTGCGTTTTTATATCCTTCCATTTCAATACCCCTTAACTGTTCCTCCGCCAGGTTGTGATGAAGAACATTCCCGTAATCAAAAAATCTTGCAATTTTGGCCAATTTTGATCAATATTTGTTGGTTTTTCAGATCCTTTCAGACAACCCTCAGACCTTGAAGGTCCTAAGAGAAGAAAAACATTTTAAACACCACTGGATAATTGAAAGATTCAGGACGAATAGGGGTGTTGTAAGTTTGTGTCTGTCTCCTCAAAGCGGAACATCTGATGAATTCATATCACAAGGTGTTTCAGGGATGGCTTTAGTGGGAATAATTCTACATTTGCAGTCCATCTATAAAACCAACTCTATGGCAGTCGTTCTGATCCACACTCATCCACACCCCACAGCAGACACAAATGGTGGGATACGCTTAATAAGCCGTAATTCTCACTGCTGCTTTCAAGTCTGACCTCTTTTTCCTCCTCTGACCCGCCATTTATCTCTTTTCCTCTTTGTGCTATCTCTAAGAATCTCTTTGCCCATTCCAATTGTTTTTTTTTTTCAGCAGAAGTCGCATGATGGCTGTTGGCCAGGTTTCATTACATGAATTAGTCATTCCGCCTTTTCTCATTATTAAAATAGAGAGTAGGCTACTCATCATGGCTTTAGGACACTTTTCCAACACTAACTAAAATCCTCCTACACAGAAGACAGATTGCATGTTATTTATGGTTTTATCTAGACTTGTAAACACAGATCTTACCTTGAACATGTGCTGTCCATCAGAGAAAATTCCAAAGTTGTTATTCTTCATATGATTTCCCTGTCATTAATCCACATAATGATAGAATCATGCCTCACATTTATAACATAAAAACATCAAACAGATCACCCAATCTGCCTGCTCTGTAAAGAGGCTTTATTTAAACAATAGTGCAAAAGGAAAGAGGGACAAGGGATGACATATCTGATAAATAATAGAAGTAGGAAGCAAAGAGAACTGATTGGAGGGACTGTATCGGGGAAATAGGGTGACATTATCAGCAGGCTCTTACACTGCTCGGCGTTGCAATTGTTTATCAAAGATGAAAGGAACTCATTTGCTGGTTCACAGTGCAGTGTGAGGCGAATTCATAATGTGATCATGTACTGTATGTGAGCAAAGCTAAAATGTATATTGTCAACTTATCTCTGCTGATATGGAGGATAAATGTTTGAAGATGCATCTGTGTGGTAATATTATGTGCCGTTGTGTTTAGATAGATTCATCCGCTTCCTCTCTTCTAATCTCTAATCCCTCGCACAGCTGGAGCACAGTGTGTGTGTGTGTGTGTGTGTGTGTGTGTGTAGGTGTGTGTGTGTGTGTGTGTGTGTGTGTGTGTGTGTGTGTGTGTGTGTGTGTGTGTGTGTGTGTGTGTGTGTGTGTGTGTGTGTGTGTGTGTGTCCGATTGCATCCGGAAATGTCTCTATCTATGACGCTGTGTGTGTAGATTTGTGGAACAGAGAGAGAGTGTGTTCTCTGGTTCACATGTATAGAATGCAGGGAATCCATCACACATTGTGTCTGGAAACATGCTTCTCAAAAAGCAATTATAATTTATTTAGTCAAACAATATTACCATCCAATCAACCCAGTTTAATGGATGTGTTCTACTGGGGCTCAATCTTACGAGGGAAATGACCATGGCTGAGCACGGCAACTCCCTCCCAGGAGATTTTGTGAATCCTCTAGGCGTCTAAACAACCTTGACAGAGAAACATCTCTTCTAGTGAGAAAATGTTCTCACACATACGTAGATCAGCTTTAATTAGCAGTTTACTGTGTGAGAAAATAAGGGGAAAAAATAACACAAACTGTTTCTGAGCTTCAGGAGATCAGGCGGAGTAAGAGCGAGTCAACTCTTATTCATGAGAAATCTCCTCATGTCTTTATGTGCTATTAAGACCGATTACTGAAATAGCAGACATTCTCTCATGGATTTATTATAAAGTTACATTATAAAGCTCCCAAGAAGAAAACAATACTTGGCATGAGTGTGCCGATATCACCGAAAGGATGCATTTGCTGTATATGAAAAAGTGTGTCAGAGACACATACATTTCCAACAGCGTATGTGCATTTGTGCTAGTGTGCTTAAGTGCACTGAACACATATGTATGAGAAGGACCTTTGACCCAGGATGAAAGCCTTCAAATGTGACACTGTGTGGCCATGGTGTACGTACTCACACACGACTAAGCTTCTATAAACATACTGCAGACATTTGCTATCCCACACTGTGTCGCTCTCTGTGTTGTGCTAAAAGCCTTAGCTCTCAGACTGAAGCTTTTAGGAGGTTAAAACAGCAACATTTCACCAAATGAAATTATGTTCGATCAACATTTTTGCACTTTTCTAATCTATTGGGTAATTTCCAGCCAATTAGAATCATTAATGTTTTTGTATTCAACAGACCTCGTGCTCCTTCTGTTTGAAAAATGGGCTCTCCCGAAATACTACTCCTCCGCTGTATATTGCAGTAAAGATGTTTGCATTTATACGCTACATACATATAAATTCATTAAATTACATCTTATTTCCCACTGTTTTCCTAATTGTCTAACAGCTTAGACTTGTTTTTTTATCCTGTTCAGAAAGAAATAGCAGGATAGGTAACTTATAAACCTGAAATGAAAACATCAAAAATATTAAAACTACGAATTAAAAAAGTCCTGTTAAACAAAGCAGTACTTTATGACCAATATACTGGTGGTAGCCATGGTAACAGCAACTTTTCTTGCATCATATTCAGACCGCATAAGTTGACGCCTCCGTCTTTTCCAGATATTCCAATGAGATGCATTTTGACACTGTTAATACTTGCAATAATCGTTGCATTCTAAATATCCCTCAAAAGAAATTGATGCTTTCACCTTGGATTCACCGCAAAACGAGAGGTTTGAGCAACTTCTTCCCATCCCAGTGATCCCAGTAGATTACCAGAGCATCTTTAGCCCGCACTCTCACCATAATTACCACCAGTTACACTGATGTGCTCAGTCGCCTAAGAGGCTCCGGGGATGAAACAGTTAAGGGAACACAGACAGAAAGAGAGATGAGTGCTTGTTTGAGAGCTCTAGGATCCGTATGGCTGTGTGTTTTCATCATGTTGGTTGGATTGCAAAGCGGAGCAGAGAGCAGATGGGTTTATAATGAGGAAACAGAATTATTCTGATAATGATGACCAGATAATTATACTCCATCTGAAGGAGGGAGGAAGGGAGGCAGCAATGTTACTGGATTGAAAAGGGGAGTGAAACGGATTAGAGAAAGATAAGTAAAATAAGGCGGGGTCAAGGAGAGCTTGTAGAAATGCATTGAGCAGTGAAAAGAGAAGAAAGCGAGGGATGCAATGAGCACAGAGGAATTGGAAGCCATTAAAAAAGTCAAAGATAACCACGGATATACCTACACTTTGTTTCATGGCCTTTAAAGTCTTCTAAAAAAGTTATGAAACCAACAATGAACATGTCCGTTTAAAGCGGACATCTTCCCTAACTGAGAAGAAACTAATAGACTCCAAAAAGCCAAAAAAACGCAGTACTAAAGCTGTATTAACATATGCCCTCCGGATAATATCTAGATAATTATGAGAGGACTGCTCCGGAGATCCTCCTGACCTGACTGTTCACATATGCTCCTCACAGCTGGAGACTGTCTGTGTCAAAAGGGAGAGGGGGGGGCGGGGGATTTCCTGAGGTAAGACATGACGTTAAAAAAAATATATATGCGTAAGAAGCAACAAGTTCGCTACTCGATGCTATAATGACAATATTTGCCAAACAGACATTCTGTTGCATTATGTTTTATGCTTATCAAAAACATGATCAGTTTTTATCATCATCAACGTGAAATTCTACATGTTTATTTTGGCAACAACATAAATGCTTGATCAGATAATTATTAAATGGATAGTCCCATAGTGCTTTTTTTATTTTTTACAGTCATCTAAGCACTAAGGGCACAGTTAGCAAAGCAAAATGTTTTGTTCTTGCAGCGACATTATTTGAAGTGTTAAGTCACTAAGTAGTTGGCCAGAAAGAATAACATCTGTTATTCTTGGCCTCTGCTTCAGCTTTGTTACATAAAAGCTATGCTTCCAACACTGAAAATGGTCTGATCTGATGTTCAGAGCAAAGATACATTTGCAGTATTTTTATTTTTTTTTTCCTGCTCTCTGGTAAATTCAGCTGTATGTACTTGAGCCTGAGGCCTTCAGCAGGTGCAACAAGCAATTCTGAGGCTGGGACTGTTTGCATGGATTGCATGCTGGTCCACTGAGGCCATCCTGGCATGATGCTGTTTGCAAGAGATCTCAGAGGAACTCAGTGAGTTAAATTAGTGAATTTTTCCATCGATGCAGACAGGAAATCCACCAAATCTTAATTATTATTATTATTATTATTAATTTTTTTTATCCCAGAGGGGAAGTCAACACATGTCATCTGTTATAAAGACAAGCTACATAATAATCACACATATTATGCACAAACATGGATGTTAAAATGAGGGGACACACAGATAAACACCCTAAGAAGTCAAGGGATTACTCAATGGCACCTCTGCAGTGACAAGGAAATGAACTGGCACCTGTCCAGCAGCTGTTTCCACATTTGGTCCTTTCTGGGACTCAAAAGCTGCTACGCTTCATTTATCAGTCAAGATACCGCTGACGGGGCTACTCCCACCTGTATGCCATGGTTTTGCTTCTTTTAATACATTTAAAGTTAAACTTTTTCATTCTAGTTGTGCTTGAATTTGTTGTCTGTACTTTGAATGGTTGTTGTTCCTTATCTGAGAAGCTTGTTTGTTGTGTTACGTTTTAGTACAATAAATTGTACCAAGATTTTACAGCTTTAACAAATGAACTCATTTTAAATAAGTCTGCATGCTACTTGACATCATTGAGAGCTAAATTGCTACCTATTAGTCGTCTCTTTTTTCAGAATAATTCCTTTTTTTTTTTTTTTTTGGTGTTTAACTTGGATTAAATGGCCTCCCTTGTAACACTGTGTGCTGGAGTTCACTTCGAGTGTGTCATAGTAAATTGATGGTGGTCCACCGTTGAGCAGATGGTTGGTATTTGTGCAGATGAAAGTTTAAACAAACTGTTTTCATTTATAATCTGTCTGGGCTCTAATGCTGCAGATGATTCATGTTTGTATTGAGGCCTATACCGTAGAGGGTTAGATTTTGTACCAGGAAGTTTAAACATATACGTGTGTGAAAACCTGCAGATAGAAATGAAACGTTTGAATGAAATGTTAAATAAATATTGAAAAACAGATGAGAGAAAAGGTTTAGTTGTGTCGAGAAGATGGAAGCTTTTGGGGAAGCGATAAAGTGACTACAGAGACAGAGTTTCGTTTTCATTCCTTCTTTACAAAGAGAAGCCCAAAGAAAAGGTCAAAAATGTAAACTAACTGGGAGATGTGTCTGGCAAGAAGCAAATGCACTTTCCTTTTGGGTGTTTTTGCCCTGTTTATTTTAATCATTTAGACCTCTGAGGTTGCTATTTCACATCACTCTTTATTTTTTTTTTCCTTTACTTTCATGTTCAAAGCGAAGTATCTGGGATATTTTAGGGGAAAAGATAACTCAAGTGCACACACACACACATTAGTCAGCTTCATCCATGAACAAACACTTTCTCTCTTCCATCCTCTGTTTTCTTCCACATGCAAAAGCACACACAGTATTTGCGCGCACACACACACACACACACACACACACTCACACCAGCCTGCACTGACAGGTCATTGCACCACAATCGAACATAGCTGAGTGCAGAGAGCCGATGCTACATACAAAAACAAAAATGAGCAGAATACCAACGACTCTCAAGATCATGCAGTACAAACAAGCAAGGGGACAATTCTCGCCACGCAATAAGGCAGTCATGTTCAAAGACAGGTTCAAGATTTGAAGGTGATTTAGAGGACAATAAGAACAGGTTTTAAAATAATTGTTTTTTCTTTTTCTTTCAAGGAACATACATTCATTGAGGTTGTGGGAAGGTATTGCATTGAATGTGAAGATAATAGGTTCAATTCACTGATACCTCAAATTCATTACTTCTACACCTGAACCAAAAACAACAAAAACCCCAAAGAGTTAGAGATACGACCTCTAAAGCACAGTCTCCTTTGGTCTTAAGTCTGGAGTGTGACACCACTAACAAACTCTGATCCGAGGACTGAAGAGAGGTCTGCTGGGATTGTAAGGCTGTAAAAAGTTCAGAGAGGCATGCTGGTGCCTGTGCATGCAGGGCTTTTAAAGTAAGAACAATAATCTTAAATTGCTTTCGAAATTTTATGCGAAGCCTTGATCAGGAAAACCGAATTGGCGTTAAAATTGACCTTTTGGAGGACTTAATATTCTGCCTGCAGCATTTTGTAGTAGTTGTAAGCTTAGCAATTGTGCTATTAAGCAATGACCACAAATTGCATGGAGAGTAATATATTAAAGTTGGTGTAAGGTGCATTGGCCAGTTGATAAGAGATGTTTCTATTATTTCTTTATTTTATTTTTTTATCATGTTATGTTTAAATCCAACGTTGTTGGTATTGGGAAGCTTTATCATTCATCTTAATTATAACCCAGAAGAATGTAATATGTCCGGGAAGCATCATGTGAGATTCATTCCCACAGTGGAAATGCAAATTTGATGCTACATTAGAGGTTGTTTCATCATCATTGTAGTTGTCTTTGCTTACTTCTTTATCCCACCTCTGCACAGATGCAGATATGCTTTACTAAATACACCCTTGAATTTGTGTCAGAATCTAAGTGGACTGCATGTATAACATGCATCATTTTGACTTTGGGCTCGTTTGTTTTATGTTGGACTTGTGTGCATGCTTGCAATCTTAATACATATTTTAGAGGATGACAGATTCTTTAACAGTAAAAGCCTTTTAAGAGACTGCAGACGTTTTCCAGTAATTACAATTCCACCTTCAAGACACTGCAGAGGGTTTATATGGTAACTAAGATGAAGAGAAGCTGTGTGTAAGGAGAAAAAAAAAAAAATTAAGCCACTCATTGGGAACAAAATCTTCTCTTCATGCTTTCAATTATGAGACTAAATTCTGTTTATAAATAAAGGTAAAGAAAGGTGAAAAGGGATGAAACGATTCACTCAACTCGTGATATGATACGATTCACGATACTGGGGCTCACGAGACGGTTCTTTCACGATTTATTTTTCAAAAGGAGACAGAAGAAAAATTATGACTGAAAAAGTTTCCTTTAGTTTTTAATGAAAACACCATTGCACCTCTTGGTGCATCTTGGTGAATCTCTTTTGCTCTTAAACTTGTCTGGGCGAAAGCGGCTACAAACCTGCTTGTTATGGTTTGGTTTCGCAGCTGCTATGGTAACACCTGCTCATTACAGTCAACCACCTCTGCTTTACAGCTGCTGACACATTAACCACATTACTGCGTGGTCTGAAATTAACTTTTTGACTGTCCAAGGTGGCGGGTATATGAAATAATTTGCTGGCCAAACATATTTTTTTAACAGCTGAAATATTAAATTGTTTGGTTTTTTTTATCACATACCCATATTTTGCTGTACATTTAATTAGATTAATTAGAAGGCATTATGAGAAGTTGCAAAGTCAATTTAAGAAAATAAACATGCAATGGAAAGTGATTCAGATGGAGCTGCTGCTGCTGGTAAAGCTGTTTGAGGATTAATCTCATATATATATATATATATTTAGCCTTTGTTATGTGTGTATGTGTGACTACCAACTTGAACAAGCACACAGAGCAGACTGAAAATCTCATGCTGCTGTGTATTAATAAGTTGTAAGATGTAGGGATATGTGTGAGGGAATACAGGAAGTATAATTGTTGTCATTTGTTAGCATGTGAAGGTTCATGTGTTGAGCACCTTGTTGGGCTTCTGTATGACCGTCCACTGTCAGGTCACAGTGGTTTCATGTCTTTATTATGAGACGCCTCTGGGCCTTTAGATGTGATCAGTGATGCAATTACTAATAACCTACAGCTTATTATCAGCTGGCTGTAAGAATTGACTGCCAAAGTGGCTGTATCCTGTTTGATGTGTGGAAGTGTGTTTGTGCTCTCTTAACTAAAACACAGAAATAGTCAGTTTCAATTCGATAACATTGTAATCCGCTTTGGATAAATTGTTAAAATACTGACATTATTTTTGCATCAGTGCTCACACTTTGAGATGTCAGAAATGTTCTCAGTGTAGCTAAGAATTACTTGCTACTTGATATCTTATTTTAAAAATCCTTTCAGAAGAAATAAAATTCAGAGGACAGAGAAATGATCAGTTGTAGTAAAAACAAAAAAAAAAAACAGATAACTGTGTTACTGTTCATGACATCAAATATAACTGAAGCACTTTTAAAAGTATCATAGTGTGATCAAACATTAAGTGGCGGGTATTTGTTGGAGTTGCAAAATGTCACAAATTACAGCTGTGTATGATTAGGCTTTTAGCATTACAGGGTTGTTTCGCTCAATTAGGCAGTTACCACATGCGGTATATTCTTCAGATCATGTTTTGTTGTATTATGTGCATTTTGGGCAAAGGGGCTCTATAGCTGTTGTGACAGGAAGGTTTGGACAGGAGAAGAAAAAAATAGCCTTGTTTTTTTTCCATTAACATCTAATACTAATCATTTAATACATTGTCTATGGTCTGATGATAATGCATCTGGGAGCGATTGGCCAATTGTTTAAAGGTTCTGGTGTAGCCAGCAGTTAAGTATAAACTACTGACAGTCAGGACTTGCTTTTCTGCTCATTGCCATTGTTAGCAGTCCTTCTGGCGACTTGATAATTGAGAATGGACTTGCTGTTGAGAAAAGAACATCTAAGGTGGTATCATTTGCTTTACATGAAATTGAAACTGATGTAAAGGTAATACAATTTGGTTATGAGATTGCATTATTGCAGATTGTGTTTAACCCCTTGTTCATTTTAATGTTGAACAATCTGCAGCAAGTGGTGAAATACTCAAATATTTACTCACACAAATGGCCCAGGTCAGTTTTAGGTATTCCAACAGTTTTGATCACATTTTCCACATAAAGTCACAGTCCCAAGAGGGTAAACAGCATTGAATGGTTACACAGGCTTCTCCACTGTATCATCTGAGATGAAGATTGAAGTTGTTGGTTTGTTGGTTAGCAATAAAGTAAGATCCTCAAATACATTTTTCCTTGAGGATCAGTCATTACTACTACATTTTGAAAGCAGGTTCAAAAATCAGCAACTGTAAACGTCTTAAAGGCTATGAACGTATAAAGATGCAAAAACCAAGATAGGGACAAAATAAATATATTTTTCTCCTAAAACTTTGAAATAAAAAAAATAAAAAAAAATTCTCATTGAGTAGTTAGCCTACCAATGTTAACATTAAAGCATTGTTGCACTTCAGTACAGCCTTACAAAACTGCCAGCAAGAATGTAGCTACGTTTTTTGAACGTAATGACAGTTCACTTACTGCACTGTAATGGTATTACCAAAAGTCTTTGTTGTTAATGTATTCTCATTTCTCTCTACCTGTTTAGAAACTGCAATATACTATAAAGGGGAGAAAAAAAAGTTAAATATGTTTTAATGACAGAAATTGAATTCATTGGGTTACAAATAGGACTGGATATGCAGCATTGATCTGTCCAATGTAGACATATTGCTAAATATATCATGTAAAACCCTCAACTTGTGTCTCTATCTCGCTCTCTCTCTTTCAGATACTTGGATTCATTTCCCTGAGCGTCTATCTTTTCAGTCCATCATCCAGTCACTGCAAGGAATCTTCATGTTGTGTTTAAATAAACCACAACACACCAGATAAAAGGTAGGCATGGTTTTTCGTACAATTGCCTTTTCTCTGCTATTTATCCCAACAATTTTAATCTCCGCTAATTGAAGGATACGGGAATGGACTCTGCTGGGAACAGTGACAAGGAGCTTGCACTGTTGTTTCTTTTTTAAATTACACCTGAAACATACTTAAGCTGTTATTGCCAATTAAGTTTAATGACCTCCTTGAGGAAATAAGATAGACATAGGATTTAACGTAGTGTTTTGACCTATATATAGAATCTCACACAAAATACACTCAACAACTGGACCTCTGTTTGAAAATATTCTCTGTCCTGTGTCATTCAGTGATTGTGTGTCAGATGAATTGTAATTGGTTTAGGTAAAAAGTAGCATGTAAGCAAAACATATTGCAAATGCTGTGTTTGTGTGTGTGCGAATGTGTAAGCAATAAAAAAAGTTAGTGAGTGAGTAACAATGTACCCATGTGCCCACCTACCTAATTTAGCATAGTAACAGGAGGTTGAGTGCACTTATCCACATGTGCATGTAAATAAGTGACTGTGCGTGTCTCTGCAGCTGTGTGTATGTCTGATAAGAGCAGAACTGTGCTCAAATGTTTTGGGTTTTTTTTCCTCTTTTTACCGACATATTGGAACAGCTGTAAAAGCATAGCGGCCAGACAGGGTTGCAGGCAGGCAGCGAGGCAGTGCAGTAATACTGCTAGTAATACTCATTAGATGGAGGACAGATGTATATCAGAAAATCAAACAATAAAGAAATCATGACACTAGCTGCCTGAATTTAAAGTATTGCAACATGATATAAAAGGGTTTCAACACTTTCTGTAATAGCAAGATCTCTGTACTACAGTTAGCAATAATGACCTTTTAAGCTTTATTTGATAGATATGGGGATGCAAACAAACATTATACAGATGTTGAGATCTCTGTGTTAAGTTATTTTACAAGGCTGCGATTATGTGCCTGACCTCATGTGTAAGTGCCAATTGTTATTCAGCGTTATGCTCAATTTTATGTCAGAGGAATTGACCAGGTTCTGGCACACATTTCAACTCTATAAATCACAAGATTTTTTTTAACTAAGGCAGAAGAGAAACAATATTGAAGAGAGTGGAGAATATGGTGTGGCCTGACCCTTCAGACCACTAGGCACAAAGGCTCAGGCTAATCAATGACCCACTGAACCTATAGTCATACTACAGTCCAGTAGCTTTGGTCTGGTTCAGGTTGTTTAACATATGTTAAACAGCCTTTCAACCACTTAATCTAATAATACTGTGTATATAATACTATGTCTTCAGGGGCAGCGAAAACAATTGACAAGCTTGATCCCGATATCTTGATTTAAAAGACCGAGCAATGATTCAACAAGCCACAGTTCCTCAGGATTGATGGGTGGATAGATAGATTTGCACACACTTACAGAATATGTAACAATGTAAGGTGATATGAAGATGTTTTATGCACAGTGTGTGCAGGGCTTTTGTTTTAGATAAGTCACTAAAAAAGTAAACCATGTCAGTTTGTCGTTCTATTCAGTTGAGCAGCAAGATGCACATTAGCTACTTTGATTGACACCCACTATCCTGAATTATGACTTTTGTAAATGCTAAAACCATACATTAGGAGGCCCTATTCAAAATTCTTAAAGACGTAATTGAAGATTCATGCCTTTAAGGACCTGCTCCTTTGGACTTTTGATCGTCACAATAACTGCAGGCAAAATGATGATCGAGCTCTGGTATGACTCTGTCTTCTTTTATGCTGAACTGAACTGGAGTCAGAAGAGGTCTTATGATGTGTGATTTTGCTACAAAAGCTCTCTCCAGTCAACATATTACAGCATATTAACTCAGGCTGACACACCATTATAGAAGTGGTTTGAAAAACGATTTCATTGCAGACCAATTTGTATCATTATGTCTTTTTTCTTTTTGCTTGTAGCCTTCCTGTCCTTCTTGATAGCGTTTTATTTTTTGTCAGGAAAAATGTCTGCCATGAGCAGTTTGAGAGGCAAGGCAGGTATTTTTTTTTTTATAAAGTACATTTCAGCAACAAGGCAATTTAAAGTGCTTCACTCAAGACATCACGTTAATCATGACAAATGAAAAAAGGAGGAAAAAACTGAAAGACCCTAAAACAAACTACCACAGAGAAGAGTAAAAGTAACGACTGAAACTTTAAAAACACATTACATAGTATAACCGTGTTTCAACCTCGGAGAATGGCAGAAAGGTAGATCAAACTTCAGATGAGGCATGTCAGATATTACGTCAACTATTTCAAGAGTTTTTAATGTCAACAAATATATGGCTTACTTCTTATCTTCCTCAGAGTTTGAAGATTACTCAACATATCTCCTTTGAACAAGTGATATCTGTTACAACGCAGTCCATTTTTCCCCCGTGCAATCTTTTAAGATCTTTTAAGATTGCACATTTGATTCAAATAAAGCATGCTGTGTCATATCAGAGAGGGTCCAGCTTATCTAAGATTACTTATCTCAACGACTGAGGAGGATTGATTTTTCAAGAATTCAATATTTAAAGTCCACAAATGTAGACCTTGAAATGCAAGAGTTCATAGAGCCTAGAAAGGCTGGGATAGTTCACGGTGATTCCTTTGTGTATGTGAGCTGTATGTATGTGTGTGGGTGGGTGATTGTGTAAAGCGTGCCCTTTGGAAAGTCCTTTTACAAAAAAAAAAAAATGTTGGCGAACAATTGTCAGCCTTCCTAGAAATCTTACTGTTCTTCCAAAGAAACTCAGTTCTGTTGTGTTGGTGCACATCTCTTAGTCTTGTTTTCTTGTAATTTTAATGTTTTCAAAGAAGCATTTTTTGTGATCTCATGTCATTCTATATACCCATGCTTTGCTTCAGAGCATTTCTTCCAGATAAATACTTGTATGCACAAGCACTATGTTGTGTTCCTTTTTTTTGACACAGGTGCTAGATCAACGTATAATTAAAGAAGTGTTGTTTTTTTAATGAATAAGTTGACATCTGGCCTGTTTCTGACATTTTTTAATTACATTGGAAAAAGCATCCACACAGCATTTTCCCCCCAGATTGGTACACTCTGTTTTTTCTGTGGAAGTTTTCAGACATCAAAAGGTTTTTTCAAGGCGCACCAAGATTATAGACCTCAATATTTCTTATGTCTGTTCATTATTTTCCTCTGTACATAGAAGATATTGGCAGTAGAATTAGTGCGTAGATGCCAAACTGAAATCCCAAATTATCAATGAATATTATTTACCAGTTGTTGGCAAAGTGAATTGTAGAGCAATGGAAAGGCATTTTAGCATTTCTCCAAGTTTGCCTAGTCATCCTTTGCACCTGATAGTGGATGTAAAAAGCCACGAAGAGGTACTTTTGCTTCTGGACTGACACCAATTACACTAGTTCAGGGTCTGCAGCTCGGCTAACAGTCCGTTCATGTCATATTAATGCTTTCAACATGGGATGAGAATCTTCAAGCTACAACACTTAAACAACGTCAACAAAGCTTTGCAAAATGTGCTTTTATTTGGTCAACAGTGTAAACCATAAACAAACACATCACATACTGAATTAAATATTCTTTACTCTTTTTTTTTTTTAAGTTTTCATGTGCCATAACTTAACACCTCATTATTTTTATCAGCTCTTAACTCTTAGTGTGTCTTTGCATACCGGTATATTTGTCAGTTTGCATGCTGTGATCTTATAATGATTCTACAGTCATTGAAAATGCACTCTATGCTCTCTAAATGTGCAACCCCCCCAAAAAAGACTTTTTAAAAGTTGACTCAGCGACCGAATACATGAATGCATTAGGAGATATTCATGAATTATAAATCTTCTTCTCCCTCTATCATCATACTCACATGACTTTAAAATACATGTAAAGAAGAACACATCTATTCTATACAAAAATACATGATCAGAATGAAAATGGAAGAACATAGAAAAATATAATTCACACGATAGCCATGACTTTTATTGAAGTATGTTTCCTGTAAAGAATAAATCCAAAGTTCTAAAACTTTGTGCAAAAACAGCAATACACATCCATGCTTATTGTTGTTGCCACTTGGTTGTTTACAAAGCTCAAAACCTATCTAAATATATTATCTCAACTCTTCATCTGGGTCTTGTCAGGGACGTAAACAATCTTACAGCTTAAGCTACACACAAATCAAAGTAAACATTGATTATAGATTCAGATGCATCTTCCCTGTGCCGTCTCATCTTGTTTCACTGGTGAATCTAAATACAGTGAACTTACACAAAGGTATTTACTTGTGCTTTAGTGAGTGTGCATAAACAAAAGAATTTGAAACTGTGGGTAGTTATTTCTGTACAATTGGATCACAGTGGTAGTGGACAGTTGTAAGCGTAAGTATATGAGCACAAGACAGAAGAAAAGTTGGTAATATTGTGTGTATGACTCCAGTTAATTACTGCTGTTTGTGAAATAATGGAAGTAAAAACGAGTGAATAGGACAGTGCAAGGAAAAAATAAATAAATCCAAACCAAACAACTTTTATAGTTCACTTACTTCCCCAATACATGGAACAGTATGCTGTTATTAGCTGATAAACTCATTCAAGAAATTTTCTTTTTTACAATTAAACTCACTCACTTTTTACTTTTTTACTCACTTTTTTTTATTTTAAGTTTCATCTCTAAAACCTTAGAAATATAAGAAAACTCTCCAAACAATTATTCATCTATGTGATACAATGTTGTGTGGTCATTTGCCTCCAACTTGACCATGTCACAGCTAAAAAAAAGTCTTGTTGTTAAACAGTACAATTTAATTTATTATAACTAAATTAAATGTTGAGTTCTGTAGACCATCCAAAATTTAAATCATTTCATGGCAAGGCAGTTCCAATTTAATAAGAAAACACAGGAACTAAGTGACTGAGTGAGGTTCAGCTTGGGATGAAAGAGAAAATGTTATCATTGGTGTCACACTGAAATTGTTATGTCCTGTCCAGTGAAAGATGATCTCCTTTATTTTTATCCTCTTGTCAAAGACATCAAGTACACAAACTATGTTGGAGAATTATTTTCTCAGACTGTTAATTTACCCTGAAGCATGATCTATCTGCAGCTGGATTCTTCACCACAGCTGGTTCAAGGGCAACATCTTGATAAAATGAGATCATCCATGAAAATATGACTTTTATAGGCGTAGGCTATAAGGGCTAATTAAACAGGCTTATTTAATGTGAGCGTTAATGAATAGTTACTGGACCGGGAGGCTGAAAACATGTCACACACACTAGGTCTCTGAAAATGAAATGTTCTCTTTGTTCGGGGTAAGAGATATCAAACAGACAACTACAAGATAAGGCAGATTAACACTTAACCAACTGGGAACACACAAAGGCCCTGACTTGATAAGATAACTCTGTGTCTTGACAGAAAACAGAGAATGATTCAATGATTTTGTTGCTCTGACAACATTTGTAAATCAACTTTGTATAATTAACTTACATTGCCACTTTTGTGTTATCATCAGTTTGTTTGAGATTGTTTTGTCACTATGAGCGTGAACCAGACAACACCAGCCCTCATGCTATCTCTGGATGAGTTTGTTGATGTCACCGCTGTCACTACTCTGTCTGACAGCCATAATGCCAGAAGACTATGGGTTCAATAAATGGCTTGTTGAAGAGAACAATGCGCCGGATATCATCGCCTCATTGAAGCTGCTGTTAGATGGAGCATGGTTACAGATGATCCGCTCCGACAGATGTGTCTTTATTTCTCTGTTATTAGGACTTCTGTCTGACATATTGCATAGGTCATGATACACAGACAGTTGCGGAACAAGATTACCCTCCATTTTGGGGATTATTAATGGCCAAAGGTCCCATTCCCTATATGGCAAAAGCAACAGTGACAATGCTACAACTTTAAGTAAGGTGAAGAGATTTTCAAGAGCAAAAGTTAGTGTGTCCTTAAAAAATAAATAAAAAAAATAAAAAGTTTTTAGGCTCTACACTTTTTGTCTGGGCGGCTGAAGAGACATACTGTATGACTATCGCTCACCATCAGCATGATGCCCACTGGTGTGAATGTAGGGGAAGAAGCTGGACAGCAGATGTAATAATTTTGAGATTCATAGTGTTGAATAATGATGAGTCCAAATGAGAAAGTGTTTGTGAAAAAAGTTATGACTAATAGGTGGCAAGGCTTACCGCAAATGTTTGCAGTTTTAAAAAATGTTTTTTAAAGGCCCTTTTCACATGAGAGAGAGCCACACAGGACACAAACCTCAACATGTTTGACCTCAACACCTGTTCACCAAGTTCAGATTTCAAATTTAGTGTGTACTGGCTTCTATTTAAAATGCTGCATCATGACACAACTTGCCCCCAGTTCCTATCCTGATGTGTCCCTGTCTTCCCCCACTGGGCATGACCTTCACTCAATGCCGTCTGAAGTTGCATCCTGTGTTTCTCTTTTGTGCCTTCTCACAGGTTTGAATACACAACATGCTAAAACGCACCATGACGAAGGTAAATAACTTAATAGATTTCCCAACCGGGGACCCTGGATGAATGGAAAATCTAAATATTTCATTGAAGCTGAGAGCTATGACAGCCATGTAATTCCCTAAGCTGCCTCTGAAAGCCATAATATTCATATTCCTTCATAGCAATAAAACCATATTACCATATGAAGGCCATAGGATAATATTATTATCAGCCAGCTCTGTGTGTGTGCCTCTCCAGTGGCAGGGATCAGTTCAAAGCACAGCCCAAAGCATGGGTGTATGTGTGTGAGAAGGGTATAGTGTGTGCATGTGTGTAGTTGGATCTGTGACTGAGTGTGTGTGTGTGTGTGTGTGATCAACTCCCTGAAGCGACAGCTGCACGCCGAGTTCTTGAATGGAGAAAGCTTCTCTGTGATGACTACCAAGTGGCACAAACGTCTCCTCAATCTCTTTTCTCCTGTCCTTTCTTATTTCTTCTTCTTTATCTGTTGTCTCCTTTTTTTTTTCTGTGATTGTACGCTGATGATATTCTTATTAATTCTTGTGATTTGTTAGTCTTATTCTTCAACCCGCTTCACACACCCTTTGCATCCTTTATACTCATGCCACCCTTTTCATTAAAACTACTTTATTCCTAACACAGAATCACAAAGACAGTAAAAGAGACGCATCCGTTAACCATCCATTTTCAGGATTAAAAAACAAAAACAAAACTGAGATCAATGAGACAAGAATGGAGAAAAAAGTGTTGAAAAAAAAATGAAAAAAAGGGTGAGAATTAAAATGGCAAAATACAAGTTGACCAAGAAAACAAACAAAAAGCTCTAATAAGAACTTGTTAAGGAGAATAAGCGGTAGTTAAACTACAGGGAAATGTGATGAAATTGGTGAAGCGTTTGGCGTCAGAACCCCATTAGCTACAGCAGCAAGTATTTGGAGAGACCTTGCTATATAAGACAAAGTGTGAGTGTGTGGCATTGAGGCAGAGCTATATGGATAGAGTGTGAGGGAGTGAACGCGTGCGCCAGTGAACCTCATGGCCCGTTGGCTAGTGAACATCAAGGCCATGGAATCAGAGACCTGTTCGTGTTAGGTTCAAACATAATGGAGCACTTGTATAAAGGTGAAAGAAAAAGCTGCAAGTCAGATCACTGCTGTCTGTGTCGTCTCTTACGTTCCTGTGCCTTTATTGAAATCTGCATGCTTACATCTTGCAGTCATCTCTTTAGCGTTGATCATTTTTCAAGGTCGACTTGGCTTTGCGTGTTCGAGCATATCAAACAGCTGATGATCAAACATCTTTCTATTCCCATGGCTGCCTTGGTTGCTCTTACAGTCCTGTCATGTTGCTGCCTTTGTCATTGGTTTGCAACTTCTCTGAGTAATGAGTATTTCTTTGCTTTTTTTGTTTTTACATTTAAATTAGGGAAATATGAACAGAAACCCCTGCCACCTTGTTTGACTTTGTAACACTACAAAAAGTAAAATAGAAGAGAATAACAATGATAATGAGCAGCTTGAGGTTGTGGTTACTGATAATTTTATTGCAAACAAAAAGGCTTGCCGGCACTTATTGTTGTACGTGATAAGTCTTCAGTAGAAAATCCACAAAAAGTTAAGAATACAAAAGTACAGAAGGGGACCAAGTCTACATGCCCACATGCAGCTGGTTTTGAGAATTTACATGGGGGCTGTTTGTGTATAATTCTCTTTGGGAACATTTTTACTGGATCATGTTTAAATTGCAATTGCAATTACATCATTTTCATTCTCTGTAAAAACAGGTCACATGTAAAGTAAATAATTTAACCAGGTTACAATGGATGGCTTTTTCTTATTACTGCATAAAACCTAATCAGACCATAACCAGCATTATTATGCTAACAGACATGTTGAGTTGGCATTTATTCCAAGACTGTTTTTGCCATTAAAAAAAAGACATTCTTGGGGCGCCGATAGCGCAGCGGCAGCGTGCGCGCGCGTACCATGTTGCGAGGCTTTGCTCCTTGCGCGGGCGGCCCGGGTTCGCGTCCGGCCTGTGGCCACTTTCCCGCATGTCTCTCCCCACTCTCTCCCCCTTTCCGACTCTATCCACTGTCCTCTGACTCTATCAATAGAGGCAAAAAGGCCAAAAATAAAAATCTTAAAAAAAATAAATAAATAAAATAAAAAAAAAGACATTCTTGTTATATAGAAAAATAGATCTTGATGTAGGCCTATAAGTGCACATTAACAACACAGCTAGCATTAGCATTACCTGATAGGGAACATTTGCTAACTCATCACTGATATTTTGTTACACCTCTTGCACAAAATTGCAAATATCAGCTCCAATAATCCAAGATGGCAATAGCTAAATAAGGTAAACTTGTTAATAGATAAACTTGTCCACAAACCAATGAATAATACACTGTCAGTGGTAGACAATAAATATTAAAAAAAAAACATGCTTTCACTGATAGGACAGTTGAAAAGAGTAAGTATTGGGTGGAGGAGATAGGAAAACATGCATCCCATGGTAGAATTGTTGGGTTAATCCCCGGGCAACCGTGTAAATGTTTTTTTGCCTCTTTATATAGGGCTGACAGGTGTAATTAAAAAGGCTTTTCATGCCTTTATTTAGAAACAAGAAAGTAGATACAGTTAGAAAGTGGGAAGAGAGTGTCTGGAAAATGATTTGGGGGCGGAATAATGGAGGCGGCAGTAGCTCAGCCCACAGGGACTTGGGTTGGGAACCGAAGGGCTGCCGGTTCAAGTCCTGATGCGGACCAAAAAAGTTTGTTTGGTGCCACTTCTCTAGTACTGGGGTGCCTGTGGGCTGCCACTGCACTCTGACATCACAGCTCAGCTGTGATATAGGCCTGTGTGTGAGAAGCATGTCTCTAAAATAACAGAGTCCGTCCATCCACCCATTTCGTACTGGTTCCAGGATGTGAGTCCTACTATATCTAGCCTGTACCTCTTGACCTCCTGCACAAGATCCGGCTCCTTCCCTCTCAGTGCGGTAATATTCCATGTCCCAACAGCCAGAAGCTGTGTCCGAGGATCGGGTCGCAGAGGCCCCTGCCGTCGAGTGCCACACTGCCTCAGACTCCTCTGTGGGTGATGAGTCCACATGAGGACGGGCCTGCGTCGTTCGTTCGGGCTGGGTCTGGCTGAGCCCCATGGGCAAAGGCCCAGCCACCAGGTGCTTTCCTAAGGGCTCCAACCCCAGACATGGCTACAGGGTGGGGTCCCGCCTGTGCCATACCGGGCGGCGACTCTGTAAATAACAGAGTGTGAACCAAAATTTCCCCCTTGCCCCTCAGGGCTTAATATAGTACGGTATATTAAATTTGAAAAAATGGCAATAAAGGAGCCTCGGGTCGGGTTCGAACCCAGGCCAACCACTTGAAGGGCTGTAGCCTCTGTATGTGGGGCGCAAACACCTACCACGAGGCTACCTATGCCGCTTGCACAACTGTTTTATTGGAAAAGTATGGTGTATTAAAACTTAAAAGTTAGAGCAGGTTAATGAAGAAAGTTAAAGGCTTGATGAGTACAACTGTTTCCTTATAAGAGCTTTTTGATTTTGGATTAAGGCTTTGGAAAACAAACAGATGGACATACAGTCATACAAAAGGTTGGAACTAGACACAATAGGAGCAGCTTCATAATCAGTACAAAAATAGAAATGTTGATGCTCTGAGCTAATAATTCTATCACACAGCACTGGTGGGAGTGATATGGAGGCTGTAAAGGGGGACAGGAAGTTGTGTATCAGGGCAGAAAAAGAAGAACAATGCAAGAGAGATGAGAAAGAACAATATGAGATAGGTGTAACATTTATGATGTATTAAATGTAACTACAGGTTGATGTTTTACTATTACTGCTGACATGATTGGCACAGTACGCTGTGCTAGCATAGATTGCAGCAGAGATGTTTTTATGAATGTGCATGTTCAGTAGTTAATATTACTGTAAACCAAAAGGCCGTAGTTAGTGTGACAATAAAGTGCAGTGTGACATGCAATTGATGCACTGTGCTAGCAGCCAAAATCACCTCATTATCTGCTGTACTGACAGGGAGAGGACAAAGTGTTAGAAAGAACATACAGAGAGGAGCAGAGAGAAATAACGCGGATGACAAAGACACAAAAGGAGAGCAAGATTAATAGATAGATTAATAGAAAGAAACTGAATTGGAGACTGAGTGTGGAATGGAAGCGAGAGAAGCAAATCGAGAGAGGACAGAAGAGCTTCAGAGTCATGTAACAAAAGAGCCATAAGCAAATGCACGTTTCCCCTCAGCGCTCACATCCTTGAAAGATAGCATCTTTGTTGCTGTGTGACGCGTGTGTGTCTTTGTGCGTGTATGCTGAATGCTTTGAAAGCTATTGGTTGTGGTTTGGTGAATCGGCAGAGCGGCCTTGTCACAAAAAAAAAAGGGGCAAAACGATGTATCGATATGAGTTTGTGCGATCCGATATTGCTTACTTAAAAGATCACTGTAGCTAAAACCAAGATTGGTTGAATTCAATTCAATTTACCAGATATTACAAGAGTCTCTAAGAGCTTTAAATGCCTTAAAAATTGAGAGAAGGAAAGCGAAAGTTTGCGAAAGAGCAACAAATGGCACGACCGTGAAAAACCTTTCGATAATAGGGAAAAATAAAAAGAAATGACCAGGGAAAGAGCAGTGATGCAGTAACATCACTTGCGGTATAATTTTGTTTTTCTGACCTTACAGCTGGCCACAGGTCACTTTCAATTTTCATTTTTCAGAGTTAGTCAGTGGTAATCACAACTCTGCGGAGGCTATCTTACATGACCTTGTCACAAAAAAAACTAAGTGATCAACTGTACGCTGCTAATTTACATAGCTTGCCAAAATCCTTGTATTTCTGGCGGACAGAATAACACATTAAGTCTTTCCTCAAATTCCTCTGTAAAACAAAGTGTGCATTGGGCTGTGAAATTACTAGTTTTCTAAGCCACTTGTCTTATGTTTGCTTTGTTTCTGCCAGTGTAAATTAGTTCTTTTTTTTTGGTGGCACCTCTTTAGCTTCGTCCTCACTGCTGGAGGCTCATAACAAAGGGTCTGACTGTATGTGTATTCTTACGAACTGCCACGATTCTGACATCGTGGTTTAATATGATATGATAAATACGTCTGAGTGGAGAAAAAGGCAGTCACACATTATTAGGCACTCCCCCAATCCAGGTGGTAGTGATCCTTGTAATTGTTTACCAACCATTACTACTAAATGACTATACCACAACATCCAGAAGAAGAGGAGTAATATCGTGAAAGGTCATGGCGGAGCTAGAAGACCAGTTAACCTTCTTACGGCAGTTGCGTGGGGACATTTCTGGTTTAGAGTGCGGTAGATCTTTGGAAACATGATAAAAATCACATATTAGATGGGATCCCCCAATTGTTGTTTTTTTTTTTTTCAACAACATGGGTTGCCACATGTTTCACACTCTGCCTAATGTATTTTCATAGGAAATCTGACGCATTGATATTAAACTGTATCGATGAATACACAGCCTTTAACTCCAAAGTGATGCAGTGTCAGAAGTACATTTTTTAAAAGTGCCTGTATTCAGATAGGAGCAGATGAAAATAAAACAAAGTTCAAAGAGATTCATTAGCAAACAGAAAAAAGGGTGACTTTTTCTGCCTCAATTCAAATAAAAAGCTCATATGTTTAAGCAATCATCATAGGAACAATTCAACTCGTGCAACACATTTAAGATAATTTAACAAAACAAAACAAAACAAAAAAACTTTCATGAATCTAGATTATTTTACCTTCATTTGACCAGGAAGTCCCTCATGATATGGTATGATATGATTGATATCTTATTTGAAGGAGGCCAGGTAAAGACAGCACCGCAGTATACAGTATAAAATTACAATAAAACACACGTCAAAAATCACAGCTGCTAAACACACACGAGAAAGACGATATCCAGATCAAATGTGGCAATAGCATTTCTCAGTTATGCAGACTTTTTAGGAGGGCCTTGGATTTTTCCGAAGGGATAAACTGTCAATTTAAATGTTAAATATCTGCACACTATGCCAAGTCCAAGCAAAGGATGAAAATTCATTTTTTCCAGACCAGTGCAAACCTTTGAAAGCTTTTGACAAAGCCAATTGGTGGAACTTAGCTGGAAGCTGCAAGGGGTCTGATTCAGAAAATTACATATTTATGATGAGAGTTTACTCAGCTCAGCATAAAAATGTCATAAACGTGGGATTATGTCCACTTAGACCAAGGGATGGCTAGCCTACAAATTTCAAAAAGCGAATGGCAATGAGGAGGACTGTCCGTGAGTTATGAATCAAAGCATAGTATGGAACAAAGAATCTAAATGGTGGCAAGCACAAGACACAACATGCATAGACACATCTATTGTCTAGAAGAAAAAAAAAAGTATCCTGCACAAGATTTTCTTGGCTAACATGCTATGATGGCATAATTAAATCCCCCTTTGTGTGAAGAGATGTGTTTTACTGAAAGATTGGGAACGAGTCCTAGAAAAGGTCAAGTTGGAATAAGGAAGTCAGCTCTCTGAAAGATATATCACCCTGTTTCTGAGGTTAGAACTGAGGCAGCTGCTCCTCTGCCAAGAAGCTCCATTGATTTCAAAAGGGGAGCAGCACACCTCCCAGGCTATAATAATACTGCTCCCCAAAGAGAAAATGTCTGCTCTCTTGTCCTCCTACACAAGAAGGTCAGGGTCAGCTACAGAACAGCACGGCCAGAACCAACAGGGATTGACTGTCTTGTTTGAGGAAACTTTGGCGGGGCACAACATTGCTGCCCCTTGTCCATCATCTTGTATGGCAGTTGATGTCCTTTGTGATTTATGGTGTTATGATCAGGGTGCAAGGTAAATTCCCCAAAGGGTTAGTAAAGACATAATTCATTAAACCTGGTTAAATACTTAAATCACATTTCACAGGATATTCCAGTGATTTATGCAATGCTCTGTTGGTGACTTAAAGAGCCTGCTGCAAAATTCCATCACATGTTAGTTTTAGCATCATGACACAGCAAAATATGATTTAACCCATGTGATGGGGGACTCTGGAGATAGCCTGGGTCTTCTTTTAGGGGTCCTCCAGATTATGTAGAAAGGTACAATTAGACAGAAGCCCATATTTTTTGAAACGTGCTCATGTAAAAGTTATCTCTCTAAGCTGAAGTCCTGGCTGCATATTAGGGTTGTTGTTTAGTTTGAAAGGACAATTAGATGCAACGTGTATCTTGGAAAAAATACAAAGTGTGCTTCACAACATTGTTACTGTACTTTTTTTTTTTCACCACAAATGCATGCAGTCTCTCGTCTCCACATTCAACCTCTGAGACAGAAAAAAAAAGACTCCACATTCATTACTTGCGAGTTCTCCGAACCAATCTTGCACTTTCTCACAGCCCCCATACACACACTCTCACAACACCCCCTCAACCATAACACACACACACACACACACACACACACACACACACAGATATTCTTCCCACCTCTTCACTGTTACCATCCGTGTGTCATTGGCTGTTGCTAAGTTACAGGCCCCCACCAAATTTTAATGCAGCCAATAAAATCTTTGCCTTAACCACTTTTTTTTTTTTAATGAAACTACATTCTGTACGAGCACCTTTTTTTTCTGCTCCGAGTTAAAATTTTCATTTTTTTTAATAATGGCCTGCACCTGTCTCTTCACTTACTTCAATGACTTTTTTGTTTTTTGTTTTTTTAAATCCATCTAGTGTTTTGGCCATAGTGAGGTATCAATATAGAGAGAGTAGGACAAGAATACACATATGTATATCAAGTTTGGTTTTGCTTTACTTAAATGTCACATACTGTTTATGAGACACTCAAAACTGTTCAATGTCACCGTCTTCACAGGACAATACCAAGACTGAGCTGCAGCACAGCGTGTACACTTAAAGCCAAACACATGGACAGAGTATATACACACACGTGTGCACTTACTAACACACTGAAATCTAATTCGAATGAACTTTGAGTGTGTATGTTTGTACTGTACAGTATGTTTGTGTGTGCAACAGACGGATGATTCTGCTTTCGAGGTCCTTAATAACACTGTGTTCTAACTGCAGAAAGACACGCACGCACACACACACACACACACACACAAACACACACATATACACACAACCAGTGTACTGTATGCGTTAAAACAGTTGCTTTTATGCAAATCTAAGGGAGGCAAATATGACAAGCCCTCAGAAAGCACATGTGCACAAGTCCTTACAAACGTGTTCATGCTTTCACACAGATACAGTCAATTATACACATAAGGCACTCCACAGTGGTTCTGCAAGGAAGCTGACAGGGTAATCCATCTCCATTGTGAGGTGCAGTGTACTCTGGGAAAGCAGGCTGGACACGGCATAAGTATGGGGCCAGAACACGCACGACGCACACGCATACACGCGCACACACACGCACAAATGCAGGGACAGGGATGAATTGCTGCTACTGAGTGCAAAGATCACATCAGTGCATTATTTCCAATTATAATGTAATGAATGATAGCACACAGAAGTAGGCTGAAGGTGATACTGCAACAATACATCAACTATGGCTGTGAAAAAAAGAGCAACATATCAGTATTTAGGGTCTATACATCTGATTTATTCTGTGTTGAATGCAGAATTTAAGAGATTTTAGTCGATTTCACTCTGAATTGATGCTGGTTGTAAAAGCATCTACATGCTGTAGAATACCAGTACGAAAACGGTCTAAAAACCACACCTCTCCAAATCAACTATTCCTTGCAATTTGATCCAACTTTATATGCAAATGCCACCATTTCTCACAGAGAGAAAACTTTGCTAAATATCTCCTGTTTAAGGTTGCATTTGGACACACTCCTCATGACTGCCATCTGTTATTTTGTTTGTTGGTAATGTAAGAACTCAGACCATCCAGCAAAACGTGATTTTATTTCCAAGGTACTGAAATTATAGGATGTTATTGTCTTCACTTCACGTGTATACTGTACAAGGCATATACTGCGTAAACTGTACCATATGGACATTATGGTAATAGTTTAGTTTAGTTTATTAGTTTATTTGTCAGGGACAATGTACAAAATACATTAATCTTTCGAAAATATGCTTTGTACCAGATTTAGCGAATGCTAGTTTCCATCTGCTGTCCCCGGGCAGGTGCACACAGGATTAAAACATGACATTACAAATAACTGTCAGTAGCACAAAACAAATACATGCAGTAGTCATTTAAAAGCAGTAGTCATTTAAAACTAATCAGATGGTTTCTTTTCCAGGAAACCATCACAGCCTAAAAACTGTTAATTAATTAATATTTTTTTACGTTTTTTACTATGTTAATTAATATTAACACAGTAAAAAACTTTAGCAACAAAATTACATGCGTAAAATTTAAGTGCGCTGATGCTGACACAGCTGATTATTGAGAAGGTGTTTCTTTAGGTTTCTAGAGAAGTTATTAAGATCCACAGACAGCTTCAGACTATCAGGAAGTTGATTCCATTGTTGAATAGATTTAAATGAAAAGGCTGTCTGTGCAAATGCAGAGGACCTCTTTGGGACGGCACAGTTTCTGCGAGTGGTGGAGCGGGATGTTCGGGTCGTTTGTTCAGAATAAAGTTTTATGAATTCTTTCATTGAGGGTGGAGCAGTATTGTTAACAATTTTGAAAACGGTTCTTAGATTTGTATATTGAATTACATTGTCAAAACTTAATACGTTATATTTATTGAGAATATTGCAGTGATGATGGCGAAGGGCTTTTCTATCAAGCACCTTTAATGCCTGATTGTAGACAGATCTGAGTTGTTTGATTGTGGTCTCATTGGCCTGAGACCAACAGGACAAACAGTAGGTGATGTGTGAAGAGATCATGGCATTGAGATACATGAAAGATGCTTCAGTAGTCAAGCTATTCCTAATGTGTCTAAAGGTGGAGATATTATATTTAATGGAGTTGCACATTCTTTTAATGTGTTTTTTAAAGCTCAGAGTTTGGTCCAAATGGACACCTAGATATTTTATCTCTGTCACAATGTTAATTTTTTGTCCATTAATATAGATGTTAGGCATATCTTTGGCTTTATTGGACTTAGTGAAATACATTCCAACTGTTTTTTTAATATTTAAGGTCAAGCAAGAAGATTTAAGCCAGTTACTTATTTTGTCCATGGCTGAGGACAATTTAGTGGCTACTTGCTCCATGTCCTTCCCATGTACAAAGATGACAGCATCATCTGCATACATAATGATGTCTATGTCTTTGCACACAGCCGGAAGATCGTTGATGTAAATGCTGAACAACAAGGGTCCCAGGATTGATCCTTGTGGGACCCCAGTTGTGCAGGGCTTCAGTGAGGACAATGCGTTATTTACCCTCACACACTGCATCCGATTTGAGAGATATGATTGTATCCATTGCAATGTCTCCATGGACAGATTATACTTAGAAAGTTTGGACAGGAGGACACAGTGGTTTACCGTGTCAAAGGCTTTTCGCAAGTCCAAAAACACAGCACCCACCGTGCCCCCTCTGTCCAAGCTGGCCTTTATGTTTTCTATCAGGTAGCAGCAGGCTGCATCAGTGGAATGGTTACGTCTAAAACCAAACTGCATTGAATGCAAAAAGTTATTGCAATTTAGGTGATCGGTTAGCTGCTCTACGATTGCTTTTTCAAGAATTTTGGATGCCACAGGCAATATACTAATAGGCCTGTAGTTGCTTGTTTCATTTTTGCTTCCAGATTTGTAAATTGGGGTTATGACTGCTGTTTTTAAGACACTGGGGAATACACTCTCATCAATAGATTTATTTACAATATGAGTTATAGCTGGTGTTAAAATCTCCCTGTGTTTTTTAATGATAGAGCTGTCAAGTCCCCAGAAATCTTTAGCTTTTGAGTTAGATAAGGACTGTATTATTTTATCTGTTTTAGAATATTCAATGTGTTTGAAACACAAAACCTCAAGAGTGGAGGGCTGAGGTGGTGAGCAAGGGTAAAGCAGTCCAGGAGTGTGTTGGATAATTTCATTCACTGAATCAATAAAATAATCATTAAAATAATTTGAAACTGTTAGACCATCCTTGTGGTATTCATCATCTATTTTTAGCTCTATTATTCCACTTTTAGTTTGCATCTTTCCAGTTAGTTTGTCTATAGTTTGCCAAAGTTGTTTAGAATTGCCTTTTGCTTGTTTGATTAAATTCATAAAAAATATTGCTTTTGTTTGTCTTAAATGTTGGGTAACTTTATTTCGAAGTCCATTATAGATCAGGCGATCAGTTTTAAATCCCGTTTTAAGGGATTTTTTTAATGCTGAATCTCTAGTTCTCATCAATTTCCATAGATTATCATTTAACCAAGGTAGAGGGATTTTGCCTTTAGGCTTTACCTTTTTCACTTTAGAATGTTTAGAAACAAGCTGTTGAAACATATTTATCAGGTCACTAGAAGCTGCATTGCTGTCTTTATCATTTACCATTTGGGACCAATTTACCTTTCTTATTTCATTATCAAACATCTCGATATCTTTCCTGGGGATATAGGATACAGATTCATTAGAGTCAACCATATGTAAATTTCGGTAGCGCGCTTTTGACAGTTTCCTTGAAACTAATGTTAAATTATGATCAGAAAGACCTGTTATTAAATTGTAAACTTTACCAATACGGTCAGCTTTGTTTGAAAAGACTAGGTCTATGAGTGTTTGAGAAGTCTTAGTGATCCGAGTTGCTTTTTCAATCATTTGTGTAAAATTGCACTTTTGAGTAATCTCCTTTAGTTTTTTTCTACCATGTTTATCGAGCCAGTTTATATTAAAATCCCCCATGAGAAGTATTTCTTTAGCATCACATTTTTTAAGGATGTCAGTTAAATGATCAAAAAATACATTATTTGATGTCGGAGGCCTGTACAAAATAAGAACAGCAAATGACATTTCCGGGGAAAGCCTAATTTTTATCCCCACACATTCCAGAGCATCTCCCACTGATTCCATTTGTAAACACTGAAAACTGTCCTTGACATAGATCATTACTCCGCCCCCTTTGCCATGTCCGCGGTCACGCCTGTAAATATTGTAACCTGGAATATGAACAGCACTATTTGAGGTTGTGGGTTTTAGCCAAGTCTCAGAAAGACACAAGAAGTCAAGGTTGGAATGTGTCAGCAACTGTTCAAGTTGTTCAGATTTTGATACAGCACTTCTTATATTTAGGTGTCCCCCAAATACACCTTTAGGTTTAACCTTTGGGTCCCAGAGTACTTTGGCGTGGTTAACAGTCTGAAATAGTCTGTATCTCTGTTGTTTGGTGACGGCGTTTGGGTGACACGGTATGATTGGATGAGACGAGCGCACCAAGTCACGTGCTGCTCCAACTTTCTCCACAGCACCACTCCGTTTGTTTATCCCAGTGTCCGGAGAAAGTACATCTGTGCGTGGTGTCTGTGCAAAAGCACCCGACAGGATCTCATTACGCAATGTCTCGGTACCGTCAGGGTAAGGCGCATCTAACTTTACCGAAGGAGAAAGTTGCGATGTAACAAGTCTATCCTCCACTGTGCCTAGTGTAGATGGCAAGCAATTTTGTCCGTTTGTTTGTGTGTGCTCGTAAGGGTAACTCACTGCGAGCGTGGCTGCAGATCCACACATGAGTGTAACGCCGTTAGCTCCCGCTAGCTCTTCCCTACCGCCAGGTCCGGGGTTTAGATGTATATCCCCGCACAGTAGGAGTAAAGTGCACAGCAAGGTTGAAACAGCTGATCCTCGGCGGCGTTTATCAGAACGGGAGCTGATCGACAATGGCACAACTGCGCGTCCGTGTTTTAGAACAGATGCGTAAATGGCGTGTTTACTCCATGTGTTGAAAGGTGGTACGTGGCGCATCACGCTGTGATTCGACCGGCTGCAAAGAGCTTGCCAGTCACTCCACGTTGACAGTAACACCGCGGCAAGCACACACAAGGCAATAACTACATACTGATTTGTATTTAGTCGCCCACTTTTTCTCAGATAAGGCAACTGTGACTCAGCATCAGGTCCACTGTTTTTTGATGATTTTGGCGACTCCTCAGAACGTATTAAGGAAGGTGAGCTCGCAGGACCTGCCAACCTGCAGCCTCTACCTGTCGCCATCTTGATTAGTGATTAGTAAAGTAACATTTTTTTTTTTAAGTTAAGAGCGTGCCACCTCAGTAGGGGGCAACTCGTTCTGAATTTGAAATCAAAGGTTGCCAGACAGAGTACAAATTATCACCGGGGGCCTGTAAAGTAAATTAGATGCTTTCGAAATTCCAAACATCACATAGCCTGGACTTGCATGGGGGAAATACGAGACCTTGATTCTAAAGGTATCCTTCAATGGGCAATCAAGGCAGAAAACGAGATGTCATTTGCTCACTCATAGATCAAAATCATGCCTTGTTAAGCTAGGGATGGCAAACTGGGGGGGAGGGAGAAGCTGAACTCATTTCAGGAACTTTGGATATGATTTGAAAAAAATTGTTCTCATAATCCCGTCAGTCTGCAGTATTGGCAGACCATGTGGGTCATACCACCAAATGACCAAGAATGTCTCCCACAGCAGATCACTGTCCAGACTAACTGAGGTGAACTGTGGGGAGCAGCTTAAGAAATATAAAAAATGAAGGCTCCACCCCGAGTAGCTCTCTGTCTTTAAACCATAATAATTATCTTCCTACTTTTCACCTCATTATCTCCTAACTCCCTGAATATTTCTTTCTCATTTACTGCTACTACCTCCTGTATTATTTCCCCTTTCAGTCTTCCGACTTTTGCAGTTTTCTGTGATCATTTGTCTTTAGTCTTTCACTCTCCTTCTACCTCCATTCTTCTTATAAGCCTATTTACTGTGCGTGGTGCTTATTTCTCAGACGGGTTTTAGCTAAATGTTCTTCTATTTAAGTTGCTTTCTTCTGATATCTGCTTATCTAATTATTTCTTACCACTTCTCAAATTATGCTTTTGATCTGACATTCTTTAATGTGAACGCTGTAAACACTGTTGCTGTCTTTTTGTGTCTTTCAAAGTCATTATGTGTGCAAGTATATAAAGGAACAGTACCTGGCCTTAGGGTTGTTTGATCACGTTCTTTTTGGCTGGAGAGCAAAGTATTCATTAGAGAAAAATCTGCTCTGATCTGAAGGTGACTCAAGCCACAATTCTTCAAACAGGGTAAACACTGAAGCATTGCAGTTTTCTGTATTTACAATAAACACATTAGCAAAGACACCTTCTTGGGTGCATTGATTTGGTGTGAAGTAGTGAAGAAAAATAGAGTAATGAGCTCAAGGGGCTGTCTTTAATCTTCACAGGTTGAGTCAATATGACCTGTGAAGGATATTTTTCCCTGTGAAAATGGAGTTATGGGGTGTCTTTGGAGAGTTGGCTGAAAACTGTTTTTTATAGATATCTACAGTATATATGGAGGTGAAAAGACTTTAAATGGTGCTACATTGCGACTTTCCACCAAAGCAAAGTCACCTATAACTGTGTTTCAAGTTACTTGTGTGTCTCTTGCCTTTTTTTTATCTAAAAACAAATGACCATTCTCTTTAAACTAGTGCAACGAAACCCAATAAAGCTGTCATGTCTGCAAGAATATCTGCCATGCACACATTGCAAATAAACTGCCTGGGAGAAGCTGATTGATTCATAAATGCAAAGCAGAGATCAACCTGTCATGCAATACAAAAAGACTGTCAGTGTGTGTTTGTGCCTTACTTTTCAAAAAATAATCGCAGAAACATAAACATTTGTCATTGCTGGAAATGCCTTCAGTGTTTTTTTTCTGAAAGCTTTTTACGCTCACTTGGAGACAAAGAATGTCAATGCAGAGCATCTCTGTGTAATTATGGCAACACAACAGTGTATGCTGTAAGTTACATCTAACCTTCAGACATGAACGACATTTATTTTAACTTAGCACAATGAGTCTATGAATAGCATACAGACGGATGACATTTCTTTTAAATGGTTTTGCTGATTCAATGATGCACAATAATGTTCTATAATGAATTTAGTAGCTAAAACTGTTGTCGGCTCTTGTTTCAGAGTTCTAGCAGCTTTGTGAAGACTTTATTACTTGTTTTTCTTTTTGTCAAAGGTGTTTTAATGCATCATGCTAAATCGGATGTTCTTAGATGTCAAACTTGCAGTTAAGTTTGTGTTGGATTGGAATAATTTGGCATTTTATGCATCAGTCAGCTTTAATGTAGTTAAGTGCTGAAGTCTCTCAGCCACTTACCCACTGGCCAAAACTGGTGACCCCCATTCAAGCACTACTCAACCCACACTAGAAAGTGGAATCAGAAGTAGGAGGTTTCCCTGAATGATACAACATATATATATATATATTTTTCCTGATATATGAGCTGTAACTTGGTTTGTTCTTTGAAGAGCCCAGTTGTTCTTGCCAAACATGGGTACTTAGTAGGTTTCTTTTTTGCAACAATTTTTGGCCATCAAGATCTGTTCCTGCATGATAAGTGCTGTGTACGACTATGGCCTGACAAAGACGTTTGTTTTCTGATGGACAGAGATACGTTGGACATAGCAGTGTGCTTCAGGCAGAATTGTGTTTACCACCGTGGGAGTTCTAAATTTGACCAATGTGACCTACATAACTTTGCCCAAACTGTATGTCACCCACATATGAAACAGAAAGCCCATTTCTCGTGTACCATTTTTTTTGACCAATAGGTTTATTGACAAAACAAAAACAAACTGACGGATAAGCCTGTCATGGGCTGTCATTAGAACCATCAAAGTTAAGTTAAAGACAAGTAAAAAAAAAACTCATTCTAGTGGAGGCAAACTAAGACCAATTTGGCCTTCGCTGCCTTCAATACTCATGCTACAAAATGGAATGTGTCATTCAAGAATGTAGCTAAACTGTGAAATTGGTTGGTTGAAAAACTTCCCATTTAATATCATTGGTAACTGATTGAGAGTTTTTCACTCTTGTACCATTTGTTTACTTCACAGCCATATAATCTGTCCATGTGCAGTTATTCCTGAAATTGTGGCAGAAAGCCTGCCAAATGATTGAGCTATTTCAACTAAGATTTCTGCAGTCAGTCACTATAGTGGCTGGACCACACTGGGGGAGCTACATTGAGCTTAGGACAGAACTGCCAAGCTGTTTACAGATCATAGGATTGACATTGAAATTATTTTCAAAAAACACAATGGCCCAATTTGACTTGGTTTTTTTCCCCTTTTTTTATGAGCTATCCTTAGTTTAACAAGCATGCCAGTGAGTAATCATGGGTGACTGATGGCCATCATTTTCACTGAATAACTCAAAATACCTAAATGTCCATAATTGAATAGCCTTACAAACACACATTGTCTGGTTGCGTGGGAGAACCATGTCAGGTGTGCCTAAATGTGTTAAATAGAACAGTTATTATGCTGCAGGTTGTACACTGGAAAACGGGATGAGTGGGTGGTCCAAGTGAAAGATGTATGCTTTTAAAATCCCCTTAGTACCAGTTGCTGCCACGTAAATACATTAGAGATTATTGGCAATACAGCCCTAATAAAATGAGTGTGGCGGGTGATGGATAGACGATGAAGGGTAAAACACAAAGTAAGCACTGAGAGCTTGAGAAATAACACATGAATAAAGGGAACGGGGTGCTAGATGGATGTTAATGAGAACAGCATCAAAATGAAAATAACAAGGTTGTTTGGGGGAGATTAGCAATCAGAATTAGATTCTCGTTAGGAAAAGAGATACACAAATAAGGATTTTGAGTAAGGGACGAAGGGAAAAATGGCGGAGAGATGGGTCAGAAAACAGTATCAACAGCCAACTGAGGATTGAAGGACAGAAATTCAGAAAAAAATGGACTTGGGATAAAAGAAAATCTGGTAGTAACTGAGGATGATGGACAGCTATGGACCAAATTAAAAAAAAAGAAAAGTTAAGAGGGCATGGGTGGAGTGACAAGGAGATTGAAATATATATTACATGGGAAGGTCTGTTATATGTGGTGTATTCACATGGGTATAAAAATAGGTATGATCGAGCGAGTACAGAGTGAATAGAGACAGACCTGAGTATGACTGAGAAACAGGTGAATAATGTTCTATATGAGGGAAATTGGATGGGAATGTAAAGCTGGGGGAATCATCAAGAAAAATGGAGAGAGATATGTTGAAAGACAGACAAAATTGTTGAAGTAATACAATGGACCGACTGTTAGGAGATCTGAAGTATGTGTGTGTAAGTTATAGCTTATCATGGTTTCTGCTCTGCACTCCACAGTGTGGGAGGATGGAGAACATGAAGTATCAAATAACAGCATGTCTATTATTACCTTGCTCATAAGCTTGCATCCATTTGTGTTTGTTTGTTTATTTATATACTCTGCAGATTCACTTTGCTGGACTGTAAGCAGGGAAATGAAGATAAAGAGGGTAGCAACACTGGGTATTTTTAATCGTGTCCTGCTGTACATTCCCATCCTTTGATAAAATATTCCGTTGAGGTTTTTTGGGGAATATCAAGGGAACAGCAGAGTGGAGAAGAACTGTTCGTTTGGGGCTTCTATTGAGTACAAGGTCAATGCTGTTGATTGGCCTGGTGGTCAAACTCAGGAGGCAAATATACTGCCGTTCACTGGCACACACATGCATTACACCATGGGTTTTTAGTCATGTCTGTACAAAAGACTGGGAGATTGTTTTATTAGTTTATTTAGCCTCCTGTTTGAACTACAATACAGTTATTTTATATATGACATCATGTGCAAAAAAGACAAGTCAGTCCACAAAGAGAAATTTATTTGAATTGGTATGTGTGATGAATTCATGTTGTCTAGTCAAATTCATTGACATAATGTAAACCATTTATTTCCAAGTGTCAACTCAAAGAAATTTTATTGAAGGAAAAGAAATGTAAGTTATTGAAGCACACACCCATGACATGCCCTCAATAGCTATTCTATCAAGGTGACATTGTATAATCAATCAAGTCAAATAAAATACAAGATTTAATAACATAGCTGGCTTCAACATTCTGTGGATAAAATGTCTCTATAGTTATCATTTAGTCTGTTTTACCAGTTCATACCTCAGACAGCGATCAACATCTATTACAACTTTGAATGTGACGCTCAAGTCACTGCTTTTTGTCAATTCTGTTGGGATGACATGTTTAATTTGAAAAAGGTGTGAAGTGAGGAAAGTTGGGGGTGAAGCAATGTAAATTGGAAAGAAATATTTTACTGGACAGTTTGAAATGGTGTTAAGTTTTGTATGTCTCCGGAGTGAGAAGTATTCCCATGCGCAGTACTTTTACTTATTTGCACAACACATTCAAAACAACTGCTCTCGAGTACTCAGAGCTGTTTGTATTTGGTAAGACAAAAGGAGTTCATTATAATTTCCATACAATTTCAGGCTACAGACAAAACTTTTATAACCTTTAAAAAGCCTTTAGTATACAAATGATAAGAGATACAAGCAAGGCAGAGAATACCAATGTATTTGGTTTCCTTGAATTATAGAAATAATTAGAATTAAAACAGGTTTATTTGACACCAAAACTGCACTTACCATTGAATTGGCCATTAACACTCCACGCCTACATTGCACCAATGAGGAAATGTATCAGTGTGTGCCTTAGTTATATGCCATCTCATCATGTATTATACCCCATTATCATACTGCATTTTATATTTTGCTAAAAGCTTAAAGAAGATCAATATCTGTTTCTCAAATTCATCTTACACTTTTTTTGAAATTAAATACTAGTACTGTACCAAGTTTCAGAAACAGAAACAAAATGTATTTATCTGGAGTTGTTCAGCAAAAATCCTTGATGCACACCACCACAAGTATTGCACTATTAAAGGTTAGTTGTTGAGGTTTGAAGTGCTTGGGTATATTTGCTTAAATTTGTAAAAGGCAAACAAAAAAAGGTAGAGAGAAGAACTACTGCTATCAATTTTGCCCAGCATGAAACACCAGTGAAGGCAGTTTGGTACATTATACAAGACCACAGTTTGAGATTTGATCTCACATCACTCCTTTAATGTCTCTGCATCACGGCTGGAATCGGCATAATAGTTCACAGCCAGCTGTTTGTCAGTTATAAAGCCCTGAGGCTTTTGTTTTTGAGCAACACAAATTATTATCGACTTGACCTAAGCTACACAGATATTTACAAGCTCAGTGTTGTAGCATAATAGCCAACTTGCCATGCTACAAATGTGTTTGTTTAACAAAACAGTGAAGCGCAAGACATGATATGACATTTGTATTTTCTTCAATCGGCTTCTCTTGATCTGATTTTATTTTTGATTAAATTTAAACATCTGTTTACTAAAGGTAATGACAAAACAGGACTATATTGTATCAGGTGCATTTCAATTGTGATTAAAGTTCAAATCGTCAAAGAGTTTATTTATTTTATGACTGATCAAATTTCTCTGCAGATTAATCGTTGCACCCTGGTTTTGTACTCTGCCTGTTGCTTTCTCCTTAGTGACACTAGCTTTGTATTGCCTTCAATTGATTGCTGGTTTCATCCTGTCTTTCAGTTGCCCTGTTCCCGGTGGAGGATAATGGAACGGCTTTGGATCTCTTTGCTGTTGCTGGCAGCAGCATGCAAGGGGCAGCCGTGTCCGAAACGTTGTATGTGCCAGAGCCTCTCGCCATCCCTGGCTATCCTCTGCTCTAAAACAGGCTTGTTGTTTGTTCCTGCTGCCATTGACCGACGCACCGTGGAGCTACGGCTTCAGGAGAACTTCATAACAGGTGACATACCTACCAGTTTTTACAATTTATTACTTCATTGTAACTATAGGCAGTACCTGGGGACAGCTTTTATGATTTTATCATATCATCCTAATCAATTACTGTCAGAGATAGTGTAGTATTTGAACATCTACAGATGGATACCGGGTTAAATGTACTGTTGGTGATACGCTTAAATATTAATCAGCTGAAGGTTTGGCAAGCGACTAGCTTTATTGTTATGACACATGTGCAACAAATGATTTCAAAAGTTTAATACTATTTGAGATTGAAGGCAAGGGCACATTAGGTGCATTTAGTAGAGTGATTCAGATGTATATAAAGCCTCATGCTACAGGTTGCTATATACACACACAGCTAGAAAATAAATCCCTCAGTCATGTTTCTTTTTGGTTTGTCTCTGCATGATGCTTGTAATATGTCACAGTCTCATGACGTAGAATCATGTTTTAATATATTTTTGGGAATTTGTACTTCAGTCAAAATATATTAATTATGGCTCATTATTTCCTTTTTGTGAAATGCACTTATTTTGTTAAGAACTCAAGTGTTGCTTCTATTATAATCTGGATTCCCATTAGCTTGCACCAAAACAGCGAAATAATCTTCCCCAGGCTTGACATGAAAGAAATATCATCCTTTAGTCCACCAAAACAAAAGACAGCTCCTGAATAAGAGACCACTTTCATGGTCCAGAAAGATAGAAAGTAACACCAAGAGCCATATCACACAAATGCAGTTATTTAAGTAACACTATTTTGTCCTTTTCAATATCAGCATTAAAAATGTAAAAAAAGAGAATATTCCATATCTTATTTTGTAGAAAACCAGGATTTCTCTGGTCATTAGTGTGTGTCGCTAACAGTTAAATTAGTTTAGTTAAATACTCATTAGGTCCAGTCTCGAAAGCTAGATGGTAAAAAATATGGATGTACAGATACAATTGTGTTATTGGATATTTCTGATTCTGACACAAATAGCTAGAATGGGTATCATTGGCAATGGGGTGACTCACAACGTAATTTTTTTTTAACATCAGTTTTATATAATGTGTTTACAGCAAGTAGTTTCATGTACATACATCACTGTTATTAGTGCACTGGAAGGCCTGTTCTAGGTGGAGCCAACTTAGCATGGAGGTGGCTAACGTCAAAGGTTACGCAGTTTGCACATACAATGCAGCTAATAGTCAAGGAGGGTTCACTGTCACAGCAAAGAACGGGTGATGCTATTGAAAGTGGTACACAGGTTGTGGGGCAGATTATGATTATTATGTATTTTTCATTTTCTTTTACAAAGAGGAGAAATCCAGATGATGCCTTATATATAGATTTATATATTTCCAGTCTCATCCTCATAGTGATGTATCCAGATGGTTGATTTAACACTGGTATCAGATAAGTATAGTTATCAGTATAACGTGAACATTGAAAGAGCCATGGTTATTTGAACACAATAGTATTTAGGTGGGCCTTGTTTATGCATGTAAAACAAATGAGGATACAATTAAAAGGATCTACACCACATTACAAATATGTGCATAGAATCTAATATACTGCATATTCATCTCCAGACTCATATTTCCCCTACAGTATTGTACAATTTAATATTCCAGCAATTGAAGATTAAAATGTCTTTATACAATTGACTTTGTTTAATCTATTCACTTTCAGCTGTCCGAAGAAAGGACTTTGCCAACATGACCAGCCTGCTACATCTGACACTGTCTAGAAACACCATTAGTCAGATTCTCCCTTCAGCTTTCAGTGACCTGCGGCGACTCAGAGCCCTGCACTTAGACTCTAACAGAATAACTGTGATCAAGGTAAGACTGATGGAGGAATGCCTGGATAGATTAATGATGGTAAATTGTAATGAAAAGTCAAACAGAGCATTGGGCTGATATGAAGGATTTTCAGAGTAACATAACTCAGTTTAGACAGTTGATAAATGGATGTAAAAAATGAACAACAGAGCTACAATGTAAGCCTATACAAAATGTTATGGAAAATATCTGTGTGATGCTGATATTTGCATTTTAACTTTTTTATCAATTAGGATGACCATTTCAAAGGCTTGACAAACCTTCGTCACCTGATTCTGGCCAATAACCAGCTCCACGCCATAGCGCCCCATGCCTTTGATGATTTCCTATCCACACTGGAGGATCTCGACCTTAGCTACAACAACCTTGCAGAGGTGCCCTGGGAAACGATCGGAAGGCTAACCAATGTTAATACCCTAAATATGGATCACAACCTCATAGAAAATGTTCCCCAAGGGGTATTCACTAACCTACACAAACTGGCAAGGTACATGGATAAACAGAGGATAGAAATGTGGAATGAGCAGAAGATGTGTGCCAAGACAGATCCATGCAATAATTTCATACAGACTTACTGAAAAGAACTCTGCTGATCTAATGATGACAAATTCCTTTCTATTTCTCTTGCCAACTTCTACCTACCCTCACTTTCACAGGCTAGACATGACATCCAACAAGCTAAAGAAAATTCCCCCGGACCCGTTGTTCCTGAGAATCCCAGTTTATGCCAAGTCCAGAGGCTCTCCCCTCACCTCGCTCGTGTTGAGTTTTGGTGGCAACCCTCTTCATTGTAACTGTGAACTTCTGTGGCTAAGAAGACTGACAAGAGAAGATGACCTTGAGACATGCGCCTCTCCCCCAGACCTCAGTGCCAAATACTTCTGGACAATACCTGAAGAGGTTTTTTGTTTTTTTTCAATTCTTTACATTATTTATGAGTCTTTATGGGTCTGGGAAATGGTCTATGATTTTGAGAGTAGACTTTATGGTTACACACTTACATTTAATAGGGATTTCCCTCCAAACCCAACCGGCAATACTTGCTATAGAAATGGCAAGGCCTGTATATTTATTGGATAAAAAATATACACGTGGTTCAAAGCACAAGACTTAAAGGTGTGTCCAGCTATTTTTATCTGGTTAAAAGCTTGGTGAAAGGTAAAGTACAAGGTACAGTGTCTGCATTAGTTGTGTTTTGAACATAAAAACAACCAAACCGATAAGTGTCATCTCTTACTCCCTTTTAAAATGTAATGTGCTGGTAATTACATTTTGCAAATATTCAGAAATAGACATGACTGAGGTTGGCTCTTGCACTGTAGTTTTTCTCCCTCCACTTGTCAATCTACCCAATGAATATGCAAAGACCAATATGTGAAATATTTTGATGCACAGATTAATTATTTCCACTGCAGCAATGCCTACACTTGTTGTTTGTATTGGGCATCATTCAGTGCTCTGTAAGTCCATGCAGGGTTTGAGGAGGAATCTTATAGAGGTGAAGCTGGTATTTAAAGATAGAGGCCTTTGTGTGTCCTTATCCTCTGGTTTTAACATAACAGTCAACAGCTTGTGCTGCTTTGTGCTCTTATGAAGGCCAAGATCTGCCATGTCCTGTTCAACAACTCTGACAAAATGCCCCAACATACTCAATGTCAGGTGTGGTGTTGACTGATAAAGTGGTTCTGTGCCCCATTCACATTAAAGAGTGTCCTGTTTTAGTACACCACAGGTTTTAATGCTCTCCAACTAAAATGAATTGCTTTTGAATAAAAGAAAGAAAAACAGTAGTGGTCTTGTGAACTCAATAATATAGACCATAGATTGCATTAGTACATTCAAGAAACATACTGTGACTTTGAAAGCATGTGTTTGTAACTATTTTCTTCTTTTGTTTTTTGCCTTCTAGGAGTTTATCTGTGACCCACCAGTTCTAACCCGCAAGTCACCTCATACTGTATCTATGGAAGGCCAGCCTGCAAGCCTTAAGTGCAAAGCAAACGGTGACCCAGAGCCAGAAGTCCACTGGATCAGCCCAGAGGGGCGACTTATATCCAACGGCTCAAGGTATTAAGACTTTTCCTTTATACCATGTAGACCAATGGATTGCATAATATTTAGAAAGGAAAGGTATAACTTAACCACTGAGAGCCCTACTGGCATTAAATTATGTTTGGAATCTGACAGCCTAGTTGAGGGGTTGTAATTATGTTCCAGCAGTGCTATGTGCCAATTTGAGACCAAATCAAAAAGACACTGTGTCTTTTAACTTTGTCTCATTGGCTATGGCTGTGGGGCGGGCATGAGTATATGACTCATGTTGGCCAACCCCAGATCAGAGGGGACAATTTCTTTCTGGTAACCCGATTGGCTTACTCCAAAACACCATCAGTTAAAAACATATTTTAAAGTTTGTTGAATGTCAATTCCATAGCCCTTTATTTCCACATCTTATGGAATTGGTATTTCTCGTTCTGTGTTCAGAAAATGATAAGTTTGTGGAGAACTTTTCTATATTTGGCGATAACACCTTTGGTTTTTCTCTGTTCATGTGGATGAAGCCCACAACGGCAACATAACCCCTCAACCTGGCAGTCATTGCATTGATTTTGGACAGAGTGTCTGAATGGCTGCTTGGGCTAGAAATTGGCATTAGCATCAAGTGCTGCCGGCAGCTTTGCACAGGTGTTACTAAATGGGCAAATAAGGAGTACACTAATTGGTGATTAGCTCCTGCGTGGGTGACAGTGAAGGAGTGCTTACGTAACCATGGTGTGAACTAGATTGGAGTTAAATTTAAAATCAACATTTTGTTCACAAACAATATGTCTCACTTTATTAAACAAGATGGTGTGTGAGATGTACTGGCCTCTTACACATCTCTGACTGCCAACCCAACTATCAGCCTGCTCTTGTCAGAACAAAAATTGGATCTTAGCTCAGTGGCCAGGAGCCAATAGATTAAAAATTAAAGATTAGAGGGAAAATAATTCAAGATGAAAAAAAATAAAAATAAAAATCTGCCGAAGCTTATGTAAAGCACTCTGTATGTTTCATACTTTGTTGTTGCATTTGAATTTTAGTTTATTTATTTAGATTGATATATATTTTGATTTGTTTCAGAACATTGGTTTTCCCAAATGGAAGCCTGGAGATCAATGTAACTTCATTGAAGGATTCAGGAAACTTCACCTGCATTGCCTCCAACGCAGCGGGCGAATCAACAGGAAGGGTGGAGCTTGTTGTCACAGCAACACCCCATCTGGCTAACAGTACAAGCCGTAGTCGAGACCCATCATCTGAACCTGCCCCATCTGACATCTTAACTTCTTCTAAAGTTGCACTGCCGAACAATGAAACCAGAGGCGGAGACCGGAGGGTTTCATTGGTGGAACTAACAGGAAACTCTGCACTCATAAGATGGAGCAGTCAGACTCCTACATCTGGAGTCAGAATGTTTCAGGTCCAGTACAACAGCTCTGGGGATGACACACTTGTTTACAGGTTAGTCCATCTAAACTGTCAGATTATCAACTGTCTCTGAGTTAATTTTTTTGTGTCATATATTCGGTGACATTTACTTTTCAAGGCTCATTCGTAAAAAAAAAACCTTTGCCTATTGTGTTTGAGTTAATCTGAGGACATCAGCCTCTGCTATATGAATGGGAGTAGATGATAGTTGGTACAAGAGGAAATTAGCCAGTCATGCAGTTGTAAAAGTCTAATCAACTGAAATGATAATAACATCTGTAGTTGGAGACAGCAATTGTTGGGTTTGCTGAATGCTTGGTGGCCTTGGCCGAAGTTGATGAGGGTAGCTGTCGAACAACTTTGAATGCTGGGTCTGCGAGTTTGGTACAGTGCTACGTCAATCTGCTAATGTTGTGGCTGTATTAATTAATCTCTGACATTATATGGCTTTATGACTTTCATTTTTTTCATGTTCTTTTGGGTTTGACTTTTTGAAGGTTTTCAGTGACTTCTCCTTTGTACTTTATTGGAATGAAGTCAAATGGATTTGACTGACTAATCCCTGTTAAATTTGAGTACTAGATCTCAACCAAACATTTGTTTTTTTGGTTACTTGTTTAACTCCAAGTATGATTTAAAAGGCAATTAATTCTAATAGTTTGAAAACATGTGTTCATGAATTTTAAGGAAAATGTTCTAGAAAGGGATGTGACTGAAGAACTGCAATGCATTGAAATTGTGTTTAAAAGTAACCTCATTTACTGCACAATATTTGAATACTTATAAAAGGTAATTCTGTGGTAAAGTATCATAGAACTCCCATAGAATCATGTTGGACTTTTGTTCACCTCTGCCAAACATCATTGCCTTGCTCTCTTTGCTAACCTGGAGGATCCCTGTTTATTTTGAGTCTGTAGGAATTTCCTATGATGACAAGTTTTAAAAGCAACGGGTTAAGAAAACCTCTCAGGTCTTAAAATGAATGACAGGTAGCCTTAATGCTTTTACAGAGTTCTGCAGACTTTTTATTTCATCAAAAGGTGCAATGAGTTTACAAAATATCCTTGGCCTTTTTATACTTTATGAAAAGCTGAAATGTGAAGTTGAAAATTGAAAGGAGACCCTGTGAGGGAAAATGTAAAACCCATCTATCGTGACAGGAGATTAAGAAATTTCCTTTTGCACCCCAAAAAAAAAAAAACTCCCTACCTCTGAGAAACAGAAAGAGAAGACTGCTGAAAAGTGATAATGATGTTATTTCCAAACTGGAGAGGACACACTTTTATTCAGACAGTTGAGCTAACTGTCGGAGACAGGCAGCTTTTTACAATTCTAGGCATGACAACACCTCTCCTGGGTAGTAACTGTCCAACTGCACTTGCCCGTTCAAGGTTGGACACAGTTAGTGGGCACAGTGACCCTGCAGGTACAAAACACTGTCTGGTCAAGTGCTGGTGTGTAAAGAGGAATGAATGTGAGAGAGCTTATTTTGGTAGCTGTTAATTTTCCTTTGGAACTCACATGATTAAGGACTTTGTCTGGAAGTCTATTAATTGAGCTACAAGCTAAGGAAGTTGAATTGAATGCTACTTATAGCCTCAAAAGTTAAATAACATTTAAAGAAAAACTAACATACGCAAACAGTATTTATCCCATGATATCACATTCGCTCTCACACACACGTTTTACTTAGTTCAGTGCTCTATATATATGCCTCTGGAATATTTTTATGTATAGCCACTAAATAACCCATTCAGAGTACAAGGACTATTTTAACTTTGTATGAATAACTTGCCATAGAACGTTTCTTAAAATGCGTGGCCTCAGCTCAATGTTCCCTTCCTTTGGATTCTCCTAAAGTAAACCTCATTAGTAATCTTTATTACGGTTTAGATTTTCTGCACTAGCCATTCAATGTATTTATGATGAATAAGAATCTCTCTGCAGAGCAGTATTTATCGCTGATGGTGGGTTCTGCTATTCTTATGCTGGATTCAGTTTTTCTATGTAGGGATTTGCAGGAAAATGATTAATGCATGCACCACAGTGTCATGTTTTGCTATTAAATGACCTTCAAACTGATAAACTTCCTAGAATGAGATGCACAGTATTCAAGAACTGCTTCAGCAAACTTCAAATATCACACCTGCTGCTTCTCATTAAAGTCCTTCTATAACAGTGAAGCAGCCACAGGACACATGTTGTGTTTTTTCTTGAAAGTTAGCCTGCATGTCATTATTAATCAAAAAATCATTTACAAAACAGGACAATGGTCATTGCTGGTAATTATCTCTACAGGGGATCATTGTCACTTTTTCAAGGAAATGACAGAAGAATATAACATTTTGAGGTTTCTGAGGTCGAGATTCTTCTGTAATAAACAAAAGACAAGTAAGCTTGGTTGTACGATAAAAAGATACCAGGCATTCTGCCCTACAGTTCTATAACTCATCATCATCAATAGAGTCTAAACCAACATCATTAACAACGATGGTCAAGTCATCACCAAATAGCTGCTGAAGAAGTGTGTGCTGTAGCATCAGACATACTTTCAATGTTTTAATCCCAATTGCCTACAGTGTGCCTTTTAGTGCAGTTACATATATCCACTCTGATCTGTGATGTAAAACGGGTGACAAATCGTAGGCCAGAATAACAAATGGAGGCCTCAGGTTTAAATCAACACTTGTATTTTTTTGTCCTTTTTGTATTTTTGTTTAGGTCTAGCATCTAGCTTTTCTGAAGCTTAGACTTCTTGAAAGCATGTAGATACTTTGTCAGCCTGAAAATTCCAGGGTTCTACCCTCCTGTTCAAAAGGTAGAAATGAAGATCTTTTGGAAACAATGATGCAGACACCAACATATGGTTGAAAATTGTGTCTTATTAGTAATGACATGTACTTATCTGTTGAATCCTGAGTTTTCAATAAGAAGAAAAATGCTTTAACCAGGGTTTAGGATATGTATTTCTAATTATTGGCAGTACTGATTTTCTTTACTATCCTAAAAAGGCTGATGTGAAGTCTTCTGCATTTCTTGCATTGTGTTCAATGATGCTAATGCTACAGTTTATTCACTGTGGCAAACATAAAACACATATGTCTTTACACTTCTTTCATCCAAGTTAATGTTTGAAAAAATACTATTTGCGCTTTACTAATATCACCTATAGTAGCCTTACTTGATCACTTAATGTCATGGTTGAATGATTAATTTGGGATATAAGACAGAGTCACATGGCGATGATAGATTAACATCCATTAGAAGGTATCACCATTGCACCAGCTGTCTTCTGAGTAAAATGAAAAAAAAAAAAAGATAACACAGCCTTGAGTGCGTCTGTGTGCATGAGTCTACAATTCCTCTCTTCTATCTTTCTTTAGTCAATATCCATTAGGAAGGGTGAGGCACAATGCCATGAAGGGAAGGGAGGTGGTGAAGGATTAGGAGGGAGAAAGTAATAAAGTACTGAGAAGAAGAAAAAGAGAGGAAACAGAATATGATGGTGTTCCAAGGAGAGGCCATGCCCTTACACTTTATTTGTTCTCTCACAAATACAGTAGATATGTTGTTTGATAAAAGAAAGTTTTGTCCATTTTAGAAGCTTCATTTACACCACCAAAGAGAATATAGAGGGGGAAAAAAAAATAATAATAATATATATATATATATATATATATATATACACATATATGTTACCACTTTACATTAAAAAATTAAACAGGCACTTGGAATGCATATTAGTCCTTTTATTTTTCCTCTGAGAAAATGACTACTCTCCCCAGGGTATCCAGATCCTAGCATCTTGTGATTGAAGTGTTCTGTTGATCTGTTATTTAAACAAGCAGCCTTATAGACTGGAAAAGGGATGACATATTTTTGTTGGTCAACCCAGAAATAGCTTCGCCATGGGTTCCAATGAGATTTTGTCTGTGGGATTTTGTGCGGGATCATTGCAGAAAATAAGCTCTGTGGCAAATGCACATTTCTGATGCGTGCTGTTTTGTTCAGCAGGATAATCTTCACATATTAACGCCATTTACATGAAGTTTGAAGCGTTCATGCCAAGAAGTAAAAAGTGATTTTGACGTCACAACAGTAATGCTTAATCGATCTAATCAGTGGTTTTGATAAGCTAATAAATTGTCCGTTGTTAAGTTGTATATTAACCAAATATTTGCAAGAGCACTGAAAACATGACTAGAATCTGTAAGGCAGACTCGTCTCATTTAGCCACTTGTTAGCAACCAGTGTTTTAAGTAGGGTATGCACAAAAACTTAAAAATTCACAAATAGGGGTCTTGACTAACATAGTTTATCGCTAACAAAATGTCCACATCTCTCAAGCTTCTGTTAACCTCTGATCTTATTTCAGATGTCTAACCAAAAACCCTTTCAAAAATCTCCCATTGATTTTTGGAGTTTAGAACCCATGGTGCTAAAATGCTAACTCACTTCTGTGTTTTAGGAGTCATTCCTGTAGAACTCTATTCAGAACCATTTCCTCTTTAAAGGATCACAAGTAGTCAAGAGATTGTCTGAGGAGCTTAGAGCATAAAGAGAGCTCTCTGACGCAGTCTCAAAACCCCCTGTCTACTCACAATCAATGCCATTATAGTGCCAAATGTGTGTGAGTGTCAGTGCTTGTGCATTTGTGTGCATGGAAACCATCAGTTGACAGTTTATTAGTTAACCCTGTGTCTGAGACATGCTCTTCACACCCCCTGGCTAATATAATCAATGCCTACTCAAGTGTGGGTTTGTGTGCATGTGTGCAAGAAGGATGAATGTTTGTGTGTTTGCACACCGCACCAGCATGCAGCTGTGTGCAGCTGAAGCCTCATCTCAGTGTAAGAGACCTCTTCAGGTGGCCTCTCTATGTGTCTCATGTGTCCCATGTGGCTTTACATGTGTTTGACTGTGTTTATCTGTCATTGAAAGTAAGACTATACAAGCTGCCAAGAAAATTGTGAAAAGACTAAATGGAACTCCAAGGATAGAATTTGAAGCAAATACAGCCTTTCAGCCGTTTATTTAAATGTTTTATTTATCCACATTTTTCTCTTTCTACCAAATGCATGTTTAATGGCACTTACAAAGAATACTAATTGTAAAAAAAAAAATATTGCTTTGTCCAGGTCAGTGTCACAAGATGTGAGTAACAGCACAAAAAAACAAGAGATATTTTCCACATTAAGGAGTCACAGTCATTGAGACATTTGACAGTTAAATTGCAAAGCGACAGCAGGTCACATTTTGGTTGCCGAGTTCAAACTTAATTGAAGTTCGCAACTGAAGCTGAAATTATTTCATTAATTTTAATGGTCAAATATATTCATTTACATAAAATGTGTTGTTATTGATGTTGCCTTTCCTTAAATCGTGATCTTTGAGTCAGAAACAACCAACCGAGGTCCCTGGTTTGATTTAAATGAAGGATGTTGAATCTTGCTGAGGCTTTTTAAAAATGGTTGTCTTTGTCATGTCGAAAATATCAAGGGTGACTTTTGGTCCCTTTGTTACTTGAACCTCACAACTACACTTGCCAATGCCAATTCTTATTTAACTATATTTTGTACCCAACTTTACACCAACATCCCACACACAGGAATGTGGAAAAAAGTAGCATTTCCTACACTTAAGACAAAATGCCATTGGCTAAAATGCAGACAGCAATTAGGTTTCTGAATAACTGAAACAAATACCGTAAATTCCGTACTATTGAGCGCACCTGGATATAAGCCGCACCGGCTAAAAATAAGTAAATAAATGTATTTGTACATATATAAGCCGCACTTGATTATAAGCCGCAGGTGTCCACGCTATAACAAGAGCTATTTACACAGACGTAGGCTACCGGTAACATCCGCAAATACTGTAGCGTCCGTACGGACGTTAAAGGACGACGAGAGCGTTCAAATAATAACTTTTAATAACCCGATCACTGTCGGCCGTGACCACGCCGTTTACAGCAGAGAGCAACACATAACTTGCCGTAACAATCCAACTCTCTCCCCCAGCGTTCTCTCATACAGCCACTCAACACGTTCTCGCTGGTGCATTCACTGACTCTCCACATAATCGGAATTATGAACACATTATCAACTACTGACTTTACAACATGAACCGTTACAATACGAAGCCTAGACGACGGTGTCTGTAACACGGCTGATGAAAAAGATGACCGTAATATATTTCACAAGAAAAAGTCCATCCATTCACTGCCTCAGAATGTATTTCTCCATGTGTTTTCCATCATGAGGGTGCGTGCATGAAGCGCAAAATGACTGATATTAAGATCCGATGTGACGAAGTCAAATGTTTTTGCGGCAGAAGCTCATTGTCCCCCATAAAAAAATCCATGCATTAGCCGCACCGGAGTAGCAGCCGCAGTAGCGGCTTATAGTCCGGAATTTACGGTAATAATAATGAATGTGCGCACGTGTGTTTCAAATGCATCAGTCGAAACAGCCTTGAGTAAGGCCTTGGAAAATAATCTCCACACAAATTCAAGGGTAAACATTTGTATATGTGCTTCTTCTGTCTTTTTCTATCAATGCCAATTTGACACGAAACTAAAGAGCTCTCCTTGCTGAGGGAATCTTGTTTGCATAAATAAAAAGGTGAAATGTAGGAATAATCGTTTCCCCCTGGACACTAATGAGAAGGAGAATGGTAGTGATATAAGTAAACAGTTTGTGATACAGCCCCTGTTCATTTTAAAAGATAGTTTCTTTAGTCTGACACAGAGCGGTCTGTACAATGATGGTCTCGATCAGACTCATTCAACTGAAGAAGCCTCTTGTAAAAGAAAATACATCTGTATTTTTATTGGTTTATTTTGAGGACTTTTGACATATGTCCCTGTAAGTTAAAGTACTTCTATTCAGGGTTGTTGATTTTTTCAGAGTGGGCCTGTCAGACAGTGTCTTTTGTTATAACTCTGCTAAAAGCACAGATTTATAGATGGAACATAATATCGTCCTGATTCCAATTGAGTGCAGTGTTTGATTTGTTATGCCGTTAAAGGAGGTGTTTGTTATTTGTGTGGGTTTGTGTGTCTGCATGTTGATGTATGCAGCAGCTTGAGCATCTGGGACAGGCAGATTCTCAGTTTGAAACATACTGATCTGGGATCTTTCAGAGGTCAAGGAAAATCAATAGCCTAGATTCTACCGCTGGCCTCACCAGGGATAGCACATTATCCTGCCAAACAAGCTGGCATTAGCTTGGATTTCTGTCTCTGTGGCTGACCAGAACAAACCTAATCCATGGCCTTATTTTCCTGACGATGCACTTCTCTCTCGGTGTCTTTGAGAAGTTCCTGTCAGAGTTATCTGAGGCGATGTACAGCTAGATTGTCATCTTTGACCATTACATGGTCTTACCCTACCCCATTATAGACCAAACTGCAACTCATTTCAGCTCACTGCCTATTTTTTAAAGCATTCATTCTGTCTTATTCTGACACATTTGTTTCCAGACAGACAACTGTCTAATTGTTGCTTCACCTTGCCTCTCATCGTACTGATTCAACTAAAACGTTGTACCTTTCGATTTCAAAGTTAGGTCGCGTAAATGCAGCATGACTGTATAGCATTTGACTCCGATCCTGTGCCTGTTTAAATGGAGACACATCAGACTCACAATCATACTGCAGACTTGACCACCTAATGGATGTGGTCCTGCTCAACCTATTGCAATATGATTGGAATCTGACCATAAATATCTGTCGATCACAGCTTCCGGTAAGATGCTTAATATTTCATTGAAAACTTTAGCAGTACTACAAGTGTACTGTAGCTCACTTTACTTTATTGTGAAGCATTTACAGTAAATAGTAAAAGTGTTGGCACTAATATGTCTTATATATGAACAAGATAAAGCATTGACCTGATCTCTGCATTGGTTTGGTCATCTTACTGAAGGGCAACTACATTACAAAGAATAAAACACGATACAGCACAAACAATAGAATTGTATTTTTTAGTGATTTTTTTATTTTTTTTTAACTTTTGTTTGATTTGAACAAATAGTTGAGTTTAGGTCAGAAATGATGAGCAACACTTAAAACTACACTATAGTACAGAAAAGTGACATTGTTAGGTACTTGGCCGACAGTACATATCACAGGCAGAAGTGATGATGAACCCCCCTGCAGTAACAAAGTGACAACAATATGAAGGTGGTTCCCTTTTTACCTGGCTAGATCACAACGGTAACGTGTGCTGAACATGTTCACTTGTTCTGCAGCAGGTTATGTTTGTTATGATGATCAAAATAAGAAATCTTTGGATATCACAGTTTTCTATGTGTTTGTAAAACACCTGCTGATGGCTGACATGTCCATGCTTGTGAAAGCCTGGTTCTGCGAAACACAGTCGGTCATGTAAACCCCCCTCTCACTCAAGTGCTGCCCGTCAGTGACTGCAAAGAAAAGATCAGATTACCTATGACTCGTGATGTTCACATTATCATAGTTTTTTTTTTTTTTTTTTAAGATCTGATTCACTTTTGAGTCGGCTCACTTTTGCTTGGAGTATGAACACAGCCTTATTGAAATTTAAGATGTATTGATCTAATCCACTAACTAGCATGCGAGAAAGAAGAATGCCTATACAGTTGGTTAGAGCTGCAGCTATAGCCTCTCAAGGTCAATTAAAATGTGTTAGAGTTAATGTTCCTCTTTAAACATTCACTCTTAAAGACGGATAGGCACAAAGCACTTTGGCATGCACTGAAACCTACTCCTAATTGAAAACTCAACACAAGTAAGTAAACATGATTATTGCATCTAAAATGACCACCTGAAAGCTATCAAGATCACCGACTCAGTGTGTTGTCTCAGCTTTCAAAGCAATTCCATAAAGCACACATTTCACCTCTGGTGTGAGAGTATGACAGTGTCTGAAGGTGCATTCACAGTACATTAACCTCCTGCCATCCATGCAAAGTGCGTTCATCTACGCATAAACGGGCACACACACACACACACACACACCCAACACAAACACTTCATGTAAACTGATATCCCTTCATAACCTCCTTTAAGCACACAACTTCGATTCTTCTCTGAATTCAAACCACTTTGTCGTCTGCATCAGGTATGAGTGAGTACATTTGGGGCTGTTCGTGGGATTAGATCATAGAGTGAGGCGATTTGGGATTGTGTGTCCGGGCTGATCTTAAGAATTCTATTCACCTCACATTTTCCTCAGGGCTGACATAGTCAAGGGCAGAAAGAGGTCAATGTGAACCTTTTTCAATCCTACAAAAACACATGCTGCAGAGAAATGCCTTTGTGCTAATGCTAACTCTCTCTCTTGCCTGCCATTACTGTGCACAATGCATGGTGTGCAATTGTTTGGATAATGAACTCTAAAAATCTGTGCAAAGCAGCACGCTCAGGAGTGAGGACCTGGAAATAACCAATGACCAGATCAATTAAAGTTTCTGAAATAATTGCTATTTTTTGTTATTTATGTTTGGTCTTTTTAATGCCTTTATTCGAGGAACAGAACTATGGATAGAGTTTGAAATTGCAAGAACGAGATTGGGGAAAGTCATGCAGAAAAGGAGTCATTGGTCAGATTTAAACTTAGGCCTCCTGTCTCGAAGACCTCAGTGTCTATACATGGGGCAAACTACTGTAACTGCCAGGCCACTGCCACTCCAAATATTCACAACTCAAAGTGTTTTCTGGATTGCTGTCAATCTAGGGATGATGAAGACAAGATTGTCAGAGACATGGAACATGTTGTACCTCTTAAGCCCTGCTATTTTTCATAAAAGGCTAGGGGGAAAACAGTCCTTGAAAAACTTTTACTTGAATGAATCGAACATACATTAAATATTGAGTGTAAAATGCTAAAACCCATTACTGAGATTCAATCTATGGCGAAATGTCAAGCATCATTAATTTGAAATATGATTGAACTGAGGTCAGTGCACAAGTACTATTACGAGTGTGTCTGTGTAGGCACGAGTGTGTGTGTGTGTGTGTGTGTGTGTGTGTGTGTGTGTGTGTGTGTGTGTGTGTGTGTGTGTGTGTGTGTGTTGGTGGGTGGTTAAAAGATGTTGAGGGATAAAAGCATTGGAGCAGGTGATGTGAGCATCTGGACCCAAGCTGGGTGGGCTGAGGTGGGCCCGCATGTGGGTGACTGCATGTGGAGCAGTACGGGGGAAAATAGATGAGAGAGTGAGTGTGGATGTTCAGTACAGTAAGTGTGTGGATGTTGAGCAGGTGGGTGCAGGCAGCCTGAATGTATTTTGTTTTGTTCCCAGTTTGTGAGGAACAAAAAAAAAGGTCTTGCTCGTGTTTGATCCGCATGTGTACCTTTCTGACCGTGTTAAACATCCTTATGTAGTGAGGTTAAAAGTTCACAACCCCTAAAAAAAACAACCTGCTATTCTGTTGAAATGAACCATGACTAAAGAAAGAACTCTTAATTTTTCAGACCATATAAAATCTGATTAAAAATGTGTTCAATTGAGTGAAATGGACAATGACTCGATCTTAGTTAGCCGTACTTTTCGTCATAATTTACATTTTAATGAGTTAGCTTCGGCCACATGTGTACGACCTTGGAATGGACAATATCATATTATGTGGTTCATAAAACATGGGGGGGAATAAGCCGATGCTGTATTTCCATACTGTGTGGCAGGAAGCATTTATTATTGATATCTTGACACTATGATGTTGAGTAATAGTAAGAAAAACTCACTGAAATGTACCGCTCCTGGCTTTTTGTGGGCTGTTTAGATGGCAGCTTTCATGCTCATGTGTGCATGCAGAAGAGTGGTTGATGGATAGGATTTTTAGAGTAATGCTGATACTTGGTTTTCTGCATCATATGGAAGCTCTTGGTGGGTCTCGAAGTTTTTATTCCCTCACCGTGACAAGGAGTACATATGTTTTTTTTTTTTTTTCCCATCTTATTTGATTGATATCCCTGGAGTTGCAAAAGCACAAGACAAACATAGAAATAAGCTTCACTTACCTGAGTGGTTTTGGACAATGGCAGCGTTGCATAGTGTGGCCTGGCATGTCATGACGGCCATCCTGTAGTTTGACTGCTCGTAAAATCCCCCTTTTGCCATGGGAAGAAAAGAAAAAAACACTGTCATCTGGAGAAAATTAGATAAATTATCACTGGAACCAGTTTTGTTATCCCGGGGGAACAAGACAAATAGGTTCAGATCTCAAGAACAAACTAATTAAGACTTCTATGGCATGAAGTAAAGGCGGCTGGAATTTCACAGACGTCAGCGTGCATCTCGTCCCCTCAAATCCAAATGATGAAAATGGTCTATAAAAACTGTGACCGTAACAGGCAGCTCAGAGTAGATTTCCGTAATTACAGTCAATGAAGGTCTTGCCATGAACAACACACATGTATCACATTCATTAAATTAGTATTCGCATGGTAAGCTAACAGTTGAGCGACAGAATACAATCTTTGGACGTATACAATACAAAGGAGAGGAGAATCAGGCTCACATGAGCACAACACACTTTACCATCAACCGATTGAAACAGCACACACTCACACACACACACACAATGCGATGAGCAGGAGATGGGGCATGAGCAGTCAAGATTGCTGTAGGTTGTTGTCGTTAATTGAATGATTCACTGTGTACATGCTAATGAGCTTAAGGGCCTGATGAAAAATGACAGTCCACACATGCGCACAAATACACGCGGACACACACGCGCCTCACATCATACCTGCTGTGCTCGTGCCACTGAAATGCAGGACTAATGAGTCAGATCAGAGAGGTTAAGTTCAAAGGCACAGGAGTCACGGTCCATTTAGTCATCTCGCCCCTTTTCTCTCTTTCACATCTGCGGCTTTCTTCTTCTCTCTTCATGTAAGCTTTTCCTACGGGTGCTCTTCTGCTTCGTCTTAATATTGAATTTAGCTTTAACTTTCCCCTATCCTTCCGGTCTCCTTTCTTTAAGTTGCATATTTACCTTGCCCTCCCCCCTCGGTCCCTTCCTCACTCACTCTCCCTTCTCCCGGAAATATGCCGAGCTCAGCAGAATGCCGGCGGCTGCCCAGCCAATAATCCCCTTGTTTGGCGTCTTGTTGCTGTTTTCACCATCGCCCCAAATCGATGTTTAATTATCCCGCGACACCCCCCCCCCACCCCTTTCTCCCCATTCCCCATCCACCACCATGCCCACTCCCTATCCCCCCCCTCCCCACCCCCACCCCACCCAGCCCCACACTGTAGCCTTCAGATCTTCACGGATGAAGGGAAGAGTAATTAAAAAGACACACGACACATACTGGAAGAAGAGAAAGACGAAGGGAAAGAAGGAAGAAGAGGGAGCAAAGGAAGAGAGCGAAAGATGAAAGGGAAGATGCAGTGAGTTGGATGACTAGAGCTTGGGGGGAGGGGGGGGGGGGGGTTAGCAGAGCAAAGAGAAAGAAAAGAGGATGAAAGGAGGATTTGGACGGTAAGTAGGGATAAGAGATGGTGGTTGGATTGCATCCCACAACACTCAATGAAATATGAGTAAACAAAGTCTTCATTAATGATTGAGTTCCCATCATGTGCCTGTACAGGCTTAATATCTGAGCATGCTTAATCTTTGTCTAAATCTGCCCGCTAGGGTTGAACTCAGACTTCCTAAAGTGACAGCATAATAGCAGTACATAATGCCAAACATCAATATCAAGAACTTCATTTATTCAGTCACTGACTACTTTACGTTGGGACATTGTTTGAAGCATCTCTCCAGAACAATAGTGACTGTGGTTGTAACTCATCCATCAAAATTCACCACTGTGCTTCCAGTGCTCGGTAGAGATGTAGACAAAAAAACGGTGCATGACTGAGATGAGCAAATTACATGGACATTTAAAAGAAACACCACACACTGTTGTTGAACTGGAACTTAGAAAATAGCTTTATGACTCTGTGGAGCTCCACATGTTTTCACTTCATGTCCCTCCCACACTACAACCCATGGACATGTGGGTCAGCTTAAAAAAATATATAATATCGAAAGAAAATTCTTGCAATTTTTCAATTTCAATACACTATTTTCTGCTACTTACCAAGTGTCACATTAACTAGATAACCTAGTGAGTTTAGAGCAGTAAGTGCTACATGTTACATTATATAATGTGACTTCAGTCAATCTTTGTCATTCTTTGCAATTTGTCCCTGCTAATTACCTGTCGAACTCAGTCTGAAATAATATGAAACTGGTATTAAACTGCATATATTACTGAAAAAGCGTAGACTATAACCACTCGTTAATGCTGAGAAAGGATTACAGGATAAAAATGAATGACTGGATAATGTATGGAAATAAAAATGATCATAAAAAAGTTTTTAGTTCGACTAAAATTGTTGGACTGTTCTTAATAGCGACAGTGTGTCGGCATTAAAAAAGGATCAATCTCAAACAAGAAAAGTCTAACCATCAGTGAATCCAGATCTACTGTATAAAGCGTCACACAGTCCAATTTTCAGTCGTTCAGCAATAAGCTTAACTGAGATTAAATAAGTCCTGTCCTTGTCCTGTTTACATCTTCTCTGCAGCTGACATGAGCTAAAACCTGTGCATATGAACGTTACAATCACAGTACTGACATTGCAGCAGGTCATTGTTTTACTATCATGATAATTTGGTGACTTGATCTCAGTCCAAGTCGTTGACAGTCATTAGTTTGCTCTATAGACCAGATTGAACTCTTATCCTGTTATTCTCTCCCCCTGCACCAGAGGGGGGATAAAGGTTAAGTGTTATTAATGGAGGTTTGGTTAAACATTAGGCACATTGTCAAGAGGCTTATTGGCAAATCAATCCAGTGTTGTCAACTAGTAAAAACAACTGTATCGTAAGAGATGCTCTAAAGGGCTGTTGTTCAAGAAAACGGCCAAATGGACTTCATATGGAAGACGACGAGAACAGGCGTAGATACAACCATAACCCCCTTTAGTTATGTCATTGTAGAAATAAACTCCACTATATGTGTGGTCTTCATTAACAGAGAGGCAAACTGTGATTTAAAAAACTCAGTAAGCACAAGATTAACAGTAAAGTGCAATAAGTTCAAAATAAAAGAAACCAAAGTGGATAAAAAGTGCATTTCTTTGAGCTTTTTGAATAACTTTGTCCATACTGCTCTTAAAGAGAAACTATTTAAATATTAAATCACTTAGAAGGAGACATTCATTAGGAGGTACAAGAGCATAAAAAGCTTTTCCAACTTCATTTTCCAACGTAGCATGCCTCAATAGCAATGCATGAATAAACTGTGAAACAAAAGTCATTATTTTCTGGTATTTCCTACGTCAAAATTCCATTATATTGTCCTTATCATTATTCCAACCTTGAATTGTACCCTCCATGTACCTCTTCTGTCTAATAAAACTGCTAAACAAAGGAATAACAAAACAAATATAGTTTTTTTTTTTTTCCCGTTTTTTAAAAACATTTCCTTGTTTGGAGTTGACACAATGCTTCTAATTATTATTTTTTCACTGCATGTTATGCTGAGTGTGTGGTATATAGGACAAGGACAGGATTTATGAACCAGTAATGACTAACACGCCTTGTTCGCAGGTCATGTGAAACATGATTACAACAAAAGTATTGATGTTATGCTCTGCGGGTGTCAGAGATATCAGGGAGAGATCCATCGGTTTCCTGAAGGTATATAGACTCGTAACATAAAACTCGCATTGTCCCTCTCTCTTTCTCTCTCCGCCTTTTTCTGTCGAACTTTTCTTTACACTTCCCGTCATTTTGTTGCTTGATTGCTCCATTATTCATACACTTGTCCTGTTACTCCTTTCTCCGGTGACTTCTTTTATTTCCTTTTATCTTCCTATCCTAGATTCCCTCTATAAATAAACAGACACTCAACACATATGCTCAGCTATTCTGTCTTATGCTGTCTTGTGTCGTAGTTTTCTATTTTCAAACGGTGCATGTGGTTACATTGATCTGCAGAATTTAAAGTTAGCAGCTTTTGTCAGCATACTTCAGCGTGTATCCATGTTATGCTCACGATGATGGCTGGTCTCCTTTGAGGATTGGTTGCATTCTTCATGTAACATGAAAGGAAAAAATTGTCGAACTTCAGAGTATTTCAACGAGAAGTGCACTGATTGAAGGCTGGTGAACAAAATCAGCTGTTTTTTTGTTTTTTTTTCATCGCTGACTGGCCTCACCTCTCAAAGTTATCCCTGCCGGTGTCGACCACAGATTCACACAACACAAGCCAAAGGTTTCATGTACCGCGTACAGTGTCACAAACACTCGTGTCACAGCTGCACATGTACACAAGCCATGTTGGCAGTGTGAACATAAGGTGTCCATAAGCAAAGTGGGAACGCATTGACCTGCTGGAGGATAAACAGTACTGCTCCTCCCTTTACGCACAATATATGAGTTTAGGGCCTTATCACGTCGGGTTAGGGTATAACAATAAAACTTTCATAAGAGTACACAGAGGCCTCTTTGACACAACCTCTTAACTATTGGTTGAAAAAGATCTTCTATGCCTTGTGTCAAAAATGTAACATGTAATTAAAAAAAGAAAAAGTAACTGAGTAATTCTGAGACCAAAATAACTTTTTTTTTTTTTTTTTTACTTTTTGGGCAACATGTTACTATGTTTTGGGCTCAGCATTTTGTTACATCATTGATCAGTTATTACATAGTGGGTTTAGTTACATTTGTTTGTTTTTTCATAACATTTCGGGTCATTGTTACATTTCGGGCTTTAACAAGCCTCTATTAACCCCGAGTCGTAAAAGGAACACCACTGGTGTAGCAGATTATCAAACCTCTTGGTCAATGTAACGTGGTACAGAAAATATATTTTTTTTATGAAAAGTTAGCGTTCTATGTTATTAGTTTTACTCTGAAAACCTCATTGAATATCCATTTAAGAAAAGTTAGTTTTTGTTGTCAAGTATATTGTTTTCAAGAAAGAAAGAACAGCCAAACTCTGAACTGGTTCTTCAGACCTTTAAAAGAACTACAACTAAATGGTGCGCCTCTAATTTCAGTTTATATTTATAGAGGAGCAGACAATAGAATGGGTTATAAGATAAAAAGACCGCCGAAGAGACACCAAGGGAATCGTTTGTTAAATCATGATGTTTTGTTTTGTCATCTTCCCAGTTATTGTTTTCAAGTGGTTTGAAAAGCAGTGATGCCTACAGGATGTCAGTATCAGAAAAAAAGTACAGCTACGGAAAAAGCACATAAATGCATTTTCCACCCACTCTTGTTACGCAGATATTTTAAATGGTGGAAGAAGATGCAATCTTTAAAAGACAAACATTCATAAATCAAATAATTGAAATCAGCACACTGTAGAAAATGCTAAAGTGATACGACATGTTTGTTTTGTGTGAAGTGTTCTTTTGAAAATTGCACCAATGGAATGATTTGACTTTTACGCATTTTCATCTATCTGATGGAGAAGGGGAGAGGGGCTGGAGGGGAAACATGTTTTGCCTTTTCAGTCAAGTGTTTGAATGATTAAATGTTTCAATTTGCCATTTGTTGCATTGTCAGATTTCATTGATAGGTGGACGGTAACAAACAGAACTCTTTATTCAATGATTCCTATGGAAAAGCAATTATGTGAATGAGAAAAGAAAGACATCGACACGCTGAAGCAATGTCAGACGTTTATTTCATCCATGATGATCAAACTGCATTAAATACCCCGCATCTTAAATCAAGAAAGCTAAAAGGAGTTAAAGTGTGTGTGTGTGTGTGTGTGTGTGTGTGTGTGTGTGTGTGGAGTACAATTAAAACACAAAAGTGCTGGCATCTGGAGTTGTTTTAGCAGCTCCTAAAAAAAAAAAAAAAACAACAACAACAACACACCTTTCTACCTTGATATGAATATTTGATTCCTATTTCTGAATAATTACAGCAGAGTATTACTGAGCACTTATCAGTTATTTATAACATCTGCCTGAGACATGAGTACAGGGAGATTAAGGTTGCCAAAGGCAGAGAATTACTTCCACCAACAGGGCCCTGTGTACCAGATTAGTTTGAGTAAAGGGACAGTGTTCAATTCAATACAAACTCAGGCCTTGCTCATTTGTCACCTGCATTTGCTTCCTCCATTCTAATGATATTGGCTCACATGTCAGTGGTTTAAGGTGTAATGACAACAACTGTGCTCATACATTTTGCTGCAGAACTTCTTGCTTAATTATTCATGCTTTCCAATCATAAAAAAAAAAAAAATCCTTCTTTGCTCCCACAGAGCCATAAAGTTTAATCACGAGCGTGTAAATTACTTAAATATTGTGCAGTTCTAAGATTGATTCTGCCCTTTACAGACACAAGTCATTACTTCCTAAATGTCGTTTAATAATCGCCCTATGAAACCTCCGCTAACAAATTAGCAACCCACACGGTAACAGACAGACCTAAGGGACATGTGCGTCAATTTTCCATTTTCGATTTTTACTTTTCACAGTGGAATGCTAAACATGAGCAATATTTATCATCTTGTAGCTAATGTCAATGTCTGCCTGACATATAGAGGTAATTTTAGAGCTGTTTCCACATGAACGTCTTCGCCCTCGTGTCCAAATGACATCCAGCAGACAATTATAGCTTTCAGTGTAGTGTTCTTTGATCCCCGTTTACATAAACATTTCTCAAGCATTTTGCCTGATGCTGTTATCTAGAGTGACTTACTTCAAAGAGGTGCATACATTCATTTTTGTTCCACTTTTGCTCATTCATTTTCATATTATTAAGATTCCAGGCAGAGCGAGGGTAGAAATAGGGCAGACGCAAGAGTTCGAAGTAAGGAGGCGGACGTAGGATGCAAGAAATACAGGAGGAGTCACACGTTGGCATTGAGGAAAGATAAAAGATAAAAATTGTATGAGGAAGAGGAAAGGAGAGAAGAGGGACTAGGGGAAAAGGTGAGAAGAGGAAAGGAGCAAGATGAAAAGAGGAGGAGAGAGGATGGGTAAAGGGGTGAAGGGGAGACAAAGGTGGAAGGAGAGTGGGAGATGAAAGAAAGATGGAAGCAAAGGAGGTAAGGTTGGGAGGAAGGACGTAAGGAAGAAGGCCTCATTAGGAGTGAGTCAGCAACACAGAGGACCTGCTGTCAGGGGGGGTCCCGCCAACATTGCAAACACACAAACACCATGTCTTATTCATTCACACCGAGAGAGGAAGGTGCAACAAACTCAGATGAGTAACTGATACAAAACAGCAAAGCTCTGCACATAAACATGCACTTGTGCTCACACACCTACACACACACACACACACACACACACACACACACACACATCTAGAGTTAAGCTGAACTTTAGAAGACACATACCTAGACTGAGTGCTGCCAGTGGGAAATCATCAAAAAAGTACATGACAGGCTGCTGAGTGTTCACTTTTTCCTCGGCACTTGAATTTCAACGTCTCTCAGTGGTATCTGCATCGCTGCCTGGTGTTTCTGCGCCACTGAAAAGCAGTGTTTTGAAACTGTGTCCTGGATTATGTCAGTACTATAAGCAATTTGGGGGGGGGGGTTGTCTTGTTGAAAGTGTTGAGAAGAACAAGTCTGAATGTTCACAAACAAAAGGGGGCTATGGAGCACTTCTGGGTGACCAAAGCGATCACAGAAGTGGCTTGCTGAGTTTGGAAGGATGCCCAGACGCTGGGCAGTGTGGAGCTCTAACAAGTCCGTTGAGCCTGGATGGAAATCTGGAGTTTGGTTTATGTTTATTTGTAGAGAAGTACAGCACTATTATTTGTTTTTTCATCAATGTGCCTGTTTTGTTAATTCTATTAAATGGCAGTTATGAATACTGAATTCTGATCGGTCAATTGCGGCACCATAGGGTCACCAGAGCGGGCTTCTTCTTGTGAAGAACAAAGCACTGCCAGGTGTGCAGTTCTTACCGCAAACCCTAAAGGATTAACTGTGACTATAACAAATCAATCCATAGAAAGAAGTAAATCTGACCTTGGTCTGTATATATTGAGTGTGCCGACAATCCCCATACACTCACTCAACTTCAATTACATTTATTGGAAACTGCTTGCACAACATTAATGTTATGAGAATACCTGACATAAGTGTGTCACATGGTTCTTGTCGAGATGGGGATTTATATTTTGCCTAAACAACTGTGGTATTTCAGAATTTAATTGGACATCAAATTAAAAGACAATATTTTATTTTGAATAACACAAAATGATCAGGTGGGTTTAAAAGGAAAAAAAAACAGTAGAGAGAACATACAAGAGGTTACAAGACACATACATACACACACACACACACACATGATATCCTGTGAATGTTAACAGACAAAACCTGAGTGACGTCAGCTGTCTGTTATGGCATGTATGTCATTGGCAGCAGCCGCCATGATGGAAATGGACTCTTAGCCTAACTTTAAGTTAACCCACCGACAGGCTGAGAGCTAGAGCTGAGGCAGGGTTTTAAGCCTCTTGACAAACCGTTACATCGCCCCACCTGTCAATCGTGTCAGCTACGCGCTTAACTATGGATATCACGTGTGGTTCATCAAATCAAAACGGAGCCGTTTAAAAACAATTCATCAAGCATCAGGCTGTAAACATGTTAATTTATGTGGGCTTTTTTTTGCCTGTGGTGTGGATGTTATTTCCAGAGCTCTTGGAGCCCGCCTCAAGCAGACACTCGACGACCTGCAGGATTTTGAACTTCCACTTTGGCTTCTTTTGTCAATACCGGAGGTTTCTGCTTGGCACATGCACACAAACATTTAATGGACATCAAGATTCGAGATTAGAATGATGTGAAGAGTCTTCACATGTAACTGCACATCTGTATAAGCATGTGTTAAATATAAATCTTGAATCTTAAAGTAAAACACTGAAGAGAACTTACAGCATGCATCTGTGTTGAAACACTCAGCGTTTAAGAGGGTTCTGTTATCAAGGTTGTTGCAAGGTTAATTTGAGCGAAGAATAAAAGGTGTTGACTGTTGAATCAGGTGAGACTGTAGAGTCAAAGCGACCATTTTTTAAGAGAGGAAAAAACCCTTTTTTTTTTAATCAATAGAATAATTTTGAGGAAAGTCGGAGTCACTTTATCGATTTCCATGTAATGAGCAAAGTAGTTAGCTGTATTTCATATTCACACATTATTTCGGAAACAGATGTTAGACATGAAGCCTTTTGAGTGCTTAAAAAAAAAAAGGTCTTTTTTTTTGCTGCAAAGTCAGCACATTTAAAAACACTCCAACAAGCAAGAAAAAAAAAAAAACTTGCAATGTGTTCTGCAACACCTTGAACCATTTTTGTACATTAAGAACACTGTGTCATTGTCAAGCTGAAGATTGTGCATGATATGATGGTTCCCTAAATAACAGCACACTTCGCTTGCCATAAAATACATTCACTTGTAAAAGGGACATGATATACTGTATCAGATGATTGCATGATAACTCCTGTCATATATTATAAACAGCAAAGCACTGTATTATTAAGGTCATCATTTTTATATACACCATTATGCTTGTATGTATGTTGTTTCATAGAATAGTTTATCTTCTGTTAGTGTAAATGTAGACTGACCATACAACGCTTGGCCTTTTAGAAATTGAAGTATCTCAGGCTGAAAGGTTAATCTTTTCTATGGCTGCTTTAAACAGTTCCAGTGAAGTGTTTGTGTTAAAATGCTGCGCTATCGTCAAGACAAGTTGCCTTTGATTGTGTTGTTTCAAAGCTAAGCATTTTATGACTCTCCCGTGTCCTGAGCTAATGGCCTCACATGGGCACTGAGCAATCACTGCTAATTGTCGAAAACAGTGTCCTCGTCACTGCTAATAGACCCGTGTCTCAGTAGCACTCGCTTTTAATTGGGCCATTTGAGTTTGTAATACTCCACCGGGGTGTGTTCCTGTGTTTATGTGTGAGTCAGCTGCCCATATGCATCCTCATGTTTTTTGTCTGTCACTTATTACCGAGCCTTCATCTTCAACTGTCTTTCATGCCCTGGCATCTGTCTTTTGACTAGTGTCAACCTATTCGCTTTCACACAGAAGGAAGCTACAGTAATGACCAGCTCTTAAATATTCACCATGCACACAATTCCAGTTATGCAAGGCAGAACCTTAATTCACACACACACACACACACACACACACACACACACACCAAGGGCAAAGAAGATGGATGGAAAGAGGCCTTACTCTGCAAAGAAGAATAATCACAACCCACAAACTCTGCACTTGTGCTGCCTGTGCTCGTAATTTACATGTGTGAATATGTAGCCCCTCATCTTTGCATGCACATGTATTTCTATATCAGACACTAAAAAAAGCTCACCATCTGCGTACATGCACACGAGTGCTTGTTTATGTATGTGTGTGCAGATAATGACAAATGAGATATTAATAAGTCATGTGACGGTTGGAGTTCGCATTAGAGTGTATGTAGCTTTCAAAGGTGTGTGTAGTCTGTGCTGATACATTTAGACTTAATGCTGCATTTGCTGACACTGCATTTGCATAAGCTTAAATAGATCATTCTCAGACTGCATGTGAGAGGGTGTAAACATGTAACCAAGCCAGCTCCCGCCCATGCCACACATCCATACTAATGTTTTATTTCCAGTTTCCTCCCTCTAAACTCAGTCTTCCTCCTGCCTTTATTTTTTCAACTCTGTGTTTTTGCTCTTTAACAGCACATCCATTCTTCCTCTGTTTATCTGCACATTTTTGCAGTGGATGTCTTTTTTTTTCTCTGTCCTACTTTTAGGCACGTTCTCCTTTTCTTCTGTTTTCATACTCACAGGAAGTGAATGTCTTTGAATTCATTTAGCTTTAATGCATGCATTTGGAATCAGGGCGGGAATGGATAATCCAAATGAGAAATGCATTTTTGTCAGTATGGGGATCGTAGGAGAGCTTTGAAACACAAAGTGTTTTCTTTGAACAGATAGAGCAATGCGGCTAAATCAAGTTGCTGTCAGCTCTCTCTGTGCCAAACACTTGAGCAATGGTATTGTCTTCAATAGGTTGCAACTATATAGAGTCATTGCAGACCCCTTGATGATGCTCCAAATGGTAGTCCAGCCCATTTTGGTACACAGCGACATTCTTACATGTCTGTAAGTGTTCAGCTGCGTATGAGTAAGGTCATTTATTTGCTTCCTATACAGTGTCTTGCGATAACATTTAATATTAATTAGGGATAAGGTAAGAAAATATTGTTGTTTACACAAAGCACACTTGTGACTTTCCCAGGTTGGCAAGCTTACATAAATGTTTACTACACACAATAGCATACGCACCATTATTTCATTGGATCTTATGTCCATAATGATTGGTGGTTGACGATTGGTACGTGCAATCGCATGCAACGCTGTGTATAGGATATTCAAGGACGTAAAAAAGGGTTTGTGAATTTATCTAAGATATGTCAACTTTTGCTCTATTGGTTTCTTAAAGGTCCCATATTATATCCTTTGCAGGGTTCATATATCTAATTTATGTGTCCACGAAAGTATGTTCACAATCGCTAATATTAAAAAAAGTGTCTGTTTTCATGTACTGCCACTCCATGCAGGCTCTCTCCTCTGCCTGTATTTGTATCGCTCCAAATCCCCCACGAAGAGAAAAAACCCCCCCAGTAGGGTTCTTAGTGTGCTAAGTCTGATCTGATTGGTCAGCTGATATGCTCTCGTTATTGGTCAGTCGTCCGCCTTTGTTCATAGCTATGTCTCACCCATTTTACCATGTTGTGAATGCTACAGTCAGTCAGAGGGGAACTTGTGCTTGCTGCTATAAGCCAATAAGCTTGGATGAGTGACATCATGGGTTTGTGATGTCACAAACCGATTTTCAACGAGGGGGGCTAGAGACCTAGCGTTTCATGCGACTATTGCTACTGCTAACAGGAGGACGTACGAGAGGCCCCGTTTCTGCGGACTTTGAATTTTTGTACATAGATGTGCCTAAACATGTACAAGACAGCTAGAAAACACACGAAAGAGCATCTAAAACCAGAAAAAGCAGAATATAGGGACAAGGACAAGAAGCCAAATCTATCAGGCAAAACCTTCTAAGATGAAGTAGTGGCATATGGTAAATAGCCTTGAGCTTGTATAGCCCTTTCACAACACGTCACACCTCACCATTCAAACCCATTCACACACTGATGGCAGAGGTTGCTATGTAGTGAGACCATCAGAAGTAACTAATTGCCATTCATAAGCCACAGATGAAGCAGCAGAGGGTTAAGTGTCTTGCCCGAGGACACATCGGACATGTTCAATCGGATGGAGATTGACGACAACTCTACCGACTGAGCCACAGCCGCCGGTGCAAACAGCCTTGTATTTGTTGCTTTGCATAGACACAAGTCAGGGACTTTACGACTTTACTTTAAGTACAAAAGTGACAGTAATTTCAATGAAAGCAAACAATCTAAAAATGATCAAAACTGTAAGTTTGCGATTTTCATTTCGTGCTATGTTAAATCTGAAGGGTTCAGCCAACCCTGATCTTCTGCCTTACTGCATTGAATTGAAAACTTGTTTTTTTTGTTTGATAGTTTTTTTCTTGAGCTTCTAAAACCTCCAGCGTGTATCAAGAACAACTTGTCATTGAACTCTGAAGTCTATCCCAGCCCTTACAAGACTCTTAAGCCATTAACAAGCATCAGCCTCAACCCCACTCTCTCCCCCTATGGCCCACTTAGATGGATGTAAAATTAGGCCTTAATCCGCCAGCTGAACTAAATACATGCTCCCCTGTGTCGACAGTGCTTATTCCATAATATTTCATTTCTCCCTCTCATTTACATTCATGTTCCCTCTTTCCCCACTCCAATACTCAAACTATTACGTCTCTGTTTACTCTTTGCGTCTATGATAGATGTGCTAAATTTAGCACATAGCCCCCTGCTGTCAACACTGCACTTTAAATTAATTTAATCTCCACTTGCGCTGTCTCGCTGCTGTTGTATCTCTGTCTGTCTTTTGCCCCCTTTCTCTCTCTCTGTGGTTGATCGGACAGGGGCGGTTGGCGGATCGATGGCTGTGATAAATGGGAGGGAATCCAGCAAAGGCTCTTGACAATCTAACCTATTATAGCTGGTTTAGGAGGAAACTGGTTAAGTGTCTGTGTGTGTGTCTCTGTGTGTGTGTGTCTCTGTGTGTCTCTGTGTGTGTCTGTGTGTGTGTGTGTGTGTGTGTGTGCCAGAATTACTTACAGACCATCAGAGGCATACAGGAAGAGAAGCAGACAGACAGGCTATACTGTATTACTTTCCTCTGTTGTGAGCAGGCTCAGAAATACAATCCATTTTCCCAGTGGATACCAATGCCCTGTTGTCACTTTGCAACTATACAAAAACACTTTTTTTTTTCTCCAGAGAACTTATTATCATTCTTGTTTATGCCCATTATCTAGTATTACCTTGGCACTGTCACATTTCTAGCATGCATTCCTTTCACGCCAGCAGGCGAAATCACCAAATTATAAAAGATGAGCACCTTACTGTGGGACACCTTATTTGAATGCAACTCTCATTTTGTTCTTCAATCACATGCGTTTCAAGGTCACACACATGAACACACACACACACACACACACACACACATACACATACACACAAAAGAAACATGCTGTGTTTCTGTGGAAAGAAAAGGCTGCGAAAGTGAATTGGACACGCAGAGGAAGACAGAACAACAGGGAGACAAAGGCAGACAGAGAAAAACAGAGAGCATTGTTTCCATGTTAGTAACCATTATGCTATTAAAGGTTGTTAGAATATATCTGTTGGACCATAAATTAAAGTCAAGTGTCCATATTTAATCAGAATCAATATTATAAAAAGATAATGAGTCAAGCTCACTTAATTGCACTTAGGTGCTTTGAAAAGACCTCAGTAGGTCTGAATGGTACAAGAGAGCCAACATCACATGGTCATACGGATGGGAGAGTTTGCTCTCTTTAGATGGACTTAGAGAGAATGATTCAAAACAAATATAATGAGCTTCTGGTCCAGTGGTTTTATTACTTGGAAGGAAAATATGCACATAAAAACGAACAGTGTTATAGATCTTGGCTCCCGGCCATAAGAAAAGTACGTTGACTTTGTTCAGATGAGGTTGCGTGAAAATTGGGTCAGAATGTTTCTTGGCAGCACCTGTTTGGATACAACTTCTGGACATCAGCACTCAGCACGCATCAGTTGTGGATCCTTGAATATAAAATTGTCTTGTAGACAAACCACACTAACCATAACCAAGACATGACCCAGACCAGAGTGCTTAGGGACCGAGACAAGACCAAGATATTTAGGGATCAAGACTGAGACAAGACCAAGAACATAAAAATCAATGAAAAGTCATTATCCTGTGCTCAGCAGGCTTGTCACTCGTTCAGACTGTAACACCGGGAAGGTTGCTGTCATAACCTGGTAATTCTCTCTTTTGTAAAAGGGTTGTTTTCTTTCTAATCACAATGATGTAGAGGCAAAATAGCCAATCAGTGGTGGTTTCAACCGGTCTTGATTTAAAATCCAGAATCCACCCAGTCTGAGACCGAGACAAGACAGGGTAAAAGTGCTTTCGATTCCGAGACAGGACAGAAGAGATTTGGAGTACTACAACACCAAGTACCTAATACCAATAATATTTAATGTTTGTAATGTAGTTCTTCAAACAAACATATCATTAAATTGCATTCGACATAAATAGAACAATGCAACATCACTTTATATTTTTGAGCCTGTAACAAGTTTGAGGCTTTAGAGACGTATACAACCATTGTGATAAAGTTTTGTGACCCGCCTCTAGAATTTAAGAGATACTATGATGCCACGGTTGACCTAGAAAGCGTCTGTCTGTGGCATCAATGTAAGTGGTGAGTCACTGGCAGGCACAAGGGAAGCACAGCAGGACACCTTTTAAAGTAAGTCTCTCGATCAATCTCAGTCAATCTGTGATATTGAACAGAGTGTGGAGTTTTTACTATGTACACAATTTTCACAGAATCTCCAAAGTTAGCTGTCATGAAATGTTGATCTGTTGGTTCGGATGAAAAATACTCCAGCAATTTTAAACTCTAAATGGATCAGGTAATATTTATGTTGAGACTTTTTGAACCATAGCATTACGTAATGTTGTCTCAGAAGAGTCACATTTACAGTAGCAACATCTCTGTTTGGCAAATAAACAGACTTGCCATGATAAAAATAAACATGTTTTGGATTGGTTTATGACAATTCATCAAGTCAATGTATACTGTTTAAGTGTGCATTTGTTCCAAATGCTAGTGTATGTGTATTCTTCAAATACTTTATGTATAACTAAAATGAATTCATGGCCTGTTCCAGCACCATGGACAGCGCTGTTGACAGTCTTCATTGCTTTAGTGACTGCTCTGTTTTTGGAATCAAGGGTCAAACTGGACAGCATTTAAAGGGTTAGTGCTAGATAGGGGACAGAGTCAGAAATCACACACACACACACACACACGCACGCACACACAAGTAATGGAGTGAGCGTTTATTATGAGTCTCATAAACAGAGATATGGAGAGAGTAAGGGCACCCGGGCCGCCCCCCTTTGAGGACTGTAGCCTCCAAACACTGCACCACCAGCGCTCCCACAGAAAGAAGGTTGTATTCATTACCTACCCATTCACATTCTGATGAAGGAGGCTGCTGTGTAAAGTGACCATCAGAAGTAACGTTTCCCCATACATACACATTCAGCTATGTTAAGTGTCTTGCCCCAGGACACGTCGGATAAGGAAATGAAGGAGCTGGGGATCGAACCCCCCCAACCAGGCCACACAAATGTATGACACTGACATTTAAAAAGACATTTGGAGCTGCTATTTCAGCCTTATTTCCCATGTCAAATGTTTTGTTGCACTAATATGCCAAGACAAATTCCTTGTATATGTAAATTGTCAATGAGAAAACAATTCTGATTCCATTCAAGCCCATTAAAAATATTGCTTCACCTTGTTATCAGACCACAAGATTAGGATTTACTATATACGTAGATAGCCTAGAACCTAATTTAGAATTGGATTTATCATGGACATAGATGTTTCTTCAAGCTCAATTGACCATCGCTTATCTCTGCAAAGTGCAAACCAAATACTTGAAAAGAGGAGTTCTGTTTGGCCAACATAAAAGCATAAACTTGTACACAACACTTCTTGTGACTCCAGTTATTCACCAACAGTTAACCCCCCAAAAAAGGATCATGACAGGTTTATGGTCCCATCTTGATCTAACTGCTGGGCCTGTCACAGGTTTTATTCATTAATTTAATGCTCTTTCTGTCCATCTGTGTTTAGAGCTGAACTGAATTGGCGACGACAAGAAGACAGTTCATGAATTCAGAAATGGGGAAAATGATCGAGACAGTGGACCGCACTCTATATTATACATGTCTGAAAGGCTGCTGGTAGTTTTCTTAAGTGCCGTTTTAGAAATGTATTCAGTGCTCATGGAGAAAACACATTAACGGAAACAAAGGCACTGTTACATTACCCCTAAATTACTGTAAATAAGTAACAACCACACTCTCAAAAGGCACTACACATTACATTTAAATTGAACAAAGAGCTCAGTCGAATAATAACACAGACAATCAAGCGCAAACTCCACACACCCACCTAAAGCCAGCAAGCTAATCTGCTGTGTCTTTATTCAAACGTGTATTTGTCCACTACATCTCGCCTATTGATTTTAAAATGTTACTTTTGTCTCTCAGGGTCTTAAACACCACCATCATGCCGTGAGTGGCTGTAAATGCGGCTGTAATCAAAGACTCATGGAAATAGAAATCCCCTTGCTGCTTATGCTAATGTGTCCCATGAAACCCGTGCATTGATACCAAAAAGCTGCTCTTTGAACTCTAGTCTCTGCGGTGTGGCTGGTTTGGGATGGCTGAAGGAGGGATTAGGGTTTTGACTGTTTGCGCGGGTCTAAATCCCAAACAGAGCGAGCTGACCTCGGGGGCGGATGGAGAGAAATGAGCTCATCCTCAAGATGAACACACACCGATTCTCTTTCCAACAAACACAAACAGAAATGCACATTTCTTCTCTTCACTCTGTCTCTTTCTTCTCCTTTTTTTCTTTCTTTCTTGTTCACACACACACACACACACACACAAACACAGTTTGGTTGAATAATGGCCCAGTGAGTGGTGTGCCTATGGGGAAAGCTGTCAGTTTAATTGAATCCAGTATTCTCCATTCTCCCTCCCTGCTAATTGATTCTGTCAGGCTCTTCTGCTTGACAAAGAGACTGACATTTCCCCCTGCGTGGTTATGACTGTCACAGTGTGACTGACTGTGTGTGTTGCTGTGTTTGTCCTTGCACATTTAACTGAGAGCTACAGAAGGAACCTGGGCTTGTGTGTTTGCATCTTCTGAGTCTTTAGCACTTTACTTATTTAGAGAGACAAGAAGGTCAAGTCCACTAAGTGCGTGTATGCATTTGTGGAGCCGGGACTATGTGGTCATAGTCACCACAGTAATAATAACATTTCCATTAGTTGGTTTGCCTGCAGGAAGACATTTCTATGAATGTATCTAACATTGATGCTTGATCATGTTTACATGTGTTTAAATCAATTTAAATGAGTTGAATGTTTTTTAAGGTTTGAAACCAAAAAGGGGGGTAAAAAAAGAAAGAAAACTCAACCACACTTGAATAGTTGCTTAAGGTGTGTAGATATATTACCCCTAATGTTGAAAAGCAATTTTCCAACATAAAACACAAATCCTTCATTTCATGACTGTGCAGGAAAATTGGCCTGACTGCTTGTAACCAAGAGAAGCACAGGATGATAGATGGGATAATGGTACATGTAGCTATTTTCTTTGAATGAATGTGACATGGTAAATGGTAAACGGACTGGAGCTTGTAAATTTTTTATTTTTTTCTACTACTACTCAAAGTGCTTAAACACTGCAGGCTACATCTACCCATCCACACACTGATGGTAAAGGTTAATATATATAAGACAGGTTGAACTTTAACCTGCTGGCGTTTCATGAGACGTGTCTGGGTGAAGTTGTTGCCCTCGTAACTCTAATCTCTTTCTCTCTAAAAATGGAGGAGGTAATCTGGGTCACCATCAGAAGTGACTAATGCCGTTCATATACATGCGTGCGCCGCCGAAGCAGCAGGAGCAACTTGGGATGAAGTGTGTTGACAAAGGACACATCAGACATGTTGCTGCAAGGGCTGGGGATGGAAACCTGACCTTCCAGTTCAAAGATGGTTGACTCTACTAACTCAGTCACGGCCGTCAGGTTGTCACTCCAAACTCGTTGTCTACAATCGCTTTGTTTTGAGCCCTAAGACTTAAAATGCCACCACTTAGATTTATATTTGGGCTTTTGTGTCTTAATTGGAGAGATAGGATAGGGGACACAGTCTGATATCAGTGAGAGATAGATTGGGGGATGACGTGGGGATATGGGGGAAGAAGGTCACAGGTCAGATTTCAAAACCTGTTCACTTGGAGGACAATAGCCTCCACACACGGGCCGGGCCACTGTGCCACGACACCAGTATTTAAAATTGAATCTTATCCTAGATTTTTGTCCTAGAATAATAATCAAGACTTCTTATGGTTATTTTGTATTTTTCTGTAACTTTTCCCCTGCTGTCTATCATAATTGTCAGGGGAGCATTTTTTACCAAAGTGTCAACAGCACCCACATCATTTTTATTTCATTACACGTCGGCAGTTGATGTATTGCTTTTACTTCAGTCCAGACACTCCAGGCCCTATTTCTGCCCTTTCAAACAATATGAGATTGGCAGCAGAGAAAAAGCACACACATACACCTGCCTGCAAACACACACACACACACACACACACACACACACACACACACACACACACACACACAGGAGCACCAAACACACTATGTTGGCCGATATGCAACTTAAAAATGTCAGTCAGACAGCTGGTGCAAAAGTAGGGTGTTATTTATTTATTTATTTTTTATCTGTCACAGAGAAACACTCACTTTACTGTCAGGTCGAACACATGTCTCGAATCGAAGTAAAGACTTGAACAATCAACCGCGGACAAACCAGATCATACTGACATGAACCACAATCACAAGTTCTAGCACAGTCAGAGGGAAAAGATAATTCACTCCACTTGTAAAATAGTTACATGCGCTGACTCCAAAACTCATTGTGCATGTCTGCTGATACTGAGTTTGCGGTTTTAAAAAACAGTGTTTTCTCACACCTTTAGACAAAATCCCTTTAAAGCTTTCTGCCTGGAGCGATTCCAATGATGTTTATGAAGGATAATATGAGATTTAATGACTGAGTAAACGTCTGAGAAACTGTATTTAACATAGCGTGCTCCCAATAGAGGTAATACCTGCTCCGCTTAATGGAGTCAGTGTTAGAACCAAACAGCATTTTAAAGCACTTCTCCTGTTTCAGCTGTTTGACCTTAACTCTCTGACACAGTGCTTTTTTCACTCACAGTAAATGCAGAGTTCAGTAAAACACAAGCGTTATCAAAGATTCATCGCGTTTACTGCACGTTTTCCTGCAATACAAACATAGAGGAACATAAAGGAAATACAACAAGAAGAGGGTGATCATGCATGCTGCATTCCACATGAATGTGAGTTAGTGACTTTTAGGGCATGAAAATGTGGTCGTCAAAAATAACCAGGCAGTTTGCTTGGCTGGCAACCATTCATATTTAAGTAATAGCCGGCCAAATTGACAAGCTGTCAGCCTTATTCAGACAGAGCCACATGTCGTTGTCTGCCTCCTGTCTTTTCTCTCTCTCTCTCTCTCTCTCTCTCTCTCTCTCAGGCTGACTTGGAACCTGCTCACCTGTCTCTTTATCATCCTTCAGTCCATCCCTACATCTGCTCACTCCTTCCCCCTGCCCTCAATCCACCTACATGTTGTCCACCTAACCTAACACAGTGCATGCACACGACATACAGTAGACACTACTAATCTCCCAATAATCTCTGACCCAGATTATCTCGTCCATTTTTTGTTTTGCTGGGGAGATGGAATGGGAGGCAGCATGGTAGAGAGAAAGAGAGAGAGATTAGAGTTAGGAGGACAACAACCAGAAACGTCTCATGAAACACCAGCGGGTTAAAGTTGAACGCTTGTTGAACTCTGATGAAGACGAAATCCTCAGATTTGGTTTACTGACGGAAAATAAAGGTGCCACACCTTGTTTTAAGAGAAAGTGTTATTGCTTTTGATAGTCTATTTAGAGCTGGTGCCTCTAATATTTTATCATTTTGAATAAACGCTGCTGGAAAGTAGATTTATAAATATTTGAGCAATAGGCTGCTTGGAGAACAGATTAAATCAGAGTCCCTGCAGTCACGCAGAGGTGGTTCGCGTATTTAAAATGCTGCATTTTCGCTGACATTGGCATCCAAATCTTTTATGGAACATTACATAAATTGGTCTTTTAAATAATCATTTTTTAAACAGATTTGTAAATTTTTAAGGACACCTTGGTTTAAATAAAAGAGAAAAAAAATTGATAAAAAGTTACAAAAAATAACAAAAAAGCATAGATAAATGGATACAGGGCAGAGGGACACCCAGTACACTTCGACCTTATCTGCTTTATCGTCAGTATACAAAACATAGGGATGCAATTAAAACACTAAAGGCTCATTTCAGTTTTGTGATTCGCTGAGCTTTGTTTTTCAGCGTCTGATCAATATTAATTTGCCAATTTAAAGTAAAAGAATACAAGTCTCACCTGAGGAAAATGTAGCTGTGCATACAGGAATTTGTGTGCTGAATTTCATCATCATTTATGGAAAGTAAAAATCTTAGACGATTCTTGTGATATAATACAAGCCCATGCAGGTTATTCAGATAAATAAATTCAGATAATAAATCTAAGCTGTCCATTAAATCCAAACTTATTAGTTTACATTGTTTTCATTCAAATGTGCTTGTTATTTTCCCCAGCCTGCTCTCATGGATCAGGATTAAAAAAAAACAGGCTCTGGAACATGTTGATCCATAGTGGGATAATAAGACAAAGGTCACCACTAAGGTTCTACACTTATAGAGACAATTACATCATGTCATGTATTTATCCTGCAAAGGCCATCCATTGTTCTGATATATGGGGGAAAGGTCAAACTTTTGATTAACTCAAAGATCATTACTGTAGAGCAGCAGCAGCAGCAGCGGAGATTACTCTGGGATATCATCCACAATCTCAAGCGAAAAAGAGGGTCCATGCACATATTTTATAGTTATATTTTAAATATAGCCTCCTTTTTAATGCCTTCTTTTTCTTTTTACATTAACAAGAGCTTCTTGGGTTTTTTTTAGTCCTAATGAGGTGTCCATGGTTAGACACTTCCTGTCAGGCCCGCATTGCAGCTGACCATGACCACTGACCTCTGTACGGTGGGAAACCTGTGTAGCAGTAGTTTTCCCACTGATAGCCACAGAAACGGTTTGCTATTATCAGCAACTGATGAGCAAAAGGTTAGTATGACGAAGTAGGTCAGACTAACACACACTAAATATAGTATGTGGAATTAGAACCGTGTTTGCATAAGTCAAGGCCCGACCCGCAAAAGCAACTTTTGTAGGAGGAAACATGAGTTTAATGAAGGAAGGAGTAAGATGGAAATGACAATGGAGCTATAAATGAATGGAATAATTTCTTCTATTAAAGCTCCTGTGAGGAACTTTAGGTTTGACATTATTTTGGTGCCCCGGGTGGACAAAGGGATAACTCTTATATTGTCACTGATCTTGATCTCTTACCAAAGGCTGCAAACTCCTCAATGGAACTTGGCGTGAAAACCTCTATTGCAATACATGATGTGGCATTTAATCACATCTTTCATTAACATGCATTTATCTCCATTTCATATATGCTGTTTTGTTATTTCTAAAAATACATTCCAGAGGTCAATCCGTAGTTTATACTCACTTAATTACTTCGGCATTGTCTCAAAAAAGATTCGCATTGTCTCGACTTAATCACAGGGTTAAGCCATAGATAAATCCTACGTATCTGTATTATTACAACAGATTACCTCTATATTTATCTAGCAGAGGATGTCCATGAACAAATCGCTGCTGATAACTGAATGCAATATTGGAATTGTTTAAGCTGAACGATAAGTCTTAGCTTGTCGTCACAGACATAGGGAATTATTTCAAATGTATGTTACCCTCTGCACTCTGACTCAGTGAGTGAAGGTGATGCTCCCCTTACTATCATTTACATCTACCAGAGATAAATATTGATGCATCGTTTCTTTAAAGGCATGGAGCTATGAGGGAGAATAAAGTTTGTTCATGCAGAAAACATAAAGGCAATAGCGGTGTTCACTGCAGCCTTGTATTAGAGCATGTCGCGGGGAGCTTTTGTAGCTTTAATGAAACTTCACATGGAGAGCACCATTAAGTCATCTGACCTACTTATAACAGCACTCACAAGTGCCATTTGTAACCGTCCCAGCGCCGGTGCTTTTACGAGGTGTACGAGAGCTACGTCAGCAAACTCAAACTGCTGCAAGAAAGACAGTCTGACAGTCACGCTCTTGTTCCAGTCTGCACTTACGCAACCACTTACCTACCATCCCTTGTTCACTTTGCATTGTGTGCATTCCACTAACAACCTGCCCCCAAAGGTCTGTTCCATATTGAGCAGCAACATGCCATCATCCTCTGTCCACCGCAGGGAATTGTATGTTCCTAGTGCACACAAAACCATGTTCAAGACACACTGTTCCTGCATATTCACCTCCAAACAGATGGATATAGATGGGATTGTTATGTTAGTAAATTTGCGAGTCAGCTGTTATAGGCGTTGTTCTCTTTATTGTTTGTATTCTAATATGCCGATATTCCCTCCTCAAGCACTGACTCTTTGTGTACCATTCTGGTTTGAAATGGCTAACAAGGTTACTCCCTGCTATGCTATCAGATAAAAAAGCACTGCGGACAGAAGAAACAGTTTTACTCACGGCTGTAGCTTTATGCTATTTTTCAAAATTGTAGGTTGATTAACAACAGTCAGGAGATAACATCTACCAAAGGACAGTGGAACAAGGGCAATACCACTGCGAACAAAAAAACACCTGTAATAGTTGTGACATGATTGAGAATCTGGGAACCATTTGTTATGGCAAGAAAGTTACCTGGTTCAAGTTGTTCTAATAGGAATTTTAAGTATTTGGAATTTATGAGAAGGAAAGAAAATAGTGCACATGTTTAAAAAACTTAGTACAATCCTCTTTTTTACTGCCAGCTACATTTGAAGGTACCAACAGGAAAAGCATCAGTGTGTTTTTTTTCTTTCTTTTTTTTTCTACTGCAATTCTTCCTTTTGGGGGATCCCAGTGAGCTCTCCTGCCAGCTGGAACTTCCTCCAGCCGGCATCTCCAGCATGTTGTGGGTCTGCCCTGGGCTGTCCTCTCAGTCCGCTGTGGCTGGTATACCTTCAAAGGAGTACACACTAGGGGTCATCATCCCTACCAGGTGCCAAACAACCTCAGCTCGTGTCTCTGAATGCAGAGCTTAACTCTTAAGGCCCTCTGGACTGCCTCGATCCTTGCTGTGTCATGGATACAGAGCTCACTCAGTGTGTGGATAAACCACGATTTGGCTGCATCCATAATCTTATTCCTTTTGGTCACAATCCCAAAGCTCTTGAACATAGGTCAAGGTCAGAACAAAACCCCATTTGTAAATAAAGATGAGTGCATTATGCCACCTCAGTCCAACTACTCTGCACATCCTATAACTCCTTTTTGAAAAAGAGCCAGAGCATGACTGACTATCTGAAATTCAGCAGCAAAACGCTTCAGTGCGCACAGGAAATCACAGTCTGTTAAGCTAAGGAGGGGTGTGCAACATTTGTGAACAGACACGCCATCAGAATGTCACAGAACTGGAAAAGGATTCTTTGATTCCTATCCATGTGTTGTGCACACTGTGGGAAGAAAAAAAAAGACCAAATGACTTACCATTAAGTCTGCAATACCGCTTTCACGCAACGCATTTTGGGAGCTTCTAACATGCTGTAATCGCTTCATTTTTTTTGGGCATTGAAGAAGATCAAAGATTATCCTGTAATAGTCCAATCCTGTAGTATTCTAAATGTTTGCAGAAAGTTACACAAGATGCGACCATACTGTACTTAGAGATGCTGAATGATTGTGGATTTACAATTGAAGAGCATGAAACTTGTTAACGTGATTATGTGCCATTTATTTATAAGTAGTTCACGAGTACATTATTCCAGCTGTTACCTGTTTCTGCTCATTCTTATGAGACTTCTGGTTTGTATCATAAACTGTCACGGTGGTGTAAATCCCAGTTATCTAAGCCTCTTTCTATAGAAAAAGTTAATGTGTGAGATTGAACAGGAAAAATAATGGGAATTACAAAGCAACAACTAACAGCTTTTGTGCAAGAATCCAAAATATGATGTTAATGGTAGATTGATATTTTCTTTGTTTGCAATCCATTAAGGGCCAACATGTTAAATTATGAATCGAAAATGGATTGCTTTCACTATCGAGCCGTTCTAAGACGTGTCGACCAGGGAGAGCGATGACGTGTCCTGCACATCCGTGTTTCAGAACTGACCTGGATACTCACATCCTTTAAGATGTTCTACCTCTTTCCTTAACCGCACACAATGACTGCCTATGATAATTAATTACAGACTGAAGTTGTATGCCGATGATGAACGATTGAGAAGTTGATAATTGGATTACCTTTGGAATCAGGAAAACTACATAAATGTGTCTCTGGCAGTTAGAGAAACAAGATGGCAAGGTATACTGAAGACAAAGGGGAAATTGGATACCTGGTGTTAGCTGGATTAAATGTTCTGGTTGTGTCACTATTATTTTGACACTGTTGCCCTCTTATTTGCCTCGTTATTGAGTGTGTCTCGGATTCCACTCTTTCAAAATAGTCAGCAGAGGATTCTGAATGGCTTTCAGCTCATGCTCCTGAGGCTTGTGATGGACTGTCGGTTTTCTGCCTGTCTTTCAAATAAGAAATCAGCAATAACAAAAGTGGAAAGCTTCTTGTTACTATATGTGGGGAGTGAGTGACCTGTCTACTCTTGTGTGTAACAGATGCATGCACAGACTTAAGCCACAACCACATTTCCCTTAATCACTATTATAACAACTGTATGGTGATAATTATTATAATCATTATTTATTTAATGGTATTGTCCATCAACCCCAGATAAAAAAATAAAATAAAAAAAAAATAATATATATTGATTTTAAAAGGGCACATTGAGAAAACACATACGCAAGCCTCCTATCCTGCACTGTCAAGATCTATAATTTGTTTTAGATCGTTTTTTTGTTCATCATTATATGCTACTCATTATTGATCCAGAACTATATTAGAAGTCAGAACTATCAGAACTATATTAGCTTGGACTCCATATGTTTAAAGAGTTGGACAGCTCGGGTTTACACAGTCATTTATTCAGCCTCTTTAAATATGTCATTGTCTGCAATTTTTAATGTCATTTGTTCGGACCTTAGCTTTGAATATTGTTGATAAAAAGGGAATGAAAGTTCTAATATTTGATGCCTATAATTGGCTGACACTCCCTGTCTTGACAGTCTCAGCGCCATCATCTGTTGGTTTCTGAAGCAGTGTTGAAGCTCAAGGGTGGCGGTTTAAGGCAAATCCTGCCTCAAACTAATTTTCAGTCAACCATGAAACAAGCAAAGAGGTGGAGCTGAGGTGGGCCTTAAGCCTCCTGGCAAGCTTTTATAAGCACTAGATCCAGCCTATTTCTTACTGGAAGATATTACAGTCAGACTGTTGGAACCTCTAGGTACATTATGGTATTTCTTCTCAGAGATGCTTAGATCCAGAAATGTCCCACAAACAAGTGCTTTCCAGTCATCTCTCTATCCTTTTAAGTTATCCCATCTGCTATCTTGACTCGTAATACGTATTCACTGAGTTTTGTAAAGTTACAACAATGTCCTCTTTTCTTTTTTTTTTTCTTTTTTTCTCCATGTCTTTGTGAACATTTTGTTTCTTCTACAAAAGTGAAGGTTGGAACATTCGTAAGGGAGATAGATGGCCTTGTAAAAAAAAAGTTCAAGTACTGCTTTGCTATTTTGTGCATGTAGGAGTGTGTTGAAGAGAGGCAGAAGTAGTAGAAGGTTAAGGATGAGAGGTAAAGGGATTGAAAAGTGAAGGAAAACCGTGTGTGAGTAGGGAGAGAAAAACAAGCATAACCTGTTTATCTAAAAGGTCAACTTAGAGAAAAATAAAATAAGCGCCATTGAAGCTGAAGCGCAAGGATGATTAAGGTTGCTGCTTGAGAGCTCACACAGGCAAACCAGAGTATAAAGCACCCATTCAGAACTATTAAAAATCACTCAATGTATTGTCCTTTCCGAAGAAGTAGTTACATTTCTTAGAAATTAACTTTTTTTGTAGTTCTTAAAAAGAAATCCAGCCCCAAATGATGAACTCCTTTAAACAAACCTTTATGCAATGTCTTTGTTAGTGCTGTCTTTTACGAGCAGGCACTTAAGAACCATCAAGATGAGAATATATTAAAATCCTGACTCTCTGCTGCTTATGTGATTTAAGCACACGTAACAAAATAAAAAGCTCCAAAAAAAGTCCCACCTCCCAAGGTAAGTACCAACATCAAGACACTCAGACTGACAGAAATAGAGTGAAGACATTATAACCGCCAGCATGATCAGGTTAATGCATGCTGGTTAATAATTCCTAACAAAATGCAGCACTAAAAAGAAGACTATGAGTTTTTAAAAGAAACAGTATACCATAGTTTTACAATTACCCAGCAGCCATCCGCTTGCTGGCAAGAAAACCTTTTTACACTCAGCAGCTGTCCTAAAAAAATACGCTGAGCCATGAAATTGAGGGAGCGGGCAGACTCAAAATCACTTCGAAACATAAAGTGCAGGGTTAGGTGAGATGAAGTTAGGATCACATACACTATGTATTAGGGAACATCATTTTTTGTTTTTCTTTTAGATGTATTTCTTGAAGATTTTTTTCTTTTTTTTCTTTAATGTAATTGAAGTGTAACTGGTGTTGGGTTTTTGTCATCATGTAATCATTTCTGTTTGGATAAGAATTGGAAGTTATGAACTATATTTTTGGTTTCATATCAAGTCTGATGCTTTTCTGGCTGGGAAAAGAAACGCAGAGCCATGCACTTATTTAGCCAAATTACATCTATTTAAAAAGCCATCAACCTGCCAACCTAACAGGTTGTTTAGTGACCCCTAGCTGATCGCCTACTTACAGCACACATTTGTGCATTAAGTCAAAATTGGCCATCTGTAAGGGGAACACTTGGGCAGAACCAGTTCGAGACTGCACTGTACAATTATGTGTGCAATATGGCCATGCACAAAAAAATGCTGGGAATACACAACCTTTGTTTATTAGGGAAAAAGGAACATGTGAAATCCTCTATGTGCTAATATTTTTGCATCATATATTTTTTTTTATTTCCTGCTTTATTCATTACAAAAAGTCGTCAAAATCTCAGTACGAGTGAATATAAGCGAGTACGAAAAAGAGAGCAAGTAGCCAGCATGCACATCACTGTGACTTCTGTTATTCATATCGTTGTGCCTGTCACTTCAGATGATGTGCTTTATAAAAAAAAAAAAAAAAAGTTATTATCAATCCAAATGTATGCGGCTGTCTCCGAGATCTTTGTCTCAGTTAATAGGAATTTTATCTGATGATTTAACCATCAGCTACATCTGCAATAAAAGCGCAAATGATTTAAGTGCAAATGTCCTCGCAAACACACAACTCCCGAATCTGATCTGCGGGAACATGTGTGTGTGTGACAAGGAGAAAATGAGTAGAAATTATACAGACAGAGAGGCAGAGAAATTGGAGATGATGTCTGACATAAAGCAGGAGAGGGCTGAGAGAGGCTCGCAGGAGGAAAACATTGTGGTGAATGAAGAGGGCAACGCAGGGAGGATAAATATGCCGGGTGTGCAGAGAAAGAGAGAGTTAGATGTTATGATAAAAAGGAAAAGAGAGGGGAACTGTCAAAACACTGTAGAAGTGAAATCTAACAGTGGATTCTTAGAAACACTGACTCACTTCCTGAGAGGGAGGTGGAGGTGGGATGCCCACCTCAGAGGGGACGACAGGACACAGCTTCTCGGCGTTCTCTCGGCCCCACGGGGGAAGTCCAAGCAGAATGATTAATTATGAGGCACGCATTTTCATAATTAAAGCTTGTAACGTCAAATTTTTGTCCCCTGGGTGCTGTGATTGCCTAATGGGCACTCTGTTCTGCATAAAATGACAAGCTCTAAAACCGATTTAATCATACGTTCACCATTTCTTTTTTATTATTATTCTTATTTCATGACACATTTCATTGTTTCACTTCGGGAGATGTGATGAACTATGTTTCGGAAACCTTGTTTTAGGACTTTAAAATGTAAGAAAGCTCCGCACATCCATCGCTTTTCTTTGTTAAATTCAGCGAGGCGTTTGTCATTTTTTGCAGCGTGTCGAGCAGAGTGGACAGTGTGTGTGTGTGTGTGTGTGTGTGCTGATGGGACTATGCTGTCAACCCTTTGCCCTCTTCTGTTCTGAACTGCCTGCACTGGAGGAATAATTGGCACTTTAAATTATTTAAAAACAGCCAGGGCACATTATCATAAATATTCACTTGACGTTCTGCTTAGATCAACAGTCAGAACCCAGGGCTTCGGATGTGACTTCATGACAACTTGTGTGCGTATGTGTGTGTGTGTGTGTGTGTGTGTGTGCGTATGGAAATGTGGGTATGCGTTTCGAGAGCCCTGGGGTTGATTGATGGACAGTATTTACAAACAAAACGTCCTCCCGTCAGTCATCATAACTGAATCCAGACAGCGGGAAAATGTCAGCCTCATGCACGGCCGCAGATGTGCACGCCAGTGTACGTTCCCTCAGTGGTCATGGAAATGTCAGCAGCACTCAGACTGGGCACACACATACAGGCTCGTGAACATGCAGGCACATGGCACTCAGCGGGGGGGGGGGGGGGGGGGGGGGGGAACGACCCTCGTCAGTGTGCTGTTGTAATAAGAGCCTGGAACAAACCTGTCACTGTTCTCGCCTGAGACAAACACACTAATGACATGTTAACAAAGTAGAGCTGCTTGAGAAGAGCTCCATTAGCATCTATTTATGCCATCTGACCGCAGACACAGAGGCCTTTGTCCGCCTCCGACTGACTACACCTCACATCACAGCTGTGTCGAATGTTTGTGTGTGTGTGAAATTAATTTTAGTCTCCATAACATGAACGTGTGAAATGATAAGATAAGCCTCATTGTCTCCTTGCGGGAAAATACTGTGACTTCACCAACTGCTTTCTCATGGACACAGGGTTTATTTGATAATGGGTTATCATACTGCCAGAACAGCTCTGTGAATACAGCACAGACTGCAGAGAAATAAGAACAACAAGAAAAGGAAGAGGAAGCTTTAGAGTTGTAAGTAGATATTTTAAATCTATAGCTGTATTATGTTAACAGCAAATTTGATACATCACTGCGGTTAGAGATAAGTGTGCACAAAGGAGTGGAATCCACAATAGCTTAGTGTGTTAGGATGAGCTACTTTGCAATCCCATGTCTCTTTTTTTGTTACAAGACAGGTTGTGAAGTTAATTGACTTGATTTTCAAAACAGAGTTTGGGTAGAGCTTCTAATACTTCAAACTGATGAGCAGTGTGTGTGTGTGTGTGTGTGTGTGTGTAGTAAAGTTTAGAGGTGTCTGTTGTTACCTATCAGTACTCATTATGCATGCATCTGTCAGTTTCCATCATTAGCCATCACAACCAATAACAAAAAACAAAACAAAAAAAAAACAGACCAGAAGAAGAAATCCGGATGCAAACTGCTTTCCATCGTCTCCGTGTTTTTGATCGCAGTCATCAGGCAATGAGATGTGAATTTTCAGTGAAGTTGTGGCGACACTGTTCTGAGTTATCACACACAAACTGACACTTTATTCTGGAGGGTCAGTTTCCGGGTGAGAAGTGAAAGAGAGGAGGGTTCCGGTGCCGCGAAGATTGACTCTGTATGTGAAGTGAGTTGCAAAATAAAGCAGTGGAGACTCAGAGATACTTTCGTTCATTTTTCTCTTCGACCTCCACAAGAAATCAGGATGCAAACGGCTTTCCATCGTCTCCGTGTTTTTGATCGCAGTCATCAGGCAATGAGTTGTGAATTTTCAGTGAAGTTGTGTTTGCAGCACACAGCTGAGAAATAAGCTGGTGAGATGCCAGTGAGGCAGTAATTACCAGTCCTCGATTCCAGTGGTGTTGAAAGCAGTTAAGATGACAAGCCAAGAAAAGAGAGCTGTTTAAAAAGGGGGGAAAGTGTCAATATTCCCTCTTAAAAGGTAGAGTTGGGGAAAAAAAAACTTGATTGTTTGAAAAGAACAAAAAAAAAGACTGAGAACAATTTATCATAAGTAGATCATACAGAGTCAAAATATGCAGCGATGAGAACACCACAGTGGCTTCTGGGTATTCAGGATGATGCATGAAATTTGAGAGATTGTTTCTGCGTCACTGCATGAGTGTGTGTGGGGGGGGGGATGCCAAGTCCCAACTGGCTGCAGCAAAATGCCATCATGCTGTTGGTAGAGGTGTAAAAAGTCCGGCTTAGTTGGGATGTTTTGAACGGACTCACTCTCAGGGGTCAAAGGCTACACTCTTCAGAGATAACAAGAAATGTTGCAGAAAACCCTTTGGTCAATGTAAATGCACGTCTGTGTTGAAATAGGACCTTAAGAAGGAGCTGAGAAATCAGCTTTTAGCAGGAAATAAAAAAAACCTATCTGCATCGTCCAGCCATATCATCGCAATAACAATAACTTCTAAACAGACTGTCCTTATAGCACCTTTCTAAGCAATTTTACACGACATCTCACATCACCCCATTCACAGATATTCCTACATTCATGGCATAGACTGCTATACAAAGGGCCCATCAGACTAAATAATCCCATTCATACGCGCTGCTGGCTAAGCCATCGGCCAGCGGGGGTTCAGTATGTTGCCCAAGGACACTTTGATAAGTAGACTATACAGGCTGGTATCGAGCCACCAACCCCCAGATTAAGAGACAAACCGCTCTATTATTAGCCACAGCCAACCAGTGATAACGTGTAACAGTGTTATTTAGCAAGCCTTATCCAATGTGCACCTGAAATATTAGGGATCAATTTAGAAAAATGCAATAAGTTTGTCATACAGGTAAATGGATCATATGGATCATGTAGTAAATCATGTTGTGTTTTCGTTTGCCGTGACTAAAACCTAAGTGGGACGAAAAAGGACCAAAAAAAAGTGTTTGCACAATCTGAGAAACGTTCAAAAGGTCAGCAGCATTGGGGAAACCTTGTCATGATATGAACTGTTACGGCAGCAAGAGTTAGATTTTAAATGTGATTGGTTAGCAATAGCCAAAGTGGTACTGCCTCTGTGTTAGCTCTGAACGTGAAATGGTCAATGGACTTGAGCTTGTTAAGTGCTTTTCGATTCCTCTTGCGACTCAAAGTGCTTTTACGCTGCAGGTCACACCCTCTCACACACACTGGTGGTAGAGGTCGCTATTTAAAGTGGTCGTCATCAGAAGTAGCTAATCCTATTCATACACATTCACAGCAACGGAGCAACTTGGCTTTGTCTTACCCAAGGACACATCAGACATACTGTATGGCTGCATGAGCTGGGTCTCGAACCCCCGACCTTCCTGATGAGTGACGACCGGACTCTACCGCTGAACCACAGCCGGAAACAATAACTTATATCCTAAATCTGAGCTTTTCTGAGTGACAATGTGTCGAATGCTTTCTATTGAATAAAGAAAAAAAGAGGGAACATTTCGACGACTTGTCAGTTTACGCAACCGTTGAAACAAATTAATCAAGCTATTTGTGATGCTTGCAGTATTTTTGTGCATGTGTGCACGTGAGTCAGACTGCATGGCGTGTGCTAATCTAATTCAAACAGTGAGACAGTGTATCTGCTTGTGTATTTGAATGAGTCTTTGTGTGGGTGCACACTGACGTGTGTATGTGTGTGTGCTTGATTTCTGGAGGGTGTGTGGATAAACCGAGTGACAAAATATAACTTGCTGTTTATCTGTTTGTGTGTGTGTGTGTGTGTGTGTGTGTGTGTGTGTGCGTGTGTGTGTGTGTGTGTGTGTCAGACGGAGCAGCAGCAATTGCTCAGCAGTCTTGTGTGGTTTTTTTTTTGTGAGTCTGAATTGCGGGAGGAAAAGGAAGCCATAAAGCTCTTTAACCCTGTGTGTGTGTGTGTGTGTCCGCATTTGAACCCATTAACTGAATAAATCATCCAATATGATTGCAGTGTCAACTGGGCTTGCTGAACCGTCTCTGCTTTGCCCAGCAGTCTTTCTCCCTCTCCTTCCTTCATTTGATTTTTTTTTTTTTTTCAAGTCATGACGCCAAGCTAACTATCAGTTGGAAATACACAATCAGTCCACACATCTGTAGGACTTATGATGTATAAAACACAAACAGATGCGGCCCAATCAGCAGAATGAATGACATATGTTGACTGCATTAGATAAAAATTGACTTTTTACATCTGGCAACACCGCAGGGGGGTAAAGAAAACTGTCCTTCAATTGAATGGCTCAGGTTCATTCTCCAGTGACAACAAGCAGCCTGTTGAAGTGTCCTTGAAGACGATGTTTAATCATGCCTTTAATGCAAGGCTACCGAGTAACTGATCACTTTAAGCATCATTCATGGAGGAAATAAAAGAAAGGACACAGCTGTGGAAAATATACGGAACACATGTACAGAGATGTACGAAACCTCATTAAAGATTTGAAATTCTAGGCATACCTTTTTGGGATATATTTTGGGAAAGTTTAGAGAGGCAGCTGGTGTTTGTCTTTTATGTATTAATAAATTCCCCCACGAGAATTTCTTCCACCTCATCCCTCCCACTCAAACCTTTCATCATGTGCAGCTGCCTTTGAGCAAAGCCTAAGCGCAGTGGAGGTCTCCAGGATGTTTGAATCCGCATAAGAACAAATGACTCATTTTCATTAGATTTGATCGACGAGGCCTTCTTTAAAGAAAGTCGTTTGTTTTGTAGGAAAAGTGCTATACAAGCTCAAGTCCATTTACTTTTCAGTAGCCACGACTTTCCCCACACTCCGCCTTTTATCCGTCACTTTGAATAAATTTTAGGATTGATAGACCCACAGATCCACATCCAAGCTGGCCTCCTCAGTGAAGATCAGGGATTACTTCACAGCACTTTCCCTAATTAAAACCGCAAGACTTATTTTCCTTTGCGTGTTTGTGAGGCTGACAGAATCTGTCTTTTTTTTTTTTTTTTTCCCTGAGAAATCAGATCATAAAACAGAATAAAACCATTCAAACAAACATGACATATACTCACTGAATAGAAACAAACTGACAACAAAACACAACAACGTGGAAAATGTCAAGGGTTGGTGTGGAATATAGAGCACTGAACATTGGGGTGTGTTTGTAGGCTTTTCTTTGCTGCACTCTACTTACAAAGTAATACGTCACAACCCTCTCCGATGATGCACAATTTGAAAAATGTCTTGACAGATTGAGGGATTTGCACCAGAACATGGGGACTCCTGCATTGGAATTCATGGTGAAATGATTTATGTGTCCTCAATTACTGATACAAACTATAGCTATAGACGTATTGCCTGAAGTGTGTTGGTGAAGTCGTCACAAATGCTGAAAGCTGCTCTCCGTCTCCATGACACTTTAATTAGCATCAGTCACGACTTATACATAATGTGCTTTGACTCAGATCATCCAGCTCCTGGGGGAAACTTTATATACACTTCACTTTGTGCAGTTTGCCTGTGTTTTTACTAAAAGTTAAGTTTGAGCAAGCATATTTATTTATGTATGTATTTTTTTATGTGCTGGACTTGTGGGATATTGGATAAGAAGCCCTCATGTAGATTGTGGATTTGTTTAAGGACACTCAGGCTGAAAACCAAGTTTGTTTTCCCCAAGTCAATCCCCCAAATAAACCACAATGTGGTTTGTCTCACTGAAACAGAGGGGAGAGACAATCAGCTATAATTTGATTGAAACAATATTAGAAGACCTCCCAGGCTGTAATCATTCAACAGTGTAATAAGGTTGCTAGCTGTGTTGGTCTCAATGTTTTTTTTTTCCTCTTTTCCTTCAATATCTTTATTTAAATTGGTCCAGTACAGCTCTCGAAACATACTGCAACTCTTCTGCAAGACAGCAAGGCAGTTCAAGTTACCTGGTTCGATTCCTATTAAGAGCTAAGTCCAAGGATCCTTCCACACTAGACTTCACAACCACACAAGGTCAAACACACACACAGAGAAACACACACACACACACACACACACACACACACACACACACACACACACACACACACACACACACACACACACACACACACACACACACACACACACACACACACACACACACACACACACACACACACACACACACACACACACACACACACACACACACACACACACACACACACACACACACACACACACACACACACACACACACACACACACACACACACACACAGAGCTATCTGCCAAGATATACTTCCTGGTGGATGTTCAATGCCATCGATGAGCTTGGCACTGAGACTACACCCTGCTGCCCACTGGCTGTCTCTCTCGTTCGCTCTCTCTCTTACACACACACACACACACACACACACAGACACACACGTACACACACTAACCTTGTTTCAGCTCTATATCACTCTGAATATACTGCTTAGCTTGTCTGTCTCAGTGCAGAGGTGTAAACGCATTTATGAGGGAGGGATAGGAACAGTTGGAAAGACTTTAAGTGCATTGGGGAAAATATGAACAGAGCAGGGAAAGGGAAATATTATTTAGATAATATTTAGCAACGACACGTGGGTGTTCGGCAATTCCACTCCTTACATTTAGGTCCTCTCGAGAAAGCAGAGGCACAAGAACACAGAGAGTAAAAACAAAAGGGAGGTAAGAGTAGAAAGAAAAAAAAAAAAAAACATCGACCTTGTTTACATGGGTGAGCCCCTATCTCTGGAATTTCCCAAAGGGCAGTACACTTGCTCAGAAAATAAATAGAAGCCGCATTGTTTACCTTGGGAAAGACCAAAATAGAAGTAGACAACAGTGAGAATGAGAGCTGCGTCTAATCAGAGGAGGGTGATTTCTGAAGCTGTGGGGGACAGATCTGCACCAGCGTTTGTCAGATCACAGGCTTATGAATTCCGTCTCCATGGGGAAATAAGAGCGATGAGGTGGCTGCCGTAGTCGTGCCACAGACAGCACTGGCTGTATGGAAATATGATAGTGGCTGTGTCACTGCTGCAGCTTTCGCATAATAGCACACAGCAGAAAACAAGGGAGTGATACAAGCAGATGTAATCATAAGACATTTGGGGGACTGGATTGTGTTTTTTGTTATATAACGGAGAGGTTTTTTTGTTGTTGTTGTTGACGAAATGGGCAGTATGTTTCTGCAGGTGTAGCTCTCTGATTTAGCCCTTTTCTGATTGTTCATCAATTTGGCATCCATCAGAGCAGCCCCGCAGGGATACGTCATAGAATGCAGGTTGCAAGATATTCTAACAGAATTTGAAGGAGAACATAATGACCATACCCTAGTGTCTTTGCATCTCAATGTCACACATTTAAGACATCTTAAAGGGTAATTTAACCCAACCTGAAAATTGTGTCTTTGTTGACTTCCATTGGTTTAATTTATCACCCTGTTTAAGGAATGAAAAAGTGAATTCTCCAGACTGTTAAACAAATACTGCTTTTTACTTTACAGTTTTAAAATATTGTTTTACTATCTAGGTAAAAATCTTAATTGAACCCAGCAATAAAAATGTATGTCACCTGTAAAGAGTTCCTATAAAAATATCTCTATGTAGAATCCAGAGGTGAAATACAAGACTTCAGTATTGTAAATGTTCCAGTTCTTTATCTGGATTAAGTTTGTTGCACTGACTAATCCCTTTTCTGTGGGCTGCGGGTGCATATAAGGACACAACACATCGGCACGATTGCAAAATATTTTGGGAAATGTTGGAGAGTCACTGCAAACTTGCAGAACATTTCATATGAGTAAAGCTAAAAAATGTCTTGACACTAAATATTTGTGTTTCTTTTGTCTTCGCCTTGGCAGGATGATTCCGTCGACCAGCAACGACTTCTTGGTTCGGGATCTCGCTGCAGGACGAAACTATGACCTTTGCGTCCTGGCTGTATTTGATGATGTCATCACATCTTTGACTGCAACGCGTCCTTTGGGCTGTCTGTCGTTCACCACAGACACAGAGTTCAGCCAGTGCCAAGCATTGCACAGCCACTTCCTTGGAGGCACCATGATCATAATCATTGGAGGGATTATTGTTGCCTCGGTGTTGGTGTTTATTATCATCTTAATGATAAGATACAAGGTTTATAGCCACCAAGGGGCAAGCCATGGAAAAGGAGCCATTGTGGCAAGTGCGTCAAGACCTCAAAGCAACGGACAAGGAGGAGGTGGACAAGTTCAAGTCCTTCCTCGATCTGCCTCAAAAATGCCTGATAGTCAGGAGGACCAAGCGCTATCCCCTTCCAGGGCTATGTCGCCTAGCAACACACTGAGAGACACTGTGGCATTGGTTGAGGAAGAGAGCAGTGGACGGAGCACAATGACAAGGACTGACTCCTTGGCCAATGAGGAGTTGCTCTCACCCACAAATGCCCGCTTCACCTCCAGGGTGGCCATTGAGATGAAAAGCAGGTCGCCATCTGTCGCCAAAGAGCCCACCTCTCCCAAGGAATTTGCAGGTAGTAGAGGAAGAGAGAAAGGGACTAAGAGATAGAGAAGCCAAACAGCAGGGATAAGAGGAAGCCTTTCATTGGGATGAACATAGGGACAAAGAGAAGTTGACAGAGGCAAACGTGCAAGGAAGGAAAAACAACATAATACAGTTGAAAACAAAAGTGATAGTGTCTGAAAATTAGACAATGTGCCCTTGAGGGTGTAAAATGATTGAACATATTTTAAGCCTTTAGAGAAGTTTGAGAAACGTTTGAGTTAATTAGCAACTTTGGTGCCAAAAAATTCTGAATTTTGCCCATTTTCAAAAACTTATTTTGGTTAAAAGGGATCCATCATAAAATGCAGGTGGAATCTATAGAATCATCACCATAGCTAACATCATTCAGGTTAGTATCCCTGTTGTTCTGCATTAGGGTGCTACAAACTATTAAACTTCAAGTACCCCAAACAGCCTTGTTGGCCATTACTAATGACACATCCAGAGTGCTGAAGAGTGTAAAAGTTACTTCAAAGTCTAAGTTGAAAGGAATTCAAGACCCTAACTTTCCCTTTAGTTTAAATCAAAATGTTTTGTGTTAGTCATATCCAAGTGTCCTGCCTTTATACAACAAACCCGAAACCTTTTACTTCAATGAACTTATGAATGCTTATACAGCTGTACCCAGTTCAGAAGTCTGCCCCCAAGGGTGCTCTCAATTTAAAAGCGAGCAACTTGCCTTCGATGTGGCTGGGGTGTAACTGAACCTCTCCAGGGGTAACAAGACACAAAATTGCAGACACATTATTTAGTGGCAGCATGATATGCATAATGTGCATGACAAGTGATGCAGTCACAAACATAATTAATGTATACACTGCAGTACAAGACAGTGCAAGGAGAGTGGGCTTGGTAATGGATTTAGAAATCAGCATTACCACTTGAAAGCAGTGTGTGGGCAGTAAGAAGCAAAGCAATAATTGAAGGAAAGCTATGATTAAATATCCATACATTCATCTACAAAGGCTCTCTAAAAGGGTTTTGTTATTGGTTATATAAGGGAGTTCAGACCAATAAAACCTTGAATGACCTTAGCAAGTGAATCAAGATTCATGATGGAAAGCTTATTTTCCGATATAAATTAAAAACAAGTCACTTGTGTAACCAAAACAGTAATTTCAGTGAGATGTTTCAGCGAGTGTAAATGACAGTCACAACCCAATTTGTTGGACTGATTAATTTCCAGCTACATAACCATTTCCTCTTCTTGAGCTTAGGGCCTCTTTTCAGCGTCTGCTGATCTTTTGCTTCCTGTGTCTTCTCATGTGTAAATCTGGAGCCACCTTGTGTTTTTCAGTTAGTAGCTATTTTGATCTTCTCTGATAGTGGTCAATGGCTTAATGGCAAACATCTCTGGTCTTTTTGGAGAGACACAAATTGAGTGCACATTCTCACAGGTAAAAAACAAAATAGTACAGGGTTATTCTTGGGAATTCCAAGTTATATTGGAGGGGTGCAAGAAGTGTAATTGTGAGAACACGTAACATTATGATGTACATCCTTGATATGCAACAAACTCATAATAAATTACTTTTGATGTATTTCAGTTTTTGCCAGCAAAGACTGTTAGATAAAGCCTAGTTTTTGTGTAATCAGACCATGGCTCTTCTCTCTATTCAAACTGGCTTGCACATGTTCATAAAGATCGCTTGAAATACCCAATAGTGCTTTAGTAATAATGGGGATGGACAAGGGCATATGAATGTTCTTTTTGGTAAGATTTTCACCACACTAAGCCCACTCCACTGCACTTTACCCCTTAACGCTAATCCACTTAGGAAATTGGGGTTTCATTTGATTGCATGAATGGAGACACACTTTCACATGAGTGGCTTAAACAGCTGAGTCGAAATACTTTATTAGCACTGATATGTCATTCAATTGGCCTCTCTGAATGGTTTGAAATGAGGTGTCATTGAGCCTCATGTTGGTAGAAGGGAGCAGATGAGGGATCTGTGAAGACTGAACAGCTTAGCTGGAGAGTTCAAGGAAAGCGTTCACCTCAGTGAACTCTGCTGTATCTGCAGCCAGTCAGACATTTATAACACAATTAAGTTTGCCGGACAGAGCTCGAATCCAAGATGATAATTATTTCATGAAAGAAGAGTCACACTGATTTTGATGGTGTCATGTCGGAAAGCTAGCTAACAAGCTACCATGGAAGTTAACTGGCTTAAGAAACAGTAATAAAGAATTCTTTCCAAAATAAGCAGGGGAGAAGTTTGAGCAGTTCAGCTAATGTTCTGAGAGGTTCATAGCCAAACAAGAGTTTGGAGTCACACCGTTAGAGTAAGAGCTGAGGAGTGCTCATTATGGCTGGAACAGGGAAGTTTTTTTTTCAAAACTTGGTTCAAGAACTCTCTTGAATTAGACTTTGTTGTAGCAAGGAGGTGCCATCACATGCACAAACTGAAACATTAGTCCCCTTAAGGCCTAATTAAAAGCTTTAACCTCATCCTAACCTCAACTACATGATGTGACAGTCAAAGGAACTTCCAAAAGAAATCCCGGAATACCACAAGACAGACAAACAAAGCAGTTATTTTAGTTTTTATTTTTACCCAGAAGGATGAAGGTCTCTACTGGCCTTTGTGCTTTTGTTACCTCTCTTTGGTTAAAGGATCGTTGGAAATTTGAGGGCAACCTTCAACAGGGGATAATTCTTGTGTTTGTACAAAGGCTGTTGGGGTTTTCTCAGGGTGTAGCTGTGTCTGTGATGTGTTTCACTGGTTGCTGCATTGCAGAGAAAAGCAACATTGATCTGATCAGAGAGAGAGCCGCAGTGAGTCAGAGCGCCTTAGGAACAGAGCATCTGACAGATATGCAGTGAGACCCCATTAAAGGCCCACGGTTGTCAAATGTGTGACCTGACATGAAAAAATAGATGCACTGTGGGGTATATTTCCTCTGCTTTGTTTGCTTTCTATGGAGTTTTCTGTTAACATTCTTTAAAAAGTTCAAAAAAATTAGGTATGTTATTTTCAATATCAAAACAGTATCTTTCAACGATCATGTTTTTATTGGATGGAAATATATATCTTGATGTATGATAACTACAGTATGTTAACCTAACCAATGAAATTTTTTTATATCTTATGTTGAAAGAGTTGATTTTCGCTACTTTATATATGTGTTTTTCTAAGTGTACCGTATTTTCACCTCAAAGAAGAAGAGGGACAGAGAAGTAGTGGAAGTTAATATTTGTTACAGAGCTGTTACAGTCTCCAGTTGTATTCTTCCTTGTAGAGAAGTCTATCTTCTATATGCAGAGGGGTTAACAAAAAAAAACATTCTCCATTGAAGCAAATCAACGGAATATCTGAATCCTGCCATTAATCAAGAGAGAAGATAAATAGTTGACATAGTGGAAAACATTAACAGGCACGACATCTAGCTTGTGTGGATCCAGCACTAGAAGCAGCTCTTTAACCTGAATACTAAGTGGGAAATTTTCTATCAGGATTAGCAGTAATTATATGCTTGACACAAACATATTATGATTATGTCAAGCAAAGTGCTATTAGTTCAAGAACAGCCAAGCAAACAGGGAGTGAGTGAGTGTGTGTGTGCTTGTTTTAATGGTGTTATGGGGACCGAAATATCTACAAAGTCACATTATGGGGTCCCCTGCAGGTATACAATTATTTTATTTTACTCAGTCAAGATTTATATCGAGGTTAATTTTCGTGCAAGCCTTCAGGTAATGAATGTAACAATTACAAGTTTGTAGTACTAAAGCCTTGTAGGTCAATGTATGGATCTGTGTATTGTTGTGTACAAGGTTTTGACAATTTGAGTCACAAAATCATCCCACCAGGTGAAGCTACACACACACACAAAAAAAAAGAATAAGATTTGTGCAACCTTGAGCAAAGTGCATGTTTTTGTTCTCCCACTGGCCCCTCCATGACCCTTGTAGGCTGTCTGTCCTCGGTGTATCTTAATCTATCATCGCTCCATTCAGTGTCATCCCATATGCCCAGCTTCATTCTTCACCCCTCTCTCTCTCTCTCTCTCTCTCTCTCTCTCTCCTCTTCCTCTGGTTCTCAAGCTCTCTCTGTCACTTCCCCTCGTCTTTCTTCCTCACCAACTTCATGACTGTTATGACATGTTTGCTTCCTTGTTCTCTCTCTCTCTTTACCCCAATTTTCAGCACTGGTTTGCTGCATCTGTGTAAGCCCCCCCCCCCCCCCCCCCCCCCCGTTTGTTATTGTCTTTCTCACTTCTTCAATGTTTCTCTCTTTGCTCTGCTCTTGCTCTCTTTCTATCTCTCGGATGCCTCCAGCAGCAGATGACAGGCGCCCTCATAGTGTCGAATGGAGAGACTTTAAGATCTGATCTCGCCAACACTACACGCAAAGAGTAATGACTGGCACTAAAATCTTGAGAACCTACTTGATTTTTGTTGCCTTTTCCTGTGGTGTTCTTCCTGTTTCTTCCCCTCTTTATCCCTCCTTACACCTACCTTACTTACTCCTCTGTCCCTCCTGCAGCCTTAGTTTCCTAAAGCATGTTTTCATCTGACCACTTTTTTTGGGGCTTTCTTGACTTCTCGTCAGGTCAAAACATTGTTTCCTTCCTCCAGAGATCTTGTGTGCTGAGGTTATGAGATCTGAATCTTTGAGCTTCCTGCCGTCCTTCTACAGCAAGTATAGAATTTCATTTAAGGCGCTTAAAACACAGACAAAAATAATTCAAACATTTTAAAAACACAGTTGGGCTAATCAGTCACTCCCTGCTAAGTCTTAGAGGCTAACTCTTTAACTCAGTAGAATGCAAAATGGAGCAGCAACAATTTCAGCCAATATGAGTGGAGTTGATCCTGAAGTATGTACTAATTCAAAAATAGACTTTGAATCATGAATCAAAAATAGATTCTGAATCGAATCGTGACTCAAACAAATCAAAAATGAACTGAATCTTCAGACGCCCAAAGATTCCCATCCCCTGCAGTAAACTTAAAATCTCTGGACCACTGGTCACATTGATTAACCGTCAACCGTCAGGGGGATATTAGTATTTGTGAGTTAATTAATCCTTTTTATAAAACTAACGATTGCAGCATAGTGTCTCTAGTCATATTGTAGTCCTAGATCATGTTTGATGTACTTCAGCTCCAGTAAAATAGACACTCTTTTTTGTACGGCATTGAGGAGCATAAGCAATACCTTTCACTTTTATCGAATTGGTGTCAAGGCCGAAGTCTTAGGGAAGGTTAAGGCTGTCTTCATGGCGACGTAGAAGAAAAGAAAAAGTATATTTCTTTTTTTTTTGTTGTTCTGTGGGTGACCTGAGGCTTTAATTCAATTTATTTGCTCCTCAGTAGATTTTTTCTTTTTCATGTAACTATAATATTTCCCCTCTCTGTATTTGTCAATACTAATAATCACTCCATTTCTTTTAACGCCTTGTTTTAATGAGTTGTTTCTTTTCAAAGTTTTCCTTGACATTTTACTCCAAACCAAGCTTGTCCTTTCTTTTTTGGTCTTTTCTCTGCCGTCTTCATTTCACTGATCTGTATTAGTCAGCGCTCTCTATCCTGTTCTCTCCTTTCCTCCTCCACATCCTTCTTCACTAATGCTCCACATGTATTTATTGTTTCACTTTAATCCTGTATCGGCCCACCTTTCTTATTCCCGTTTGTTTTCAATTTATTACACCTTTGTCTGTGAATTTTATTTTTCATTTCTTATGTCCTTTCTATCCATCTCCTTACCACTTACACTGCGCTATCATCGCCACACACTGCCTTCTCCTCTCAGTGTCACCCCATCCTCTCCATCCATCTGCACCGTGCACAGAGTGATGGAGGATGGGAGGGGGTTGATGGAGGAATAAAAAAGTGGAGATGTGCAGAAATGGTGACGGATGAATACGGACTGAGGCATTAAGAAGGCTCTGCGTCATTCTTCAACTGACACAATACGCATTGGCTGTACATAAATGTGGTTAACAAATATTCCTCCTGACAAATGCAGTTTAGAAATGCTCTCCTGACGAAGACGAGCATTACAAATAGCAGCTTCGGCAGTATGCTACAACAGCAAGCACAGCTTCATCACTTAGAGCTATTGGGCTTCTCTGCTTTCAGCGCGCTTCCCTTCTACATTTGTTGCATCTCCAGACTAATACAGCAGTGACATTCGAACACAACTGTCTACATGAAAAGAAACAGATAGGAAGACTCTAAAAAGTAACAAGCTTAAACAAACTAAACTGTCTTTACAGCACACAAGTACTGGATATCACATTGCATTGCACAATGAGACTCAGATGCTTACTTTCCCCGATTAACCCATTCAATATGTAATTCTTTGTTCAGAGAATTTTAGTTTCCCCTTGCAAACAGTATGACATCTCGGGCTTTTGTATTGAGTGCGGAAAAACCTATGTGTGGTACTTTGTACCGACTGAACTCTCAACACTCACACTGTCATCAATAAACGGCTTGCGGTGACCCCAACAAAGCTTTTCTCCAGTGTTAACTAAAGTCAAATCACAACATTTCAATCACAGACGTGGATATTATAAATGCACCACTATCTCCCCTTTGTAAAACGAGATAAGCTCTGTTGAGGGAGAAAAGGAAATGCCAGTGTAGAGAACCCTCTTTAATTGTTCCTCGTCCGTTAAGAGGAGCGACAGAGAGTAAATTAGAAACGGGGTGTCAGGGTGAAAACTTTGCACCATTTCACGCTGCGCCGCGGTAAAATAAAAAGATACTGATTGTGTTGCTGAGGCACCCTTGTGCTGTTAGGACAGGGGAGGCCCTGTCGTAGTGTGTCAAAGCCATTAAGTTACCCTATTCTATCAAGAGGTACTTTTTTGAATTTATTGGATCAAAAAAATAACCAGAATAGAGTGTGTATATTCAAGACTGCTTTTATGCTTTAACATCTATACTATTTCTCAAAGAGAACATGTTTCACCAAAAGTCACATTAACAATGTGTTCGATGTGACTGCTGCTTTCAGCCTGTTGCAGCCTCACCCAAAAAGTTGGTTTGAAAAGAAGGGCTTGATCTAATTGGGAGGCTAGCCAATAATAGTTTGTGGGGTGGCATCTTTTGGATAAATAAAGATAAAGAAGGATATTTTTGTTCTCTATTTTCATCCTTTTCTCAAACCTGATGTTTTACTCCAGATCCCTAATTTGTTGTTTCCTTTTCGTTTCAACCCCTTGTACCAGAAGTTGCTCTTGCTCCCCACGCTGTTATTCTTGTATTTAAAAACAGTGCATTTAATGCTCTTCTCCTTGATCTTATATTCTTTCTCCATTTTTTTTTAGAACCCTGATGACGTTGACCTGAGTGGCAGATGTGAAGAATAAACATCACCACCAGGGTGAAGCTGGTGCAAACTCTAAAGAAAAAAAAGGCCCTATAGCTCCCCTCCTGTATCTCTTGTTTACTGTACCCATCTCTTTGTTTCCATGAGCACCACGCGGTTAGAGACCGGTATCGTCTGGTTTACGTATGACTACTTCTCTTGGTTCCTGTGACTGGAATGGTGTAAAGGCCCTCAGTTTGTTTGGCTCTTGACTGACCAGTTGCTGCCGGATCCAGCTACTGGCGTGCACATCTTCAGTCACTTACATTGAAAGGGTGCAAACTTAAAGGCTGACATTTTGGCATTTCAACAACTGTACCAGTGTACAAGTTGTTACAATGGCTAAATGTCATTTTAAAGCAACATAAAGAAGAAGAAAAAAAAGGATATGTCAACATACAACTACAAAGAAAATGTGAAAGAACTGCACACCGCCTGGGAAAGTATCAATAACAAGGACAGATACTGAAATGGTTGTAAAGAATAGTCATTAAAAGTTGAATGCATAGATTATCACACTCATCCTGCATCTACGTTTCGTTAAAGTGAGTAATATCACTCAGAAAAGTCTCTGGAGGGGTCTGGCTATGGATTTGAATATATGCTAAACATGCAACCTCTTATGGCTCTCTACCTGCAACAGAACATAATGGACTTTCAAAATAAGTGTTGATCTTGGACTGGACCCTGTTCTCTCCCAATAAGAAGTCCAGTAAGGGAACTGAACTGGCTTGACACGTGCAGACCTGACCCCAAGTGGAGCCTGAACTGGAAATGTACTGGTTGATTAAACTGGTGAAGGACAAGACTGCAGTTACTAAACTTACCTGGACTAAACTAGACAGGCTCCTTGTCTGCGGATCTCGTCTGTCTATTCTTATATCTACTGCTTTCCACTGGATGGGACTACTGAGGACCTTAAGGACCTTTACTCCAGTCCACTTATCAGGTGAGTAATCTGCTGATTAGCCCCTGAACTCTTACCAAACAAGCAGCCAAACGGGAAGTTCTCTCACCCAAAGAATGGGTCTCATTAATTGGCGTGACATATGGTGACCCACAGGCATTCACCTTGGCTGTCCACCAATTTTGGGTCCTGCCCTATAGTTTTAGACAGGCTTGCACTTTCCTGCTGCAAGAGCTCTGTAACCTGATGAGGGCAGCGCTTTAATGAGCACCATGTAATTGCTGGCAGTGAGACAATTAGAAAGGTACCATGGCCAAATAAAGTGCTTCGTCACTACTCTCTGCTGACATTATCACAACAGACAAAGGGAATACAACTCCCTGCCCCTATGTTTGTTTCTCATTCTCCCCTTCTCTGATAGTTGTCTGTCCATGTGTATTTTTGCTGTTCTGCCTGAGGCAGTGATCGAATACTGGAGGAAAATATAATATGCTGGGCAAGGGTGTGGTTTTGAACAAACACCACAGCCTCAGGGATGGACTTGATGTCCAAAAGGGGGGCTTCAACATGGTGTCAGGCTTGGCATTTTCGACTCTCAAAGGGTTCTAAATTGCACATCTTCCCAGGCTAGTTACCAATTGAATAGATATTATCATTATAATGAATATAATTGCTTGGATATCAGCTAATGAAACCAAATAGGACAGTCATAGAACAATCAAATATTATATTTGAATGGAGGTGTTGTCCAAAAACAGCTCATCCGTCAATGATTAGTGCCAAAAATGTAGCTCATATGGAGACCAATCATTTAAATTTGTCCCTTGCTATGTCATTATCCATGGCTACAACAACACTTCATTCCTCCAACTGCATTGGACCCATTTAGACATATTTTCAGGAATGGAAAAACCTCATGTGCAAAAGTGTACGGAATAAGCAATCCGCCTTTTTACCACTGATTATAAAAAGCATCAGTTACTATTATGTGTCCCTTAACTGCAGCAGTTGAATCAGGTTCACTGTTTATACAGTGGGGAGATGGGGAGATGGGGAGATGGATAGATGGATAGATGGATAGATAGATAGATAGGCAGACTCACACAAAACATTGTATAATGTCCGTATAAAACATGTAATACTTAAATTACATGAAGCAGCAAAAATAACAGTGATTCTGACCAAGTTTTTCAGTCAGACTCTTTCTCTTGTAAGTGATGTTGACAATATGTTTTGAGAATCATCTGAACTGTTTCCGCTTTAAGGTTATTGTAAAGCTGCACATCAATAACCAATGACAAAATCCCTTTCAGTGCTCACTCAGTAATAAAAGCAATGAATCCCCAGTCAGTTGTCATGTACAGAAAAACAGGAAGAACTCCAGCAGGAACCAAAGGTAGTTATCTCTTTATCTACACCTACTGTATAAACGTGTGTGTGTGCATGTGTTCTTTCCTGACAGCTTGAACACTGCGTGACTGCAGATGTTAGACAATTGGAGCTTTTATACACACACAGTCACACACACGTTCCCACACACGGTTATTGCTGGTCACTGACGGACACGCATACCACATATTGGAAGAGACACAAACTAAAAGCCTGGGATATAAATAGATCCCCTTTAAAACAAAACAAAAAAAAAAAAAACTCCATGAAGACTGCGTCATGAAGTGTCCTCAGATATGCTCCAAAGTTAAAAGCAGAATAGGAGCATGTCTTCTATTTTTATCTTAGCCTTTAGATTCTCTGGGTGCAGATGTTTTAGTTATGTTTGGATGTATCTTTTTAATCAGTAGACAGAATGACATGTTCATGATGAAGTCGGGGAAGTACCAGTGGACAAATGGAATGTGTATGAATACGATATTCTTTATTCCAATTAATGCGTGTAAAGGTTATACACGTCTTTCATTGGCACCTATTACAGTAGCTCTGTGTCTTGTGTGCTTGCATCCATAGCAGTCATCAGTCGAACATATGATGGCGGATTCTGCATCTCCCCCCTAGACTGCACAGTATTAGCTAAATATTGGCAAGAAGATTCTGATTCATGGCTTTGTTCTGACGCTTGAATTGAAAAAGACTTCAACAAGGTTTATAATTAAAAATTGGTGATTCAAATTGTATTTTTATCCACATCAACCTGTTTGAGCCATGTGAGATTATGTCATAATTTACAATGAGTTCACATTACCATCTCATTCCTTGAGGAAAAACTGCCACTTTTAGACATAAATCCTGCTTTCATTGCTCTCTTCCTCAGTCGTAAAAGTGAGTCAAGCTTGGTAGATCCTCTGCAGACACCTTGATAACGATGATGATGATGAACGGATGGTGCATGCTTTTCACTCCTTCAAGACACTCTTCATTGCTCTTCTCTCCTCCTTGTTCACGATCAAGTACCATCGTCAGAAAAGAACATTATGGGCTGATTATCTTGACTGAAATATGTCCGTCTCGTACGATTACAAGTGCAGCGAGAGTGAGGAGGCCGTATGTACAGTTTTCAGTTAGCATGATTTTATACAGGGAACACGTTGAAGGTGAAGGATAAAAGTTGCTATTTAATCCTTTTCCTAAATGTTGTTAATAGAAATCTGACTCCTCTAACTAATTACCTCAAATCTCTCTGCGCATTCTTTTGATGGGATGAGAGGAATGACTGAAGACGTCTCTTTCAGGTTAACAGAGTTTATTAACCCGATGAATCAAGAATAGAAGTTACAGAGTCTCTGGGTTCAACACTACGTGTCCCTGACGACAGACAGATACCTGGTCAGTTCGCGAAGTCCGAGCCCCGACTATCTTTCCCTGAACCCTTTTATACATTAGACAGAGAATATCTAACCAAATTATGCATTTGAGAATGTGCGGTTTCCTTCCTCCGATTGGGCAGCTTTCCAAATTATGCGCCTCCTGATGTTTGGTTCCGCTTCTCTCATTGGTGCATCATACTCCCGAATCCTTTGTCCTTCTATAGGGGAAGACACATCCTGCCTGGCCTGTTTCTTATCACAGGAAGACATCTAGTCTAGTCATCATTTCCTTTTAAGCAACGAACCATTTAAGTGATTAACTATCAAGGTCCACTGAACCTATCAATGTGGATGAGTGATTAACTGTTCAGGGCCTTAAACTAAACCTATGTTTGATTTGGTGATGAGTGATTCAGTTTAAAGGGCCACATCAAACACATGTTGGAATGTGCACTCACTTCTGCAAGCCCTCTTCACAGAATACCTTTAACCTCTGAACTGAAATCTCAAACAATTGGATTAAAACACTTAGAGTAAAACATGATATAATATAAATGTGAGCAACAATCATTCATACAATGGATATCTAATCATTCCTTTGTATTTGGTGATCAAACCTTTATTCAACACTACATTAATGTAGTAAACACTTTGATTATATGTAGAAAGAGGCCTATTATTCTAATAAAAGGAAAAGGAAGTCATTGACTTTATTTCAGAAATGTTGTCAAACAAGAAACCCTTTGTATATGTTGGGGTTTTTTTCTTTTTTTTTCCAATGAAGCAACAAACATCTTGTTAGCTTGGCTTGCTATAAAGCTAATCAATGGGAAACAGCTGGCTTGGCTCTACATAAAACATAAACCACATATTGGTTTCAGCTCAGGAACAGTAGGGGTTTTGTTTGTTTGTTTGTTTGTTTTTTTATGTTATTGGTTCATTTCATACTCAAACTCAAACCAAAATGTTGCCGTTCTGTATGGAGTTTGTTTCTGGGCCAGGCTGAACAAGTTGCTGCCAGGCAAACCGTTTCCCTGTTTCCAATTTGTGTTACATTTCTCTGCCACAGACATAGCTGTACTGTAATTTGACATTTAGAGGCATTAGTGCATCCGCATAGTAACCTGGTAATGTCTTAGTTAATGCTGTGAACATGTAACATGCTTTTTTTTTTTTTTGTGATGTCGTCTGTCTCTTCACTTAAACAGTGCGTGTCAACTGTTGCATCGTTGACGTTTTCTGCACGCAACAGCTTCCATAATCTGCCATTTCTTTAAGCAACATGTAAGATTCCCTGCTGGCATCTACTCCGTTTATTTCATTTACGTGGGCTAAAAGGGCACAGTGAGACACTTACAGACTATATTTGTTTTTGCAACCTTAATGTAGAGGAGATGCAGCATGTGCTCTCTCCATGTGGGCTGATGGGACATGCTTCGACTTCAATCTGCAGCGTGTCACTTCTGTTGGCTGAGGTGGAGTGATGTATGTAGGCATGGCCATGCATATATTACTGCGTTTCTATCAAACTGTCTTGGGCCTCATCTCTCTCGCTCTCACACACCTAAAAACAGTATCTTAAGAGGACGTCTGGTTTCACAGACACGTGAAATCCTGCTCTTTTTTTTTAGTTTCCAGCTGTGTGAGTGACGAAGATTCGAACGGAGAAAAAGGAAAGGATATGGCGCTGAAACGTGTGTGCCACTCTATGTGTCTGTGAATCCCTGCTGTTATCTTACCTGCAGTGATGAAGTGTCCTACAAGAGCGCGACAAGGTGAACAATCCTTCCTCTAAGAAGGTGCAGGCAAAGACAGACAACGATGTCAGAAAAGAAAAAAGAAAAAAAACTCAAAAGGATCGGACAGGGTAAAATGTAACAGAAGAGTATTCAAGGTTGAGAAAGACAGACTGGTAAAGATCTGTGATATCATTCCAGAAGGTGCCTACATGCGCTTGTGCAGTGTGGGTAAACATGATCGCGTGGTGCAAATAGATGGATATTTACAGACCAGATAATCCGCAGCTTTGATCTTAGTGCCCCAATATTGCTTCTTGAATTGAACTGATCGGGAGGGGAGCAAAAAGGAGGACAGGCACTGTACAAGATAAGCAGCTTCATAAAGAAAAGGAGGAAAAAAGGATAAAAGGGAAAAGAAAGGGATTAAAAAAAAGGAGAGTAAAGACGACGGGCAAGAATAAAAAAATAAAAAATAAAAAAAAAGATGAGGAGTTGAAAGAAAAGAAATAGATGGATAACACATACAGGGGAGAAGCAATCAGGATGTTCGGGGGATTTCTCAGATGTATTGTGCTGTGAGGTGTCTTTGGTCCCTTGGACAGAAAATATAGTTGTATTAATAATAGATGACACAACATACGTCAAAACACGTAATGCACATTATTTCTGAAAGGGATTTTTTTTTTTCGGCCTTCTTAAAATGTTTCAATGTGGGCATTTACGAGGACTATATGCAGCATTGACTGATACTCCAGCACGAATGAGTGTGAGAGGTAATTCTGAGGATGGATTCATGTGTCAGTAGCACTAAAAGGTTGACATTTCTTCCACCCTGGAGTAGCATCTGGAAGCTGGGAATACTAAACTGCAGCGAAGTAGCCAAGGAGAAAAAAAAAACAACAACAACAAAACAACAAACATTGCACTAAAATGTAAGCGCCACTGGGATATGTTCTGCTGAAGATCTCGCTCTCAGTGTTCCAGCGTTTACTTGGGAAGGTCAGTGGCACACAGCATATTCAGCTGTTTAAAAGCACTGCTGTCGACTTGTGTATTCAATATTAGTCTACATCCCACCACCTCTATCACATCAAACAAAGTGGTTTCAGAATTTGAAATTCAACTCACAACATCAACTCCCTCTTTCTCCCACTTCAATCGTCACTTTAAAAGTTTTTTTTTTTTTTTTTTTTTAAGTGTATTCGCACCATAATGCATTATCATAATACAGTGCTCTACTGCAACCTTTCCGAGTCACGACCCCCAATAATATTAAAAACTTTGGTGTTGTCGACCCTCGAGAGGCTCTCGCTGTCACTTCATCTCCTCTCTTCCCTCTGTACAATTGTTTTAGGGGCTTATTATAAATTATAGACCTCGTAGTAACGTCATAACTAGCCTAGTACAGTCATGGCAAACAGCCTGTTAAGTGAAGAGCGATTCATATGTACATGTCATTGATGCACACGTTGAACACACACCCATTTGCCCTTTCTGTAAAGATAACCGATCCTTGGGACATTAATAAATCAAAGAAATGTTTAGAACAGATAGTTTATGGCCTTGTTTGGGTGAAACTTGTGAAGAAAGTGAGGGGCTGACAGCTGTGGTCACTCACACAGTAAACATGTAGTCTTGTGTGAAAACCATGACGCACACGCAGGAGCCGTGACAAACTGACTAATTCTACCTCTGGTACAGCCTCGTAATGTAAAAACCAACCTCCAGGCAAAACTATGTCGCTTCATTTTCGGGCCGGTATTACAGTAGATGGGGCTGCTGAAGACAGAAAGGAAGTGTTGGGAGTGAGGGGATGACATGCAGCAAAGGGACGAGGTCGAATTGAACCAACGGGCGCTGATATGAGGACTAGAGCCTCTGTACAAATGTAAAAAATTTTTTTCTTCTTTACAACCATCTGCTGACCACCCAGAAATGATCTTGCAACCCCTGCAGGGGTCAGGGACTGCGAGGTTGAGAACCACTGCTCTGCTGAATGGTATTTATGTCTGTTAACTACTATTTTTCCATTAGAACACATCTGTCAGACACGGCAATACTGCAGCACTGAAAGTGATTTAAACTAGTAGTTGAGGGCTGCAGAATAGTCATTAAATTCCACTGAGAGCCTGCGGTGCAAAGGAGGGGGCAGTGCATGTATTTATTACCACTTGAAATATTAAACACGATCAAAACTGAAGCTGGCTGACGTCTAAGTGAAACATGGACTTTTCAAAGTCTATCACGTTTTAACTCAAATTGTGCATTGTAGGGAGGGGACAGCGCAAATTAATTAAAAAAAACAAAAAAAACCTTATACATGGGTAAACATGCCAGAATCAGCTAACACGCTACTTTTCATCTGTAGTCCCCTGGCCTTGATGTTAAAGAGGCTTTTAAAAAATAAATAAATAAATAAACAAGGAGATAAAGGAAAACGTCACCAGCAGAAGAATACACCGCACCGAACAAAACAGAACAAAGCACACAGCCGAACAGTTACAAGGTGAAACAGCAGAACAGAGTGCAAAGATGAGAAAACACAGCTTCTGAGAGCAATCAAAGCAGTGGTGAAAAGAAAAAAGAAAACATTAAATACACAGTACAGTTGAGGGTACTTCCATTATAAATAGGTTTAGTGCTGACGTATATGTATTGACAGTCCATTGTTTTAGTTGCTTAGAAAACAATGTGTATGTGTTTAGTTGTCTGATACGTTCTGGGATTGAATTCCACTGTATAGAATTTTTAACAAAACAGGCTGATTGACGAAAAGAACTTTTTTTTGGAACGGGATGATACAATCTCCTCGAGTTGATCCCCTTGTGACATGATCAGCGCCAGCTCTTCTGTTGATGTAGATTCCGACAGATGTGTTCATCTGCCACTTAAAACAAATCTGTCAGACACGGGAATACTCACACAGCAAACATGTAGTTTGTCTTGGATACAGGAAAATACCTTGATCCATTTAAATATAAATAGTTGCAGATGTGTTTTCCCAAAACTGACTGTAAAAAAAACAACAAAAAAACGTTTTTATTCAGCACTTTTTCATGTACTTTAAATGTGGCGTCTAGAAAATGTTTAGTGCAGTTTGTACAACTGCAGTGAATTATAGATTACATGTTGCACTGATCACAGTAATGATCAAGGGTTCTCGTTTGAACTTCCATTTGAAGCATTTTCCCCCAGTGTTGCCAGTTTGGCTTTTTGTAACTTGTGATTTTGTTTATTTTTATTTTATTTTATTTTTTTGTCAAAAGTTACAAGTGACAAATCTAGCGACTTGTTATTTTGAGAAGTGATGTCTGATTTGAAATGGCTAAAAAAAAAACAAGAATCAAAAAAAGACAGTTGATTTGTAGCTCTAAACATATTTAGGGTTTTTTCTACTCACGTGTTGTCCCTCCCACGATGTTATTTCTCTTCGAGAGCGTCCATTGCGATTGCATGCTTATTGCCAATTATGCAAAGTAGGTGATGACATCATTTAGCGACTTCCTGTGACTTTTAGAACAGCCAATAGCTTATTTCCTTGGCAACACTGATCATCACTCAATTTTTATTTTTTATTTTGGGAGATTGTAAACATTTTGTCGTCTCCCTTATTATCATTACCATCATTGTTACTTCTTTTAAAGGCGTTAAAAGTCTTTTAATAAGATACATGTAACAGGTTAAATGAAGCGTTACTGAAATACCCTGAACAGCAATGCAGCCATTCACACCTGCAGCGGCTTTGAGTTAGCACCCCTCCCTTTATTTATCTGAACAGAATCCCATTTCCTCCTGCATGCGGAGAGAGAAAAAGGGGAATATGTGTGGATTCAAATCTTCTGCTAGTTTCAGGTTCTGGCTTCACACCATCTGTTTGGCTTTTTTATCGTCAGCTTTACACTTTTAATGCTGATTCAGTGCATTTGTGTTGGGGGGGAAAAAGTAAGAAGATGGCAATACTCGAGAGTCATGTATTTTGGCGTCTTTCAGCCGTTCGAGGCATTAAGTGCACTGTGGTGTGTCATTAGTTTATTGGGCGGATTTAAACCATCACCCATATAATGGTATCGGGTAACACAGGGAATGTTGTTATTAGGAGATGTTTTGTTTAAAAATGTCAAGCTGAACAAAACCCTGGTATTAGTGGGGGTTTTTTGTGATTGTTGTTGCTGTTAATTGCTAAATTTATTACAGGATTATGTTGCAGCAAAACTTCAGGCTCAGGGTCTTGTTCCATTGTTTTTATTGGTAAAGTTAATAGGGTTCATTTTGTCTGGTGAATGTTTACGTCGTCTTAGATGTTAGATTTGTCACTTTCTAATAGGATTCTAGGGGATTAGCCTTCAGTAATCTTGTCTTAAAGTATTTGTCTTACATATTTTGTCTCTGTAGGTGCACATTGGACCAAATTCTTAATGAATGACTACTTTAAAGTCAAAATAATGCATGCTGCTTACCCCTGCTTTGATTTAAAATATACATTGCGGACCTCTATGTAATACAAGTTTGGCTGTGCCGTTTAGCCTTACAAATGCAGTCTGAGAAATAGATGTTTGCTCATCAGCTGTTCAACGATGGAAGTGTTATTTTATCCTGGCCCAGAAGGACATGTTTTAGATAATCAGCAGCTAATATTCAAGTATGTTTAAAGTCAGATTAGTTTATGGTTCATGACATGCAGCAGGAAATAAGAGAATGGCTAAATGTGGCAGTAAGAACAGGGTCTGTTGGTATTCTAAACATCTGGGACCAAAATATGCTTGTGGCCCAAACTTTAGGTGTGCATTTGTTGTGCACTGAACTGACAGTGAGAACATGTCAGGAAACCTCACCCTAATGTAAATGGTTAGGTTGTCACTGTGAGACTATTTGTCTTTAGCGAACTCTCAATCAAATAATCTGGGTGGATAGATACTCAACTAATGCAGGGAGGGTACAAGAAGTCTGTGGGCATAAATAAATGACAATTCAATTGCCCCTTCTCTGCCCCCCCCCAAAAAAATAATACCTACTTCCAACAATAAAGTATCTAATAGGTAACTTTTCTGTTAAAAACAAAAACAATTTTTTTAAATTCAATACTGTCTGTTTGTTTTTTAATAAGTTAGTTCAGAAAAATGTGTTTCCTGCTCATTGCGACTGCAACAATAACAACTTCAGGCAAATCACCAGCACCAACTTCAAGCACTTCAATCAACATGTGCAATATATACTGTGTTGTGCCTGGTTAACATAAAAACACCAACAAATACCAAACATGTTCCTTTTTTGCCATTTTGGATAAAATTAGTTGACTTTTTAAAGTATTGTGTCGTTGCGACATCTAACCATACTGAGTCTGACATATTGATGCCCCCCCCCCCAAACGACCATTTACAATGTGACATTTAATCATTTAGCATCCGGTCGATTTCCATAACACTTTTCCTATAAATCTACCAACACTTGAAAGCAGTGTATGATTTGCGTTAACAGGGAAATCGACAGTCCTCTTCATGTGGTCTAACTGACAAGTCTGGATTTAGGGCTTTTGATACTTGAGCATTGATACTTAGATTGATACTGTTAGACTATAATTTTTGTCTTTTGTTTGACTTGGGTGTGCTTGATTCAAACATTTGTCAGTTTCAGGATCTGCAGTAGGGGGCTTAGAGAGAGGAAGCTGGCATCCTGTCTGCCATGGTATTGTCTTAACACATTTTTGAGATGTTCAAATTTAGTAAAAGAAAAATGCATGTAACAGGACGGACACAGGTGAATGAATAAAGTAGATTGTTTATCTTATGTAATCAGAGTAGCCAGGTGAGTATCTGTCTATCATGGCCATCCCTTTTACAAGTGAAGGTAAAGTGAAGTACTCTTCATGATGTGAAGTACAATTGGCTGCTGATTGGACCCGGTCTGATACACAGAGATAGAAATTGACTCTGGCTCGGTGGCCTTCACTTGATAAAAGCTATCACACAAATTTGCACACAAAAACACACTGACAGAGCTTTGCCGGTGACTAACACTACACAAATGTTAACACAAATACAAATGTTCCAGCTGAATCCAGTTTTTACCGCCCAATGCAGGAAAATGATGCTTTGTGATCAAAATTTGGAACTACAGTACATGTGTTATATTCTATATCAATTTGGATCCACACCCAGATTTTTTTTTTTTTGTTAAACCACTGGCCAAGATTTCAAAATGTTGCAGTGGTAATGTTTTTAGTTGAGACAACCCAAACTCGGAATCACTGAATGTAAGCTAATGTCGATTTGTCTTCCTTTCAGACCCACTGACCAGAAGGAAAGCCACAAGCTGAAGACCAACACAGATGAGCAGTTAAGAGTAAAAAATAAAGAAGAGGGGTGCCAGTTTGCCAAATCACATCAATATCACTTTTTACCCCACTGATATCCACCAATACTTTCAGCAACATCATCATATCTGTCCCTTCAGGATAATGTGACTGGTCTACAGTGGGAATCTGAATAAGTGAATGTGAAGAAAAAAAATAAGTGTGCGTATGACTGCATTGTTAACATCTTGATTGGACTCATGCAGGCTTGTATCATGTTATCATTACCACCACAGAGTGCGTTTACGTGCACACATCATGATAAATACTGTAACATCTCACTTGTTCTATTCCTGAAGTGGTATATCTCCACGTGTCTGACAGAGAAAAACAATAAAAAAAAACAACCCTTTAGATCAACCAATGACACGGGTGCTCTATATAAGCATCTTCTTCATCATGCTCATGCTCTGAACTCCATGCTGGTTGTTGTAAATTGGATATGAGATACACAGGTGCCCTTTCAGATATACTGTATACCATGTGTGCACATAATTGGACTTCCCACCATTTACTAGTGCCATCATTATCATCATCATCATGGCTGTCCTGTGAAGAAAGTAAAGAAAGAGAAAACAGACTGAAAACCTCACACACACACACACTAACACACACACACACACACACACACAACCCAAAACAGGACAAAATAATAACACACAAATGCTTTGTCTTCACATTCCCCCTCTTTGTGCCCCCCCTCCCCCCCTTTTACTTTTTCTTTGGGCTTTATCTTTTATATGTGTACAGAAAGCAATTTCAAATCTTATAGTTTTGTACATGTAATTTTTATGGTGTGTGGATTTTTTCTAATAAAACAAAACAAAAATGGACGACTCTCCTCTGGCATGGCTGCATTTTGTTCTTCTTTGCAGATGAAATCTCGATCCAAATTTCTAGTTTCCTTGCGGAAAATGCTCGATTGCTTATGAAACAAAGTCATTAAAAATGTATCATTTTCAAACAGCAACCACAGATTATAAGTGAAGCTTTTCGGAGACAGAGTTGAGGAGTAATGGTTTTCTGCTCGACGGCTTTAATGCAAGTCAGTTTTAATGATAAAATGTGTTCATTATTGCTGTGGGAGGGAGTACTTGCAAAGACATGGGTTAGCATAAAAAGAAATACACAGGTCAACAGACGACTGTAAATGTTTTAAGAATACCACTATTACCCCTTGATGCTTTTTCACCTTCCCCGCCATCATTTGACGCATCAGAAAGAATTTTTTTTTTATTTTTTTCGTGATGATTTCATGGAGATTCACATATACTGTAAATATCCACATAATACAGGACACTCCAAACTTACAATGTGCGCAGGTCTGTTAAGAAGGCATGCTCTGCCTGCATTGACTCTGTTTACCGTCTGGTTTTATGTGTGTGGTCAAAGGAGAGCCCCAGCTATTTCAACAAACAGAAATTGGCACGTGTGCACAACATTCCTACACCTTCAATCCTCCCCTCCAGAGCGGAGCTACAGCACAATGGCGAGGAAAACAGCCAACGTACCATTTCACATCAACATTAAGCGGCCATGAAATCGGGGGTGAGTTTCTTCAGGAAACGAAAGGCATGCTTGTGCTGAGTACAAAAATTAATCTTGAACAACAACTTTAAACCAGATGTCTGAAGCTACTACATGGAGTATTTTAAGCCCCATTCACCCAACAAGTCAAGATACAGTACATGTAATTACTTGTGATGAGTAAAACTAGCTGCCAGTTCAGCAAGCAAAAAAATAATTAGCATGCCTAAAATGTGATAACCCCCAATCACACATGGATCAACCTCTCAGTCTTTAACCATACTCAGTTATGACGTCACTTCTTTTTGGCTTTATGAAGCGTCCATGCACATGAGCGGATGAATGCTTTGCTCGCTGAACCGTCACTCGAGTCTGACTGTAACTTTCAGACTGGAAAATGAGTACAGCTGTCTGGGAAATAAATAAACTTTCAAATCAATCCCGAATCATTCACTGGAAATCCATTTTGGCTTTTGTGCATCTTTGTTTCTATCATCCATAGATTGCACTGACGCAACATTGTAAAGATGAGCTTTTCCCTTTCTAAGTTTTCTTGTCTTACAAAAATGTTAAAAAAAAAAAAAAAAAAAGTCTTTATCCCCAGTTGTGAATGCTTCCTGTAAACGTAACCTAAATCTGTCTGCTTCTCTCTTTCCCTTGGCCCCACCGTTTGCTTTTCACCCTGCAGTCGCCCCTCTCCTTGACTCCAAATCCCTCGTTCCCTTTGGCTCTCTCCTGCTGTCCCCCCCCCCCCTTCTCAACCTCAGTACCCAATCTGCTATACACAACTTCATCCTGCTCCCCAGATCCACTACACTCCTCAGTTCTCTGCTCTTCAGCTCTTGGCAGGATGCCAGCGCCAGATCAGCTCCCCCACTGTGTCTCAGCTTCCCTCTCATCTCCACCTGTTAACTCTATTTTCTTTCGCTGTCTTTTTTCCCCACACTTTTTTTTTTTTTTTATAAATAAAGCAGATAGAATAAAAGTGGTTGGGAAATAATGAAAGTGAAAAAGAAAACATATCTTCCGTATCAGAGCTAGAACAGAGGAATAACTACTCTGACATTGAAGCCGAAAGGAAAACGGTTTAAAGAATAGGATACAGGAGGAGGAACGAGTCGTCTTTGCAAATACATCACCTGGGGTCTCATTTTAAAAAAAAGATCCACATATTAAAATGAGATTCATGTTTCTCTCTTTTAGCTCTGTAGCTGGCAGAGAGGGTGATTATAATGAGAAATCAGCGCAGCAGAGTAGAAAACAAAGTCGGATAACATCCTGATAAGTCCTTCTTATTTTGATGAATTCATTTCTAAAGGGTCAACGTCGCCTGTGTGAACACTTTTTTCTTTTTTCTCATTCTTTTTTTTTTTCCTACAAGGGTATGAACAAAACAAGGCCCATTTGTTTGATGATCACCTTGATACTTCCGTACAAGAAATCAGTTCTGCTACTGAATCCATTCATGACAACAAATATTTATATACTTTGCATTCTAAGTAACAGACCTGTTTCGTGTGCTATGCAGAAGCGATAATAGTTAGAGGGAATTCTTTTTCTGCTCATTCATATGGAAATCTATGCTGCAAGACTCTACAAGATTTAATCAGAGCATCGACTGTAGGGGAAAAAAAAAACTCTTCATGTGCTTACCTTGCAACACTCTGTGCAAACTTTCACTGTGTTTGTGGACACATACACACAGAGACATTTCAACATGAGCTCCTCATATAACAATATCCAAGGAGTATTTGAACTTTTTTTGTCACAGTGTCCTTGGTCGTTCGGAGTGTGGATTAACAGCCTGGCTGAAATGAATATTTTTCGCTCTGCTGCTTATTAAATCCAAACCTTGAAAAAACAACACACACACACACACACACACACACACATACATACACACACACACACACACACACACACAAACTATTCACTTTAATTGGTCAGGAGATTTACCACAAGGCCATAAAAAGTGTGCCTTCCTGAACAAAAAAATAGGCTTGTCTTTATTGCCGCAGCCTTGGGGGAAAAGCCTTGAAAGGTCTGTATGGTACACACATGTATGTGTGTAATAGAGGCACACAGATATAGATATCTTCCCTCAAACGATGATGCATACAAACACAGAAAGTAGGGCACGTATACGCATGCAGAAAAAATATCCACCGAGACACATTTGCATGCCAACACAAAGGTTTGGAGAAGAAAACGTGTTTGGGAAGCTGCTGAAGTTTCTCCTCAGAGGTTGAGATAAATGAACTGACATCATGCTTGGGTGACTTCTTTAGTGTTTTGCTCTTTGTGCCATTACTAGTGTCTGACTGCTTCCTGGTTGGTTGATTGAATGATTTTTTTTCAAAACTTTGATGAATCCAATCTTTCTCCAAAAAACGTCAATTTCCTGTGTGCACTGTAGCACATATGAGCCTTCTGTTTCGTTGTGAAGGTATTTTCTCTGTTCCTGGTACGGGTGTAGTTTCAGTGGAGTGACAGAACAAAAAAACAAAAAAAATCTACCTGAATCTCATTTACCCTAAATGTCCCCTCCTCATTCACACTTGGGCATTCCCTTGCAACAACCAGATGTGTTTAGAGGACAGACTTCAAACAGTTGCCATACTAGGATGGAGACTAACATGCTTGGATTTCTTGCAATTTCGAGGGACCAATTAGCAAATCAATGTTGCCATAGTAACACAGTTAATAAAAGGTTACATACACTAAACAGGTAAAGCACTGTTGCCAAAAAGGTGTCTACAAGGTAATTTCGAATGCCTGTTTGTCCAGTCAGAAAATGGAAAATTTTAAGCTCCATTCAGATTCCAGGTGCCTTGTAACCAGTTCAAATGTTTATTAGGCCATAACTTAATAAGGCCGACAGAAAGGGTGACGAATAGATTAAGAAAGAAAATACATAGTTTACACTTTGACAATTATTTTACAAATAACAACAATCAGATTACAATTTTCAAAATATATCCATTTATTGTTTGTATTCACAGATACTGTATGTTCAAAGCACAAGACCTAACTATTGCTAGCAAAAAGGTAGAATGTATTATTGTCCGAGCTCACCGACTTATTAAGTGTGTGTAGTCTAAAACAATGACATATGGTGTTTATTTGGTGCCATTAGTGATTAGAAAATCATTTCCTAGAAATCACTGATTTAGCTCAACATCTGCAGCCACCAGATACAACCACTAATAGAATCTTATTGTGTGGAAAACCCTGCACAGCTAGCTAATTAGCCATCATGCATTAGCCATGAACATAGACAGCATAACTTAGTGTTTGCCAACATCAGCCTCCTCCCTTGACCTCAATCTGCCTTTAGTAACTCTAAGAAGAATTTATAATTCTCTTCCTTTGGATCGAATCTGCAAAAGACTTTTTTCCCTTCACAGTGCGGATATCAATCACAATTTGATTTTCTCTTGGTTTTAACCTGAAAGAAAAAAGCTTGTCCCTTTTAAGAGAGGCTGAAAGCTCTCGTTGTCATGGAGCATATTTGCTTGAAGCTCTACCCGCCTCCAAACATATACACTAAGTGAGATGGTAAAGATGGCAACAAGTGGTTCAATTACGTACATTTGCAACAGAGTATATTTGTAAGAGAGTCGAATGGCACTTCTTCGTTGTGTCTCCATGGGAACAGAAAATGGATTACAAGTGGCTTATGTTCTGCTTTTTTTCACATGATTCTCCCTTTTTTTTTTTGCTCTTCGACATCAATGTCTCTCCATGACGCACATTGCACATGGCCTGCCTTTCGTTGTAAATTGAACAGTCTGCTCATATGAGATCCAGTTAATGCAAGTCAAACTGAGCCACCAGTTGTCCTCATGCTTCAAACCCAAGAAACTCACAGAGGGATGGAATAACTCGGACAATTAAATAATGGCCCACCGACTTCCTGCCTAGACTTCACCTGGAAAAATCTGGTGGTTTATTCAGATGGATGTGAGTTTTTCATTATTTTAATTATTTTTGCCTTTTTAAATGCTAAACTATAAAACTATAAGATAACCAAGATAATACAAGCATGTTCAAATGTTACATAGTTGAAGTTATAGGAATCTGATGGACTATTTTATATTTTTATTTGGGGTTGCATGAGGTGCTTATCCAGACTAAATAAAGGTTTATATGTAAAGTTGATGAAAATCAGCACAGTCACAGTTCGAGGCAGCAGGCTGTAGAACCTTCAAAAAAATCTAAGCTATGCACAGCTGCAGACTGGTTTACAAGTACCATTAAAAAGTCCTACACATAAAAACATTTTCATTCAAGTGTACACTGCATTTGGAATATTTCTCTGCTCCAACTTGTTGCACAAGAGCCCTTTACTCTGCGACTATAGGTCACTGTTCATATAGGCACTGTATTCCTGTGCATAGAGACAATGGATTGATTCAGCTGGGGGTGACCAGCACAGACTGGAATCACACTTCACATATCTGACGACATCAGTGTTGGTGCTTGCATCGTATTTCCAGACTATTCCATCAAAGGCTTTGTCAAAAAAAAAAAAAATACATATAGATGTATAGACACACACAATTAAAAACATTGTCCGAAAGGAAAAAAATACTTAATTTGAGTGGCTACATTTCTTCCCAATCTTGGCGCCCTGTGTGGACATTGGTGTGATGTATTTGGTGATTCAGAGAAAAGCTACATCGCAGGAAGTGAATATCAGGTCAGGTTTGTTGTTTAATGCAAATCAAAACCACCAGTTGTTTCTCCTTTCCATGATTAATCTAGAATAAAAGTCTATCTGTTATCACCATCAGTAGTCACTGAAATGACCACTGTCCACTACAGGTGACACTATTACTGTCACAGATAGACGGACATGAGAGCAGACGGTTTATATACATACATGCACATTCACTTCATTCACTCTCCCTCAGCAGCAGGCACAACATCTTATGTCCCTGATCACTTGAATGGGTTTTTAAGAGACAACCTCCTTGCTTGGCAAAGGGGATGGGAGTGATAAATGCAATTGTTTGTAATCAGCAGAGCTTAGTATTTATAACAACGGCACCTTGTGGTGTTTTTCGTTTAATCTTCCGCACACAAGCATCAGATGTGTTTTAATGAGGACAGCTCACAGCGAGAGATAACTGGAAAAACCCGGCTCTCCCCTGGTTTTATCTTGGGTTGGATGCACACCACAAGATCTCATCAAGTTTAGTTCAACTAATTAAACCCAAAGTTACCGTTCACTCCAAGCCCACATTTTCTAGAAGAGGGATCCGCTGTGAAAAAGCCACAAAGGGGGAAAAAAAAAAAAACACCAAGGTTGGAGTCTGAAAAAAATATCCTCTGAATTTGTATGCGCAGAGCTGCATAATTGAGGCTAAATCTTGTCAAAGTGTGTGCTGTTTGTCCTCATGTGGCAGAAAGAGGCAGGGGGGCTTCAGTGATCTGAATCTGTATCTAAAGAAACAGCATGCAAGCCTGTCCAACCAGTGAAACATGCTGAATGGTGTCAAATGACTGGGAACTATTCTGTTGCTGTGATGGGGCTTTACATGATGCATCCTAAATCACATCTGCTCAAAAACAAACTTTTTCAATCATATCAATCATAATCGGCTAGCCAATAATATCAGCCGATCTTTTGCAAATCATGTGACTAACGGCATTGGTTACTTTTTATCTAAGATAGAAGTCACTATAATGTGTTTTTTTCTCTTTCCACAGCAGTGTGTTATATGGATTACAACAAACATGATCACTCCCCAGAGTGTCAAGCAGCAATACATGTACATACATACAGAGTTCCTTTATAACAATATCTCTATAGATCAAAGATAGAACTAACAGATGTATCTAAAAGATATTGGCTGGCATATTGGTATCAAATTATTTCTCACCCTAATCGGACCAAAAACCCATTTCGATATCGATATTGTTACCAATTTCTATGAAAGGTACGACAGGTCCTACACCTTCCTACAGCTAGGTGTCTGTTCTGAACTTTGAATCTGCCTTTCCACCATAAACAATCGAGAAAGGGTGCAAGAAAGCCCAAACCACCAAAGCCCTTTAAGAGAGGCGTGGTCTTTCATTTAAAGCTACAGACACAGAAACGGCCAGTTCTGACCTGGGCTGAAATAGACGGGTTTAGAGGACATGCTTTGTGGAGCTCTGAGACGTATTCAAACTTTTTGAAAAGGATTATAATATGTAACCTGAAAAAATGGATTGGGGCACATTCTCAACTATAATTACAGCGGAGTAAACAATGATGAAGGCATTGCAACACAACTTGAAAAGTATATCAAACTTCTCATCTGAACATCATTGTAAGAACACGCTGTTTCTGTTCAATAAAAGAAGCAATTTCATAGAATGTAAATAGAGAATCTGTTTTCTCTGTGGTTCCTCGTGTTTAAATTGCCCAACATTTCAAACGGGTCCTTTTTATTTTTGTACTGCAGCTCCCCTTACAAGGTTCACTCTTTGCACGCAGTAAGCATACGATCAAGACGCACTAGTATGTCATGAAATCTCTCGTCCGACTTTGATCCTCCTCGTGCATGTGATGAAATCGGCAACACATTTTCCGACGCTATTTGTTGAGGGTTGAATAGTTGAAGTATGAATTTGCTAAAAAGTATTAGATTGAGATTTTAAAATCGACTCCAATGGTTGAGAAGACCTCTAATTTCTGTACGTTTCTTCTGTTCTGACATTTTGTAATTTTTGGGGGGGAAATTATATTTTCACAATAAAGTAAATATCTCTCTGTTGATTTGTTCTGTTCTGTAGAGGACTGTGTGATAATGAGCTGGTTTTTAAACAATATGTAAACATGTAGTAGTCTATCCTGGGATCTTTTTTCATACTGCATTAGACATAGGCTACATGTGCTGGGACGTACTTCATCTTTGTATTCAACTTAATGGATTGAAGTATAAGACATTGATATATAGCCTTCTGCATGGAGTTAGTAACTATAACTTGCTGTTAAGAGGAGATGGACCAGAGGTGAGGCAGGAAGAAATGCTGATGTTTGATTTTGGACCTCATGATTTTTTGACAGTAAGAGGCTGGCTTCCATTCATTGTTAATGAAGAGTAAAGGCAGGAAGAGGCCCAGGCTTTTAAACCGAGTCACTGTCCAATGCAACTCTCCTGCAAGTTTTCCAGGAGAGTATGAAAAAGCAGCCACAACTGACACCCCTCTCACACTGTTCGAGGAGGGTTTGAAAATTGGATTGTTTTGTCGACATCGTTTTTAGGAGCTGCTGAAAAATATGCATTCATTTGACACCCGAATATATTTATGAATTTATTTTGTTGGATTGTAATGTGCTTAAGCTGGCATTCTGGCAGTGAACAGTGAAGACAGAAGGAAATGAAACCAGCGAAAAAGCAAGCAAAAGTTTCACATGTCATCAGAGTCTAGTTAGAAGACGGCTTCATTGAAAATGATCCTGTCGGAGATAAACAATCTGGAGAGCCAATCAAAGCAGTGATTAGGCTCGGTGGAGAGACTTGATTGAGTTGTTCCTGCCAGTAGCTTGCAGTTAGACACACATACACTATTGGCTTGAGATGTGTGTGTGTGTGGGGTTGTGTGTGTGTGCACAAAAGGTTATCATTTCTTATCTGCCATCTCCACTCCGCCTGATTGTCCTATCTTTATATAAGAGGAACATATCTGAGGCCCTCCAACCGTATATCCATCTCCACGCTCCACTGGAATCCAGACCATGAAGAGGCTGATAAAGTAAGATCTTTGAAGAGGAGCCTTGACATGTCGGAATAAAGTGCATCTTGTTTAACTTTTTAATTTTTTTTTTAAGTAGGTTGTTTAATTGTGTTTGAACTGTTTTCCCCTTAAAGGTCTGAAACCAGTTTGCTTTCTTTGTTATTACACTGCACGCCTATTATAAAGAAGTTAGGCTTCACTCAAGTGCAAAATGGGCTTAACTTACGCTGGAGGGGCAGTTTAATCAAGTTCACCAAAAGGGAAAGTAAAGTGAATGTCTTCAATTGACATGGAATATATGCTGAGGTGGAATTTGAGGAATGTTGCATTCGTTTAACCATCCATATTGCATTAGTCTAACAATGTTGACGTCAGGTTTTTGGTTGAGTCACTTTTTCATATATTTTAAGACAACCTGTGGCGGGGTTCTCTTATTAAACACCCAAAAAACTGTTTGAAAAACACACAGGCGTAGTCGAAGACTATGATTGGTGGATTTATTTTTCACCGGCCTCCACAAGTGCACAATATTTACAAAAATGTGAAAAATCCAAAACAAAAAAATAGAAAAAAATATTTACAGAACAAAACTCCAACATGAGTAGTAAGCAAACAAACTTTTCTTCCTCTAGCTGTTACCTCCTCTGTAACTTGCCTTCCCACTCAGAAGGTCTCAAAACAGCCTTCCTTTTAAAGAAAAAGCCCCTCCCGCCGGGCATTATGATTTGCATAATTTCTAAAACCGTGACATTTCTAATAAATAAATGGAGTTTCCACATGTAACTCCCTGTGCCTCACCACTAACTTACCCTTTTATTTTACCTGAACCTTTTAATCCCCAGACAGCCACATTTCTGTCAATATATTTAAAACAAACAAACAAGCAATCAATAATGTCACGTGATTGTGATTCGGCGCCACGTCTGCCTATTTACCTGGCGGAAATGTACCGCCTCTGTTTGCATCAGAACGGGACGCCACGGCGCGTGCATCCAACGCCCTGAATGGTGAGTGTGATGAAAGTGGATATAAATGTATGACACCCATGGTCGCGCTATGGAACGGGAAGGGAAAGGAGGAAGATGATATGTTTAATTGCGTGATTAGGAGCATTGGCAGAGGGAAAAGTTTGGTGCGCGTGTGTGTGTCAGTGTCAGCGTGTGTGTTGGTGTGTGCGTCTGCACTCAGTGATGGAGCCGCTCCGTCACACAACCATTTAAAGGTCCTAGAAAAAGCAACACTTTTTGTTCGAAAGCAAACATTTCTAAAGAACAAAAAAGGTGAAAAGAAAAGCCTAAAGCTAAAACAGCAAATGATAACTTTCCTAAGGAGGAAAGCCGACTAAGAGAGGTGAAGGTGTGGCATCAACAAGCATGGATGGGAAGTGAGCCAAGGGTTTCAAGTCTATTGTATCAGTATCATTTAAATTGTTACAATATAGATATACTAAAAAAAAAAAGTGTAATTTTCATCTATCACTTATATCAATTGGTACTATTCAAACACCACCAACTTCAAAACCTGTTGTGAATCGTTTAGGTGAAAGAGAAAACAATATTGCGTAACACGTTACACTTAGTTACACTAGTTTTCAATGAGATGTTAAAACATACCATCTACTATTCATATATGAAACAACCTGCCTATGAAATGTTTGGCAGGAAGTGCTTTTCATATAAGTCCCAGGAAATAACTTATGCTATGTTGTAATTGCTAGCTTGATTTTATAAAGTCAAGACGACAATGAAAAACTCCATGGAGTTTAATTATATATTTTAAAAACTTTGGTATCTGAGCAGTTCATGTTTCAGTTTGAAAAGCCTCAATTGAGGCTTCCATTACAAAACAAAACCCTTCGTTATGGGGACAACTGTGGTTCAGTGGTACAGCCTGTTGTCTCGCAACTAGAAGGTCAGAGGATCGCTCACCAGCTCCTCAGCCATATATTGAAAGGTCCTTGGGCAAGATGCACAGTGTTAAGACACTGACCTCTATCATTGCATTGTTCTTCCAACTTCAATTCACAAATAATTGCTTCTCACCACTGATAACAGAGGGAATTGCACATCATTTGCCAATGCCATTCGCCCTTTCTTAAGGTCCGTTTCACAAAGGACCTTGAGAGCAACTTGCTTTTTGTGGACAGGGGTTGCTGCCGTGTCATTTCAATTTAATTCCAAGAGAGACACACTTTGAGAGTAAGGTAAAAAGGCTTGTTATCCAGATTATTACCAATCCCACACTCCAAAGTCTCAACCATGTCTATCCATGGTAAACATACTAAACTCATTGATAGTGTGTCACTATTCTCCTGTAATTAAGAATTAAGAACCACGAGGATGCATCCTTTGCTGCTAAACCCATTTAAGACAACACAATGTAGTATTTAATGAATTGAGAGAGAAAAAAAAAACAGACGCTAAACAGACAGGGGTTCTTCTCTACTCCCACTCAAATGAGCCGTAATGTGTCAGCACAGCAGAGGAGCACACCCACCGGGAGAGGATTTAGAGAAGATGGGAATTTACCACAGCCAAATTAGCAATCAAAATGATCAGACTGTTCCCAAAGCAAACACAAAAGTTCCTGAATGTTGATCTCTCAGTCCCTGCTGTGGAACTCTATGAATGCTGAAGGATGTGAATAAACAAATCATCAAACCTCCTCCTCTTCTGTGTCTGAGGAGAAGTCCTGTTTTGTTTTCAGTGAAAATAGTAGATTTAAACGTACTTATTGTAAGATCTTCCACGCCTCTTTTAGCCTTCACTTTCCCCTTTTGTTATTTCATTTCTAATAAATTAACCACTGCCTTGAGTCCAAACTACGTGTGTCTGGTTCAATATTACAATCTGATATTGCAGACAGATTTCAGAAACAAGGCCAAAAATGAAATCCAAATTATATCCCTGGTGTAGTGCACCTCTTTACTGTCCCCTGTTCGCCTGACTGCTGTTGATGTGCTGATGGGTCAAACTTTGGGCTGCTCAATTATCGCAAAAATCTTAATCCCAGTCATTTTAATTGATAGTGTGCTCACGACTGAGATTCTCTTCGACAACAAAACCTGATAGTACGAATTTCTGTGAATGTTCAGTTTGGTTACACTTTGTAGAGGTGACTTTGCTGTGAGCAGACTACGATCTATTCGGAGAAGCTATGACCATATTTGAAGAGAAGAATGTCATTAGAGGTATTCTAAAAGTATAAATGTATGGCCTCAGTTGACAATGGAATGAGGAATTGTTCTTCAAATAGAGGTTTGACATTGTAAGGGTAAAGGTGATGTGATTCTCCTGACCATGTATAGAAATATCCAAAGTGGGAAGGAATTTATGACATCTGTTGAACAGTATATAATGGCTCCACAATGAACATTAAAGGGTCTATCTCTCAGCCTGCACAGAGTCTCAGTGTTGTCTGTTAGATTAGAACCACGGCCGTGATATGCTGCGTTAATATTATCCAGTCTGTTGATAGATTCAGTTTTAGGGACAGTTATATTATTCAACCCATCAAAACCCTTTAAAAGAAAAATGTCAAGCTATTCTACTTTATTATTATTACGTAGACAAGGACAGCAATAAAAGACTTTATGTAGTTAGATCTGAAATTAACATTACGACAAGTGGCAGTAGCTCAGTCTGTGGAGACTAGGATTGGGAACCAGAGGGTCGCTGGTGGGGACAAAATCTGGACACCACTGAGGTGTCATTGAGCAAGGCATCGAACCCCCTTCCCACCACTACCAGCTCAGGAGCGCTCGCCATGGGCAGCCCCGTCACACTGACATGGCTTTATTTGCGTATGTCCATAAGATCCGGTTTGTGCACGAGTTTGTAGTCTCATACTCAATAACAGGAGAGCAAAAACTGCCCGGATTGATTTCAACAGTCACAAAAAGGGACAGAGTCCAAAACATGTCTTGACTGAGCTACTGTTGCAGGACAGCGTCAGCCTTTTTGAGAAGACATTTGGCTGCAGTTACCTTTGGATTCTACAGAGACATGAGCAGCATCAGTGACATTTTCCACCTGCTCCTGTCTGAGCATCTGCTGTTGTCTGGGTTAGCTGCTTCTCGGGTGCCAGGAGCAGCGTGTACACGTCCTTTCATTTTGTCTTTGTTTAATGTCTTTATCATTTCCTCGAAGTTCAATTCAAGGTGAAGCCATCACAAAGAACAAATAGCGCTGTGTTAAACGTCATGCTTTTTGCATTACATGTTATTGTTCAGCATGTTTCTGGGTGTAAAAAACGTACAAACAACAAGCAACTCTTCCATCATGTGTCCTTTCAAACAAGTGAGCTGGCTGAATCAGCTGCATGGGAAAACTTGGCAGAGGAGGCTTATTAAGCAATATTTTAGAGCCATGTTGGGAACCACGTTGGCTCTGCATGAAAGATGTAACCAACATGGTGCCAAAGCAGGTCGCTCTGGGAAGACAATGCAGGGTCGTACCAAAGTTACCAAATGTTAAACCTGGCTCAATATAATTTGGCCAAGTGCAACGCTGCAGTTCATGCAAAGTTGTCAAATCCTGGCTGATACTTAAATGGCATTGTGAGATATTTTGGGATGAGATGTGTCTTTCTGTTTAATTCAGCCAGTATCTACTTCAACCTGACTCTGGATTTCAGTGTCACACTGATGCTGAATTTAAAAAATCCCAACCAAAGCAGCGCCACAAATGAATTTAACAAAGCAGCATTCAGGGTAATAGTGGAAGACGAGGAACTGTGTCCATGCTAGACATCTACTTTTCACTGAATAAAACATGTACCATAAGAGCATCATTTATAACAAGACTAGCTCATGAATTAGCAATGAACGTAAATGTAATGTTTGTGAATCTTGTGCCGAAAGAAAAACGTGTGTATGCATTGTGTTTTTTTGGGGGGGGTTTTTGTCAGACACATTGCAATGTGTCGATAACAAAACCAGGTACTCTGTTATAGAGCCATGGAAAAGAGGAGCGCAATGTAGTTGAAAAAAGTGAAGGACACCTCAAAGATGGGGACATGAAAAAAAAAAACGGAAGAAAGACGTGAAAAACTTGTTGAAAAAAAGAAAACGAGTTTCACAGAAAAAAAAGTTTCCGTTATTTGAGAAGGACAGGGACTGAGAGGAAGTGGAACTATACAGACTAGAAAAGTAGAGTTAGAAAGAGAGAGAGCAGAGGAACAGAACAGAATATAGGGTCCAGGAAATGACAAAGTGTTACATCTCAGATTCTTTCCCTGACTGAATACGAGGAAACAGAACATGAAGTTCCCCCTGATGAAAGATGTGTTGCCTTGGTGATTAAAGAAATCTGAGAACAAAGATTCACAGACAACAGAGCGACAAGTGGAAGTACGTTATGAGTTAAACTGACTGAATATCACTGCATGAAGCTAAAATACGGTCAAATTACAATCCCACACACGTTTTCCCGAGTTGTTAGAAGCTCTGAAACAACAAATATATTTGAAGGTTAAGTACTTTTGAAGGTGTCGGATTCCAAGAGATGAGTCATTTTTATGTGATCCACGGAGCTGCCTCCTCGCTCTCCAATTCAAAAACTGCCTGAGATTCATGTATCAACTTGATACAAAGACATTGGCATTGCTCTGCTCATGTCAGGGATCAGAACTGCAAGGATGATACCATATGTCTGAAGTATGTAAGAAGGATGTTAGAGATATATTCATTCATACAGTAAGGACAGACAAAATGACAGATTTAAGTCACAGATGAAATAATTTTATCAGAGCAGGAAATTGAGAAATGTAAAAAATATATATTTACTGGCCTTCATTTTTTTAAATAGGTAGTTCCTGAGGCCCCCCTGCTTCCCTCTGAACAACATATAGACTAAAAACCTCATATATTCATCCAGCTCATTATTAGTCGTGTGTGCATTTCTGACTGCTCCTGCTGCATGGGCATTTAACGCGCACTGTATCTGCAGTGTTTATAACACAGCGCTATTTCTGAGTGCAGACGTTCACAGACTGAGACAGGGACTGACAGATGACGTTGCTATAGTTATGTTCATCATTTATAACCACGGAGGGGGTTATACACATTGGGCTGCAGAGCAAAAAGCGTCTCTGTGCTTCGTGATGTTTGTGTCTAAATTTAAATGATTCATTATGCAGTCGCCATTCTATGCAAATCAGCCTTATTCCAAAAAAGTGTCTAATTCACAAACACTGGCCACGCACAGATAGTGAGCAGGAAGAAGTCTGTGGAGCTCAGGTGGTGACTCCAACGCTGTATTTATAAGAGACGTCATACTCAAATTTTCCAGCAGTCAGGAAAACAATTCTGCCTCTGTTTGAAAATAATACATTATCTGTGTTTAAAGTCTGTAAATATGAGTCTGACATCACTATTATTAATCTTACCAGGGGTTCAATAAGTCCAGGGCTGTCAGCGACTCCATGGTTCATATCTGTGGAGACGGTCTGGAGCCTGAAGGTATAAGAATGTGAGATGTGTTTTTTTTTTTTTTTTTTTTTTTTTTTTTTTTTTTTTTTTTTTAAATCGGAGCTGTTCATGCTTACCCTTCGTGATAACACTAATCTAAAGCTATAGTAGAAAAAAACATTCACTGCTACAAGTAACAGTACTATTACAATATTCTATAATGAGATAGATACAATTATAACACTTTTCAAAGGGATGTTAACTATCACGAAGGAGACATTGCAGATGAACAACGACCAATAAAACGCTCAGCTCTTCCTCATCCTTCAAGTTAGCCCTCCAGACAAAACAATGTCACATGACAAATGTTATTTTATGGATGACTCTACACCATCTATGAGCTAGGTGTAAAATGTACTTACAACTTACCAAAAAGTACAGACGCAGCTAAAAGAAAAAGGGTTTAAACTATCTAACTTTGTGATAGTTTTTTTTGTGTTTAGCTAGGTCTTCTATTTGGCTTGTGTACAGCCAAGTCTCTCTTTTAGTAGCATCCATTTTCTCTTAGTGGAGTTTGCACTCCTACTAGCTACAGCACGGTAACATGACCAAGGAGTCTTTTCAATCAAAAGTAAAATGCACAACTTTGTGTCTGTTTTTACATTCTGTTGTTAAAGTCTAATACACTGAAATTACATATTCTGCTTCGAACCTTTCTTACAATAATTTACTTTATATTGTATTTTATGTTTTCTACATTGTTGTATTGTATATGGTTAACAGTGTATGGAGAGGCCAAGTAGTAAGCACAACTATATATGCCTTAACCACCTTTAAGGAACGGGGTATCACTAGACTCTGGCACCCTTATTTGGGGGATCACAAGCTAAAAAGTTTGGGAACCCCTGGTCTAGCCTACCTTGGTTAAAAAAACGCTAAAACAGGGCTAACAAAGCTAACATAAAATAAACGAGAAAGCCTGCAGAAGCTGGAGGCAGCTGTAAAGTTAATCCACAGTTCAGACGAAGATGAGCTGAAATTACAGAGTCAACCAGAAGCAATCTGTGCCTTAAGCTAGGCTAATACTACTTCACTTTGTGCCGGTAAGGCAAGGTTGTCTACGCATCAAGAAGAGACATTTGCATTCATGTGGCATGATACTTATTAACCTCAGAAATAATTAAACAAGGATGACTCATCAAAAAGGGGTGTAGACTTTGTTGTACATTTATTTGTATTTTTTTTCCTCTACCGCTATTCAGAGAATACACAAATGCACAAATTTGGCTACAGTTGAAAGACAAGGCGTTTTTCCACCCAAGAACCAGACTCCTGAAGTTTTTTATGGAATTGTTTTTGTTTTGGGGGGGTAAGCTACATACAGGTTTAAAACCCAATCCACCAGCTTTTTCTCCCAGACTCTACCTGGACTTCTTCCAGCCATCTACAACTATTTCTGCAAGAAGACGTAGAGTGAGAATGAAGAATTAACAACGCTAAAAGGAGAGAAGGGTGGGAAGTAGATCATCAGTGATGCTGTCACACACGGTGTATCCTCCAGTTAAAAATTGGAGGCTGCATTTCAACAAGATTGGTACCACCGACGGCCCTTGTAAAAGTCCAACAGGTAAGGAGGAAGACCGTTTTTTAACCCTAAGTACAACCAGGGCCTTAATTTGAGCCATGAAAAACCCAAATGGTGATGTTGTGGTGATGGAGCACAAGGCACAGGATTTGGCCCTTTTTGTTAACCTTTCAATCTCTTATGTTTTTCTTTCTATTATTTCAGGTTTACATTTACCCTTCATCTCGGTCGTCTGTTCGGTCCCACAAGGTGTGTCCTTTAAAATGTGAATTCAAGAAAAGCCAAAAGGAATGATTACATGTTTTTACCCTCCCGTCTTCTCAGCTTTGTTCTTTATATCAGCTTTTTTTCCGATATTTCTCCTTCAATTCTACTCTCTTCTCCTTTCTTTTTCTCCATCCATTGCTCCCATGTCCTCTCATTACTCACTTGCCTCATCTTCTCCTCTCGCTTTTCCCAATAACCCAGTTGTCCATTGTGTGTGTGTGTGTGTGTGTGTGTGTGTGTGTGTGTGTGTGTGTGTGTGTGTGTGTGTGTGTGTGTGTGTGTGTGTGTGTGTGTGTGTGTGTGTGTGTGTGTGTTTTCTTTGATAGTCTTTGGGCTGGCCTGCATCCCAGTTCTTCCCTCACATGGCTGAACACACAAAAGTTGAAAAGGGGGCGAAGGAGAAAGAAGCTTTCCTTTTTCTGGTGCTCTGGCTCACTTTCCATCACGTTTGTCTTTCCTCCCCCCCCCCCTTCTCTGCCATCTGCAGGTGGTTTCAAGACAGAAAGGAGAAAGAGGACATACAACTCCAAAATGATGAGAAGAGATGCGAGAAGCAACAAAAGGTGAATGGGTAAAATATGGGCGAATATGCAGTGAATTGGAGCTAGATGAAATAAGAAGAAAAGACAGGTATTTACAAGCTCCACTAAGAAATCCAAACAGCATGGCCAATTATATATGACGTTTGGCACGAGTAATGATTTTGAGACAGGACAGTGGATAGAGTCCGAAACAAAGGAGAGAGTTGGAAATGAACCACAGGTTGGATTTGGTTGCCCACATGAAGGACTGTAACCTCTGTACATAGGTCATGCACCCTAACCGTTAGGCTACCTATTGACAGATAAGACACAAAGGTTGAACTTGAGATGTGAATTATCATCATATGCAGATGTATATGTATATATAGTTGTACTTGAATTAGAAAGCTGTAAGTGTGTTTGCCAATTAACACTCAAGCGCAAATGTGTTGATATGAGAGAGACTTGTGCTTGCAGAAATTGTCAGTCATGTGGTGAAATATGATGCAACACACAAAAGGAACATGATGCTGGTGTCTAACAGTGTCACAGAACAGCAGTCTGAAAGGACAACACCAACTAAAGTTTGACTATTTGTGAGACTATGTCAAAGTGGTGAAGAGTGCAAACACATGCTGTCTCAGTCACAAGCACACGCAGCATTACAGAGAACATTTCTACCCTCCATTATCAACATGGGGTTTAACGCTCGCACACCATCTGAGTGAGAAGGAAAATGTATGACAGAGATTTCACTGATCTGTGCCTTTAACGTCTATCAAGCCACGTGTGTATTCACTAACTACTTAAGTTCATGAAATAAAATAACACGGCAGTCTGTTTTGCTCACTCAAATAGGTGAGCTGCTGCTTCACTGTTTACTCCATATGATACAGTGACATTAACCCCAAACCCATTGGGTCACCATTATGGCTATTAACTGTACTGGCATCATGTCTGACACAGAAAATCATCGACTTGTGAAAGACGTGAGTAGGTCAAGACAGGAAAATGTTAAGCTCATTATACACATGAACTACACGCTATTTCCAGTGAGTGTCCAGACAAGTGTGGCCTTCACATATGTGGATAATGGGGTGATTGACTCTGCACATCTTACTGCTGGTGATTGAGACTGTGACACTGGGGGTGCTGCCATACCTTGAACGCTTGTTGCCATCCGACATTAAGGAGAGGAAGAGAAAAATAAATAAACAGCCAATCGTGTCGCTGAGATATAGATAGGTGGTCTTCACAGATGGAAGGTAATGAAAACAAAGTCGAAATGAGGAGCTTAGCCATAGCAACACTGTAGAAAACATTGAGCCTCCCAGCTCAAAGCACGAAGTAAACATCACAGACATCGTAACCAGAAAAAGGCCGCTCCACTTCAGGAGTTTGGAGATATTTTGCCACAAAAAAACTAAAACAGGCAACACAACAAACCTTATACAGCGTTTGAAACAATCTGACCCTTTAGAACACACCGACGGAAAATCACCAAACATCCTAAACGAGTTTGAGCCGTATTGTTAGTAATATAAACAGTCTATGGACCCTCAGTGAGTGTCACTGTCATATCAGCATTTTTTATTATTGTAAATATGTCATAAACAATTGTTATTCATAGGATAAATGATAATAACGCCCTAAATTAAAAAAGAAACGGTGGAATTCTACCTCCCTGTTTACCAAATTAATATTCCCACGTTGTGTATGTTGTTCTATTGTTTTGTAATGAATTGCATATTTGTTGTGTGAAACAAAATAAGTTTAAATTGTTGTTTTTGTTTGTGTTAGTTTTATGACCACTATTGTTTCATAAAGGGAACAAAACACTTTAATGTTTACAAAAAAAAAAAAAAAAAATCCAGTCAGACTTTCCCACATTTTTCGAGCTTGGAGAAAGACAACAAGAAAAGACACTACAGAAAAGACAGAAACACGAGTTTCTATCTCATTCTTTCTAGCTGGGTAGTGTTCTGGCATTCTGCCTTCACTGGATGCCTGTGACACATGGAATCATCCTATCATTGCACTCATTAGGAATTTGTAGAAAGTAATATGACAAATATTGAAGATTAGCTCAGCCTTCATTTGTTAATACAGCTGGCCAGTTAGCAGGCAGCTTGCCCGTTTCAAAACGACTCACATTTTGCATATTATCCTCATCCCATCATTGAACTCACTTAGAATATAACAAAGGCTTGCATTAGTGGAGCTGCTTCATTTCTAATGCAGCCAGATAGTTTACTGGCAGCCAGTCGTTTTGAAAACAGTCTTACGCTTGGGTTTAAAAGGAACAAACTTTTTGTTTTCTTTCCCTTCAACTGTGGTGCACAGAGGCTTATCTGATCTACCTCTGAATTTTAAATGCAACAAGGTAGATTTGTAGACATGCTGAGGAGCAAAAAAAACCCAACACAGATGATGAAGTATGTGGTTGAGTAAAAACTATTTTCTAACGATTTCATCCATTGAAGGTGCCTAAAAGGTGCATGTTTGAAGGGTTTGGTAGTGTTTATGATCGGGACAATGACAAATAAAAAAAGAACATATTTTTTGCACACTTTTGTAAAAAATTAAATCAGTGTAATGAACTTGTACATTTGATATCAATGTTCAGCTATTCTAATTGCAGGAACTTTCCTATACCTCTCAACCAACAGTTGCATACCAAACCAAGAAATCTTTTCATTTCAGAGTTATACAAGGTAACATACTTCTTATGAGTCGACTAATGAGCGAAGGACTTTCTACTGAATCAAAGTCAACCAGTGACATCAATGAAACATAGTTGGCCTCTTGCATTAAATCATTTACCAGAAAGGCTATGAAGAATGTGTTAAATGAAACCTTTAGAACACACTTTGCAAACATTGGGGCCACAGTGTTGAAAACAGAAAATACAAACATGGGTCAAAGTTAGATGAGAAATGGAGGAATAAAGGGTGACGAATAGAAACCCTCTGAATTGCCACCCTTAGCACAAAAACAGGACAAACCTCGGCTTTAGTTTCTCTCAGAAGGCTGCTGGATTATGGAAAATATCCATCCATCATCGAAACTATTTGTTTGATTGATAATGAGATGAGGATTATTAAACAGGATTACTCATTGATTATACAACATCAAACTGAAACAGTCGGGATAAAATACGAGCGTATGATGTTTTAGAGGAGGTGGTGATTAACTCTTGAGGCCTTTTGAAGCCTTGACCACACGTAACAAAACGTTGGGATGAAAACAAGCGAAACCCGGCGTGCTGCAGTTATCATTTCCATCGATTGCCCAGCGCTACAACGGAACCAGCTGGTAGAATAATGAAGTACTTCCAAAGCAAGCAACTCAAGCAAGACCTTTGTTTCAGTTACTTCACACTGTCCTAAATGCCTAAATGCCTCTTTCAAGACCCCTATATCGTCTGATAATTTTGGACCTCAGTGTTGACTCATCTACAAACCAAACTGCACGTTGTAATTGGCTACCTAGGACATACAGTATATGAGATAGAACACTGGCATGTTGTGTGTATCTAAGTCCTAAAGGTCATGTTTGCATAAAACACTTAGAAAAGTGCTTGTTGTTGATAGCAGCGTAAAAGCAGTCCTGCTGCATTGTGGTTGTTGAGAAAACATGCCATGACGAAAAACTTTAATTGTGCAAATTCAAGCCCCCCACTCTCATGTTTACTTTCACTTTTCACTGCAGAACATGCACAGTGATTCATTTTCCCAATGAGGGCCAGGAAGTAAATTGTTGTCCCAGTTGTGGCTGATTAAATTGCTGCCGAGTTGGAAAAGAATGAACAGAATACTGAAGTGGACTGAGTAGCTGTGATTGACAGGTTGCTTCTTACCACGCCAATTACAAGAGTGTTTACAGCCTCCTGCTGTGCCGGTGTGTGTGTGTGTGCTTGGATGTCTACTTATACACATGTAAGGTGAGTGTGGGAGTGTGTGTCAGGAGTTTATGAGTGTGTTTCCAGCAGCCCTGGTCCTCTCTGCCTTTAATTGGTTTGTGTTGCTTATTGGCAGTTTGGTGCAGCAGTTAGATTGACACACTGACAGACGGACTGAAAGGGTCTCCAGAGGGGAGATAGTGATTGGATCAGCTTATGCTAGTCAATCTGTCATCTCGCACTCCTGAAGCAGATGCCTGCTTGTTATGTTTTTATTTTAAAACGTCAATTATTGATAATCATGTTTTAGATGATGTGTGTTTGTATGTACAGTAGGTCATGCATGTAGAAGCAGTTTGTGTCGCTTAATTCTTTTTTTACATCAACAAATATAAGTGTAAGTGTGCCGATTTAAAATAATGACAATACTACTATGAAAACGTGTTCATGGTCACACTGGACTGCTTCAACTTCAAAGTGCTTATATCCTGAGAACTAATATGAAATATTTCTCCTCATTAAGGTTACATTTGTGTGGCTACAAAGCACAGAACAAAATAGTATCCCCAATATTACAAAAAAAAGCAACCTTAGAGTAGATGTTTGTGATGTGTACTATATTACCAGAAATGTTTGGAGACATCATAAAATATTTTGATACTTAAGATCCTGCAATTTTAAATCATGTTTAGAGTCGAAGAAATAAATCTTGCAGGGTTTTTTTTTTTTTTTTTTTTTTGGGGGGGGGGGGGTCCCAGAGGTGGGAAAATGTCATTGTTTTGCAAGTCACATTTAAGTCCAGAGGTAAGTCCTAAGTAAAGACAGGCAAGTCCCGAATGAAGTCCAGAGTCACGTCCCGAGTGAAAACAGACCAGAGAGCTTTATGTCGAACATGTATTTTTTAAATTCACGAGAGCCAAGTCAAAGTGAAGTCACAAGTCACTGGTGTTAAAGTCGAGTTGTCCATTATAATATTGTCAAGTCGAGTCCAAATCCTCACATTTTTCACTCAAGTCCAAGTCACGTGACTTGAATGTGCAGCTCTGATAAGTATCATGTGGACTAAAGAAGGAGCAATATGAGAGAGCTATAGATATGACTCAGTTGTACACTGTGAACTTTTGTACCTACTTGAATACAAGCTGACTAAGGCAGTGTACATACACTCTCTGCATTCCACCATCTGTAAAACTTCGAAGCACACTCCACAATATTCTCTTTGAATACAATTGTGTTCTACTTTTGTGTTGCTTGTCTGTTGCTTTGCTGGTTGCAAAAATGAAAAAAAAAATGGCCATTAACCTCAGGGCTATCTTTCCATTTTTCTTTTAGCAGTGAAGGTAAAAAACCTGCAGATGGCTGCACACCAAGGTGACGCAATACAATGTAGGACTATGAAAAAATCTACAACACACCATATGGCTGGTCTAGCATCACTCTCTTCTGATCTCTGGTGACCAGAGTGCTGGGTGATTTGACCTGTCAATGTTCCTATGGCAGAAAGAGAGAAGCACTGAGGTGAATGACAGGCTGTGTCCTGCTTCCTTTTCGGTGTCAGAGGTTTTTAACTTGAGCGAGAGTTATAACGAGGAGGCTGGGCGCATGTGTGCTGAAATGTGTTTGTTTAGGCCTGGTTTTAAAAGACTGTACAGAACAACAGAGTTTTTTCACTCCAACTTCAAGCAAAGTTTCTCCTGGCAGACCTCTAATATGTTTTTCCACAGCAAGTCCGAGTGAGCTGATGTGAGAATGCAGCAGGATATCATCTGGAGAATTCACCTCGAGATTGGTGACGTTTACATCCTGGGACCGCTGCACGGTTCAGAGTGCCATCACTACGATCTGAACGTCAGATGTTGTCATTCTGTTAAACTACTTGTAGGTTTGATATTAATGCAACTATTGTCATTATGGCATCATATCACAGAATGTTTATTTGTAGTTCCGTGTTTATTTCTTTCAACTTCACATCTCTGTGTCTCAGAAAACACACAAAAAAACATTGTAAGAGCAAAAAGAGAAAGAGAGAATAATCTGCTTAAACAACTAATTTAGCTGTTTGAACATTTTAAGAAAAAAAAAGTCATTTCAAGTGTATGTAGATTTGGTAGTGACATTTGACAGTTGTAGAAGTAAAACAATTCAATGCTATTATTTTCTGAATTAGTGGTCCAATGCTCCTCACCTCAATATCTCAGATGTTGATGAAATTTGGTATGCACGTTGGTCCTTGGCCAAAAGTAACATGTGCAAAATTTGAGCTCTGTAGGTGGTTATAGTTCCTGAGATACAGTACCCCCATTTTTACCCCAACCAATGGCCTGTGGAACGGCCTGTACACAACCAAAAAATGGGGCAAATTCAGGATATAATTTGACCCAGAAGCAGTTTAGGCACCAAAAACATTTTTTGAAAAAAATCTGGCTTATACAACTACCGTGTTCAGGAGATATAGGCTTATGAGTGTGAGGCAGCTCAGTATCCTTGTAATTTTTTAATGTTTAAAATCTCAGTTTGTGCAAAAACGAAGCCACCTAATCCAAAACCAATTTCATTTTTGAAATCCTTGCAAAAAAATATATATTTTCAGCACTACAAAGCACAAAGCACAGAGCTAAAATTGTATACACGTTTCAGCCAAGAACCAACTTGCATACCAAATTTCATCTGAGATTTTCAGGTGGGGCATATTTCTAAAATTGGACCACTTGGCATGGAATGAACTTAAACAAACTTTAAAGAAACAAACTCAAAGAAAAAAACAGGGTCCCTGGAACACTGTTTGGAGCTAAAAAGCTGCCAGGAGAGTTACAGTTTCGCTGTAGCGGGCCCACCACCATAACTTCTCCTGTAGCATTTTATCTTCAAACAGTGTTTCAGGGACAATAAAGTTTCCTCTGAGGACAGTTTGCATAGTGTTATGAACATTTACCACATAATCAGTACACTTTCACTTTTCTCTACTAAAACACCATGGTGCACCTTTCAAAAAAAACAATGCAGATCTTGATTGTCCAGATTGTTTTCCTCTTTAAATAGATCACAAATATTGAATTGACTGCAGATTTTGTATCCTTCACTATACTCTTTGATTTTATTATGAAGAAATGTGTATTGTATTAGTTTTAGAAGTTTTGTTGTTGAATCTGTGTTTTGCTGCTGGTCTTGGCATGGTCTCCTTTGAAATAAAAGATCCCTGATCTCATTAGGATCAATATAAGCTATATAATGAATGGATGCATTTGGATAGCAGTAGAGAGCTACGGACTCTGCATCTAATGTCTTCTCTTTCATGTGTCCAATAATTCAAGGTTATGAAGAAAATCGTGCCAAAATACTGGCATTCCCATCAGCACCAGCAGTACTATATCCTAATTACTAAGAAGGAATTGTTGGTATGCATGTTTATTTAAGACGTATGGATGACTCTTCCTGTGTATCCGCTTGTTGGCATTATCATTGTAAGTATGTTAGAATTATGGATGGGGTAAGCGAGCTGGCAGCCTGCCTTTAATTTCAAACTGAAAAGGTTCAACCCATGTGTAATAAATTGTGCGTCTGTGTTATCTAAAGCCTCCATGATTCACATAATGCCTTGCAAATGTAAAACCAATTCTAAAGCAGCTTTCTTGTGCACAAAAAAAACAAAAAAACAACCTCGTACTGCAGCTCCAGACTCAAGTTTTTGTTTATGATCAAAAATACTCTTTGGTGGTCTTGCACACGTTTGTATACCACATCTCACAAAAAGCTAATCCTGATTAAATCTGATCCAGCTCTAACATCTGCTATCTTTGGGCCCCTGTGTGTCTCTGAACTCTTTATTTATCAACCAATTAGTGTTTCTTTTATTAGCGCTCTTTAGGTTCGACCTCTCAAACGACTCTCTTGCCCTCTCTTTCCTGCTCTCTCTGCTCCAGCCTCTTATTCTGTTTCCATCTCCCAGTCCCACTTCCATTTTTTTTTCCTCTAAATTTTCTTTCATCTCGTTTCTGTTAGCCTCCCCTCTCATCTCCCACTAGAATACGGACTTGCACACACACACACACACCCTCTCTCTCTCGCTCTCTTGTAAGCTTCTCTCTCTATCTCCCTCCCTCTAAACCTCCTGTGGAGCCCCTGCACAGCAATCTTGTCATTACAGACTTAAAACACCTTTTATCAGATGAAATTTCAACATAAAACATCACCACATGCTGTGCACACACACTAAAATTCACACAAAGGACATGCCGCATTCATGTATCACACACACAGATTAACAAGCACACTGTTGATAAATGTGTTCATGGCTGATGTATTTACAGCCACACACGTTACAGAAGTCATGTCAAATGTCTGCAGCCTCCCACACACTACACAGACAGCCAATTCTAAGTGTGTTCCCGCCTTGTATTCCGGGTGCGTGTTATATTTCCAATCGATGGAGAAAAGCTGACTTCGAAAGAATTCTGTGTTTAGCTGAAGGACACTTGAGCAGGATGGATGTTCGCTGTCACACATGATTGAAAACAGTTCCTGAAGCTGAAGGACGGTTTCCCGACTCACAGCCGTTCATCACCTTGCCACAATTTTGCTTTCAAGTCAGTGTCAGCTGAAGTGTAACAATGAGTGACAGCAGAGAGCGACGGAGAAACAGGTGTACCAGACATGTGGGACAAGGAAACAGAAAAAAAGAAACATGATATTTAAACAGATAAAATGGACCCTTTTCTCTCCAATGTCTTGCCCAGCAAAGGAAGCTTTAATGATGTAATGAGAGCTAACTGATATATTGTTGTAATTCGACCACTTTTAGATTGATAGGTTACTAAAATAAACAATGAAATTAGTAAAAAGTCAGACAGAAGCTACAGTAAGGTTAGCATGTATCCACTTAGCCAAAAATATTAGCGTTAGCTCGGGGGAAAAGAATATACTTGTAATATTTCGTACAATTCTAAAACAAAAAAGGCTCAGTTCTGAATTCATTACTTCTGTTATCAAGAAGGTTGTGAAATATCTATACACATTGGTTTTTGTTGTGTTGCAGTCGCTAACAAGTTGTCACAAATGCTCTTCAAAATAAGGCCCAATTTATTCCAGAAGTTTTTATACAGTCTCCTCAGTTGCTGAACAGTTTGAAACCAGTGAACATAGTTAGCAGGGATGAATAATCCACAACAGAAACATTACATGACTGGAATGGCCGCTGGGATAATAAGGTTAATCACGAGCAAAACAATGCTGCTATACTTAATAAAAATGTTTCTCTGTGCCGTCACTGTTTTCTTTTAAGTATCTACAATACAGAGTATTGTGCCCTGTAATTATCCGCTGCAGATGCCTGGATACAGAGTAGTTTATTTTGGGGCTACAAGGTGACACAACAAGGTCTACTGTGTCCACATTTCTAAGTGTGTGTTCCATTGCTTAGACTGCTTCCTGTTTCTAAATCTCATTATTCTCTGCCTCATCTTGGCTTTGTTGGCAGATTAACACGGGAATGGGATCAGGCTGGATTTAGATTCTTTTTTTAGGTTGTGGGGAACAGGTTCCTCACTGAATTTCTAATTTCGCCTGACTTACCTTACTTTACCCTGCTTTTCTCTTACTTACTCTCTCTCTCTCTCTCTCGCTCTAATGATCATTGTGTCTCTCTCCATCTTTCTCGATATTGGTCTTAATTGCATTGTCCTCATTAGTCCCCGTCACGTCTTCATCGTTCAGCTTCCTGTCTCTGCTCTCAGTGTTACAAATGTTCACGAAATCAGAAAGAAAATAGTGTGAAGTCATTATATACACTATGTGTATGGATGATATCTCAACTGAGCTTCAAGCATTAAGCTCCTTAAAGGTGCACGATGTAGCTTGGACTGAGAAATGTGAAAGTTGGAGAAGTGTACAGATTCTGTGGTATATTTCAATAACTCTATGCGCAACCTGTCGTCAGAGGAACATGTGTTCCCTGAAGATAAAATGCTATGCTAGAAGTTATGGTGGTGGGCCCGTACCAGTGAAACACTCCTGGTAGATTTTTAGCTCCAAACAATGTTTAGGGTCCCATTTTAACCTTTGAATAAAGTTTGTGTGTTTAGTTCATAACATAGAGCACACAATTGTTTTGTTTCTCCAAAATTCAAATTTAGCCACCAACTCTACATAGTGGAACTTTAAAGGACCAATATGTAACTCGTACCCCTAGTGGTTAAAATGAGTACTGCAGTGCACAAGTGTTGGACGGTATTTGAACTTTTTACCACAACCTTTTATGGCCTGAAAAAAAGCTGCAAAGAAGCTCTCTTCTCGGGTAACATGGATTAACAAGCATATTCAAATGACTTAATGTTGGAGAAAACGATTCAACCTCCATTTTTAATTAAACCTTAAAGCCACATAGATTCTTTATGGAGGAAAATAGACTGAAAGAACATTTGTGGACAGTTGATGAGAAGGACGTAGGGATGAGAAAACACCACCTGTACCCACCCTCATCTTTTCCTCACTCTGTGTGTGGGCCTATCTGGTTCTCTTACTTTTCTGTCTCGCCACTTGCTTGTTGCTGTGCGTCCGTGTCGTATGTGTGTGGAGTTTCCTGGTGAGGTTAAGCACATGATTAATGGCTCTATCTAACTGCTTTTACACTGCACTCATCTCTGCTTAACTACACACAGGAGCTCAGACGTACACACTCAACAAGGCGTACACACCCACACACGTCAGGCCCTCACGCACCTTGTCACCCATGGTAACATTATGTAAATGACATGCAGATGACAGGAAGCCAATTAGAAGACCAGAGAGCTATGACTCGGCAGAACTCCATTAGTGAAACACTGATCGGCTCTCAGTGTTTTTTTTCTCTCTGTCTCTTTCAATCCCACGCTATTTATCTACGTGTGTGTGTGTGTGTGTGTGTGTGTGTGTGTGTGTGTGTGCGCGTGTGCATGTGTGCGTGTGCATGTGTGTGTGTGTAGAAATCCATTAGTGAAGCACTGATCAGCTTGTAGACAGTGTAAGCTCGTCTTCTCAAAGGCAGAGTTTTGGCATCAGTCTTATCTCTCAGAAAAAGTGTCGAAGTTTCAACATGTCTAGAAAGCACAAACTTTGAGGATGAAGCAAAATGAACAAACAAAACGAAACACTGAACCTTTGGGCGCAGCAGTTTTTAAGAAGTGTCTCCGTCTGAAAAACCTGCGTTTATACACGATTTTAAAGTCACTTGAACTAGAATGTGTGTAAAACACTGAGAGACAGCTGTGCGATGCCTCTCTTTTTTTTTTTTTTGCTTTTCACAGAAAATATGAAGCTGAACATGTCTAGTGTCATGGTCATTGTCATTGTCATAAGCACAGTTACAAAATTGTGAAATTAAATTCTCTAAATTAGCTTTTCCTCCAAGATAATTCACATTACTGACTGTAGAAAAAAATGTAAGGGCTATTAGAATGAGCAATACAAATAACATGCTTTACACAATGAGTTTCTATTAGTGCTGATAATTCAAAAGATCTGGGTTTCAATACAGCTTTCATCTGCTTAAACACAAGCGGATTTTTTTTTACAACATGCAATCGTCAATTTCTTCACGTTATTTTAATCCATTATTACATCTAAAATAACAAAGTAGGCTACAGGATAAGACTACAGAAGAGAAATAGTAAGCTCACTGCCAATTAATGTTTACCCGACGGCTGAGGAGGAATCTCTAAGGAATGGTAGAGCAAGATGTCGTGTTGCTTACGGATCAAAAGTGCATTCAGAGACTTCAGTTTGACAAGCAGGCCTTCCTTGATCACATCCCTTCTAAATCCCTTTGGGGGCTACACTGAACACACAATCAGACAATGACATTTGTATGTAATTGTCATTCTCTGGCACAGGAGGACTCATTTCCCAAGCTGAAAATAAACAAAGCAGAAGACACCTTTATTATCTAAATATTTAGCACGTATTTTTAAGACGGCCGTTTTTGCTCGAGGCCATGTTCAGCATCTCAGGGTGGTCCATTGATCGAAACTAAAAACCTTAAAGCAGGTAGAAATCACAGAGTCATGCTAAGAAGACTTTTGTCCAAAAGAAATCATCCATTTGGACATTTCAGGAATACCTAAATTACCCCTTATGTTTTACACAACAGCATAAAGCACTCAGACAACGCTCCATAATCACTGTTGAGTTCCTCTATCCATCCATCTGCTTATCTTATACGAGGCCTGATTTGGCCAGGAAACATCAAAAGCAACTATTTCAAGCACAATTTTTCAGCTTTTCTTTGAACATCTTTACGGTTTCCCTCACCAGAATCCTTAGTAATCCTTCCATTTTGTTTGGGATCTACCCAAGGGTCTCCTACCCATTGTACTTGCAACCAAACCAAGGCCCTGATTTGGAACTAGCTTGGATGCCCAAACCACCACAACAGGTTGAGCTCAAGGTGAAGGAGCAGCTTCTGCTGCCCTCCGTTGTCAAATATGTTGGTTTCTCCCCCACCTGTATTCCTGATCTCCTTCTCCGCACTCAAAGATCATGACTATTTCTGGAACATAGTCCGAGTGGTCAATCAAAGGTTTTTGCTTCTGCTCTGGCTTAGTGGTCATTAAAAAAAGTGCTGTACAATTGTCTGCCTTGCCTCTAATCTTGCACCAATATGTTCTCACCCATCAATTTCACCGTCATTTAAAAACTCTAACAAACTTTAAGAGACGTAAATGTGACACCCCTTTAACCAGACATGTGCATTGAGAATCTTTCTGTTTATCACAACCAGAACTGGTAAGAATGAATAAACTAAGCAGAGGCTATTACAACCAAACATCTTGTCAGACTTGACTTGAATAGTTAAACTGGGACCTGAAGATACCCCAAACACCAAGGTTCCACTTGGGTTACAAGTTTTAAGCTTTTCCCCAATCCTAATATAATCAATCTTTTGACTGGAAGCTACAATATACGACTAATTCAGCAACATCTGCCGAGTACATGTGCGAGGCTTCCCCTGGGTCTTCAGCACCTTCATCTTCAGAGGATGTGCTGGTTTGGTTGAGTGGATCCTTAATATTCTGTTTTAAGCAGCCAACAATGAACCAATTCCTGGTCAGCGGTTGGCAGCCGCTTAAAGTATCACCAATGATTGTTAATGTAGTGGAATATTATGTAAGATTAATCATTTCTTGTAAAATCTAGGCTGTGACAGACAAGATAAGCAAACGCCCACGCAGGATTCTCACAGGCTCCTTCAAGTTTCCATTTAGCCCAACATGAACTACAGATAACTTTCTGCCCACCGTTTGACCTCACTTTAAAACTTACCCAGCCGACTTCAGCCTGAAACTCTGAAATCATTTCCGTCTGACCTCTTTCTATTGACCTGTTCCTGTTCTCAAAATTCCAACTCTCACTGCAACAAATGTGGACCATCCATTTGTATGAAGTGCAACGAGCATGGACGCACACGTTCCAGCCTCTGCTGAGTGTCCTGTCCCTTTCTACCTCTTAACCTTTTTCAAAAACAAAACCTCACCTTAAATCATGCATGACTGTATCTTTGCCAGTCAGTCTGTAGGAATGGGTTGAGAGATTGTTGCACACCTGTGTCTGCCTTTTTTTTTTTCTTCCTTTCCTGTCCAATCATTACGTAAACCAAAGCTTTCTTCAGTTGCGGTTCCATTTGGTAAGCTCGTCTCTCTTCCTTCTCCATCTTCTTTTTCTGTCACGTACGTGTGCAGTGGTGCGTCTAATAAAACGAAAAAGAACTTGACTACGACTTCCTCCTTCCCTTTTGCTTTCCCAGTTTGCTGTCTTTTTTTTCTTCCATCTTCCCCTTTCTTTATTTTTATCTCCCTGATCCTCTCTTTCCTCGCCTGTGCTCTCCGTGAGCAGTCATGTGGTTAACAACACCAGCATGCAGGTAGTTGCTGCACACCAGCTTTATTCTCCGGACACAGTGAGTCTCTGACACACACGACCAACACTACAGGTCTGCACCTCCCATTCATAGACTGAACTCAAAACGCATTAGGAGACCACACGACATAACAAACAAGAGGGACATGTACACATTCACATCAGCAAACAGAATCCCGGTGTACTGCATAAGATAGAAAGAAAACATTTATGTGAAAGACCGTCCCAATCAGATCAAAAAGGGGAGATAACTCCCTTGCATGCTAAAAGGAAAGGTTTTAGGTTGTGTTTGCCAAAAACCTTTTGACGGATTTTAATCAAGCCCTTCTTGCTGTTTTTGTTTTGATGTTTTTTTCATGTCGTGGATTGCGTTTGTCTTGTTTTACTCTACTGATGTCTGTAAGGTGACCTTGAGTGACAAGAAAGGCGCCCATAATAAAAGTGTATTATTTCATTATTACAACTCTACATGCATAATTACAAGCTTGCATTTACGCCTGAAATGCTTCATTTGAAAACAATTAAGTTGAGCATGGAAAGAAAGCATGGTATGATGTATGAGGGGAGGATTTCAGTTAAACATGGAGGTGGACGATGAAAACATTTTGATGAAAACATTCAAGTTGACAACAGTTAGAAAAAGGATTGCAACAGGCCGATAAAGAGTCATTGTTGTTGTTGTGGTATCATCCTTTATCACTGACGATGCAAAAAAAAAACATCATTCGGGGGGGGGGGGGGGGGGGGGCAGCAGCACAGTGGTAGCACACGTGTCCCCATATATGGAGGCCACAGTCCTCAACGCGGGCGGCCCGGGTTCGACCCCCAGCCTGAGGCCTCCCTCCAGCATGTCGACCCCCCCGCTCTCTCCCTGATCTCCGACCCTATCCACTGTCTCTCTCTAATAAAAGGCAAAAAGCCAAAAATAAATCTTAAAAAAAGTAATTCGTCATTTTAGGAAAGGGGCTTCAAGAGTGAAAGAGGAAAAAATGGAAGTTAAATATACAGGAGGTTAAAATGAATGTCAATTACGCAAAAAAAAAAAGACATGAATTGAACATAAAAGTGAAAAATTATCAAGTGAGGCGATAGATGCCGTTCGCTACCTCCGACAGAAATGTTGCATACACAAACAAAAAACTGTTGCGTTACGTTGACATAGATTGTTTATAGTTTGTAAGCCCCGCCTTCAATTTATTTATCTAAATTTTATCTAGCCCGCTCGCCTCATTGAAACGAAGTGGTAGCTGTGAGGGAGTATCGACAAAGGGCTGACATCGCTAACTATCATTGAAAGGACTCAATCGTGACGCGGCTGGCCCTGGCTCAACCATGCACATACGACACAAACCCCGCTCACGTTTGTTGGGTTTTGTGCAGTAGCACACGTCATCTACTGTACAGACGGAATGAGCTTCATCAGCATGAGAGTGAGCCAACACACAGAAAGCTTTTCCGCTAACAGATGCCCAACTGCATGGCATCATACCTTGTGACGGTGATAGAGGGAGCAAATGATGGACAATTTCTTTGCGGCATTATTCTTAGAGAATTCCCCCCATGGTTTCTTTTAAGCTTCTGCGTCAACAAATCTTCTAACCCAAACACAACAGCATTTTTTTTCAACACATACACAGGGGGGGTTAAGAGTTCTTTCATGGTACCGTCAAGATTTATATGTAAATATAAAAACAACATCAAAAAACATGTACACACACAGACCCTCGCCCTAACACACTTCACACATGTCGAGTAAACACACCTGGAGGTTTGTGTGTTTTTAAGTTGTTCTTCTGCCTGTGCAGGCGTGTGGGCTGCGGAATGTGTTATCAGCATCAGAACAGTTTGGGTTCCAGATAATTGAAAGGAGTTGAGGAATTTGTCTCACTCTGCCAGACAACCACAGACATACAACAAACACAAACGCACACCTACACCCACACACACAAACACAAACACAGAAGCACAAAACCTCACCATCACACGTTTAGGGAAATCAGCATCAATTACTTTCCCTTTTCGCTCCCATTTTCAGCAGCATTAGTGTATCAGAAAGACAGTTTACTGGCAAAATGTTGAACAATTTACATGGCTGTTAACCATTGAAGAAAAAAAAAAGAGACGGGCCTTGATACTGATGCAAAAATGTGATGTGAAACACTTGAGGAGATGCATGGATTCCAATACTGTATTGACACCATTGGACAGTTCTGTATATATCTTGTAAGATTTGTTCCATCTCTTTCGGTCTACTTCCTGTTCTTGTATCTCTTACAAGAAAGCCAAAAAAAAATAAAAAATCTAGCTAAGTGCTCTCGTGTAAATACTCACGAGTCCTCGCTTTTTCCTTTTCCACTGCTGGGCTTGTTCAACTTGTGGTTCCAAAAAGGTGGCTGAAAAGCAGTTAGAGCTCAGAGCTCAAGACCCTCCCCGCCTCTGGAACTACATTAGTGCCCCTGCGGCTCAGGGATCGAACCCTGCCAGAACTTCCTCTCTTGGGTTTCACTTTAATACTTTCTTGGGATGAACATGGAGTGAAAACAGTTGGATTTTTATCACTCCAGCAGCTGCCTCTGAGAGGAAACAGTTGTGGTGAGAATAAATGGAGCAGCAACAGATTTACTTAAATCAGTGGGTATAATAATTTGACAACAGAATACTTCTTCGCACAACATGCCTGCATTTGCAAATTGGCATTGCCAGAGTCAGAGTGGCACGAAATTGAAGTGTTTGTATTTCAGAGTGCTAACAGAATTCAGCATTTTAAAGCAATAAGCCACGAGAGGGGGTTTTTTTTCCCCAACTGTGATTTTACGACAGCTAAGAGCTATTTTGTAGGCTCAGCAGTGACAGAAAACCCTCTCAGTCATTCTAAAATCACTTTAGAACAGCCAGGAGTGAATTAATGCGCTTTATGTAACAAAGGTCATCCATTGCAATGCAAAAAGGGGTACGTGTTCAATTCATTTCTTTTATGCTTTTAATCAATAAAAGACAAATTAAATTCCACCACTACCAACCCCTTTCCTTACCACACTGCTCCAGGATGTGCCATACATTTGAAAACAACACCACTCATGTAAATTTGAATAAAAAGACTGTTTTATATGTCTCCATTGTCCTTCAAGTGACTCATTATTTTTCCACTTAAAATGAAAAATATGGATTTTTTGTTTTTTTTCCACTCTAAAGGTTACAGATTAGTCCACACACAAACACACAGAAGTATTAACTGTAGCTCAGAAAGTGTAAGTTCTCTTGCACATAGTAGCCCAACTGAGAGACTTGTTTTTTTGCACAAAGCAGCCCCCGCACATATGGGGGGAAAACACTCCCAGGGCAGCTCTGCTCTTAAGATTTGAAATCTTCTCGCGAGACTCAACCTGACTTTAGACACATTGGAGGCTGAGACCTAAGATGAAATTGGTTCTTTCATGACTGGTCACTTTCAACACCATCACACCTAAATAACCAGTTTATTCAGGCTCGACAGCTTTGGCTGCATGAATGAATTAATCCACAGATTGTGTGTATAGGCAATTCAAGACGCTTTTAAAAAGATGAAGTGAATAACTGTACTCATTTTAATGCTAGAAAAGAAAAATGGGATAGAGATGGGATAAGATGCTGGAAGTGAGTTTATGGCGTAGATCGAAAAGTGACTTGGTTTGACTGCCAGAGAGTAATGTTAAAGCTTCAGTATGTGTGAGACTAAAAGCTAATCCGGGCTGGACGAGAGAGCTGACTTAGGGTTCTGTTTGGTTGAGATGCCTGGAGCTAGCTCGGCGCTAACAAAGCTCCTTTGCTAACACAACACTTGTCCTAGGAGGTGGACAGTGGGAATAGCCAGCTGTTACCAACCAGCTGTTAGGCTAATTTAGCTCTTCATGAACCATCTCGTAGCTTTAATTTTCTTGTTCACTTCGGTGAATGGCGTTGTTGATAAGGCTACACAGCATGGCTGGCTAACGTATCGCTAACTGGGAGCCGGATTGGCTTTAAATCTCATGTCACCGAGCGATAGTTAATATATTACACTGAAGATGATAGTTTTTGTGCTCTGGACACCTGGTAGAAATAAAACGTCATAATTGTGGTTCTCCAGTTAGCCTTTACTTCCTCTACTCTGTGATTCTCTCCATCTGTCCCCTCTGCTTCAGCTTTTTTGAAAACCTTCAATCCATCTGTCCTCATCTCCCCCCTTTACTGTCTTATGTCCTTTACTGTTTTCAGGTCCATTTCTTTCTCAGTGAAAGTGCACTATGTTATCTCCTGGTTTTACATCTGTTCATACTATAATTGGGATGTGACTTCAACCCTCAGAGGACCTAACCAAAATATGAAATAAATATGACATGCTCTATACTGCTGCCTCTGCCAAAATAAACCCGTGGGGATAGGATCAGAGACGGGCTAAACTACTGTCATATGTGGATGTGTGTGTAGGGTGTGTCAGCAGAGAGCAGCTGGACAAAGATATGGAAATAAATAACATATGAAGGCCATCTTTCAGACTCCCCATGGAGAGCAAAGCAGGCATGGATTTGAAGTGAGAGAAGGAATAAAGACAGCAGAGGAAGGAGGGATTCATCTGTTGTGTCCGTCCATCTTGCATCTTAAGACACAAGAAGGCAAGAGAATGAAAAAAAAACAACCAAAAAACAGGAGGGCTGGGTCATGAAAAATATGTAGGAACAGTGAATGACAATAGGTTTCTGATATCATTTTGTCTTTGTGTTTTCATACAAGAAAACACAGTTTAGAAGGGATTTGGTCCCCAAATGATAGTTCCCGTTTTTGTTCAGTTGTTGGGGAAATTGAAAAGATTGAGCAATGGTTTTAACCATTAAAAACAAAAATATCTATAAAATGTATTTTCTGACTTTTATTCCCATCCTAAGTCTGCTAAACCATCTAACACAGTATATGAACAACAAAATACGAAAATACTAAGAACATGCAGAGTAGCGAAAAATAGTTATCTGGTCAAAAACAATTTTTTTTGCTGATGGAGGAATGGATGGATGGATAGACTGTTGTATATGTTTGTTGTTGTTTAATTACGTTACTGGTTATTAGGTTAATGTGGGAAGCGTATGTTCCCACCACCTATATGCCACCAACATCTTGACCACAAACACCTGACAATACAACCCCACTTATTAAACTACTGTCAATAACCACCCAGTGTCCACATTAAGTAAAAAAAACAAACTCCTAAGTTATTGATAGTGGATGACTGATAAAGGTAGTAAGTTAATGGAAATGGATAAGTGACTTAAAAACGGAGATAAGAGTTGAAAAAAGAGATGAAAGTTACAGCTGATAGATTGACAAAGTTAACTGGCTTCTGCCACTCTTTATAGTGAATGTTAAATGTGACCAAATTGTTATTTTGTGTGTACCAGTTAAGGACAATTTGATATACAAGGGTTGTTTCAGTGAAGGGGGACTTGGAAAAAAAAAAAAAAAACCTTACATAGACATCCCTAGAGGACTTTACATTGCTTAAGATCAATTAAGTCTCAAATTGCAATGCTAAGTGTCATCCTGGGACTAATGGCCAATTAAGCATGTTGGGTTGGCATACACAGGGCACTATGTTTCATCCATTTCCTTCTCTACATTCTTAAATCTTCAGTATTAATAAAAGGCCTCTTGATAATTTCTCTCAAAGCTTTTTTTTTTTTTTTTTTTTTTCGGGGGAGCAGTGTCTTATTTTTAGACTTGGCATTTAGACAGAACTCTAGCTTCCCCTCACAACACTTTGGGTCACTTGGCACTGTTTCATGAAAGACATGCTTGTTGCCAGATGGGCATTTTAGAATGGACATCTAAAACTCCAATCTAAAATGGTATGATACGATTGGCCTTGGGGAACTGCTGGATACTATTTCTCCCCACAACCAGGCCAAGCTTTTAAAGCACTCTGACTCCACCTGTTCAGTCTCACAAGATAAATAATGCAGCACCCGTTATAGTGTTCACTCTCTTGTTGCTTCTCAAAACACTTAAAGTGGGTGCTAGCAACAACCAAAAATCGCTTTTATTGTCTATTTTGGTCTTATAAATAAAATGAATGGTAAAACCAGCAAAGGAAAAAAGTAAAAATACAGAAGTCAGACTTAGAGAAACAAGGATTAGAAAGGAGAAAGACCTCAGTGAAGTGTTCTCACTGGTTCTCTTTGCAGTGCCGAAGTCTAAAGGTCAAAAAAGACTTGAGCGTAGAGTTCTTTTAAATCCGAGGAGGCCTGAGGGTCAATGTAAGAGAAGAAACAACAATATTTAGCTCTGAGAAAATCAATGTCGAGCCTCTTTCAACTATAAACGTCTGAAAAGCTGTTTTGATGTCGTCCACAACTTCGTCAAGAAAATGTTTGAATCGCAGTTTTGGATATCTGTCAGTGTCTCAGAATGAAACTCATTCTCGCATCCATGTACAGCCAACAGGCAAAAATATTTTACTCCCTTTCTTCTTTTATATCTATTAAATCTAATTTTCAAATCAGTGGTTTTGTTTAATTGCTTTTAAAACATGTAGTTAATATAGTTCATATAGTTAAATAATCCTGCGTTATACACTCCTAAAGACGCTCAGCCAAGGCTCAATAGTGCAGTGGATTATCAAAATATGACTCTGAATTGCTTGTTCCTCCAGATAAATCTTTACATTTGACATTAAATTATTCAGTCTTATAAATGTACCTCTTCAAGACAAACGATCAGAATTCTATATAAAGCGATGTAAATTGTGTCGTGTATGTACAAAAGCCTGCTGCTATGGTTATCTTTCCATGGGACCATGCAGAGATAAGCACATTTTGAAACTGTAAATACTCCAAATATTTTTGTCTGATTAATCGCTATGTATGCATATATTAATCTCTATGACAGAAACAAAAAATCATTAAAAAAACCGTCTAATCCTTGACGCTTCACCTCAGTTGTGTGCCAGCTTTTTTTCATGGGATTGACAGTTTGGGATAATTTTGTGACAGCTGTACTTGGAACGTGCGTTTGGCTTTTAATTTAATGTTGTCAAAGGATTTCAACCCACAACCCATGTGACCCCTTTCTTTCAAGTGACGCAGGGACTCAAACAAAATGCACAGATAAGTCAAATAAGGCACATGTTTCAATATGCTGTAATAAATGGATATTAATGTTAATCTGAGTTACTCCTACTTCTTCAAAAAACAGGCCGAGACCCACTTTGGCTTCCTGCTTTTTTCCTGCAGAGCAAAAAAAAAAAAAAAGAAAGGTGGCATGATGCACACTCATACTTTCATATATTTCATGCATGGTCAGGGCGAAGGCAGGCACTGAAACAACATAAGTACTCTCCAGACAGCATATCAGAGAGAGGACGAGGCGTTGATGAAATGTAGTTCACCTACTTGGAAATGAGAAAAAGCACCAAATGCAGCATCACTTTCAAATCGTCCTGCAGCAGTGTTATCACTGTGCACATTTCTCAAACAAAGACCCTGTGATGATAAGTCTCCTGCTTCTACGTTCCGCCTTTTCTCTTGCTTGCCAATGTCAGTGTCAGAGAAGCTGATGATGTGTGCTGTGTTTCCATAGATAGAGAATGAAAGATAATGTGTCGCTCTCTCTGGCCTCGCTCTTACATTCTACGTTGATGTAAAGTCCTGCCACCTTCAGCTACTCCAGGTAGAAAGGTAAAGAAGTATGCTGAGAGCAGTTCTGATGAGTTAATTGTTGCAATGAGAGTTAGTTACTTGTCATCAGAATCTGAAATACTTCAATAATCCCAGGGGGAAAATCGGTCATTGTGCTATGTGTAGGATGTTCCATTTCTATCAGTGTGAGAAAAAAACAATCTCTGCTACCTAAAAATGAGTAATGGAAAATTAAAGTCAGTTCAAATGGAGCCCTGAGATCAGGACATTGACTCAAAAGGCTGCAGATATATTGGCTTGATGGCTAACCCAAATCAATTGTAGGGCCCGACCGCTTTAGGATTTTTACGATTAATACTGATACTGATCAATCGAGCTCCAACAAATTGTTAAAGTTGGCTAACTGCTGTTTTAATGTTTTTCTGTTTCTATGTCTGTAAAGCACTGTGAATTGCCTTGTGTCTGAACAGTGCTATATAAATAAACTTGACTTGACTTGACTTGACTAACAATCACCAATAAAAATAATTGAAGCTAGTTAGCTGGTTAACATGTGATTAAAACACCTAACACAGCTAACTACATTCTGCAGGCAGCAGAAGACTCCACTAGCTAAAATATGGCACACTTGTAAAGGAAAACATACAAATGTAGGTTATCTAATCATCTGGCCTCCACTTACAGGTATAGTTGCATGACAGCTTGTTTAAGCAGTTATTATTGGATGGGGAGATTTTGTTTTGTCTGCATGGCTGATTTGGGTTGCAACAGTCCAAACATCGTACTGTAAGAGACGTACTGAGATATCAGAAGAAGTCCTGCAGCGCCCAACACTCCCCTTAAATGTTACAGATTTCAAACACATTTAGCGTTGATTCTATAGCTGTAAACCACACTTTACTTTTGATTTGCTCCACTTGTACTCTTTCCTGGGGGGGGTTGGGTAACTTCTACACTTCAGAAGGATAAATATGTTCAGTTAGAGTACTTACAGTATAGGCATTAATGGTTTGGGTGATACACTCAGGCAGGTCAGCACAACATAGAGTAAAAGGAAAGGACCACCACAGAGTATTTAATAATGCATGGGATAGTGTTAAAGAGCTTATGAGCGATGTAGTCATGCCAACAGTACATGCTTCTAGCAGCATTATTAACTTCAGGCCAAGAGGCTGCGCTGCAGAGAGGACAGCCAGATTGTCTGAAGGGGATTATATAATCACACCAAAGGAGAATGACTAATGCAGAGATGCAGCACAGGAGGTATGATGAACACACTCCCAGTAGGCAACAAGCCACCGGCTGGGTCGTAAACCCTATAGACCTGTGTTCACCAATCACCATTATTTATTTTTAGCCAGAAGAGGCCAAGAGCTACTGCTTGGGGAGGCCACCGGAGTGTCTCTCTTTAATAGGCTTCTTTTTTTTTTTTTTTTAAGCTTTCAGCACCTGGCACTTTAAGTGCTAAAACACATGCAGACTTCTAGGGGCTGTCAACAACTCATCCTTCCTACAGTTAGAGAAGGCGAGTGACGGAGTAAGAAGGTGTCCTCAGAGGAAAGTCTTTGTTAGTCAAAGGAGGAGACTGACACATGGAGCTGTAGGAGATCCTTCAGCGGGAGCCGACAGGGTTTGGGAGATGATGTGATGCACAACAGTTAGGAAAAAAAAAAAAAAGAGTGTGCTGCTGGCTGCTTCCTTTAAAAGTGTATGCCTGAAAAGCTTTCATTTTCTCTGTGACCTTGATTATTATTATTTATTTATTTATTTTTTATTTGTGGCTTCAGGAAAGGATTATCCCACAAATAATTAAAAAGTAAAAGCTTCAAGCAGCAGGAAGGCTCAAAAGGAAATTAAATTGTTTACTCTTGATGTTTTTCCTTAGCTATTTTGTTGCCCTTTCGTTGACATTTCGTCTTTGTTCTCGCTCTCTTTTACATTGTAATGTCCAATAAACACGACGACACTTAACCTTTTCAAAGTCTATACAATATTAGTTTATCAGATTTGTTATTACCTTAGGAGTTTTAGTGCAGTAAAACAAAAATATGTTGTCACTTTTTGCCACGTCTTGATTAATCTTTGTGAGCTCAATGTTCTTCAAAAAACAAGGGAATAAAATGAGAGCATTGCCCTTTAGTCCAAAGCCAACATGCATTTTATTGTCTGGTGTGATGGGCTTCATCCAAAATAGAAACAGTCCGTGTTCTCTCCTTATTGTCTAGCAGTTGATGCATTATGCGTTGTAGTGCTCTGACACTTGTAAAAGAGCTGACACAAAACCCTCTTATTCAGCACTTGTGTTTTACGAGCCTGTCCCCTTTGAAATCCTGTTATAAGTCAACTGTAGCTGCTGGAAAAAAACAAAGAGCTGCATTACAAAACGTCCGGGGCCCGAAACTTCAAGATACATGCATGTCAACAATAACCTTTTTGTTTCTCTGCAAATTCACGGTGACCCATTAGAAACCAAGGACGCACTGTAGGGTAAGTTAGCCATCACTTTCACCTGCCATCGAGGAATTTACTGGAGGGCCCCAAAAAAAAGTGAACATACCTCTGACGCATCAAATTTAAACCAACATGAGAAACATTTTCAACATTTTCCCTCACCACTTACACAGTGAGAGGATTGTTTATGATCATCTTTTAAATTAAAGACTCATTTTGACCTTTTGAAAAGAAATGGTCAGCTGCAGCAGAAAACATATAAAAGAGTCAGTAGTGAATCAACAGAATTCAGTTTCAGGCAAGACAGAAAGGTCAAGAGTTCAAACTTAAGGAGCTCTGAAAGCTGAGGGGATCTGCCGATCCGGGAGATGAATCCGTTTAGTTTTTTTTTTCACTACAGGCGTCTATTTTCCTCCCTTCTCCCGCTGACATTCAGATTGTTCCGTGTATAAAGTTTAGATGGCAATTGCTTTAGCATACCGTTGCCACGCTATTGGACAAATGTTAATATGTAGCATCAACCTGACTTGGATCTTTCTTCTGTTTGGAATTCCTTCCAGGTCCAGGTATCACTTTAGTGAATACATTCTCAGTTGTTTTAACCAGGTGGTTGGGAGCTTTGTAGTTTTGGCTAATAGTCTGCTATGGTGTTTAAGGTTGTTGTCACGACAACACACTTTTCAAGGATGGAAATGACAATATAAATGTTGAAAAAAAAAGCTTAATTTAAATTAAACTAAAACAAAGAAGAAAAACACACTGATAGGTTGAAATTAATAAACGGTTGTACATTGCTCAACATAACAAGTGAACCTTTCATATTCAAATTCCAAAAACTTTATTTGTCCATTCAAGGACACACAGGGCAGCAAATGAACGAGAGTGTAGTGACACTAAAGGTAACGATAAAGAAAGTCATTTGTCATTTGATCAACTGTTAGTAAAATAAAATGATACGACTGCAGCTCTAAATAAGCACTGAGCTATGTTTCTCTATGGACACATGTAGGCAGGTACACACACACACACACATATACACAAACACATACGCACACACGCATTCAACAGTTTCGCCAGTGGACCAGCTGAAAATCAAATCACCCAATCATACTGCAGAACACTGACAAGCAAGCCCATTCATCATCCAATTATGAGCCAGCATGCTGGAGACTGACTCATGACTCTTGGTAGGTTAGGAAGGACAAGAAACATGCAGGAAACCTCATGCAGAGACTCGCACAAGGAGACCCAAGTGAATGCACACACCGCACAGCCATCATATAATATGCAGTATTTAGCTCGCAACAAGTACTGATAACGGGCTCATTTTTGAACGCGTTTCTTGCCCTTTTCATGCCGTCTTTCCCTCTCTCATGTAATGCATACTTCAATCTATCCCGCAGAACAAACACACACACACACACACACACCTATAGTCTCTCAAAGAAATAAACACAAAACTCTTGTAGAATGAGTTTCCTCTCTTAACCCGTGTGACAGATAATAGATCAACCTCTTTGCCAGAACGCTCGCACAAATTCTTTTTTCTCACGGATAGCATACACACAAGTTAAGAACGCCCCCCCCCCACCCGCCCCGCCCCCAGCCGAGGAGTAGATAATAGAGAACCAGAGCCCCTTGCCTTCCACCCGCAGCACTGGGTCATTAAGCTGCCGCAGACGCTGACAGTGTGAAATGAGACAGCATGGGAGACGAGGTGAGGCATACGGAGAAAGACTAAAGGAGAGGGGAGGACAGGGAGTGTTGCGAGAAGGTAAAATAAGAGGGAGCGAGATTTAGAAAGGCTGTGTGAGGACCGGCGGAGTGACAAGAGTGGAAGACAGACAACAAGAGGCAGAGTGATAGACAGATAGAGAGACACAGATTTGTGGGTGGTATGTGATGGAGAGATGAAACGTTTCATCCATCATTAGTGAAGTCGTGCCAGCTCCCCGAAGGCCTTGACATAGAGGGTCGAGATGGGGTCATGTCTTTTAACTCCACCTGGCTGCTATTTCAGTCAGTCAGCAGTACATCAAGAATCCGTCCCAGTGGCATCGCCCCGGAAAAGTTAAATAAAGTTTACTCAGAAACGTTCAACTGTGGGAATGTCAAGTCTTGTTGGTTACTTGTGTATTTTTTGTGATGGAATACTGTACATACACTAACTGGGATGTAACAAACTTTTTTTTTTTTTTTTTTTTTTTTTTTTAAAATGGGGGTGGGTGGGTTGAAAATCAAAGTGGGTCAAGGAGGGTCACAGATGAGTGGCTGAGAAAAAAGCAAGAGCAGAACGTCTATGCCGCTCTTTTATATTAAAGTAAATGTTTCCTTCCACGTGTGGCAGAAGGGAATTTTGTTCACACCAACACTGTATGTGGGGGTAATGCACCTTAATGTTGTTGCCAGCAGCCATTAAATGACAAGAGAAGAAGATGAGTAGACGTGCAAAGTCGTATTTGATGCTGGCAGTTCAGCACGGATAAACACATATACAACACTGAGCATTTATTTACTTACACTGAGCACTGAAGGGGAACAAAACTTGAGAAATGAAACACTTTTCTAGAAACGAACCCGTTGACTGCTTTCAAAAATGAAAGTTGTCCTGTTGTGTTTTTGAGATGAGGACTTACTGTGATGTTCTGTTCCCATTTCAGGTTCAACCCAAGACTCGGCCAGTTTAGAACGACTGGATTTAAACAGAATGTACTTCTGTTTGCTTATGCTTCATGGGAGTTGAAGATTGTTTGTTTCCCTCAGGACAAGCAGAGTACATGTGGTTTGGGGGGGGGGGGGGGGAGTGAAAGGAAGCTGAAAACGAAAGTGCCCTTGAACACAACACTTAGTCAGTGAGATGCTCCAGTGGATCATCCGGTGGTTAACAGATCAGCCTATGGCGGCACTGGGAAGCTTGCAGGTGTGAATATTTAACTGTGCGAGTGTAATCCAGGGCGCTCTTGGAAAAGAAAAGGTCCCAGGCATAAAAACAAAGGTGAATTATTTTCCTTTTTTAAGCAAAGCCGTTGGATTGGATCCATGCAGTGATTTAGGCAGAAATGGGAAAACAGGGGGTGCAAAAAAAATACAGGGGGTGCAAATTTTTTTCAGTGCGGTTATGTGCTCCCTAACACACTAGTTTTGAAGAAAACTGAATAAGTCTCTAAATGGTGCATTTTGTTCAATAAGATGCATTGTTACACGTTTTAGTTTTCACATTTTAGTTTTCCCAAGCTTCATAATGTTGATTTACTGTACAGCCCCTGCCCTGACACACCCCAACTCACTTGGTTCATGTTGTCTAACCCCTTTGTTGGCCCACTGCTTCTATCTGCACTTTCTTTAAAAAACAAACAACAAACACATAAATTCATAATATTACATGTGTCATCCAGTAATAATAGATCCCTAGACCTTGATAAGTCAATCATCTGGAGCTAAACCCTGCAGTCCGTTGATTGGTTGAAAGAATAGTCACTTCCTGTGTTACGTTGGTAAACAAAACTCCGCCGTGTTTAAACCATTGACTGTAACACAGCTGATTGTTTACGTATGTATTTGTCCCCGCCGCACACAGCCTTCTCTGAAACAAAGCTTGATTGAGTTCTTGTAATAAACAGTCACATGCCAATGACAAAGTGGATGAACTGCTGGATGTTTCTCCTTTGTTGAATTTATTAGTTAGCGGTTAGCTGTCAGCTGCTATCATATGACGCTATTTACATAGCGGCTATCGTCATCTGGCTGACACGCCGTCTACCAAACAGGGCACAGGTGGCTGTAGAAACGTAAACGGGATCGGGTTTAAGCTTTTCAGTACCGGTATTCAGCAAACATATTCTTTGCCAGAATTAGAATGTAGCCTAATCAGATATTTAGCGCACCGTATAGAAACCTGTGTAGTAAGCACGTCTATTAAATGTAGATATTTGCACGGCCTAGGTCAAGCCGTGCTATCATTTCAAGGCCGTGTTTTTTTAAAATAGGCCGTGCAAAAAGCGGTTTCGCGGTAGGCTACCTAAATCTATGGATCCATGTCAACTGTGGTTTGAAACGTACTGGAGAACAGGTATCCATGTACGGGCGAATGACCTCAACATATCTACAAGTTTGACTTCTTAAAAATAATGACTTTGCAACACCTTTGCTGTGCTGTAGTGTACTGGGGTAAGACGGAACCTTTAGCCATGTTGAACTTGCATGAGGTGTTCTTTATAACCTTCAACAATGGCTCATGACAGCGTTCTGGCATTAATGCTCATCTGACTAAGTATGACCATCTACAGTGTCTGATAACCGCAAGGTCAAATAAACTACTATTTACAGCCATTATGAATTGTTTTGCGTGTCATGAGAATGCCTGAGTGACACTTTTCTTCATAAACTTTCAAAATAAACTTGTAGCTTGAAATTGTGTGACTTACACGTCAACAGTCATTTCTAGCGGTGTTCAAAGTTACGTTTAGTCTCCATGAGCTGTCCAGTGATAGCTTCAAGTTAAATGGAAGCCAACTGACCAGAGCCATGTGTACTTGAGGTGTATTTGTTAAAAGTATAATGTTACTTATATGTGGCTACAGCACTAACATGCACCAAGGCAAAGTGTCGCGAAAGCGAGACCAAGCTAATTTCAAACCTGGAATTTAGCGCCTGCCTCGGATGTCAGGCCGTCGTATCTGTGACGGCAGTAGTGTCGCCCGTAGCGCGTTCTGCAGACGACCTAAAGACTCTTCATGAACGTTGGTCAGCTCTTTGACTACTGATGGTGGTACGAGACGGAAGATTATTTTAGGTTGGTCATGTCGATGAGAAAACTCAAAGGTTTTTGGTTTGCATCAAAAAAAAAAAAAAAGCACAATGACTGGGATATGGCGATAAAACCATATAACACGTCCCTAAATTAATCCCAAGTATCTATCTAGAGATAACTGGTGAAAGAGTCGACCCATCTAAATAACTGGAAAGAGTCTTTTTTGGGTTTTTTTTAATTGCTAGCTTGATCTGGCTTTCTCGCATGAATATGATGGAGAGTGTAGCGAGCAACAACCACACTGACCTGTAGCGTTTGTTGGCAAAACATGATCTCTGGTTAGTTCACACAGTTTAACAGACTGGTCCTCCTTTTATTCAGTCTGCCTCTACCTGCTGGGAAGGTTACACTAGCTAACAGCTGTTTTAGATATCAAGCCGAGGTCTTGTCAGGAAACACAAACAGCAGGAGAAGATAGATTGGTCTTTAGACGTTTCTGCTCTCTCCCCGCTGGAACGGGATCGTTCAAGACGACGTGAGAGGCATCGGGCTCTGACAATGGTGCAACAAATGGAATTCACTGCAAAAAGAAACAGATTCTGTCATGTTGAAGTCTTTCGGACACTTCTCCACATGTGCTACTTTCCCATTACATGTTAGCATTGATGTTCAATCCTTTTGTCATATCTGAACTGCGACTGGGATTTTAAAAGACGGACCCGAGCTGTGAATAAATCACTTTCACCTTATCCTCCACCTTGTAAAAAAAAAACAAAAAAACAAAACAAAACAAGAACAAACCCCTGTCAAGCATGCATAAATACGCAAAGAACACACGCGCACACAATGCACCGAGCAATCACTTACATTCATATGCAGAGTACACAAACACACTCTCAACAAGAAAGAATGGGAATCAAGACGAAAGTGTAATTGCGACCTAAATCCTGTGATTAGAGCGGGTGAAGCGAAGAGAAGCTGATCAGCTGATTTGGTTGATTAGCCTGACGCTGACGACTTTAATTTACTGCGCCGAGTCAGAGAGAGGACAAGACGGCATAAAGGAGTCTACCACTGTCTACTTTCATTTGCAGAACAGTCTCCCCTTCTCTTACTCAGCGGTACCTTGGCACAGCTTGAAAGAGTTTGTCTTTGTACTGTGTGTGTGTGTGTGTGTGTGTTTTTTGTGATTTAATGACTCTGTTCTTCCAAAAAATTAGAATGCATCACTCAACTTCTCAGGGTGCACTCACACCAGGCCATCCGTACAAGGCTCATTGCTCAAGCACATTTGACCCCAAAGTCTAGTTTGTTTGACGAGTGCGTGTGCACTTCCCTTTTCCCTGGCACAGTTGGAAGACGTGGGCTTCGGCAAGGTACGGTAACTTGCGCTCAAGGAGAAGAACGGGTACACAACGCGGACCTGAAGCAATGTGGCATCGTTAAATATTGCCACCTTGCAATAATCGAGAAGTTCAGGAGTGTTAGAGGGGCGGCATCTGAAGAAAAACCACTCGAGTAAGCCACAAAGTCAGGAGGATTGTCGTCGGGATTTTTGCGTTGTTCTCCACTCTTTGGATTCGGAGACTACGCTTCTTGTATACAAAGTGTTGGATAACGGCGTGATGAGGTACCTACAAGAAGTAACCATGCTAAGACTCAATTTGAGTACAGGCCAGCAATGAAATGTGGAGGGGGCGGTACAGAGCAACTGAGCAGAGTGCGAGTGCGCCCAGAGAATCATCGTGAGTACGTGTGGCATTTACTCCCACATGCTGAAGATTCTCCGAAGAAGGAAATCAAATACGCTTCCTATTTCACAGCTTCATGAAAATAACTAGAATTGCGATTTCAAACTGATTGCGCTTCAAACCTATCCGTTCAAGAACACCCTGATTTCTAGTCGTTATATGTCCTCGTTTTGTAGCTACAGTTATCCTCCCTGCTACAATTCAGAGGCATTTTGACAGGATAGGTCAGACTATACAGGCCAATTCTCAGAGAGGTGGGAAACTGTCTTCCTCTCCGTGATGAGTCTCTTGGCTCTCTGTGCTGCTACTGCTGACGAGCTGATATGGCTGACAATTTGATCGAGAATTGCCTGAAGTGAGGTTTGTCCTACGTGGAGTGTGAGACAAGAGCAGGTGAAGAGCTGATGATGTGAGCTGCAGCTGACTGCTGCCGTCCCCTTCCTGCAGTGTCGGAGCTCATGGGCAGTCACGCCCATGAAGACGGTCCTAATTTCACAAAGAAAGGGTTCAAGCAGAGCAACTGTACCCTGGCAAGTCAGCGATTCAATGGCCGACAGCTGGCGTTGTGGTAGTTAAAACGCGGCCTGCGATTGGCCTGCGAAGACTCATTGCGGGGCGTCGTGTGGGAACAAAGTGGACAGGTTACAGTTTTGACCACAGACGCACGCGAACATGAGGACGCACTAAGGCGTCAAAACCCTTTCTGAGGAAGAACTTGAAAAGGTCATCAAAAGATGAAACGTACAAATAATAAAATTAACCCAAACTTTATTTTATCTTTTTATCAGAACTGCGTCAGGAAACCGGTGTCTTTAGCATTCAAATCACTAGCAGCAGCAACAACAGGTAGTGAAGTAAACGGCTTCATTTAGTTTTTATTTTTGAAAACGTTGGTTTCGAGTCTGGTAGTGGGGTTCTGAGGCCTTCAAACTCTTTAAGAGTTTTATTTACTTGGGTTTAATGGAAACTGAAACCGTGTCGACTTCAAATTATTCAAATTTGCAATTACTTAAATCCTTTTCCATCAGAAATACAATTATTTGTCCAACTTGTCCAGTTTCACTTAGAGGGGTTTTTATTTCTTTTTAAACAAGGTAGAACATTTAGTACCACTGCACTGCCTGGAATATGGGTGTCAAATGTGCTCTGACTAAATAAACACAAGCACCACTGCTCCGGGTAATGCATTATGAAACAGAATAAGTAAATGTTTGGTGTACTGGAGAGGCTGTGATTTAAGGGATTTCCCACACGGCTGTCAGAAAGGACAAAAGAGAGTGAATAAAAGCCTTTTTTGTAAACTGCAGAGGAAGAAAGAATAATCGATGGAGTGTAAATTGTGGCACTTTTAAGTGGAGGAAATAATTATTTGATCCCCTGCTGATTTTGTAAATTTGCTCGATTACAAAGAAGTAAGAGGTCTATAATTTGTATGAGGCTTTTATTTTAACAATCAGAGACAGAATATCAAAAAAAGAACCTTACATAAAGTTGTAAATTCATTTGCGTTTGATCAAAGGAAACGTGACTTAGTACTTGGAGGAGTAACCCGAGTTGGCAAGCACAGACGTCAGATGATTGTTGTCGTTGGTCACCAAGTTTGCACACATCTCAGGGGGTTTTGGTCCAATCTTTTTTACACATCTTCTCCAAATCCTAAAGGTTTCCAGGCCGTCTCTTGGCAACTTGAAGTTTCAGTTCCCTCCACAAATGTTCAAAAGGAATACGGTCTGGAGACAGCGTGACCTTCATGTGCTTCTTCTTGAGCCACTCCTTTGTTTCCCTGGCCATGACCCATCCAAGACCTCTCCCTGGGTGCTTTGGCTGAGGAAAAGAGGTCCTCATCTAAGATCTTACTGTACTTGACCCTATCCATCGTCCCCCTCAATGTGATGAAGTCGTCCTGTAACCCTTAGCAGAGAAGCAGCCCCAAAGCATAATGTTTCCACCTCCATGCTTGACTGTGTTCTCGGGTGAGTATTCAGGATTTCTCTCCCTCCAAACACGCCGACTCATTGGCAAACTTCAGACCTTGCAGGCCCTGCAGAATTTCAATCGGTTACGTGGTAGTGTGGTTTTCTTGGTGACTGTGATCCTAGCTGCCTGGAGGTCATTACAAAGCTCCTCCCGTGTAGTTCTCTCTCATGATCCTTGCCCCATGAGGCGAGATCATGCATGGAGCTCCAGATCAATGGCGATTGATGGTTATTTTGTATTTCTTGCATCTTCTTATATTTGCACCAACAGTTGTCTCTTTCTCACCAAGCTTCTTGCTGATGGTCTTGTAGCCCATGCCAGCCTTGTGCAGGTCTACATTCTTGTCCCTGATGTCATTTGATAGTTTTGTGCTCATGGTGGTGGAGTGGTTTGAATGGAAGACATTGATTCCGTTGACAGGTGGTAACCCGTCTGCGGGAGGCGGAATTCGTACTAGTTTGGAGAGGAACAAATACTTCCTTTGATTTCTGAACTTTTTTTTGTTATGTCTGTTTGTTAGAATAAAAGTAGCATAAAAATTATAGACCGCTCAATTCTTTGTGAACGGTCAAACTTAAAAATTCATATTTTTTTTCCCTCCACTACCTGTAATGCCAAAGGCTGCTACAATAGACAAAGACAAAAATAGTACATTTGGTATTGCTATGTTATTTATGCAGTGTCCGTCATGAAACAGTGTTATGGAAACAACAAATGCAAAACTCATTTGCCATGCAAGGTCCGTTAAATATATATACATGAACTCTGACCGCAATTAGGTCTGCATGGCTAGTTTTTCTAACCCAAGGTCCCTGCATCCATTTTTGTATTGAAGCTCCACAAAAGAATAACACACATGAGAAAGACTGGAGTGTTCCAGTGAGGAGAGAGAGGTTGAAAAAGCATTTGCGTGACCAGACATGCTTTCTGAAATAACTGTTAGAAAATTCCAAGGCTGGACCAGGGTTGAATTTTAGAGATACTATCCCTTCAATTATTAACTCTTTGTTTTGACACAATGGAACGGTACTACCAGGTGCTTGTAGCTGATCTTCTAGTGTGCAGTACGGCTGAACGGACCAATTAGTTGAAAGGAGCTTGGATCAACTTTTAAGATTTGAATTGTTTTTTTTTTTAGTGGTCTAAGATTCCCAGGCGCTCGCACTGTTGCTCAGCCATCACAGGAAAACTAGGTAATTAGATACAGTAAAAACCAAAACACTGAAACGCCATACAACAATGTCCCTGTTTGAATGCAGCTAAAACAAATGGTTCTGACATTGCAAAGGTCTCACGGGCGCCTCCACCACGCCATGCGGTGCTCCGTTGATTGATTTTTCAGCACGCTCATTTCTATAGTCCAGTGGTTGTTATGAATTCACATTTGGAGCCACAATGAAAAGCACCCACTGCAGAGACATGGCTCCTTTTTTTTTTTTTTTTTTTCTTTTTCTATACGCAGCTGACTCTTGAACAGAATGGGATTTTCATTCAAGGACAAACACGTTTTATCTTAAGGGAAGGTTGTTTTTTTTCGGCGGAGACTGAACAGAAACCTTTTTTACAATTTCATTTAATTCAATTAACTTGGAGGAACTTTATCAGCAACTTCTTCTACAAGGCGTGTGCTTTGAGGAATCATTGCACCATAGGTAAACAGCAGCTCTGCATGGCTTTATTTAAATGCTAATTCTTGTTTGGCACACGGTCAATCTCTGTAGGAGGCCATTGTGCATTTAAAAAATTCACAATATGAATTGAACAGATCCGTTTTGACCACAGCAGTGAAAGCAGTATGCGTGCACTACTACAGCTATGACCCTGTTTTCAAGCTGCAGTCTTTTTTTTCTCTTTTTCTTTTTTGAGTTGTAACACTTAGCAACGTCTACAGGGACATCCCCATTATAGGTGACTCCACTTTAATGAAGTGCTTGTTTTAAAGATTCGTAGCAGACAGTAAATGAGCATAACAACTCTGCTGAAGTGCAGTCTCATCATTTTGAACTTGTAAACAAAGCTCGAACTGTTTGAGGAAGCATTAAGTTTATGGAGCAACAAGAAGATACGTGCGGCATAATTCTAACCAAAGGAGCTCGGCGGGTCATTGTGCAACACCGTCTGCACATTCAGCGTGTTCACAGTGGTGTTAAAGTGTAATTTTATGCAGCTAGTAAACTATGTATACTTGATAAGATCAAGAAAAAAATATTGGAAAGATGTTAAGACAGAGGGAATGAAGCTATAAAAAACAAAAATAACACAAATCAGCTGCAGGAAATAATGTTCCAGGGCTCCACAAAGCGGAGTAACACATTCTGACAAGAATCCAGTCAATGACGAATGGGGTGTATGTGTGTTTCTGTGTGTGTGTACTGACCCAGTCAATAGAGCACCGGCAAGGCAGAGGATAAGGGGGCTAAAGTGGTGACCCAACTGTAAACCTCCCAGCTAAGTGACTCTGGACTTAGCTGGATCACTGACTGTAGGGCAACACAGGCTCAATCGTTTATCTGCGGAGTCCAACACAACATTTTTCTTCTCTGACATCTTAAACTAGCGTGTGTCTGAATTAAATTGTGCAGCCGCTTGAATGATTCCTTTTAAGATATTGTACGGCTAAAAATGTGGTATTTTTTTTTTCTAATGGCTATTAATTTACTGAAACGACCATCCCAGTGTTCCACACGATAAACACGTTATCATAACATGTAGATTGGTGTACTTGGCAATACTCGACACTGCATTTATATGAAGAACTGGAATTGCCAATTTTAATGGTGCTAGTGTCAAACCAACTCTTCAGGTAGTATTTTTAAACTGAAACTGACAAGATATGTAATTGGGATCACATAACTATTTAAATAAAAAAACATTGTGTCAAAACTGAATATGTAGTTTGAGATGTGCATTTACTCCGTTTAAACTGTATCCACTCTCTCTCTCATCTCTCTGCTTTCCCGTGGGTCGTCTTCTGTATTTGTTTGACAGGACTGTACTATTTTGCAATATATGTCAGTGCGCCCCCAGCAGTTACAATTCAGTACTATAGAAATTAAATGTGGGGAAAAAACTGTATCGCAATACTTTGTGTGGCAATAGTACATATTCTCTATTCTATATTAGTCGCCAAGTAGTATTTTAGAAGAAGAAATAAAATCAGTTGACTTCGACAGAAATGACAGCGGTTCAGATTGTGACGTGCATGCAGTCTTTTATAGGGTTTTACTTTGATTACAGTGTCTGTCAGTCTGTGGGCTTGACTCCCATAGTGTGGAAATGAAAGGACGGAAATGAGATGAACAGAGCACCCCGAATAGACACCCATACTTCTGATAGAATTTGGTTGTTAACCAAAAAACAAGTCTCACTGACATCATATATGGGTTGTAGAAGCGACACATTGAAGTCAAACAATGGAGCTCACATGAATTGATATGTTATCTCAACTTAAGTTCAATTTAGAAACGGACAAAGAGGAGCAGCTGGGAAACAGCTACAAAGTGTCATGGCCACCGAAAAGTCAACTTAGCCTTTTCCCCAAATAAATAAACGCATGCACAACTCTTCGCCTTAACGTTCTCAAAACTGATAGCAGCCCAATACAAATTTTACTAGTATAGAGATGAGCTAATAAGTGCTGGAACTGTTTTCTGTATCAGGCTGCAAACATGTTAGTTTGTGCTGTCAAAATTGGAGGATTCATTTTATACCTAACGAGGGATTTATTTGGAATCCAGTGGACACTCCAGGAACTGCAGCTTTTGCAGGAACACATTTGTAACACATGGAGGTTGTGGATTGGTCTTTAATTCTCAGTACATGGTGTTGGTTTGTGAGCAACCAAGAAGGAAGGACTTTTTAACAATTAGGTTGAAGTGGTGTTGAGATCAGGGCCATACACGATCAAACTCGAGTGCAAACCAAGAAAAGCATGATGCAGAAAGTACTCATCCATGACTACTTAACCCGTTTTCCAGCATTTTGCAACATCGCAAGTGTGCGTGGCTTTAAGAGTTAATACAGAAAAACTGTTGTCACTGGCCCCGTTTGTCACGGTTAAATCAGCATGTACACAGTATTCAGAGGATTTTGTCAGGGCCAAGAGGAAAGAAAAACATCTTTTGACAAGATGTTTTCTCAGATTACAGGCAGCAGCGATTTTGTGCCAGACAAGATTTAGTATCTGGGAGTCCGTGGCAGATTGAAATTTTCCACAGACAGATTTTTAGTGAGTTCTCCCAGTTTGCCCTGAATGTAGAAGTCCCTGGTCAACAAGACCCTTTTTTTGGACGGGTGAACAAAACAGAGAACAACACCGTGTCATGTCCTCTCAATCATTTTGATGGATCAAACCTTCAGGCCCCCACTGTCATGCTTGCATACACACACACATAGAAAGACTGCAGTGTGAAAATAAACGTGAAGGACAACAGTCCATTGGTTCTTAATCAATGTCATAGAGTGCAAGCAGGCAGAGGAGAACATGGGGTGATGGAAACAAAATGAGATGGTAGAGCTGGTGCAGTTCAAAGATTTATGAACAAATACGAAATGAAAAGTCAACAAAACAGACGTTGCGTGTTTTGTGAGGCAGGTAAGTGTCAAAATCATGAAGGGAAGTTGAAACTAATAAAACTAAAATGTACAGAGAGAATCAAACTTCTGAGAAAATTCAAGGTAAATAAAGCAAATGGTTAAAAACAGAACGGCATAAAAGTACATCTTGAAGTCCCACACTCGGAGAAAAAAAGAAGCTTTTTCGCGTCTTGCTAACAACTGGTTAACTAAGACTACAAAGTTAATGTTAGCACACTGAACTTGGAAACTCATCTACTGGCTTTCTTGGAAAAACAACACTATGTACATCTGGCAGTGGCCTACTTTGAAGCATTTTGAAGCTTTTTCACATCTTACAAAAAGGCACTTGCGAACAACTCGCTCACTAAGAATCAAACTAAGAGTTTGTCGTTAACATTAAAAGCCATCATGGAAAAACCTGGAAACTCATCTACCGAGTAAAAATGTTACCAGGATTAAAAACACAGAAATGATCACTTACTTGATCAGCTTATGCAAAAAAAAAAGAGAGATTTTCACAGAAGAGGTCAGAGCATGAAATAAAAGTTTGATGCTTATTGTTGTGGTCCACTTAGAGCCTAACATTAGCGTCCGACATTCACTGATTGCGTTTACGCGACAGAAATGATCAAAGTAGTGTTCCTTTGGGAAGATTATCTTGATTCATAAACTTTTCATCATAGTGTATTTTCAGTCATAATCAAAAACACGTGGAGAAAAAAAAACGTGGGCTTTTCAGTGTGATGCCAACTTCCTGGTTGGCCTAGAAAAACACTTCCCCCCCGTGGCACTCTTTACACCAGGTTACCTTGACATTAAATAAACAATGTAAATGTATACTTTTGAATAAATATAGTGAAGTACTTTTAATTTTAAACATTATTTTCTCAAAACTGATTTTCTAGCTGAAAAAGCAAAAGAAGACTCATACAGTTAATAACCAGAGGCTTGCATAGTTCAGAACAACCTTCTGTTCTGTGCACATAATAGTCATTGTGAAGCGATACAAACATGAACAGCAAATGTCAAGGAATCCAGCAAAAACATTTATGTAACCTAGAATCATCTGTGGGAAGATGTTTTGTTTTCTCTTCTGCTCTGTTGCACTGCGTCAGTGTGTCTGCACGTTCGCTGATATTTGAAAGACAGCGTATCTGGACAACGATGGCCGTGAATCGCACGAAGAAAGGCGACACGATTGAGGGTTGACGAAGGTGATGGGACAGAGCGTGTGGTAGCGGCCGAGCGAGGGATTGATGAAAGTGAGGCATGAGTGCAAGTGTAATGCAGGGAAGAGATTGAGGAAGGATAGAAGGATGGTGGGAGTATAGAGCGAAGGAATAGGGAGGGAGGGAGGGAGGGGGAACAGCAGTAGGAAGGATGGAGGAGGAACAGTATGTCATGTGTTGTTTTATTCTCATCCAGAGGCCAGTGCGAGGAGGCAGATACCTGCTGATTATTCCATCGTATTATCTAACACTAAAGAGAGGAAATGTGTTTGTTTGTGTATTTGCCGGCTGTTAGATAAGAGCTGCTGTTCATATAAAGCAAACATTTACACCTCTTGCTACTCCCTGAACTCCCCCTTCTTTTTTTTTTGTTCATCTTTCCCCCTTAAATTGTCTCTCCATCCTCCCCTCTTTCCTTTCCTTTCCTTTCCTCTCCTCCTCTGCCTTCTTCCTCCCTCTTTCAGTTTTGTCTGCCTTTATTCTCTTCCCCTCTTCCTTTCATCTTCCCTCTTTCGCTGTTTTCTAAAAAGGATATCCTGATGCTGAAAGTCCAAACGGCCGGAAAAAAAAGAGAAAAAAAAAAAGTAGTGGGGGAAGAATATCATTCTTAAAAGACATGTGAACTCTAGTCACCATGCGTTACATAACCGAACTATAACAATGCAACAATAAAAGTGCAAACACACACAGGCATTGTTGAGAGAGGGCGGGAGAAAGGATGTACAAGTAAATAGAACTCCTACACATTAAATGCATCAATGCATTTGGCTTTGGACCGCGTGTACACTTCTCGTCTGTGCATGTGACTGCTGCAGTGCATGTGGATGTGGATGTTCCCTGGAGGCAGGAAGTCTCAGTCCAAACAATACACATTCACAAAGTGTGTGGTGTGATGAAAAGCAGGGCCACAGTTGCCCCTGTATGCTCACATTGAAATATTGATGTTGTCTTATACTAATCCCATGAAGCCTGCACATGACGAAACAATACTCTTCTTCTCTTCCTTTGCTTTGTGCAGGGGTTAGTGCCTTAATGTCACATGATGAATACCAGGAAATGGGTGTGCTGTTGCGTGAGTGAAGGCAGGAACAGAGAGGCTTACCTGACACGGGAAAGTTAATGTTTGATGAGGATGATTTTGTCTCTCGACGCGTCAATTAATTCTTCATGGGCCGAAGGGAGGGGACCAAATGATCTAGTACGAGTCTGCGTCTTCTTTATGTACTCGCATTTTAGGAATTCAGACACTCGGGTGAATACAACATCAAGTTGAAGTTTTTATGTTTGATTTTTGTGAGAGTTTACATTCAGCAAAAAGTCTCCACTGAGATGTTTGCACTAAACTAGTTTTTCACATTTCACCCCACTTGAGCTCATTTACAGATGGAACGATGAATCTCAGCACGCCTAATCAGGGACAACACAAAGCCAATTGTACGGTTATTCAGGCAGGAGAAAATCAGTATAGGCAGAGATTACAGCCCAAACGAATGAAATAAACTCATTTACTCCTAAAATATAATATTTCATGACAGGAAGGGAGTGTGTGTGTGTGTGTGTGTGTGTGTGTGTGTGTTGCTTGATCATGTATTTTTTTCTGTTATTCTCTGCTGCTGAAAAATCTTTAAGCTGAAGTTCCAGCATTCATTACACACCCAAAAAAAAAAGTTACAAATTTGGAAACATATTTATAGAAACTTTTAACAAAAAAAGTTCGTAGTACACTTTTGTTTCTACATGACAGAGGCAGGAAAAGTGTTTTTTCTGCAACCTGTATTTTTATTTAACACCATCAGCCTGCATTTTAGCATCTTTATCTTTAGTTCATCACTAAAGATTCTTCACATGAAAATTGAACTTGTTTGGCTAAAAAAAAAAAAAAAAAAAAAGCCAGCAAAGAAGAAAATGTAAACTGCGTATGTTCATCAGCATGAGTAAATACACTCGCTTCATCTTCAGAAGGTGGAACACTACAAGCTCAAAAGGTTGTCTTTAAAGTAAAGAACCCATGTTTCTCTGGCTGCTAAATAAATGTTGACTGTTTTAATAATGGATTCTTTTCTCTTTTAAGCCGTTTAACGAAAGGTTGTCTGGTTCGTTTCAAATGTGACGTCCTGCTGCTTGAATAGGCTTTGTGTAATAAGACTTTCTAATAATGTTAACTTGAGTTATGTTTTTTTTCTTTTTTAATTTTTATTGAAGTTATTTCTGTATTTCCACTACTTCTACTTTGTCTTGAAAGAGAAGGCTGAGTGTAAAAACACTCAGTGAATTGGCTCACTGAGTTTAGCTCCTCCTCTGCTTCCAAGGGTGACAGTGTTACACTTAATTCATGTATTCGCTGCGATGGAGGCGAGAGGTGGTGATTTCCAAATGTGTGTCTGAACCACACGAACATGAAGCCAGTTCGTCGCATTACATGTAGCTCAGTGTGGCTGTCTGCAGGAAGCCGGGATGGCTGGGTGACAGGGTGACAGAAACAAAGCGCCAAGCAGAGGCAGCACACAGCTCACCGAATACCAGCTTGGAGTTCGAAATAGACGCTCGGTTTGTAACTTGCAAAATGACGGGCGTGCCGCTGTGACCGGTGGAAACGTAAACTCACACTGGACAGATTGTTTGACTCAACTCAAAACCGTGCGGATGGTGGTCAGCGAGGGTCAATAAAGGGATTGCGATACAATAATTACTGATGGTGTCACAGTTGCGAGGTGCAGGGTGGTTGCAAAACATTGTTGATGGGTAAGAACGTTTATTTGTGACGGGATGACCTGCCAATGGCGCCATACCTCATTAAGGTGCGTCTTTAACATTTGCAGTAGAAGTATTAGACATTTGTATCTGCTGTGGGTGTCAGAATAGTACAATGACAGATGATGTGGAACTGATTGATCTTCCATCTTGGGCCTGTATGTGTCTGATAAATCTTTTAGCGGAGTGTTTCAGAGCACAGACTGCATTTACTTTCAGACATGACCTTTCCTTGCCCTCCGTCCCTTTGAGGAAGAGCCATCTGGGAATTTTTTTGGAACGAGCACAACCTCAGTTATTTGATAAGCTGGCTGTGTCATATCCAATGCAGCTCCAAAGTCAATTATAGGGCTTTTTCGTAGCTGCCAGAACATCTTTTAATAAGGTTGTGTTCTAAGGCGAACTGTATGATCCCAGTGTTTTAAACCCGCCATCCCTCCATGAAAGCAGTAGGCGATGTTTCCATTTCTGAGCATCTAAAAAAAAAAAAGAACTGCCTCCTCAGAGGGTCTTTGAGGAGGCAGTGAACAGGGTTAAGGGTGAGCTGGAAGGGATAAGATAATAGGATAGAGCTGATCTGCTTGACTTCCAGATTAAGCCCATGTTTTGTTTTGTTTTTTACCCTCGATTCACAAATTCATTGCCACATGCCTTTTTGTGATTAACCATTCTTTTAGTATCCTGCATAAAATTCAGACAAATGAGGAATCAAAAAAAAAAAAAAAAAAGTGCTGCTCTTGCTCTTGCTGCCTTGCCAATAGAATAGTTTGGCCTCTCCTGCTTGAATCCATGCGAGTTCAAACAACACGGTTCACAGACATGTTATCATACCGTTCCTTATCGAGGGGCCGAGAGTAAAATGAGCTGTGATCAGCTCACTCTTCACGTGTCTAATGTTGGTGGCTGTTCAGAAAACACTTCCAGTTATTGTAGAGACTCAACGATAATGTGTCCAACTGTGAAAAGCTGTGAGGAAATGTCTGTATGTGGGTAATAAATGTGTTGTACTTTGAAGACAGTCCGGTGCTGGCAGCGAGCCCCTGCAGCAAACCCCCGAGCTGGCAGTTCTGGCACTTTAGGGCTATTTCTATGATTAAAAAAAAACAACAACGAAAAAAAAACAGCACAGAAACTAATAGAAGTCAAGTTGAAAATGGTTGGCCAAAAGAACAAAAAAAAAAATCATGCTTTGGAACAGGAAAGGTCAGGCACAGGGGCAAAAACCTGGGGTGTACGGTTACAGCTACACTAAACACAGGAGGAACATACTCGCTCAAACACTCCTAATAATATGAGTCAGTCACAGCCTACAGACACAGACACACACACTCCTGAATGCTGTATTGTGACGCTGCACCACCAACAACTCGCACACTTGGAATGTGTAATGCCTACGAACAACTTTGTAAACTTCCTTTTTATTCATAAATGGAATTTCAAATCACTGCCCTAATTTCACTCCCCCTCCCCTTCCCTACTTCTGGCTCCCTCGCTCGTGTCTCTTCTCACACTTGCAGCTGAAATGGAGATTGTGTTTTCACAGCAGTGCAGAGCAGACCTCCTTAAAAAATTGTCTCTCTTAATAATTCAGCATTTGAATAAAGCTGGGAAATATCAAAAGTCGCCTGAATGTGGATGTGGGTTTAAGTGAGAGTGAACGACAGCTTGTGAAGGAGAGGGAGAGAGGGAGGGAGCGGGAGGGATGAAAGCAAGGATAAGTGAAAGAAGGAGTGAGAGCGAAGGCTTCAGAATGAAGGAAAAGAAGAGCAGGAGAAAGAGATGAAGAAAATTAAGAGAGGGGCTTTTACACTGTTTGAAAAGCCTTTTAACACGAGCACTTTGGGGCTACTAAGACAGTGTGCAAGCACCAAGATAATAAAGAGGGCTTAAGAGTGTGTGTGTGTGTGTGTGTGTGTGTGTGTGTGTGTGTGTCTCATTTTCAGACTGGCTGTGCACAGTGTAAGACATATTCCTATAAGGACCGTCCACCTCACCGATACCTTACTCAATATCCCTGACTTGCCCAATTCCCTTTTTTTTTTCTTCTTCTTTTTTTTTGTGTAATCCTTTGGATCGCTATCTTACATTTACACAAATAGTTTTCACCGAACCCCAATTTGACACGTATTCTGTACACAATACTGGTATTACTATAGTTATATAGCAACTCATAGGTTGCTTGGGTCTCCAAAAAAGGAAGAATCTGCTTCTCTCTTTTCTATTACAGAGGAACTTATTCATCTCATAAGACCCCTGCAGGAGGCATGCCGAAGCGTCTCTTTTTGACAACCTGTGAATGAGAACTGTCTGCTGTGTTTGAGATACGTTAAGAGCTGCAGATTTGTCAGAGGGAGGAACTAAAGGGATCCACGCAGCACGCAGGCCTTGTGACGAACTGTTGGGAGAGTGTGGGAGTGTTTAAAATGCTTTAGAATGAAGTTGTCGTGTAATGCTCAAAACAGCTTTACTTCAAAATCATCAAATGTAAAATGACAGTAACAGAATTGAAAAGTATTTACATCAGCATGTCTGACAAGAATATTGAATGGAACAACAACATTTGGGAAGTATTGTCACGTGGGTTGGGAAATGGAGGAGGAGGACCGAAGTGCAGAATTAAAAAATAAATAAATAAAAGATTTAAACTAAAAGTCAGAAGGCAAAAATTAGGCTTACTTATTCCAAAATAAAATTTCATAAAATCCAACAAAAAATCCAAAAGGTAAAACACGGGGAAGACTGGAAATACTGACTAACATTCAACAGGTACAAACGACAGGAGCCACAGAAGGGAAGAAACAGACATTAAATATAGATTAAAAATACTTTTTGCATTTCTGAAGCATCTTAAAACTAAGTGTTTTAAACGTGCTCTATAAATAAAGACTGACTTATTTACGAGGGGTAATGCAGACGCAGGTATGACTCATGAGACAGGTGAGGAAAATCAGGAAAACACAGACAGGCAAGAGTGAACACACACAACCAGAACCAAGAAGTACAAAGTCTACTGTGCACTGTTTAAGAAACACTGAGGACACAGAACTCATAAAACAAAACCCACTCGAACACAGAGAAACAAAAAATATGAGTTTACTAATGAAAACACTAAGGACCAAACTAGAAAGCATTAACAGGGGAAACAAGAACTAAAACAACAGAAAACTATGAAATATAAGCAGATATATATTTTTTCATGATTACTTATTTACATTTATTTATTTATTTATTTATTTGTTCACTTACTTTAGCATCTTTTTTTTGTCCCCCATTTTCATTTAGTTTCATTTTGTTGTTATTGCAAATGTAATTGTGTGTTTATGTATATATGTTTACTCATCGGACGCGTACCGAGGTTCTATGCGGGGTGGGGTGGAAGGGGAGGGGTTTGAGAATGGAAGAAAGGAGATTTAATAGTTTTCTTTGATTTTTTTTTATGCCTTTATTGTTCAAATTTTAAAAAAAAAAAAAAGATCACAAAAAAAAAACTATGAAATATAAACTAAAACAGACCAAATCATGACAAGCATGCTTCTATATTGAATTAGAACTCAGTAGTAAGATTGTGACCACTTTGAGATCTATACAGTATTTATGTTCTTTAAGCAGCCGTTTAGCTTAGCTCAGCAGACTGGAAAAAAAGGGAAACTAAAAAAAAAGGTGTTTTGCAACCTTCAAACAGAGGCGGGGTAGTTGCTCCCGTGTGTGACGAGCCAAGCAAACATCCAAGAAGCTCTGGATCCGTTTCAAAACTGCATGGAAGAGATCAGTATCAGTCAATCTCAACAAGCTCAGCTACAACACTGAACAGGTTTGTTTTCATTATTTTCTTCACAATGCATCAGCGGCATCACCACGGGTGACAATTAAGTATGATTCAAGACAATTTTGCACACGCCTTGATGAGCACTCACAACATATCACGAGCGGCTTAGAATGTCAGGCTTACACTTCAAGGTGTTTCTTAGACTTCTGTCCAATGAGGGAAATGTAGTTTGGTTTAAAGCTTCCTTTTCCTGTCAGAGTAAAGTAAATACACAGTATGAAGTGGTGGCCTGCAGCTGGGTATAACTGAGCTGTGCAAAGTGTGAGAGCATTCAAACTGTCATCCTAGTTCACTGTACGGGAACTGAACGAATAGAAAACCAGAAACACACCAATCTCTCTCCTCAGAAAGACTCTGTGATGCAAAAAAAAAAAAAAAAAAAAGGCTCACAATGGCCGAGCTCAAAGAGGTTGGTACAGAGAGTGGGTGGGCAGGCTTTCACTGAATTTCAAATGGATTAGACAAACAACAATAGACTTGATGTGGCATGTAGGACAGTCATTTGAGCAGACAGAGGAAACACAGAAGGCAGCAAACACGAGGCTGTAAAGAGCTCATGGAGATGGCTTGTTCAGTGGGATGCTGGTTTCTGTGTGAACATAAGTTGAGAGGTAGAAAGTAGCGACCTCAAGCCTCAGCAACGCTGCATACATTTATTATGCAACACTATTTTCTCCATTTTTTTTGTTTTATTTATCGCATTAAATATGTGCCGTGAAAAGATTTTTGATTAGAATTCAAGGCCCTATTTTAAGTCCCAAACCGACACCTTTAAAAGCTGGGACTGAATCATTGTAAGGCTTCCTTTGCCTTCCACCATCCACCCAACATCAAAGTGCGGGGCCATTTGTTTTCCCCTGCAGTGTGTTGGTGTTGTACTGAAGTTAGTGACAGTGCAGGGAGTGCTGCAGCAGGAAGAAAATAGGTGAGAGAGTGTTCCTGTGTGTGTGTGTGTGTTCCTGTGTGTGTGTGTGTGTGTGTGTTCCTGTGTGTGTGTGTGTGTGTGTGTGTGTGTGTGTGTGTGTGTTCAGTCGGGGGAAAAAAAAAAAAAAAAAAGTCTGAATGCACATTGGGAATCTTAAAGCAGACCACAGCTTTGAAGATTATGCAATGAAAACATGACGCTTGTTTAGAGAGGGTAATCCATCACAGCGAGCAGCTTTTTCCTTTTTTTCCTATAGTGACATTTTGGAGTTTGGTCTATACAGGTGCCTGTGGAGAGGTGGTCATAAATTAAGTGGCTGATCAATTCAGAAGCATAGAAAATCGTTGGACAGGTGATACACATCATGGGATGTGAATGCACCAGGACTCAGAACAGTGTACTGAATACTCTTCTATGATCTAGCACAATCTAGCTGTTCTCTGCCGCCATTAAAACAAATGTCAGACGCGTCGGATTGACACTGTGCAAGATACAGATACTGTATGACACGGCTGCACTGGAAAAAAAAAAAAAGGTTGTGAGAGGACGCAGCACACCGCCTGTCTTTAATATTGATGGAGCCAGTCTCCTGGAGGAGGGAAGTGATTCTGCCATGAAGGAATATTATTACCACACTTAACCCGGAGACCTCTGACCTGCCTCACCTGGCATCTGATGATTCATTCATTCAGATGGGCAACTGTCGGAGAGGGAGGCCGAAAAGCAGCTTGAAAAAAAAAAAGAGAGAAAAAAAAAAAAGGGAAAGGAACAGATGGCCTAGAGACATAAGTAAGTAAACTGACGGATGGACACGAGGAGACGTTCGTATACAGACAGCTTAATGTGATTGGATTAGATTAGATGACGGTGTGAAGTGTTGAATAACAGAACTCGAACTCCAAAAAAAAACAACAAAAAAAAACTGAGAGAAGCTGGTTCGTTATCAACACTTGAGCCTGGCTGATAGCATATCCAGTGACTATTGGTATCAGCTTATGTTATCGCAGCAATTACGAGAGTCTTTCATTTGAGTGTCTTACACATGCACATTCATTTTCACCAGCAGAGTGCGCTCCGTGGATTACAACAAGCTTCATCACACTTGCAGAGTGTCAAGCGGTGATGCAAGTCCATGCGCAGTTACTTTCCAGCAGAGCGGCCATTTGGTCTTAATCGCATCTCTACAGATTAGACCTATGCTCAATAGGTCTAAGAAAGATATCAGCAGATATATTGGTATCAGATGGATTTTTTCCTCCCTATTATCGATGTCAGTATCGGCCCCAAAAATCCTATATCAGTTGGACCCTAAATTTGGTGCTGTGTAAATCGCGAGTCAAATCAGGATGATTTTAAATACTTGAAAGTGTCAAACAAGGCTCTGTCAGGTCTGCCGTCTTTGTCTTCATTCAAGCCCAGCCGTGGGTGACAGGGGTGGGAATGGCAGGCACCTCACGATTCGATTATCAAACGACCCTCGATGCTTCTCAATTTTGGATCGATATACATGGTTCATTTTTACCCATCAATACAAACAATGAGGTGAATTTAAAACCCTTTTATTCAAAATCTTCGCAACAAATCAAAATCCTCTGGATGAGACTGAGCAAGAGCACTTAAAAATAGTTTCTGCAGCTGCTCTCCAATTTTCGATCTCGAACAAACACTGTGCACGCAACTACATAGCAGTAACCCCGGAACCAGAAGTGGGCCAGTCCATTGTGTTAATAAATCGATTATGGACTTTCCTGCATCGACTCAGAAACTTTCAACAAAGCATCGCATCTTACAATCGATTATTTCCCCCACCACTAGTCAATGATACTGTGTGCACCAAAAGGGGAGCAAAAAAAAACAAAAAAACTTTTGGCTTCACTCTGTTCAAGAAAATAGCTTGAACTTTACCGAACATGATTGGCGAGATAATAAGGTTCCTCTCTTAAATGTCAAGGCAATTATAGGAGATATCCTGGCATACTTTATTTTATACAATGGCAGAGACAAATGATCTCCAACTGGAACTTGTTCAGGCTGTTTATCTTCTCTGCGCATGAAGGAAAACAAAAATGTGTTTGAACCCCCGTTTCTAGCACATCAAAAGATCTGTGGGTATAATTTTTAAAAAATCGTGTTTATAAAACACTGAATTGAATTATGGATGAGCAGTTTAATGAGCGTATTAGTGAGTCAGTTACAGCTGCAGTATTACTCACCTCCAGAGAATAATTAGTTCTAAAAAAGACCAATGTTTTTTTTTTTTTTTTTTAAGTGTTGCCTGTCAGAAAAAATAAGGCTGATGGAAAAAAAAAAAAATTATAATTAGTGAGGAGGAAATATGACGGAGTTTTCTTCTCCATTGAGCGACAGTACTGTTAGTTTGACAGCTCCAAATGTGAAGCCTCTGACAAAAGCATCAAACAGTTTGATAACAATCTGGACATCCCCGACGAGGTCGCGAACACGGGATGAAATTGAAACGGGCTGCTAGGCCTGTCACAGCGGGCTCCACACTGACCCTGCAGACTGCTGAGGGACAGACTCACAGGCAGCTGTCCCCTCCCCTTCCTTTTAGTCTGCCTTTGTCATGAGCGTGAACAATACTATTTATAAAAAAACAGAATTAAAAAAAAATCATTTTTGCATATTTACTGTGAGAAAGACCATCAGGGCAACTCAATTTCCTGAAATGACCAAGAAGAAAGAGTCATTTCACCCAGCTGCCAGTAAGTTACTGTGAAGTGTACAGCAACTTGTTTACAGTGTATGATAATAATAAAGCCCGTCGCAGGTGAAAACACTGGCTCAGAAACAGTACAAAGACTTTCTTATGCTGATTTGCAGATGATTTTATTTGTAATAATCAACACCAATTGCAAAGTACCGAGGCCTGTAAACAAGATGGGAAGTGTTTTGCTGAGTCATGCACTGTTCATGCGTTGTTTCCTCACTGTGACAAAATCATCCTGTCCACTTTTTAAACATCATTGTTATCGCTAACATGACTCAGCTGCACCTTTTGGTCTGTGTGCTGTATAATCTTTGTCCAAAAGAGGACATGAATTAAAACACAAATACAGAAAGAACCATTACTCTGCTGACAATCTGGTTTGCTTTTGTATGTTGCAAAGGGGGAAAAAAAAGAAGCATTTTGGAAATGTTTTTTCAAAATTCTCTTCTTCAAAGTTATCTCAATGTAGATATTCAAACTGTGTGACTTTTTACTCTTTAGTGATTAAGTCAAGTCATGAATTAAAGACTCAATACCTCAGACCTGACCTGTACGAAGGCCTGATCCTCTCACTCCATTTCATAGAAAGGGACAAAAAGATTTAGTATTTCATCAAACACTGAGGACATGACGGCGAGACTTCATTTCCATTCAGTTCAATATTCTGTGACAAACGCTGATTCCCTTAAAATGCTCGCTCTGTTGTTTACTCTGGATGGACAGCAACATAATGCATTAGTCGTGTAAAACCACTTGTACCTGACAAACATGACACAACTAAATCAGAGAGTGCAATCCTGAGTTTATCCAGACATGAACTTCTTACATCCACCTGGACTTCTGATCTCTTCTTTCGAACGTTCGTCATGCTTTTCCACTTGTAAGAACCAAGAACTTTAAAACGGAAGCAATTCTTTTTGCAGCAACAAATAAGCTGTGCAGGAAAGCGCTTGCAACAGAGTGTGTTTAAGCCTCACGGTCACTTTCCTTTGAAGGAGTGAGACGCAGCACTAAGCCAGTAAAGGCTGCAATGTCTGAAGCAGGTATCAGTCACTGGAAGTGTTGTACCTCGGTTTTATAGAGCACCTGGTTACTTTGTGGGGGTCACAATTGGTTTGTCTAAAATGAAAACAAACTGTCCGAGTTATGGCGGATCTCAACATTCAGAGCCTGTGAATCTCCCTCGAGTAATGATGTTACATTTTATACCCAATAAATGTTGAAAGCTCTTTCTTATAGCGTATTGTCTGAGTGTAAAACTGCACGTCTGCTCCTCTGTGCTCACTGGAATATTACAACATGAGCTTGACTGCCTGATATATTATAGCAGCTTGATTGCAATTATTCCACCAACGAGGCTGTAAGCAAAGCTGATTAATGGCCTGGATGTGGAGCGCTCCGACATTAATATGTAGATGTAAAAAGTAGTGATATCCAAACATTGGTCTCGCTTATTTGAGGCCATGAAGTCAATAAGAGCAAAATCAACTCATAAATCAGCTTCAGCAACAAAATGCAGAATACTGTGGTTAAGGGTTTGTTCTTTACAATGAATGACGATTTAGGATTTGTGAAATGTCTTTAAAATAACATTAGGCCAGACTATATAGGAGTTCTAAAACCAGGAAGTAAGTTAGCATTTTAGATCCATGGGGTTTTTGGCCTAAAACTCGAGGGTTTTCTAAATGGATTAGCTGTTGCTGCTGAAATAAGATGAGCGGTTAACACAAGCATAAGAGATGTTTGTGTTTTGTTGTACGACATTAAACATGTGAATTTGTGAATTTCTACACGTCCTTAAAAAGGCCGTTGCTAACAAGTGGCTAAATGGAACTACAGCGCAGTTGTTGGGGACATTTAGCGTCATCATCGCTGTTTAGGTAGAGGCAAAGATAAGGTCAATAAACATTTCATGAGGCTACAGTTTCGCTAGCCAGTCAAAACTGCTAATTAGCTTGCTGGAGACTTCCTGAGGCACATTGGATGTGGCGTCGAAGCCATGCGACCGTGGTGCAGTTCCCTTGTAGCATAGCGTTAGCTTTTTACTGACACCGTGGCAATGCTAACTTCCCGGTTGGCACACAAAAAAATAGTTGTTTCCTCTATTATTATTATTATTTTTTTTTTAATTATTGTAAAATGCATTCTCATTCCTAAGTACAACAACGTCACTGAAAAGTCCTTAAAACTTTTCAAATTTGATGAGTGAGTCAAGTGACATGCAGAGGCTGGATACACTTATTATGAGGCCAAACAGTAAACCATGTTCTGATTGGTTGTCAAAGGAGCATTGTGGCTCACCTTCCTCACTTGGATTTGATGACATTGATTTTGAAGTTTTTCCCCTCAAAGCACTGAACAACTTGTTAATGGCTTGTTACCGATGTCCTCCATCAGATTCTGTTAGGCATCGGCATAAACAAGAATTGGATAACAATGTCCATAACGTCAGATTAAAAAGTAGCATATTTATGCATTTTTCAAAACTTAATAAAGGATTATGGGAAGAACTTCTCCGGATCTCTTGATGGGTGATTGTTTTGTTATGATATCATGTTTGACAGTAGGGCTCTGGACGTAATTTGGTGTTTTACAGAAAAACTTGTGTGATGGATTGTTATTTTTAAAATATCAGGTGGGAAGAAAACTAACAAGAAAAAAAACAAAAAACATTGCTATACACAACATTTCCTGAGTTAAGAGTTTGAACACCACATAGTTTGTCAAACAGCTGAACAGAGCAACACAAAGTCCCTCCATGTAATAGCGACCCCCTGGTACTAACCCATTTCCTTTGTACTGTCACAACCAGCTTATTAGCTCCTCTCTCTTTCACTGACTCACTGTGTCCCGGCTAGCCTGGGCTACCAGACTCAAGACAACTAAAGTGTTAGGGAGTGGGAGGCTCCTGCAGCTCACAGTAATGAGGCAACACACCGAGTCACATCACACAATGTGACACACGGCGGCAGATGCACAAAGTACAAAGACTTCAAATGGAGGTGAGTCAGAAACGAGCAAATGTTAACCTTAAACCAGCAATTCTAGCCTCACTTCCAACCTCAGGGCGGATACCTACACTCCTGTCTGAAACTGAGAACTGCCCATTCATTTCTCAGAACTTAACACAAGGATGCGTCGTGTGTTTTAATTTATAGATATGCAGAACACTTTGAATCTAAACAAATAGAAGCTGTTTTTTCTGTACTCATTAGAGCCACTTGCCTAGTAACTTTCTTGAGTTTAGAAAGAATATTGCACAAATCTTTCAAAAGGGGAAAGTGACAAAACAACTACATGTGCTGTTCGTCTACTTTTTTTTTTTTATTACAAAAGTTGCCATTGAGACACAGAGATGTAAAGCTTAATTGTGAGGAAGTTAAAATTCAAAAGGTGTCAAGGTTTGAAAAATACTAAAAAGGTAGTCTGAAAAACAAAATCACAGTAATATCACGAGCGTCAGCAGCTGGAGAGCAGGGGTGGTTGGTTGTAATAAGCAGGCGTTATCATGGCAGGCAAAGCATTTTTGCTTCCCCAAGACAGAATTTGAAAGAGGTAAAAATAGATAACAGACGAGAAAAAAAAAAAAAATGTAAAAAAAATGTAAAAATACTGCGGGAAGACAGAACTTCACAAATAACACAACCAACATGATGCAGTGTTTAATTGACTGGACTGCATCAGAAGACTTTATGGCAGAAACAGACGAAGAATTGACACATGCAGGTGGTGTGTGAAGTCGCCACCAAACCAGTCAGTAAGACAGCCAAGTCTCCCAGCAGTTCATTTGATTGGACACTTCCTTTCCGGGTGTCAGATTCCCCTGCTGCTCTGGCCTTGAGGCTGACAATCTTTCTGCTCGTTTTTTCATGTTCCTTTTTCTGCCTCTGTTATCTCACTTCTCTGCCTGGTCTTCAGAAATAAAATACGCTTCTGTCTTAGTGTTTTAGCCCTGTATCCATTCTACAGATGAAACACTGAAACTGAGACATTTAATATGATGAAATCTGTCGACACTAAAGGGTGAAATAGGAGAATAAATGCACAGTATTTAAATTCCGTTACAGGGGAGCCTCTTAATCAAAACAATAACACAAGATGATGTGGAGGCTGGGGGGGGAATCATGGGAGTGATTCTCTCACTAAAAACCATGTGTCTATGCCATAACACGCGTGTAACATTGATGTAGCAGGTTAACTACATACCTTTTTTTTATTTGGATCCCCATTAGCTACTGTATTGTAACAGTAAATGTCCAGATAATGAAGAACACACAAAGCAACAGATCGGTCTGTTGTGCATCACATTTCTTTTTTAATAAGACTCCTAAACCTATCATTTTTTCATTTTAATTTAAATGAGGGGAATATCATACATTTTGAAAAGAGAAACAACGCCTTTCTGAAAAGATAAAAGAGCTCGGAGCGGCCACACAAAAACGGCAGAGCGCTTGGAAAAAAAAAAGACGCTGGACGCTGCGCTTTTATTCCAGATTGCCGCTTTCTGTTGCGAACGCTCTATACCCACTGTCTAAAGCAAAATAATAATTTAGATGTGCTCTGCACAGCTCAACAATGAATTAAGATTTTCCCATTTTAAATAATAAAAAACGATAGAGAATTCATACGCGGTAAATGTTGATATTGTGGCAGGCTGCCACAAATACATCAATACATGGGAAACACTGTATAACACAATGACTTCTATTACCATGCATGCAGCTTAGCTTTAACATGTTTATTTAAACAAATACAGTCAAAGCGTATACCCCAGTGAAATGTCAAGGAGGTATTAGGGTATGACAAAATAAATACCCAAGCCTAGTGCCCATATGTACAGTGGGAAAACATAGTATATTCAACTAGTGAATAAAGTCAACATTAATATAAACATATGAAAGCATTTTTGCTTAATTTATTTGAATAATTCCTTCGTCTTTTATTGTGTTATTTATTATAATCTTAAATTTGGTATGAGACAATCAGATTTTATTTTTATGCCCTATAATATTTTTAAACATTTTTTTTATATCTTTCTAACCAACAATGTGCTTGCCTACAGAAAGTCTACAGCTCTAAAAGGTCTTCCTTTATTTTTGAGGAAGAAGCCGGATGGGTTTATGAAGACATGTCTGGTAAAACCAATTCTGTTAATGCCATCAAGGAATCACATTGAACAAGAAAACACTTTCATCAAAACTTAATTTGATGTATGTGACTTCCCGACTGCATTTGCCCTTCTGTTTGGGCTCATACATGCTCTTAATCTGGACTATCTGAAGGACTAGAGGTACACATTTGAGCAATTCAAAAGGTGTTCATGAACCTTGGTACCCAGTGCTCAGGCCTTGAAGAACAATTTGCTGAAGTAGCCTGCCCTGAAGTTGCTCATGTTAAAAGGACCTATCGGCTTGCTGGATTTTCATTAGTGTCATACCTTGACCCAACGCTAAGGGTACGAGTTGACTAAATTAGTCTAACGCCACTGCGATTAGACAAGACATCATTAACAACACATATTTTACATATGGAATCATAAAATAAATGTTTAAAGAAAAATAAATGTATTCCTTGCATCCAGTTTGAGACCATAAAAGGAAGGAAGCATTCTATTCTCAACATACTTACTGTATGTACTGTATGTTGAACACGACCATATGAACATATCCCCACCCATGACCATCAAACACTTTAACTACACATTCCCACCTTTGTCCAAACTTTTTCTCATGCTGTACTTTTCATCTTGTGCATTGTTTTGTACAGACGTAACCAAGACTATCAGATTGGCCAGGAGACATTTTGTTCACAGTGATTGGTCACAAGGTTCATCATAAGTTTTATTTAGAAAGAGAGGCCAGACAAGCAGACCGGATCACAACAAGGCTTCCTCATAAGAAAGTGAAATGTAAAAGAGAGACAAGCGTTCACATGCTACAAGCTTAACAATGTCCTAGAGTGATAATGATAGAGTCAGAAGGCATATGATAAATTGTGATAATGACAGTTGAAAACCGACTGCCAGATTTTCCTCTGTATCGACATCACTTATTTTTAATCCCTCCTAACACTCTTCTTCAACTCGTCACATTTTCTCTCTTTTTTTCCCCACATGCTATGAGAATTCTTCTTGAGTGAACTTATTAAAATAAGCAGCGTTATAAAAAAAAGTAAAAAAAAAGCCATTATCCTTTGAAAATACTGGAAGACTGGCCAATTAAAGTGCAGCGAGAGCGAACGATAGCCTGAGATGACTTTAAATCTGCAGTGCAGATCAGAAGTGTCTGTCTCATTGGCACCGCCGTGATTGTAGTCGTTTTAATTCTATCTCTTATCTCAATCCTGAGCCGTTGATATCAAACCTTTTGCTCAGCTCTGTGCAGAGCTCCCTTTGACCGATCGCTTCTGTCGCCTCCTGTTTTAATCCAGATGAAAAATGAAACTGGCAACAGATTTGTTCCCACATTGCTATATCAAGCAGAGAATGAGATGGCATGACTCAACTAAAGACAATCAAACACTCTTTTATTGAATTACTTTTTAATGAGGAGCATGAGTCCTGTTGCTGCTCAAAGTATTGGACCCATTATAAACTGTTAAATGTTGACAACCCGGGCAATAGATGACTGCATAATGTCTCATTTTTAATCAGCACACTATTTTGTCCCTAAAGGCGCACCATAGGTAAGCATTAACAGCGTCTCTTTGTTGTCATATTGATGAAACAGAACAACACTGCTGCATCTTTTTGCGGGGTCGTCTATTCATTACCTTCACTGGAAACATGAATAACTCGAGTTTAAAAAGGAAGCTGCCTAAGCCACAAAGACAACAAGCAACGATTGTCTCATAACAGCACCCGTCGGTGACTCTGTCAGGTCAAGTGCCCCACACAGCCTATGGCAGAGTTATTCAACTGTATTGTTCAGGGAGGAAAATTTCCAGAAAGGTAAGGACCCCGGGGACAAGCAGACCCACCACAGCAGCACAGTGCGTGTACGTCATCTTCTTCCATCAACAACAGGCTGCGAGCACATGACCAAAGATGTTCTATTGAACGGCAACGCTCTGCTGTTTTTTTAAGACTTTAGTGTGGCAGCACACACGCTTCCTCCTGTTCATGAATGCATTTTTTTAAAATTGGAAATAGAAATGATTGGCGGACCAGTCTGATGTCAACCGCAGACAGAGTTGGCCCCTGGGCCGCCGATTGAATTGGGCTGGTTTAAGGTCTGAACAGCAGTCCAAATGGCACCGCATTGCATTTCTGACCTTTTTGGAAAGTCAAAAAAAAGTCAAAAAGAGACTGACCCTCGAGCAGTCTGCAGTTGTGTGGGGATGTAGTTCATTGTGTCATTCAGAAATTAGTGTTTGCCAGTGTACAAGCAAATAACTTCAGGGTCTATTTGGTTTGCAATGATTACGATTCACAAAGAGACCTTTTAGTGATTTTAAAAATGACACTTGTTTATACACACTGTTTCTAAACTCATGGTCTTCTTTACAAAGACAGCACAAGCTCATTGAGGTACAGCACCCTTCATAATTATTAGCACCCCTGGTTAAGATGTGTTAAAAAGCTTAAAAGTAAAGTTAGTTTTTATTACAGAAGCATACTCTCGTACTGAAAGTTGTAGAAAAATGTAAGCTTCAACTCAAGGTGAATTTTAAAAAGGGAAAAAAATTTCCTGACTAAGATGTAATTATTTTTCAGAAAATGATTTGTTCCACAATTATTGGCACCCCGAACAATTCCAAGTAAATGTATTTCTGTCATTTCTAGAGTAGTTTACAAAGTTGATCAGAGTATCTTTTCATTCGTAATTCATCACTTCCTGTTCCCCTGTTCTCTCATCCACACTTCACCATGGGAAAGACAAAGAAACACACAGATCAAGTAAGACAGATGCGCGTCAACCTTTACAAGTCAGGCAATGGCGACAAGAAAATAGCCACTCGCCTGGACCTGCCCATATCTACTGTAAGAGGAATGATCTGGAGTTCGCCAAGCGGTACTTGGACTTCAACTGGGAACATGTGCTTTTGGTCAGATAGATAGATAATATAGAGCTTTGTGGGGCAAAAAAAATGAGTATGCAGAAAAGCACCTCATGTCCACTGAAGTTTGGGGGAGGATCAGTGATGTTTCTCTTCCAAATGCACTAGGAACCTTGTTCAGGTGACTCTGCCCCCAAAGCTGAAGATGGGTCGTCACTGGGTCTTTCAGCAAAATGATGGCCCTAAACATGTGGCCGAACCTACACAACAATGGTTCGACTGTCACAGAATCAGAACCATGGCCATCACAGTCCCCAGACCTCAACCCCATTGAAAACAAGTGGAGTGAGCTGAAGACGAGAGTGCAGGAGAGGAGCCGGGTCGCTGGATGAATTGGAGAGATTGTTGCAAAGAGGAGTGGCCGACGATCCCTCTGTCTGTATTCTCCCATCTTGTGAAACTTTATCGGAGAAGATTAGGCGCTGTTTTGTTGGCTAATAATTGGTCCGATATTATTTATAAAAAAAAGTGACTTCATTAGAAGCTAAAGAACACATCTTAACTAGGGGTGCCAATAATTAAGGAGGGTGCTGTATGTTCCTGCTGCTCTTGTTATCACATAGTCACCGTGATAAGCCAGAAATCCATTCAGCATGCTGTTACCCGCCCGCCTGAATGATAAGAAACAGAAAGAGAGCCTCGCTCAGTTAGTTAAAGGAATTACGGGTCTACGTCAGGCCGACCCTGCATTAAGATTTAAGGCGCGTCAGAGCTGCGGAGCAGCGATTGTATCCAGTGCTGATGTCTCCACAGGCTTGGCGAAGCGGCTGGATAAGATGCCTCGTCCTTTTTCTTTTGAAGTCGGTGGTCTATTGGCTTGTTTAGCCCGACACACTGCCATCAGTTAGCTGTTACAAATAAAAACATTTTTACTTTTAAGAGACGTTACATGGTAAAAGACTTTTGTGGCATGGCGCCATGGCAGCATTCAATGTGACCACAGCTCTAGTGTGTAATAAACGTGTTTGGGCCCATCTCTACATATCTTTGAGGATGGGGGATGTTTTTGGCCCCATTTGACGGCCATGCTTGTCTGTTAGCGGGCTGCAATGAATTTGGTCAGAAGTCAGGCTAAGGGCCAAAGAAGAAGAAGAAGAAGAGTCTCTGACAGCACTCAGATCAACTAAATGAAGATCGTCTGGAACTTTTCCCTCCCCCGGTTTAGCGCCTTAAGCATGAAAAACTCAGAATCTGATCAGAATTCTTGTGGTGTCGTTTCTGACAGAAACCTCGTACTCTCCACGCGTTCTCCTCTTAGCGCCCTGAATCTCTTTTGTAACATTCACCCTTCCCTTTTATTCCACTTTTTCCCTCTATCTCTGTCCTCATCTCGCTCCCTTTTATACACTCCGTCAGCTGTTATGTACTGATGTGGGATATGACCTTTTAGAGAAGAGAGCTGACAGGACCTGGGCTTTGATCTCTTCTGGATATTTTATCTCAGCATCCTTCTTTTTTTTTATCGCAGCGTGCAGATGATGCTGTGTTTCTACCGATGTAGCCCATGGATGTCAAAGGACTCACAGGGGACCACGGCTTCAGTGTCCACAGGACACACCTCTGTATTCTATTTGCTTTTTTTGTTGTTGTTGTTTTTACTGCAGTTCAAAAGATCCAACACAAGCCAGAAGAAATACTCATCACTCCCTTTTTACAACAAGATCCGAGAGAAATGTCGACTCAAAAATGTGGCTGAAAGCGATATTTCAAAGCAAAAAAAAAAAAAAAAAAAAAAGATGTGCCTCAAGCGAAAGAGGTTTTTATGCCCCAAAGGCAAAAAGTATTTTGGACAGTGAGTGAAGCTCTACATCCACTGGTTTGATCGCTTTCTGTCGCCAGTAAAAAAAAAAAAAAAAAAAGCTGTTTTATATACAGTATCTGCAGGCTGGATGTCAGGTACTGTTAGAACTTTACAATGTGCAGGATGGGCCCTCGTAAACTACATTCCCCATCAGGCAGTCAGTGATGAAAGGGTGTCAGATATGAAAAGTCATGCAACTTTTTCCTGAAGCCAGTGCTCTCTGGAGAATTTAATGCAGTTAAAGATTGTTCAACAGTTAATATCAAAACTACATCCCACTGTAAAGCTGTGGAAACAAATCAAAGGCTAACTGAAGGGAGGACAAACATTATTAAAGGGCCGCTCAATGAAAGGGTCACGGTCTGATTTCTATCTAAATGTCATATTAGAGGAAGACTGAGCAACGTCTTACACATAAATACAGCAACAATCGAGTACTGTAGTTAATGTCTCTCTGAGTCATGTCTGTCTATAGGAGTGACAAGTGTGAGTCCCGCCAGCTGTATTGTTGTCAGTGCTGTGTTTACATGGACGGATGTATATAAAGATGCATCAGTCGAGGACTATGAAGAAATAACACAGCCTACCCACTGCTCATTTGTAAGTGCGTTAGGATCAATTCATGAGCAATATGAAGCTAAGAATTAGCTAGCGAATGAGCGTAAATGTGGGCGTTACAGCAGATCACAAACAGGGAGCAGGAAATATAAACAGCATCACTAGCAAAAAAGGAAGAAAAAAAACAATTATGAGCATGTTTACATTAAATCAAATAAAAAGAACAATATACAGTAGAATTAAATGATACTAGGCATAAAAACTGGTCCAAAAGCCCAACACAGCAATGCAGGACACAGGTCTTCTGCTTGCACTTAATGACGGTGCGCTCTAATTGATGCAGCTAAGAAATTCATATTCATTTGTTTTTGATAGCATTTATATTTCGCCACAATAACCACTGCGTTTCAATGCCCTGCATCCATCCTGCATCTTAGTGTGACAGACAGTTCTACTCCATGCAGTAAAGCTGAATGTCTAGGAGCATAAAGCCCGACATGACGCACGCGCACACAAAAAAAGGGGGCTTTATTTTGAAGAACCCTGCAGTGTGGAGCAGAGGAGAGAGAAGTGCAACAGGTGCATGTGTGTGGCCAAGAATGTTGAATCAAAGTGAACGACTAAAAAAAAGGGGAATGTGTACATTTTTGGAGAGGTTTAGATTGTTGGGTCATCACCAAATGATAGTCCAAAAAGTGTGCTGAGCAGTGAAGCAGGAGATGGCAACTGAACTAACCAGGAAGCTGTCATTCTTTACACTGAGGCTGCAAAACTGGACATTTCCTTTCTTTTTCTTTTCTTTATCCTGGCAGCTCTGCAGCTAAGAAAAATACAACGCAAATGTGATACTGTATGCTGAACAGCAACATGATGAAAAACACTGTAAATACAATGTCTGTTAAAGTCTCAGAGCTGGTCAGGCCAATTAAAAAATAAAAAAAATAAAATAAACACGATGACAGAGCTGTGTGTGTCTAGTTAGACGGGTACAATAGTGTGTTTTCCCTTTGTCTTCATTTCTGTGTGATGTCATGAATTGCATGTTGTTCAGGCGTTTACTGTAGTTGAAACACACTATGCTGACTGTTCTTGTTGAAATGCGTTTTTAAGGTGATGACCTCGTCTGGTGCGCTCTTTGGAATACACTGATATCGAAAGCCGTCGATACCGGTCACCTTCAACTACGTTAGGTCGTTGACCTAAGCCTAACTACCAGGCCATGTAGACGCCGTGACTTCAGCTATTTGTTGTTCATCGGTTCTTACAAAGCGTACAGACAGGAAGGCTATTGGACCGGTTCTCCTCCACGCATGCCTTCATTTTTGATATGAAGAACTGTAAATTGCTGCAGAGATTTGTGCTGTTCACCGCTGACCAATTCTGTTGGATCCATGAAGTTAAATGTATCAGATTCAGCGTGCTCAATATTTACACCCCGACAGTATCTATTATGGATCACAACAGCCAAACTGACTTAGTTTGTGGAGGAGATTTACGTTTTCTCTGGAAGCTGTTCCGACCACAGACACTCTGGAACTGTTTCAACAGTGAGAGATCAGTCGATATGTTGTGTCAAATGAAGTGGTCTGTCGAGGAACCGTAGTTAATGTCTCTGTGTGTTGGCTGTGTCTCTCCGTGTTGGTTGTTACAGCTGAAATAAACTACAGCCTTTCACCACCCGGTCAGGGTTTCTTTCAGCTATGATAACCTGCTCACTGTACTCTTATTACGTAGTGAATGATTCTCTGGTTTGAAGAGAGGCTCCACCATATACGTTGAGGTTAATGTTAACATTTTGGGCAGAAAAGACTTGCATGCAGTTCCGGTTTATGGAGTACAGAAAGAGGACAATTGTATTTCGTAAGGGTATTCCTTCGCTAAACTTGAAGCAGCTGTCGTTAGTTGTTACGCCTTTCCTTCACCACACTCTCCAGCCATTAGAGCAATGACAGCCCCGTGACGTTCAAAAGGACTTCATAAACTTCTCATGCAGAAAGGCTAACATGATCAGAGTCGCTTCTGATGCTTGACCTTTTTAGCTTAATATCATGCGTGTAATGCCTAATGGGGCAGGACAGGATTCAAACAAAGAGGCGCAGATGAGAAACATCGCAGCCATAATTGGAGCGGTTCCATTGATGGGTGTGAACTGCGGCTCTCCAGCAGACCTACAACACAGCCTGACTTTGTACTGCCGTATCAATGAGGCGCTATTAAGAGGGAAATTTAATGACCCACGAGGGATGTGGGATCTGAAATCAATCTGGTTATTTTCCCTATTTTTAAAGACGTTTTCTGAAATTGTCTTCAACCCCAGTGTTCCACCAATTTTACAGGCAGGTACTAAAAGAGAAGAGAACACTTTACAAACACTTTTTATATGTTTCACTTACCAAAATGATCTATCAAAGAATGCCACTTTTTTTTTATATAACTGCAAAAGATTATTGCCCAGTGTGAGCTTCACGTTTCCTCATGGCTGGTGATATTTCACATACTGATGTCCGCATAATATGCATCAACAGCTGCAGACACTTACACACCCGCATACTCACAAACAACACTGCAGAGCCATAAGCTGCAGGATCACAAGTTTAAACTGCACTTCATTTACTTAAAGGGATTTAGAAATCGTGACACAAGAAGGTGTCACAATTTCACTGATAAACGCCCAGGTGCTGCATACAAAGTAAGGTACAAAACTAAATGATTTAAGAAGCGCATTTAATCAAGAGCCAGGTCAGATAGGCCTAATGGAATAAAGGTGCACAAACAATGTGCCAGAGTACTTGCAAACTGCTCAGAAAACATGACACAAGGTGAATAATTATCACAACAAACAGGGTAGAACATAGTTTGGCTCTGAAAAATAATGGTTGTGCTTTAATTATCATTTCACACAGTATTAAATTAATAACTTATTATAGTGAAGCTTCAAAGCATATTACAACAACCACTGTACCAGATCTTCTGCATGAACTCAACAGGTGACTTATGGCCAATCCATTTACTGACTAAATACAATGTATTCAGTCTTGCAATTCATATTCTATTTTCCATAACTATCCAGACAAACAAGAAACAGAACAAAAACCCTTCATTCAATCACACATTGCAATGAGTCAAATGGGCACAGGTAGCCATGGCAGGCCATAATGAAAAGAAGAAAGTACACAGAAGTGTATCTGACTCACGTTTTTTGAAGTCCAAGTCAACTACCTCTTCTTTCATGCAGAGGAAGTGGCCCATATCCGTAATATTCCGCTGCGCATGTTGCTCCGTTTGTTTGTAGTTTTGAACGTTGTCCCCATCGCCGCGCTGCCAGATAACCAGGCACGCAACAGTCTATTAGCTCATATATGTGTAGCACAACTTGAATACAAGCTTTTCTTCGTTGTTGTTGGTTCACGCATAATCTGTTTTTATTATTTTAGAGTTTGTTCTCCAAAAGACCAGTTCAAACTTAGTGTGACGTTCGTTGTAGAGTGGCAGTGAGGCTCCTAATTAGATGTCGTTTTTACACCTGGCCTCTCAAGAGACACGCCATGACTTTGGGTTGCAACGCCATCTTTGACCACACATTTATAATGTTTAAAAGGGGGTGTGGGGGGGGCGCTGTTTCAAGCATGAAAAAAAAAAAATAAAGTTAATGAACTTTGGCAGTAAAACACGAAGAAAGATCAAATGTAAAGGGAAAGTGGGGCAGTGAAAAGGAGAAAAAGAAACAAACAAAAGAAGGAACATTTATAAATGTTTTTTTCATTAAAATTACCACGCCGGTAATGTTGTATAGCAAAGTTAGGCTTGAATGTGATTGAAAACACAGCTTTTTAATGTTACATATCCTCTTTCCTCAATTTATAAATGATGCAAGTTTAGATCATCTAACAACCTCAGACAATCATAGATACTAGATGAAACTGTGAGTTATGGACACGTCTCATACAGCAAGACATATCTCATAAGCATTGCTGACATTATGATGATGTACAATAAACAGTGGCAGTTATTAGGACACTTTGAGTCATGTTTGTCAGAAAGTTGTCAGTCACAGTTAGAAGCCTTTCCTACCCAGTTGGGCCGTTCCATGAGCTTGTGATGTCACGTGAAAGCTATTAAATAGGCTACAAAAGGCATTACTTTAAATGTGGATTGCTTTAAACCATATAAGGAGAGCTTTGATACATGAAATTAGCACATTTGAGAAAAAAGCTTCTCCTTTGTTCAGGGTGAATTATTTAGCACATTCAAGTCCAAGTTAAACATAATTAGACTTCTCACAGGCCACCAAAATTGAAAATAGTCCTGATTTGTCAGGTAGTGATGGTTTTGTATGACTGGAAAAACCAGCAGTGGCAGAATATACTTGTTTTTTGTTGTGTCTTGACCTATTCATGGTTTTGTTTTGTAGTCAACATTAATGTGGTGGAAAAGGAAACATTGCATTGCATTCACCAAAGAAAAAAATTAGACACAATATCTTATAATATCTCGTAATTATGAGATCCATAACAGCTGATGTTTCGAGAACACTGGACAGCACTGTGTGTTAAGGGAGGATAGGTGCATACAGCACTGAGCTGAGACTGACAAACACAAATGTAAACTCTCGGAGGTGCAGCAGCACCATCAAATATGGAATTAATCTCGGGATTTTGACGTCTTTTATCGTAATTACGAGATAAGATCTTGTAATTTTAATAGATATTTTCTCACGACTATGAAATGTGTCAAATTGTATTTTTCTTTTGATAATGCAATGCGTTTCTTTAGGTCTATGTCTTGCATGGCTTAAAAACAACCAAAACACACACACACACACACACACACACACAAGCTCTTTAGAAGTAACAGCAGTAAATGAAATGTGACCAACATTAGACCTTCTGAGATTTGCTGAGACGTACCTTAGATACCTGGAAGACACTTAAGTTATTAATGTGCTGATATGTACTGCATGTTCACCAACTGTGTAAGAGTATTTAGAAATATATGCTAAGAAGTATTTGATGGTGGGGGGGGGGGTTGTTTTGTATCAACCTTAACTCAGCCCAGCAATTAATAAAAGATATGTACTAGATTTGGATTTGCTGCTGTGTATAAATGTGTGTGTGTGTGTGTGTGTGTGTGTGTGTGTGTGTGTGTGTGTGTGTGTGTGTCAGGAGAGAGGGATTGCAGCAGAACCTGGGGACTTAAAATCTAGGTCATCAATGTGAGAGAGAGAGAGAGAGAGAGAGGAAGACAGGGGAAGAGGAAGGGAGAGGTATATTTTAAAGACAGCCAAAGAGAAATAGAGAGAGACATAAAACAACAAAGACAGAGATTATCAGAAAAATAGAGGCAACGTTTTGAGTGACAAAGATTAGGAAAATATGTTTTTTGGAGGACGAAATTGTGCTTGTGACCAAATCCAGATCACTTAGGGTATTACTTGCTCTTGGCAGCAGTGGTATCATCACAGCAGGGATACTCTATGAAGTTCTGGATCTGCATTTTAAGTGCTTCGTGGTTTTTAGGACAGCCATATATTTCCTTATATGTCACTGTATCTTATGGAGGTTTTTAACAGTGGAACTGTATTTAAACATTTAACATTTGGGTCTTTTCAACTTTCATGTCATAAAGTAACTCACATGTATCTGCAGCTTTTGCCTTTCTGGTTATACTTTTAAACAAATAATTATCAAAACATTCATTCAACCATATTTAATCAGAGTTTGGTGTGCTATAAAGGAAAAACAGCCAACAACACTAACAATCCACTTTGTCTGACACAAGACATGAGTAAGCACTCTGTCCAGCTTGTTTGACAGATTTTAACATTGTTTTGGTAGAAAAATTCTGTGTTCGATGGTCCAATTCATCAGAAGATGAGAAAAGTGAAATACAAGCTCAAGGTCATAAACCATTCATCTAAGGGATCAACACCATCCAGGATTGATTTTGAAGACGTTCTACCCTTAATCTCTCCTCCTGTGACTTCACCGAGGTACACAGAAACTCACACACATATACACATGCAGAGACATATTGAGTTGATGTGCAACCTTTACTCCTGTCACTAAGTTCTGCTGTCATTCTAAACCAAATTCTTTTCAATTGACTCATGAAGTCAGTGACAAAAAGCTTCATCCACGTACGGCTTAGGGGCTGTGACAGCGCTTTCAGGTGGAAGAAAACTCAATGAATGAGAGAAAATATTAATTCATCCCAAAGCATTCATCGATTGACAGTACTATTTATATCATTTGCAAAGTTTACTCTATGTTTAAGGTCATGTCACTGGTTTTCTTACATTATGATTAAACAAAAATAAGTTTATTGGTCAACTATAGTGTTGAGGGCAAAAGTAAGACACACTTGAAACTGTCTTATGATCGTTACCTGGTCTGTTTTAAACTGCATAGGTCAGAATCCTAAATGAAAAACAAGTAAATTAATAATCAGCAGATAATGACCAAATACGTAGCAGCTCCTCATCCTGTGTAGAAACAATGACTTCACATGCAACTGCCTCGTTCTTTTTTCTTTTTTTTTCAAATCAATGGTGCTATTAGATCAAGAGAGGAGGAGACCTCTGCAAATAAATTGTCGACCAGTTAACCCTTTTTTTAAGCTGAATACTAAAGGGTCATTTTTAGAGTCTACAAGCTGCCAAGCTGCAGCTCCTGCCCTTTCATGTAAAACGTACTATATTTTGCCAGAAGTTACATACTGCGTCAACTTCCCAAGACCCTGAAAAATTACACGTCTGATTTTTTTCTTTTTTTTTAATAAAGTGGTGTTCCACAGAGAATATTATTCTAACCACCCAGTTATAAAATATTGTTCTCTTTTTGTGATTTATTTTTATCCATCCAGCTACTTTGTATTCATGTATTCTCACACAAGGCTGGCCCCGCAAAGGAGACTCCAGCCTCAGTGGAATTATCTTGTTAAAATACAAATACTTAAAGGAAGAAGAATGGCAAAAAAAGAGAAAAAAAACATGCATTGTCTCAGCTGGCAGAAAATATATTCTTTTGGGCTTGTTGTTCACATTGTTTATAATTGGCTGTCCAGATTATTGCACTATGTTTTCCCAGTATCAAAAAACAGGGCCAAACACACACATAAACAAAAACACACAAACCCTGACCCTGAAATCTGCAAATCAGCAGAGTCGCTTCATTAGAGCCATCATGAAGAGTAATCACAACCTGCATAGTGTGCAAGACCCAAGGGTTCCATTAAACCAGCGATATTAATGCTTGGCATAGGGAGTAGGATGCATGATGTCGTTGTCAGGAATAAATATGGAGCTGTAACACTCATGCACGTACGTAAACACCCACAGCTACATCAGCAGTTTAGTCTTAAGATGATTAGAATATCAATGTGATCATACAGTATGTTCACACATATGCTTAGAAGAATACAATAGTGTACAAATTCAATAATTTGTTAACAGGACCCCTGCAGTATAACGGCATAATCATTGCATACTTTTAAAGCTCAGCAGCAGTTACAACATACAAAGAATCTTATTTTTTTTCTCTCAGTAACCTGGCATTGAGTCAATGCTTGGGAGAATATCTGCTAAAAGACTGTCCTTCATTTTCGTTTTTTGTTTTTTTTTCCAGGTACCCAAGCAGCCTTGCAGGAACATGTAATGTCTAAATAACAAAACTAAAACATAAAAAACAGCTGTAAAAACTGCTTAATGTTACCACTGGGATCATTATTTCTTCCTCGTGTATTAGAAGCAGCTTTTAAATAGTGAGAGCTGCACCTTGTAATACGTCTGGACCATCATGTGTGAGTTTGACACCACAGGTGCGCTGGGTTTATTGATTTATCTGCAGCAACAGAAATGAGTTGCAGGATACGTTTACTTGTTTGTTTTGGATAGTGGTGGACAAGCTGAGTAGATTATTGTGTTTGCTTGTGCTGCAATCTAAATTGCATCAACGGAGTATAAAAGAGACTGATATCACTGATGGCCAGTTAGTGTAGCTCAAGCCTACAGGGGTCTAAGCAGAGTGTGAAGGGACCCAAAATAGCCACAGTTTGTAAAACATGCTCATTAAACCGCCAGACTTGTTCCATTAGTTTTCTTCTCTGAGTGTGCACTAACTCAGTATTTACATTGGCTTGTTGGTTTTTATGTACACTACAATAACAGACTTGAGTGATCCTTGATCCATGAATGTAAGATTGTTTGTGTGTATGTAGGAAGAATGTGTGACATTTTAATCCAGTATACATGTCCCCGTTGAGCACCAACATGAAACTAAAACAAACTGCGTTGTGGTGACAACTCTGTCATGCTGTAGACCTCCACTCTCCTCCAGTGACACACCTCCAACCCCCCCTCCACTTGCGTATACGAGGAAGTTATTAAATTAGCATAGTTCAGCACAATTAAGTGCAAACAGCAGACAGAATTGTCAAAATAACTTGTGGCCTGCAGGCTAATGTTAGCACACTTAAGTTAGCTCGAAGCGCCATGTTGCATGTAAATAAAAATGGAATGGCCTTGATCTAAAAACACTTAAGTGACATTGGAATAAGCAGTGAGTATGACCTTGACTAAAACACATTAAAGGCCTTCCTGTCATGGACAAGTGATGTAAACACAACGCTAACAGCAACACAGCCAGCCATATTTTAATTATTTTGGGGGATCAGCACTTTTACTGATTCATTTTAAAGAACCTTCCCAATACCCACACACTGACTCAGTCCTGCTTTTTCTGAATGTAAATAAATTTTCTATACATTCACAGTGATGGCTCACTATCCATGTTACAACATTTTACACTAAATTTGGATCATCTGCTTACTTCGGTACCACTTTTAATTTGCCCTGAAAAAGTTAAAGCTGACAACTGATACAATTCCCTTCCCCATGATTAAACGCTCTTTTGAATTGTAGGTGTAATTGCTTTAAATATTTAAATAGTCTAATTGGTGAGTTATTTTATTTTTTTTATTTTTTTTAATTCCACTGTCTTCGCCATCAAACATTGAAAATGGGTCTAATTAAAGCCATTTTTCTCATATTAGAGCGACTCTCTCGACTTCTCTTATTTTGTGTCTGCCTGAGTGTTTTCCACACCTCTCTCATTTCCAAAGATTTTGGGGAAATTAATAAAGGTGATGCTGATGAAGAGCTTGTCTTTCAACTCTCAATTCATTTGCTACATCTGATTGAAAAAGAGAATTATAATAATGTAGGCCAATACCTCCACATTTTGTAGAAGTATTGGCCACAAATACTTCCTTTATAAAGACTTGTAATGTCAGTTTTGTTGTTTTGGGTCTTAGACGTATGGACTCAGTTGTTTGGCCATTTGTCATTTCAGAATTTATTTTGCCATGTCATGCCTGATTCATTTTAAGGCTCATTTTGTCCATATGATGTTTTCTCTATGGACATTCATTTTGCCTTAGATAGTGGCCATCTGTCTTCAACTTTCTGCATGAGATATTCCTTTCAAAGTTTGATCACATTTGACGTCCATTCCCCACAAAGAAACAGTAACCACATGCAGTACTTATACACAGAGGAAAAAAGAGAGCATATTTTCACCCCAGTTCGTGTAGGTGTATAAACACGGATGTTCTTAGCTTATCTAAGCTTACCTTAAGTGTGAAGATAAAAGCATTCAATATGAAACAATGCAAAAGGATGAATACCATGCAAAATGGATAATCCTTATTCTAAAAACCTCTGCAGGGGTTCCATTAAACAATGCTATTACATCAAAAGGATTACCAGAGGGCGTCAAAGCTGGTAGATTGTATCCAAAATACTAATAAATTATTCTTCCTCAGTTCCATTTGAAAGCATCTTAGAAAACTGCTCTAATATTAAAACAAAAAGAAATGAAACATCTCGTCTTGCAGAAATCTCAAATCAGTATTCAAACATTTTAGCTATGGACAAGAAACAGAAAAACCGTTTACCAGGTACTTTCCATACCCTGTGATACTGTCAGAGGGACTGCTTGTCTACAGACTACAGCTTGGGGCCCAAGAACAATAGGGAGGTCTCTAAGGCAGGACAAACTTAAACTAAAGCAGTGGCCAACAATGTACAAATGTTGCAATGACAGTAGGAAACCTCCCTATTCTTGTTGCCCGACTGAGCATTGCATGCATTGTCACTGTGAAAAACAAAGTTTGGGACACTAGCAGACATAACTGGAATGAAATCTGATTGGAGGTCCCTTCAGATAGGTTGCAGTGCTCGCTAAGCACGCCACGGAGAAGGACACAGAGCAAAAGGGGAGAGCACACACGAGCAAAAACCAACAGTGCGTGTTGCTCGGTGACCAAAACAATAGTTGGGAAAATAGTTCCAGAAAGTAGCTTCTGCCACAGCAATATGGAGGCAAATGTGTCAGCTATTGAGAAAAAAGCTGCAACTTTTCTTCTGCTTGGAGGGTGAGACGGGCAGCAAAGAAACAGTGTGTGTGTTCATCAAATCCTCAGGGCACACCAGGAGGTGGAAGAGTGTGGGCTCATCCAGGAGCTTCAGCGCTAAAATGACCTCTTTACGAGCATGAAACACCTTACTGCTCTCTTTTAAACAACAACATTTCGCCCATGTCCCGCTAGGTCTTTAAACTAGAGAAACCATTTGTTGTGATCTGAGTCACCCTCCTATTGGATGTGCAGAGGTGACGTCGGGGAGTGCTGAGCTCAAGTAAAACATTTTTTAAACCTGCAAGAGCGGCGTGCACAGAGCCACACAATACACAAGGAAAGGGCCTGACAGCCTATCCAACAGGCTTTAGAATCGCCATGTTGTGCGTTACAAATACACTTAAATGAATTATATTTATACTATGTAAAGATGTTACAGGATGTTTTGTTAAGTGTGCTGAAGAGGGACTTCTTGAGAGGCAGGGTGATTTTGTGTTTTTCCCCTGAAGCTATAGAATCTGATTCCAACACAACACATTACAAGTAATCCTTACGTCAATGACGTAGTCACCTAAGCTGACTTAAAAACAAACAAACAACAACAACAACAACAAAACAAACAATGGCACAAAAATAATTCAGTGGCTGCGGACTAACGTGTTTACGTGCCACTGACGTCAGGACGAAAGAAAGGATCACAAAGGAAGAAAGGATTTGGCTCGTAGTCACAATTCTGATGTCTCAATCCTCCATTTTTATTCCAGAGGGGAACATTTTGAAAAGGAGAATTAAAGAAAACTTTGAAAATGTGCAATTATGATGATGAGATGTAGTTTGACTGTTGCAGCATATGGGCCTGCAGAGACGTTCAGTCAGATCCAATTGTCAGGGCTCAAACTGTCACTTAAAAGGCTACAGAGAAAATAGGCTGTTAAATGATTCGTGCTGGTGTGATTAATCAAGGTAAAAGCTTTTTAGCCTTATTTTTATGTGTGTATCAATCTCCTTTAGAGAAAAGGGGAAAGGGATTCATCTTTCCAATGCCTGACAGATTGTGCAAAACATTTCACAGCAACATCACAAAGTCAAGAGGGCGAAGTGCTGAAATAATTTCTGTGTTTTTTGATAAAAGAGAGTAAAGAAAAAGAGAAAGAAAGAGAGTGTATGTGTGAGAGAAAATGTAAAGGAAAATGGATAGACGCATTCATCCTCTACAGTAGTTTGACTTAGGTTTACCACACAGTTTTGTATTGAAATATTGTATTGATTTCCCACCCTCCAAGAGTGATGACAAGTGAGAAGAAAACAAAGTGTGTTTACGTACACAGAAATAATCATTGCAACAATTCACACAAAAGAGGTTTTTCCCCACGACATCTGAGATATTTAAGGATGATCACATCAGAGGGAATGTTGTTTTTTTCTGAATCTTAGCATTACTGTGAAAAAAAACAAAGCAAACAGCAACACACAAAACATTTATTAAGCAAACATCACAGATGATGCTCAGAGCTCCGTCCCTCAATCGTCTATTCTTCATAGTAGCAGCTTCTAGACTAGAGTAATAACATACAGACAGGCTATAATGGATCAATCAAAATTGCATATTTAACAAGGCTGTGTCATAAGTAAATGTATGCGTCCATTCATTTATCTTGCAAAAGCAGTCTGTTCACTGTGTTTTTTGTGACATGTGTAAATAAGGCCAGTTGATCCCAAATGATGAGGCACGCCGTCCGTTAGGCGTGCCGGATGACTTCAGGTGAAGCCCAGTGTGAGAAAAAAAAGAACAAGAGTAAACGTCCAGTCAAATAACTACAGTGTTTTTGAGGGGCAAAATGGAAAAAGGTGTATTATCTACAGAGAAAGAAAGGACAGATTCTGGATTGAGCAGAAAAAGTACAACTACTTCCTATTAAAAGTTTGGGTTATCATGGGCTGGTCTTGATTCTGATGACAGTACGAGACCATGTACTTATATTGAGACTGAGCTGATGACTCAGCCAATGTCGTTTTTTTGATTGAAAGAATCACGCTCGCAGAACAGAGGGAAGTGTCACTTGCACACTTTTTCCAAATCTCTCAACAAAGGCTGTCAAAGGGCTCATTCCCTTCACCTTGGCTTATGTGTGAGCGTGATGTAATTCACATTGAGTGATCAAAAACAATACTGGTCAGGGCTGTAAGGGGAGAAGGATTATGCATTTCATGTTTTTCTTCAGTGCATCCCTGCATCAACCGCATATGTGCATAAAAGACGTTGACCTATTGTTCCCAATTGTGGGCCTACTATTAGGGAAGTGGTGTCAAAAGGTTATTTTGCCGAAGGCATATAGGAAAATATATCAGTGTTGATACACAATGTTGAGGTATAAGTAAAGCAGCAGTGAAGGGGAAACAAAGATTTTTCTAAGACATGTATTGTTGAAACCTTTTTGTTAAGGGGAATGCAGCAGATGGTATTTCCTCTCAGGAGAGGCTCCCTCTCCCCACAATTTGAAAACCCCTCATCAAGACAAAGACTGTCTGATGTCAATAACAGGTATTTCAGGACACCGCAGACCTAGTATGTCACTGTGATGTTTTACTGTGTGCCAGCATTCATGGCATGCCTTCCGCCCGATCAGACTGCGGGATCTGACCAAACTGTATAAATGCTGCTCAGAGTTTAGCCGTCCATCCACACCAACAAGTTGAATTAAAATTAGTAACTAGGTTAAAGGGACACCAGTTGATAACCAGGTTAAGGGCATGTCCCAAATATTCTCTTTTCTGTTGTTTTTTTATTATTATTATTATTATTATTATTATTCTGCAACTTAGCGTCTTGTGCATTCAAGCACAGTAAAAGGTTGAAGTGCTTGACCTGGAACTTTTCAACAAAAGACATTTTGAAGATACACGTCTCCTATGGCAAAAGTGCTGTGCTTAAAAAAAGACGAAGATTCTTGCGAGGCTTTTAAGCAGAACTCCTCCTGGGTTCTGCTTGTTTTTCTGCATGAGTGAGCAAGCTTGGACAAGAAAGAGCAGGAGGGAAAGAAAAGGTGAAGCTGGTCAATAACTGTGTCCATCTCTGTGTGTTTGAGTGTGCGTGCAGCTCTCACATTAAGAAGATAGAGGGGAGGAGAGGAATAATTGTTGCATTGTTTTTCTGTGGTTGTTTTTTTTAAAGAGACTTCCCTTGGAGACACGGATGGAGCTTCATTAATCTAAAAGCAGGTTGTGTGCTCTTGTTTATGATAATCTGTGGTAAAATAATACAGTACAGGAAACAGAGAAGCTACACTTGACTTTTCCCTCTCCATCTTTTCTCATTTTTTATTAATGTCTTCACCTCACTATCTACCCCTTCTCTCATAGACGATTTTCCCCTGCATAAAATACTGGATATGAAGAATTTACAAAATAGGTGTAGTCACAAAAAGATGTCGTGGCTTAAATTGTTTTGACAGGTTCACTTTAAGGTTCATGGAGCCACAAAGCGATCTTCACAAATTTTGGTGATGAATGCGTAAGGGTTGTGCATGCTAGTGACACAAATTACAATCACAACCATTTTTTGTGCTGAACCTGATGCCAGTGCATTTTTATTTTTAATTTGTTTGGTTAAAGGTGGCAAGCAGTAAAATGACCTTTTGTGGGTTTGAAGGTTACAAAAAAAACAAAAAACAGGAAAATAAATTAAATAATTAAAGGTTTATTCTCTCATGCACAGTGTTTAAATTTTTCATGTGGCTTCTGCAGAGGGTGCATGATGTTGCAATGTGATTTTCTCTTCTTTTAGTCAACCTACTTTAAAAGAGAGAATGCTCCAAAGATGAACATTGTGGACACCGGTTTTGTGACTAGAATCTACTAGAATCCCGACACACACACACACACACACACACACACACACACACACACACACACACACACACACACACACACACACACACACACACACACACACACACACACACACACACACACACACACACACACACACACACACACACACACACACACACACACACACACACACACACACACACACACACACACACACACACTTCCTCAGAATGTATCAGCTTACTGAAGACCAAAAAACAAAACACACAGACATATTCAATCAGCAGCATCTTTCGGAGTTATCGCATGTGGCTTTACTTGAACAGAAGGGCCTCTTAAATTCTTATTTATGAGGATGCCCTGCGAGGCAGCTTCATATTTGTCTCACATCAAATTTAACAGCACTTCAAAACACACGCTCACAGATTCTACATCAACACTACAAGTCTGGGCTGATGTGACATTTTACAACTGATCCCCAAAGGAAGACACTTTCTTTTTTACTGCAAAGGCTTCTGCAACTAGAAGGGATTTAGAGTGCATGCTCATGGATACTTTAGCTGCTGGTTATTTGAGGACACTGATGTAACAGAGACAATGAGGATGTTTCCTATTAGAGAAACCTTTCACAACTGAACACATAAAGTTCAGTTTATATGTCATACTTTATGGGCCAACAGCTGTGTACAGTCCTCTATGACAGATGAGGGAGAGCTAATGCAGGGCTGGTTAAAAGACAATAACAGTGAATCTGAAACACTTTTAAGGGCTTATAGACCCCAAATCTCTAGTTGGCCCTAGAATATATTTAAATACAATATTTTCATATCAAAATATGCACCCTGTCTGTGGGACCGGGTAACAACTGGAGACAGTATGACCAGGCATGGAAAGTTTTATATAATTAGTAAAACTGCATCGTTTGCACATCGTTTGGCCTTTTTGCAGCATGTTTTGTCTGTTGCAGCACATTTGTTTTACTTGCAACATGCTTCAGCCTTTGCATTGTACACAAAATATACATAAAATTTATATTACAGTTTACCGATACTCACTACAGAAGAAACAAAGTCAAGATGAAAGACCCACCCAGTTTGAGTTTGAACGATACAATTTCCACTATACGATTTAAAGAACGGACCAAAAAACTATGAAATTCAAAATAATAAGACTATGATTATGAGATGTGACTGAGATGCATATTTAAAATAAAGAGGCGTTACAAGATTACCTATTGTAGTGACATTCTCTGTGCTTTTATTGTTTTCTTAGTTTTCACCCAAAGGTTTACAAGATATGTTTTCAAACTTTGATATTATTCATTATTTCCCTTAATATCATGGTTGTTCTAATGGTGGGCAAAGTGGTTGTAACCGTCATGGCTGGTAGACCCCTGTGAAAGACTTAACACATTTTTATTTATTTATTTATTTAACCAGTTTGGGCCCATTGAGATTAAAACCTCTTTTCCAAGGGAGACCTGGCCAAGACAGGCAGCAGCAAAAAAAACACAAAGCTACAGACAGAGACACAAAGAGATACAAACACATCATCAAGCTAACAGTAATGACATTGTTATACCAGCCATAGCAACTACTGTACACTTTATTCGAGGGGGGGTAAAATGACTTTGATGGAGTCAGCCTCTAGTGGCCACAAACGGTATGGCATGTCCAACAGTGGGCAACATGGCTTTTCCTGAAGGGTGACAAAGATAGACCTACCACACCCAACAATGCCAACAGTGAATAAAAAGGCGCCCTCTTTGTTCAGATAGAAACCATTAAAACAAATGTGAGGTTTTTAGTTCAGGTGGATGAAATTGTTCTCCAGTTACTGTTGAGCGTGATACATGTTGACTAAACAATGTCTGACTGCTGACTTGCTCTTCTTCCAGACCTGCTAAATTTAAAAGACTGCACCTGCAGGTGCCCTGTTGGCTTTAGCACGCACACAACATACATAAACCCAAATACATAAACTTATGGACAACAGTTATGAAACTACATAGGAGGTATATACATACAGGTACGTCTGTAACATACAGAGGTGGTTATGCATGCAGAAACCTGTGAAAAACTATTTGAATTGCTATTATTCCTGAATGCCTGAATGCACAAGGACAAATGCTGAATGTTAGCATAGACACACACAAAGGCACACCCTCCCCTCACACACACTCACACACGCGCAGGCATGCCCGCACGCACACCGGCTGGTATACACCTGTGGGAAAATAAAAAAGCTCTGACACAGTTGGTTGCACAAGGTCAAACCCTTGCTTGTGAGTATGCAAACCACACACACACACACACACACACACACACACACACACACACAAATGCACAAACAAATTAGGACATACAAATGCACACTGGCACTTGTATTTGGCTACAGGGGGCAAGAACAGAGAGAAAACAGGAGAGGATAATAACGAGGGAGAGAAAGATGGAGTGAGGTGAAGAGAAGAATCAAAGGGCTGAGAGAAAGACAGAGTTAATTGGATGAACGACTGAACAGGATGCACAAAAGAAGAAGAAGGGTGTGCAGAAAGAATGAGCTAAAGAAAGCACATAAAACAGGCCTTTCCCTACATTTGCACAGTCATTAACTTTGTTTAATTCCTGGATCTTTTCCAGCAACTGAGATCAAAATAGAGTAGAATGAGTTTCAGAGCATATGGACCTCATAAACAGTTGACAAAAGGTCAAAGCAGGTACATGAAACAGATGCACTGGTGTCATCGGAATAATGAATATGAGTAATAAAAAAATCAATGTGATGAAGACATTTCAAATAAAAGTCATCCCTGTAACCCAACATAATGTGAAATGTACACACACACGCTCTGTTTTCATATATATATATATATATATATATATATATATATATATATATATATTCTTTTTTTTTTCTTTTTTTTTTACTTTAGTGACGAATGGAACTTAACACAAAATAACAAAAAGTAAAGAAGCAGATATGGACAGAGCTTTTCATGGCATGCCCTCCTCCATGCCCTCTTACCCCTTACCGCTTTCTGTTTATGGACCTTGCAGATATTTGTATTGTTCCAATCTACTTCATACAGAGAATCTGGGTGTTGAGCCACATTTCACTGTCAGTTTGAAGAACGCTGTTTGTGTTTAGGCGGATGCAGGGGGTTTGTTTGCAGCGTTGCTAAACAGACAATAATAGTTGGCAACAACATGAGGCAGAGAAACAGAGTGGAGGACAGGAAGAGGAAAGGCAATGAGAGACCTTAATAATTCAGCTTCTGGCACAAATTGCTAAAACTGAAAGTATTGCAAATAACTTGTTAAATAAACTTCCAGTGAACTTTTCAGTGTTTTCCAAATGTTTGCTGTAAAAAAGGGGATGTATGTCACAAACAATTTTCAATTAAAATCACCCAGAGTTTGATTCAGTGGAGTTATCTTAAAATAATCCAAAGAGCCTCATTCAAAGGCTTTGGTTAAAAAAAAAATGACTGAGCTGTATAGCATGTGTTTCTTTATTCCTCATTCTTAAGTGTTGTGAGTAAACACTATTTTTTACTTCATCCCATTCGGGAGCGTCTAGACTTGCCTTATGAAATGTACATAAGAAGATCATGAGATAAATATATTTATGTGTCAGTCCCTTATTTGCTGGGAGGAACACATGCCTGTTACTTTTGAGGATATGTTGAAGGTACCAAATAATTGATGCAGAATGTTAACATGTGGATGCAGTTAAAAGTCTTTTAGCAAACAAGAACAGCATGCATATATTAAGGACATTATTTTACTGTAATCCAGTAAAGTAGGCATCCATGCATGAATATAATAATGTGTTTTATTCTGACATTTTAAGTTGTGGTATCATGTCATATCTAAATTAACAATAACATTCTTATCAAATCTGAATTTGTTATTTTCTTTGTGAGATTCTTTTACACTGACCCTGGCCTGGCTGTATGAGTGTATTCGCTCACGCTGAACTGACAAAAGCCTCTGCACTGCTACAACTATTGAGTTTCCGCCCCCGGGTATCAATCCAGTGTGAGTTTAAGTGGCAAAAACCTTGTGTTCAAGTACAGTAGTGCCTACAGCTAAGATGGAGTCTTACCAGACAGCGGGGTGCAGCAGGGTGCAGTGGAGTGCTGACGATACAATCAGTCCCTCTGGCCAAATAGAAGTTGCAACCAGCAGAGAGCACCACGGAGATGCAGGGATCCTAAATCAGTAGACTTTGTCATCTAAAATTACAGTCATTTTAGAGTTAGGGTTTGTGTCAGCTCACTGAATCGTTGACTTACGCTGAATTGACTCCCACTTTAACAACTTAGAGACTGTAGACGACGAAGAACGGAGGAGATTATTGAGAAGTGGAGCAGAGGCTTTACCAGCAGCGATAGTGTTACTCTACAAATAGTGACAATGCAAACCAACAGGTTGATGTGTAGGTTTGATTATGTCTTTTGTCTATTACCTTTTTTTATGATCCATTTTACCGTGAGATATAGATTACCTTTGTCCGTATATCCACCAAACTGATTTACGGTTAAGGAAAAGTTGAGGATAAATGTGCAGCTATGCATTGAAAAGTATATCAATAAATAACATTTGGGGCACTGAAAATTTTATGTACACTAAAAAAGTGTTGTCAAATGTCTTTGTAATAAATCAAAGAAGTGGATGTCTTAATCACAATTTAAAAACACTACCGATGTGCCAGATTGAAATCCAAACTACAGCGGTCTGTTGCAAAACTGCCCAGATTTCAAAAACCCTAACTTGAGTACATGTGCATATGTTCAGCCTGAGAATTAAAGATAATGGATGACTATTATGGCAAAGGAGGGACATTTTTACAATCCTAATGTGAGTTTATAATGATGCAGTGGGTTCAGAAGTCAGAGGATTCAAAACAGGGATCTCTAGATTACGCTGATCTTCTGTCTTCTTTACTATAGCTTGTTTCAGTTCTTTTATTTCACATATATTACTTTTTAGGAACATCAGGATTCCTGAGAAAATTATCACATTATCATAATCATAGCACTGCTGTGAGGTTTTAAACCTGGATTATTGGTCAACTCCTTCTTATGATGTTTCTCTGATATTGTGTTTTCTTTAAGTTTGTAAAAATGTGTCACCTTTATGCAAATGGAAATCTATTGTTGACTCAGAGTCCTGTGACCGCTCAGTGCAAGTTCCCTGCTTCACCAAAAAGCTATCCTGGGTTTGTTAACTTTATGTAGTACTGTACAGGCCTCTGGAAGGCAGAGAAAAGACAAGAGACGGGAAAAGAGCCAAGGTGAGAGGAATTGATGAGGCACAAAAAAAGAGGTATAAAAAGCTGAGTCAAAATGCTTGCAGAAACAAGGGGAAAGTAAGGATGACAGAAAGGATTAAAAAAAAAAGAGAATGACAACAAGAGCATCAGGGATACAGGGGGTGAACACAGAGAAAGAGATAGCCAGAGGCCTGAAGAGAGAGGAGACAGTTGGCAACACTTTGACACAACAAGGGCCAGAAGTACACAACAGGCGAACAAAAAACTGAGTCTGCCAGAGGGGAGGCTGGGTGAGAACAGACAGACAGACAGACAGACAGACAGACAGACAGACAGACAGACAGACAGACAGACAGACAGACAGACAGACAGACAGACAGACAGTTTGTATTAGTAATTTAAGACAGTTTAATGCACAAGAGAAAGTATTGACAGAGATTTATAACAGACACATCAGAAGGAAAATGGTTGTGGATAAACTTCACAATTGGAACATTGATTGTTTAAGAGCAAAACTTTTGAATGCTTTGAATAGTCTTAAAATTGCACGAGATGAAGAAGGCTGCTCTCCATATATTTTTCACTTTGGTTTGATATAGTTAGAGTGTGTTGGAGCAGTAAGAGAGAGAAAAGTGAAGTGACTGTGACTAAGCCGTAGAGACAGTAACTAATCAATCTACTAATTGATAAATGTTTGTGCTGCATATATTAGATGAAAATGACTGTGGAATGATACGCGTGGAGTCATGGACCTGAATGTGTCGAGGGTTAATCTGTCGGAGGAGGAGAGCTCAGGGGTATTTTTCTCCAGGCACAGCAATTACACATTGTTGCCTTGCAGACTAATGCCATGGATTGATGATGCCACCACTTTGCAATTTATCAAGATTGATTTCTTCTTCACTTTGCTGCACATACGCAAAAAATAATTGCACAAAGTGTTGCTCATTCAAAGTATAATCCTGTGAGCAAAAATGTGAATAGGCCTGGCAGAAAGTGGTGCATATGAACTGCACACCTGTTTGTTTTGTTTAGGTATATATGTCTGTCTTCTTTTGTCTGTTTACCTGCTTAGCTGGTTAATTGTGTGGCTAGAGAGAATAAATTCTGATCCATGATGGAAGACTACTGTCACTACTAAGAGACAGAGCAGCAGACCTATCTGGAGCAGAAGTATGTACCTCCGACCGGAAGGAGTTTTTTTTAAGTTGCTCTTAAGAAGATTTCTAAGAAGACTCTCCATCAGATTCAGCAACGTGTTCTTAAATAAGTAAATTATTCGCTTATCATATAACTTAAAAGTGTGTTTGTGTCATTCCCAATCAGTGTAGATAATTGCCCACGAATACAGATAAAAAGGGCATAACTGCAGACACACAGGAACACGTGCTGGTAGCAAAAAAATAAGGTTGTAAAAATAGCAGACCAAGCGCTGTAAATGGCGTCGGTGGAGCATTAAACCTTAAAATGTGTAATAAGTACTGTATTAATTATTAAAACAAAATATTTTACAACTGTAAATTTAAACAACAACTGTTATTTAACGTGAGGTGGTCGGCACTTGATTTTGTGTAAGACTGTACATACATTTTGTTCCTACCTAAGAACAAATCCCACATAAGAGAACATCCGTAAATTTCATAATCTTCGTCAAAAGTTCCTAAAGTGGATTTAAGAAGACAGTGTTCTGAAGAACAGATGATGAATGACTACTGAATACATTTAGAAAATCTTCCCTTTGGCGATCTGATGAATAAATTCATTCATCAAAGACCTTTAGTGTAAGACATGATGCAACATCACATCTTTGTTATAGAATGGCTACTCTTTATTTACACCACTGCAGGTCATCTTAACAAGACAACTTGTAAAAACGTCTCTTTAACCTGTTCGAGATGAGACATCACTTCTGTCACGCCTCGCTGTCACTGTAAAATTACAGTGGTGAAATGGTGGGGCAATATTTTTTTCCGCTAGCTTTCGAAGAAACAAACTCCATATGTGTCAACAGGAGTGTGTGTACTGTATGTGAAGCTTGAACATCACAACTCTTTTACATCCACCACACAGTAATGCTGAGTATGATAACACACTGGGACACAGATGTGAAGAGCTGTTTTCTTTAAAACAAATTAGGTTAGGTAAGCGCTAATCTTTATGATGGTGCTGATTAAAAGGGATTTTGTTTAAAAAAACTCCCAACTCCCGCTGGCCTTTTTTTGTGAAACAATAGATATTATTTATCCATTATTAGAATTCATTCTATTAGCAGAAGAGAGCATATGTATTCCAATATAAATATAAAAATATATATATAATATCTTTATAATATTGCTGTACTTTGCAGATTAGTTTACTCTCATCAGGTTTTTTTTTTTTTTAAACATTGTGCAATGTTTGTTCTAGTCTGTTTGGTCCTTGTTTCACCTTTGATTGCTTCTGCCAAACTTCCAACTGCAAAGACCAATATCATTGGCTGACATTTTATTATGGGATTGGGATCAAACTGAAAAAAAAAAAAAAAAAAAAAACCATGTCTCCCTTCTCCACGCAGGGGCAAAATTACTTCTTTATAGACCGAATAACTCATTACAAATAAAGGTCGTATTGCATCGACAAAATATATTGCTTTACCTCCTCCTGCCTTTTTTTCTCCTCTCTTTCCACACACCTTCTTCCATCTCCAAGTTGTCTATAATCTTTGTTGGTATTCATCAGATAGAATGAGATGCAGAGACAACACTCCATTAATATCCTGTGCCCTCCTGAACATCTGCAGTGACACGTCAAAACATTAGCGATGACAGATGGGTTCGCTGATCTGCAGCCGGGCTGACACACCGGCTCTTACTTCCATCTCAGTATTCTCCACTACACAACCTCTTTGCAGACAAACACGAGAACAGCCAGCGTACAAACACCCAACCAAGGAATTATATACAAACAGATTGTTCATTATCAAGCCTGAGAGGATTGTGGAGGATGTGTGTGTGTTTGTGTTTATTGTGTGTGCTTTTAGGAGTGTGGTTTACCAATCATACTGCTAAAGTAAGGAATGAAACACAAAGAAAATACATGGACAAGAAAGTAGAATATATCAAGCTCCAGAAAAAGGATAAGTGAGCCTCAACATATGAAAAAAGAAAAAAAAAAACTCTCGTCCCTGAAGCGGAGCATGAAATATGTGTTCAATGCAAAAATCCCACAGCAGAAAGAGCTAATTAACTGTCCTGTGACTTCATCAGCAACAACAAAATATTTGATGGGAGGTTGATTTTGATAGAGCCTCCCTGCTGTCATCATCAGGAATGAGGGATAAAGAACTGCTGTCCTCTGGTGAGTTTTCAGCTGAAACACTCAGGCTCTATTCAGAAGCCACAAAAATAACTCTTTTTTCAGTCATTTATATCTCCTTAATTACATCTATAAATGAAAATTCTTTCTTCCTAATGAGATTGAAGAGACTCATGCAGAGGGGGGAAAAATGAGACAATTAACTGGTTCACAAGAGAATTTAAGTGTCCTATTGAAATTCCTTCTGTTTTTTTTTATTTATTTTTTTAAGCCAAGTTAGTGGCAAAGCTCTCGGTGATGTTGTCTTGGTTGGTCAGCTTCTTTGATTTAGACTCAAATATCTAATCAACAGTCGGTTAGCTCACCATTAAATGTTTTACAGTCTGTCAGTCAGTCTGCAGTCTGTTGATTGGTCAAAAGAATCGTCACTTTCCGACTGCAGCAGACACAATCCGGCCGTGTTTAAATATCCAGTCAATTGTTTATTCGTCTGTATTTCTCCTCCCGGCACTTCTCTGGAACAAAGATTGATTGCGTTTTTGTGACAAAAAGCCACATGTCAGTGAAAAACTAGATGAATTGTTTTGTTTACTGTGTCGCATTTTTCTCCTTTGTTGATTAACGGGGTAGCTGTTAGCTATTAGCTGCTATGATGTGACTCTATGACATCGCTGACGCGGCTATCTGGCTTACGCGCCTCTTATATATATGGCATGGTTAGCTGTGGAAATGCAAACAGGATCAGGCTTTTTCCCGAATCAAACCATACCAAACTGTACTGATCCACACTGGACCGCTTGGTGGAAACGGGGCTTTTAGAGTCAGGACTTTTATGTATCAAATTGGGATACTAACTGGCAGGCTCTGTCTCCAAAAACATTAGAAAATCCCCCAGGATCATATTGAACTCTTCTGATTCGCCCGTCAGGTTAGCCCCCCCTCTTGTTTAAATATATTATTATTTATCATAAACTGATTCTGTGTTTCTGATTCTTATTGATTTGTACAAAAGCTTGGCATTATTTTCTCTTTTTTACAGTTTGAGCTCAGAGGACAGACATAAAAAAATCTACAATCATCGACCGTCTGACTGAATAAGATTAATGAGTTAGGGAGTAAACTTTTGTCTTAACCCCGGCATCAACAGCCTGCTGATGCCTTTATTTATTTATTTTTTTGTGAAGAGCTGCTTCATCTCCATAGTAACTGCACAGATTATAACCATATTTAAACACATAAAAAGCCTTCCTTAATCTCCCAAGACAAGTTAAGAGAAAAATGACATCGCCCACCACTCCTTGAAGATGCTGTTGATTTGGATGCATAAACAGCAAGTGGGAGGTGGTGTTTTCTTCCTCTGATGAGATGTACTGTATTCCCCTTGAAAAGTGAACCCACTGTGTTTTATGTCGAGACAGTGATGTTTATGCAACATCTCCAGTTTTCCTTCAGGAATCCTGTTTGAGCTTTGGCAACATAAACAGCTTATTTTAGCAGCAGTTTTATTTTGTGCGTTGTGCACCATATTGATCATCAAAAGATTGTTCCACATTTTTAGTGTCTTAGTCATGATGAACTTCCCAGCACTGTGTGTTTACATAACCTTGCAATTATTCATGGCCCAGTTTGTGGTATAGTTTGGTATTAGTTGAAAATGCCATTACCTATTTGATAATGCTATTTGTTAAAACATGTATTTATTTGACATAATTTATCACAGATGTCGCCAGTGTTCTTTGTTGCTTGCAAAGTGACCTTGTTGCATCTTTTTTCTTTAAAGGTCAACTGTTTTGCAAAATACACTTTTTCATGTCTTTCCAACAGTAATAGAGATGAAGCCAACATTTGTTTTATACATTACTGTGTGCAGGAACTATATTACTATGTACTATATTACTAATGTATGTGTTCCTAGTTTGTCTACAAACATCCAAATTAAGGGTCAAGTCCATCCTCACCGTCTTTTGCTAACTCCACATTTCAGAATATTTGTGCTCAAACAAGCTATTTGAAGATTTTCCCTTCATGACATCACAAAGGTCAGTAACCCCTCCCCCAGGTGGGTGACAATCCCACAACTAGGCCTTGATTGCCCTCTGAGTATGTCGTCATGGGGCAAGACAGTCCTTTCTTTTTTTCTTTTTACACTTATCTGGTTTGTTATATCAACAGCAAAATATAATGACACATACTGTAATTAGGGGCTTGGCTGACATTGTAGCTGTTTAGCAGGAGGCTAAAGGCTGAACAAGCATCATCTCTTTGTTTCCAGATTGGAATTTAAATGCAATCAGCATTTCCAATACGGGAAACGCTATTGTTTGGCTTCATAACACCTCTTAGGAACCCAGTTGGTTGATACAGTAGTTAATGGTTCATACAGTAGTCAATAATTTAAAACTGGAAAAGGTGGTGATAAAGACGGAATATATTCTTTATTGTACCTCCAGCTTCATTAGACATCAGCAGAAGTGTATTAATCCACCGCAGTCTCCAATTTATCCTTAGAGTCAACCATAAAAGACAATAAAGGCCGCTTTATCCTCATCTCCGGTTATCTTCATGGGGAACCGATTCTCATTAGTTGCATATATGGCCCGGATTCTTCCTTTCTCCCTCAGCTTTTATGTGAGGTCTCATCAGTGTCGACCCCATACGTTGTATTAGGGGGCGACTTTAATTGTGTGCCTGACCCAAGCGTTAACCTAAGTCTAGCCCAACCTCTCGGAAGAGCCTTAGGCTTAAAGCTGCCATGATTTAGAGCTGTTTGACACTTGGAGAAGAACTAATCCCAGGTGGAGAGATAAACTTTCTTCTTCAATCCCCATCAGACATTTTCAATAATTTATTTCTTCCTGTCTTCCAGAATGGTTTTAAATTGGGTTCTCAATTGGCATAATGCTCACTTTCTGACCACTCTTAGTTTGAGCATCCACCGTCCTCTCGCCACTTTAGGATAAACTCCTCTCTACTAAGTAGTCCACCATTCATTTCATGACTATATTACTAAACAGTAGAATGTTGTTATTGCTGCTAATAAGACTCCAGACATCAGCTCTTCTCTGCTATGGGAAACAGTCAAAGCTTATCTTAGGAGAGGTATTATTTTGTACACCACAGCTCACAAATGCTGCTATGAAAGAACAACTCAGTTTAGAGAACACAGTACAACAGCTAGAAGTACAATTTAAAGGTGCACGTTCCAGAATTTTGTCTAAAAAATTGGACGTAGCTCGTTCAGCCCTTAACCAGCTGCTAACTAAATAGACTTAATCGGCCATTTTCTTTGTTTAGCAAAGGCTTTATGAGTCAGGAAATGAACCTGGTCGTCTCTTTGCAAGATTTGCAGGAGGTAGAATGGAGGCAAATACAATACCGTCACTGCTGGATGATAACCAGGTTAGACACTACAAAACCAAAGATAGCAATCCAATAATTATCATAGCATTATGCTAACCAATCCTCAAAACTTCAAACGTCATGGCTACACCACTGACTGTATTTGTATAGTTTGGGTTCAGGCCCAGGTGGTTCATAGCCGCCAGTGTGTATGTTAGCATGACAGCCTGTTGTTGCTCTGTCAAGATGCATTTAAATGTACTACAGGGGCTGTGTAAGCACTCTGAGGAAGGCTGAAGACAGAATCAGGGCAACAAGTTGTCTTCCTCAAGTGCACGTTTGTTTCATCTGCCACTAGTCCTTCAAACAATGCACCTCCTTCACATTATAAAAAGAAGGCATTAAATACCTGCGCGCGCTCACAAATACACACCAAATAATAGCCTGAAGAACAACTAATTAGCACCCAACTGAACTTTCAATCTTTGTTTCCCGAACAGGATGTCAGACTGAAAATGGAATTACTCAACATTTCATTTGTTCAGCACTTGCAACAAACAGAAAAGAAAGAAGAAAAAAACCTTTAAGCTTCTTCAAAGCATTTCTGCAATGTTGCTGTGTTGAAGGAAATACAGCATTTGGTCCCACAGACAGAAAACAAAGGTCTGTCAAATGTTCATAGGTGGATATTTTCATTATCTCTTTGGCCTGTGAACAGCTTGTGAAAAGTCAAGTGCGCTTTTGTTATTCTTTTTGCATACATTATGTCTTATTTCACAGACTGAAAGCATGCAGTGTCTTTCCACCTTCGCCAAGAACACACTTTCCACTAATTTTGTCATGAGCAAGTGAATTACTCTCTCTCTGTATTCAGTGAAGCTGCTCTCCATTTTTAATTAGAGGTTGAAAACTCATCTCATAACTACAGCACATCCATACTGAATCTAACCCTGCTTCTTTTCACAAAATATGTCTACCTCCCTTTTAGCCATTTTTCTTGTATTTTTTTTTTATCACACTTCCCTTTGAGCCTTTTGGGATCACATAAGTATTGTCTAGGCATTGTGAGTCATGTAATGTGTCTGCTGAGTCATCTGTGATTTCAGCCATCATTAAACTTTACTTGGCTGTTACACTCACTGCGCGTTGTTGTATATTAGAAAACTTTGAAAAGTTTTTTTTTTTTTTCCACATAAGGTGCATGGAAACTGCAACTGTTAATACAACAGTTTTACAAGATAGATTCTACTAACAGCCGGGGCTGTTCCTCTCTCCTTTTCCAGCTCAATTATTGCCCACATACAATGCTTATGATGAATGTGTCTTGTACAATGAGTAAGTATGAGAAATGACTATAAATCAGCAAATCGTTGTGTTGTTAATTAATCAGCTCTTCTGGTAATACAGGACATAAACCTGTCATTTGGTTCTTTAGTTAGTTTCAATGCTCGGATGTAAACCCTTCATTCAGAAGAAAAGGTAAGGCAGTTTTACAAAAATGTCTAGAGGGTATTTACAAAGATCATAATTATAAGGATTTGAACAGCCAAGTGGCCCCGCTGAGGATTAACAAAGTTTTCTAATCTAATTTACTTTCTATTCACAAGCATAGTCGTAATGCTGTATAAATAATAATAACTAATTTAGGAACCGGACATCATGAATTAGCATCACCCTGCCTCATGTTTTAAAACAAATGGTGTGTCCCGAAACCGTAGACTTTCATACTCAGTGTTATAGAGCATGATATGATATTATAGGATGCAATTTGTGTATGTAAGAAATACATGAATCTACACTTGATTAGCTGAAATTTGTATGTGTGAAACTGGAGCACATTAAGCACATTAAACCTCCCAACAATGCATTGTGGCTCTCCGACTGTCCAATAGCTGAGCTTGAAAGCAAGCCACCTTGCGACTTAAAATAGAATACTGTTCTGAAATATACAGTATTTTACATGTTGCCAAATAATATTGAAGTGACTTCAGTAACTTCAACAGTTATTATTTTGTGTTCCATGAGGGCAGCATTATCATGTACTGTAAGGCATCCAGCTGTATGATTCAGCTTTTGCAGGAACAGGTTGTCATTGGAACACAGTATAAAGAAGTTACATAAAGGATTTATGCTCAACATTTGTGCATTTCTAGCAGGTTTGGAGGATATCCTGTAAGCATATTGGAAACCCCACCAGGAAAGCTCGATGTCTGCCATGATGCTCAATCACTCTGAAGCCATCCCCAAAGCTCTCTCTCCTGCTCACCTGTGCTTATTTCGTTTGTTGTCATGTATTAAAGATGATTTATATTATCCGTGCTTTATGTCAAACATCATTTATATACGTGTAGATGATTCATATGAGAATCTATGACCCACACCCGACTTCTTGTCTGATGATAGATTTACTGCTGCAGCAGAACTAATTTAGCACAACAACAGCTTGCTTTAGAGGACAGTTTGAAGATCACTCCTTGCATATGGGAAGCAGACCAGTAAAAACCGGAAAAACAAAACTGGTCTTCCTGCATTCCTATAATTTGGCTGGTCACCTACCAGATACCATATTTGTGCTGGCTTATCATATTCAATATTTGACAGGGCGGTGCATTGTGGAATAACAGCTGCTCAATTAAGCACACAGATTCTTTCATCAGTGGTTGCCATGGTTCCCCTGGAGTTCTGTGGCTCATGTTCCATATGTCCTTAATCAGCAGCATGTGCTGTCTGGATTATACACCAATGTGTGGTTGGGAGTTAGATTGAATGTACATTGGCACACGCTCAGTCACATGTGCCAGGCTGACGGTGCGAATGTTTGCAGTATTAATCCAGAGGTTTTGAGTTTGTCCGTCTTCGGAGGAACTTGATATTTATGATGGCTTTTTTTGCCAACACGTCAGTTCGAATAAGTGTGCTATGTTGCAGAGTGTTTGTCAAATGAAAGATGAAACATCCAGTGCTGCATTGGATGAATGTTGCACAGCTCTCTAAAGGAGAGTGAGATTCAAAAGCTGTATGCATCAAGTAGACACACTTCTCCTCTGCCAAAGTCGATGGGCCAGTCTTCTATGATGGACAAATCTGCAACTGCAACCACTAAGATGCTTACATCTGGAAATCTAATTCATATAGGTCTGCATATAAGCTTAACACTTTTTTATTCTGACATTAGTGTAAGTGTTTTGTTATTGCTTGATTATGTGTTGGACACAATTTTGATGGCCAAATTTATTGAGTATACCGTCAAAAAGGCCTTCAATATAGAGCAAAAATCTAATATACCCTATGTAAATATTGTGAAGTAAAGAACTCCCCATGGATGTGTTGATCTCAGGTCTGTGTTCACATTATGCTTCCTTCCTTCAGCTTGTTCATGTTTCTCTCAGAGGCTTAGACTTGATTCATACACGTTTGTTTTTTTTCCAAGTGAACTACTCTCTGCCGATCTGTTAGCCCAGCCACCACTTCGGCGTAGAGAGATTGCCCCACCCAGGGGAGATGTGTCTCGAGGCCTTAAAACAGAGCCTTGTTGCAAGATTTAATCTAAAGGGGAACTATTATACTTTTGAAGCCGAACAAGACAAACATAACTATTGAATCAACTTTTTAGATGCACATCATCACCTTGAATTGAGCCCAGAATTTTGTTTTCAGATGTTTATTGGCACTCATTTGCTGTTCTCACTGTCCCTGCTGGTTTAACAGGACGCAAGTGGGTAGTGGAGGCAGGAGGAGAGGGGGCAGCTTGAAAGAGAGCATTTGTTTTTTATCTGAAAATCTACTTTGGAAGTTGCATAGTATGCCTTACTTTTACATTTTGTTGCATGTTTCTTTACCTTTAATCAACTGTAATTGGCCTATTAAAACTTGATGAAACACTTTCCTTGGTGTTCTCAAATATTGTTAATTTAAAACTTCATTTGATTACAATAAAATTAGGCATTTTATTGGGCAATTATTTTGTGTAACACAAAGGCAATACAAGATAGACCACGTGGGAAAAAAAGGCTAAAACTTAAGTAAGCAAAAACTTAAAAGGGCATTTGTTCAGGCCCTTGTTAACTCTTAACAGCTTACAATCTACAACTTCTCTTTAAACTGCTGAGCTGACTAAACTAGCATGTATCCTGCTATAAGGGCGTTTATTTCATGATTCATCGTGTATTCCCTTGCCATAAACAACATGGGACTCTATGACTGGCCTCACTGGCTTTTTTATTGATCCAGTTCAGGTGATGTATGTACTGGTGACCGATGACCACTTGAAGCTAAATGCCTCTTGTATGTCATGGCATTTGATAGATTTGGACAAAAGAGAACAAGAATTAGCTCACCACATCATGCCATTCAATGTGTTTATCTGCCACACTTGAAGGGGTATTTGGAAGTCGACAGTTTGTCAAGTTTTTAAAAAGCATTTATTCTTCCTATGAGGACTTTAAAAGGAAGAGGCGCTAGTAAAATGCTTATCATAAGAATGCTATAATGCATCACAAGGTTGACCTCCACGGTAATAGAATTGCTTTGCATGCACAATCTTTTTATGATGATAATGTACATCATGGTAGAGGGTACAAGGGCTAACATTACCATTTAAATCAGTAGTTAAATGCAGCTGTTAAGGTCTGTCAGTGAAATCATTGTCATGTATAGCAAGTGTGAAGCAGAAATAAAAGATAAACCAAACAAAATACCCACAAAGGTGAATGTTTTGGCTGTATACTGGTGCTCATTGCAGCTAGTGGACAAGCCAATGGGCAGACAAGAGATTGGATGAGACACACATTGCCCTGTTGGGCTTTTGTGGGGATATACACACATACACAAAAATGTTAAATAAGGCATCCAGGATCTGGATCACTAACCTCTGGCATCCCCTTTATACTTGGCTGTGCTGATGGCTGAATCACTTTCAGCTGGATGGGGACTTTGACTGACTGCAGCTGTGGGGGAAAACCATAGGTCGGAGCTATCCATGGTCCTGAAATCTCCTCAGAGAATGGAAGAAAGCCTGTTTTAATTTCCAGGACAGTCATGTGTAATAGGTAAATGAAATGCATTGCACAAGGACAGAGTACATGTGGTATGTCATTGGAAGTGAAATAACATAATGCAATGTATAAGTAAGTCAATTATGGAAATGTCTTTTATACTCACTATAGCTGCCAGAAGGGAGTTGAGGGTGACCTTAAAGACAGAGCCTCTGGAGCTGACCCAGTTTCAATGACATGTATTTCATATTTGTACCGTAAATGATGTAGTCTATGTAGTACTGCAAAAATAAAATTAGAAACCCTCAATACAAAGAGGAGGAGGGCAATAATAATTAACACTGTGCCTTAAATTCCTAACATAAAGGAGAACGTTGGAGAAAAGAAAATACCTCGATATTTAAAAGTTTGTTTTCTTAAAGAGTAAATACCTGGGTAGGTGGGGACTGTTCACTTGTTTTAAAGCTTATGCTTCAAACAAAAACAAAGTTTCCGAGAGGTTTGGTCTTTTTCCAACTGCAGCCTCATATTCTGCAGAACATGCAAAAGAGAGTGGATGATTGAACCTAGATGCAGCTGTATTAATTGTGCAGGAGAACAAGGTGGCGCTTTACCTGGTATGGCTGACTTTATGCTTGGCCTCCTTAACTTAATTCTAGTTTTATAAATATTCATCCATTTGTTTGGTAGTTCTGTCATAAAGTGGATCTGGACTGTGATGGATTTTCCAATTTCCTTTGAATAAGTTTAACCCTTTGGAGGTTATTGACAGTTATGAGCAATTCAATCAATAGATTTAATATTATGCATTCCATAATAGACATAAATATATCTATATTTGGTAGTATGCTACTGGTACTGCTGCATATAGCTACAAAATGTTTTAGCTTGATTGGATTTGTTGATTTCGCAGATATGCAAAAGACAACTGTTGTTTTGAAGTGCAGTGCAGTTTATGGCTACATTACGATTCCATCACCTGGTGTTTCAAAACAAAACAAAAAAAGATGCTGATATGGATTCTTGAAATACTGCAGCATGCATGCTTCACTCTGCCATTTGCTGCGGGGAGACCATAGCGAGAATTTAAAACCACAGTCACGATTTACTGTGTAACTTGACAGCAGCCACAGAGCGCCCAGGGGAGAGGCTGAGCACGCCCAATGAAGATAAATAGCAAACTGAAGCCTAAGTATTTTCAGTTAAAGGCAAATACATGAGAATTCTGTCACTTAAAAATTCATTTCATCAGCCCTGGGGCAAAATTGTCTGTCACAATGAATAACATTACCTATAGACAGATGAAAAAGATGGTCCTAACCCGATGCGCTAAACATCTCAACTGGGATTTAGTGAAATTCCATATGAGTGTGACAACTCTTATCCATTTTTCTAGTAATTTTCTGGTAGTTGGTAATAGAGGAAACCCAGGTTGAACACTTTAGTAACATCAAAGAATAGAGTCCTGGTCCTGTGGTTCATTTGAAAAACAGTTTTTCATTAATACACCATCATACAGCGCTTTTGAAATGGAAACCAACACAACCAGCAAGTTGCCTTTTTTTATCCCCTCGACAGCTACCCAGGGGAGCTTCGACAAATACTGTGATGAATTTTTGGGCCTTTTTTTGGTATTTGATTTTTTCTTGAATCATTGATGTGACAAAAAGGAAACTGGAGAGAACCAACATGCTCAATGGAAGCCAAGGAAATAAATACAATCTTTTCAAAGGCTTCATTCTCCACTGGGATAAAAGTCCATTTCTTCCCACCCTAACATGTTAAAAAGACAGTCACATTGACAATGATACTCCTAAACACTTTTATTTAGTTACAAAGGCCTTAATTAGAATATATCACAGTCATTACAGCAGAATAGAAGAGTTAAACAAAGTATTGCAGGACTGTACCCTTCTTTTATCTTTACTATGAAATATGTCTTTGAGGTGAAAATGGTTTCAATGGTAATGAAGACTTAGCACTAGACTCCAACTGTAGAAATATTGAAATTCATGCAGAGATTAAAGACAACTTCCTGGAAGCATTCCCGCTTCCTCGGGGCTACAGGATATCTGTGTCTTTTAAGTTAGTGATAGCTCTGTTAGGATGAAAATGGTCTTTTTGTCATGCTGGGAGTCCTCGCTGTGCAGAGGTCTGTTCTGCTCCTGCACCATGGTTACAGGCTTCAGGTGTTCAGGCGGAACTCATCAGACCATCTTTTTTCTCTCCTTTTGCCTGCCATCCCCTACTGAGCCACAATTTCACCAGTACTACACCAACATTAGCTCCCCATCTGAAGTCAGAGGGACAATTTGAAAGGTGTTTATTTCCTCCAAATGAAATTGGTGTCGACCAGGTTTCGTATTTAAGTGCACAAAAAACGGGACTAAAGATCACAGCAACCAACCTTCAAGTGTCAACTTTTCATGCTCTCTCTTTCGTTACAGTTCAAAAAGCCCTCAGAGAAGAAAGAACAGGCATGCTATGTGGGTTACACTGTAAATTTAAAACTTGCTCCTGTGTCAAAACACAGGAAAAATGGAGGTATTCAAAAAAGTACAAAACCCAAACTGTGTCAGAAACTACGCCCTAGTTTTTTCAAATGAGCCACAGCCCCTTCCCACTGGCTTCCCTCCTGAAAACACAGCATGTTTTTTTGTTTTTTTTGTAACCCACATTTAGACAGGCAACAGCAGCGCCAGAAAAACCAAATTCCAAACATTTGTTTAAATGGGACTACAGTGTTGAGGCTGAGAGATCAGGGAAGCTTTAAAGCTCCTGTGAGGAACTTTTGATCTGTATTTGGCACCTCCCTGTGAATGAAGAATATGCTGCACCTCTTGTCTCCTTTTTGATCTTTATCTTTACTTTAGTATGTGTTGTTTTATAAATCAATCCTGCTGTCTTTAAGCAGTGACATGTCAATCTTGTCGATGTCAATCTTTGCCGTCGAAAAATATTTGTAGGTTGTTTTTATTTTCTTCTGCAGCATGCTGTTGATCGTTGTGATACCTTCCTGTGTCAGAGTTTACAAGCATGAAAAAACTACAAAACTCATCAATCTTGGTATTGATGGCCTGGTGTGGGTTTTAAGACAATTAAAGGCATTGGTAGAAATTTAAGTCTGTCTCATAACCAGTTAAAAACTCCTTACAGGAGTTTTAACCAAACAAATATGAGCAAATGCATATCCATAGGGGATTCCTTTCCCCTCTTTCATTCGCCCTCCAACAAAGCAATAGCTATCAGAACAACTCAACTTCTTAACTGTTACAGTCCTACCTCATGATATTTGCTGTGCAGTCTTTTGGCTTGTGATATTCCTCATAGATCGATTACTCAAATGGAATTACTGGTTTGTTTTTCATCCAGTTCTGTAATGAACCATTTCTGAAACAACTTTGTAGACAAACACACTTTAAAGAAAATCTCCTGCTTGTTTCTAGTCTGAACACCTGCTCATCCAAAGGCACTGCCTTTGGGAACTGAATATTTTGCCTCTGCATTCTTGGATAAGATTTTTGACCTTGCTCCATCTCCGAACCATTTTAAATCTGTGAAAACTTTCATCATTCATCACAGGCTGGACTTTTCCGACCTTGGCAGCAACATAACTTTGGGATGCCCGGCCAAATGTCTGATTTTAAGCATTTATGTTGGATATCTCATAGGGCATAAATCAGAATTTAAAAAGTCATAGTTAGTCATCTTACAATCCTATATGTTAATGGGATTTAATCGAAATAATTGTTTTCATTTAATAGCATACATTTTGACTTTTTGGTTGTTACTAGAAATGTTAAGCATTATAATTTGGTAACGGTCAGATAACACAATGACCGACAGTCTTTGGAGTCTGAAACTGTTTTTTTTAAGTTTACTTCACCATGAGGCATCTTAAATTAAAACGCATGTCACTCAACGGTGACAGGAGCAACGACTAGTTCAGCATGCTCTTTTAAAGAAAGAGAAAAAAAAAGCTATGCCCTTTGTTTGTGGCATTTGATTGCCAATGTTTTGAAGTTACTTTGTACGGGTGTGGTTGTGCCCTTCACAATCACTCAAGCAGATACACACACACTTCACAGTGGGGGGGGGGGGGGGGGGGGGGGGGCATAAAAAAACAGCTCATCAGACAGGCGGCAGGAAGTGTTCAGCCTTTGTTGCAGTGTGTGTCTTTGTTCTTGCAAGGCAGTGTGACATGTGGTGCAGCAGAAAAGATGCTTTTCTCTGTGAAAATCGAGTTGACAGGTGAAAACCTTCCCACTGTGGGTCATAAATTATCCAGCTGATGCAGTTTAATTGTATGTGTCTTTGGATTTATTGATGCAGATTTAAATAATTCATCGTGAGTGTGTTTGAGGGTAGGGTGAGGTAGATGTAGTTTAGCAGTGTGGACATGTGCAGAAGGATAAAGATAATGTGAGGGCCAGCTTCTTCGAGATATATTAATGCATGTGCAACTGTAAGGAGACGTGTGGAGAGGAGACAGGAAGTAGAATATAAAACTAGAACAGGGAGAGAATAAGAGTGAGAAATTCCTTGTAATGAGTGGAGAAGCAGTTTCATTGTCCAGCTGGACAGCTTACACACCACTAAAGAATTCATAGTTACTGTTGTTGCATGCATCTTCAAATGAATAATTCCTCGAAACACACTTTCAAGAGAAACACAGTTTAACAAGAAGAGCTTGCTAAAAGGAGGAAGGCCTTATTTAGAGGGAGACAAGAAGGAGAGTAGTATATCAGCAGGCTACACAGCGTGACCAAGGTCAGGGGGAGAATGAAGCGCCTGGAGGGAGCAGGCAGACGGAGCACAGAGCAGGGCAAAGTGGGAGACAAGAGCTAAAAAAAGAGACATGGGAGGTTAGTGGAGGATTCTAAAGGGGGGATAGGGTACGAGTGACATGGGACAAAAAATAAGAAAGAGATGATAAGAGGACAGACTGAGACAGAAGTTAAAAGAGGGGAGGAATACAGCGGGGAGTTAACGGGAGCATCGAGGAGGTCAAAGACAAAGAAGAGTGCAGAGGAATCAGAAGAAGGTTCTTTGTCAGTCCATTTGTGTCTATGTGGCGCCAAGTAATAACAGTGACTGTATTTTATGACTCTTGGTATAGAGTGCAGGTCTAGACTGTACTCTTTGGCCCTGGTTAGGGGCTACTCTGCATTAGCATCCATCCTAATCGAATAACAAGTGTCTTTCTATTGAGTAAGAGTGTTTACACTTTAAATTAACAATACGTGTCATTTAAACGCTTGAATGAGGATTCCACTTGTCCACCTGATGAGCAAATAAGTGCCTGCCTGTTTGAGAAGATTGAATGGATTATTGTTTATATCAAGAGGGACGTTACAAGTTGAGGGTTTCACCCTTAATGCTGCCCAGGATGCATGAGTATTTTTTACGACCAAACAAATCGGAATTCATGCGTATACCAGGCCACCCCCATGGTTTTAGCTGTCGGATCACAATCCGTCTTTAGGATTGAGATTGTGTGCATTGCCACCTTGCAAAAACACTATCCACTCACCTAGGATGGATGTGACTGCAAATAATAAACAGAGCGTTTGTCATATTATTTAGAGAGACACAACAATGAGCACTTAAAAATTACTGGTAAAAAAAACCCTGCAGACTCATTATACAGTATAGTCACTTAACACCAGCTACATACAGTACCAGCTTCTCTAGCTTTCCTAATTCCTAGTTGGAACATGTGGACAGATGTCATTAGACTCTGATCTGTGATACTGAAAGCCCAAAAAGTTCATTTGTGTACCATGCCATGAAGGATAATCAAAAAAGAAGCTGGAAATTATTTGAAATAGTGAAGAACATTCAAAGGGATGTTTAAGAGCAGGTATTACAGAAAGTGGTAGAGAAAGAATTGCCTCAGCGTGTACTGTATATTTTTTCTTCTACATTTAGAAGTCAGGGTGAAGAGTGCCAGAAAAGAAATCCAGTCGAGGGCAGAGAGCGAGAGTGAGAGAAATGGAAGACTTCTTAAGACCGTCTGCCTTCTCTCTGCCTGTCGACTTTCTTGCAATCTTTCTGTCATCGCCCTTGAAGAGGAGAAGGAACATTCAGTGCGGGTGAGACAAAAGACAAAACATCACACACGAAGACACAGACGCTTGTACTTTTCCTACACACAAGAACCAAACACAAATGGCAGACTATGTACAGTATCATTCACGATGCACTTCTTGAGTTACAGGAATAAACCGACAGGTGCTGCTGCACTGCTCCTCCATGAAGACATGTACAGTATTTCTTTTTACTTTCGCTTTTTTATCCCTTCCCTATGTTTCGATTAACTCAGCTCTTTCTTTCTGTTCCTCTCTCAGATTGCCTCCCTCTCCCCTTTACTTTATCATCTCTTTCATTACGCTTAGATTTCCTTCCAAATCGAGCCCTTTCTCTTCTAAAAAGCTCTTTTCTTTGGCTCCCTCTGTCCCTCTATCCTTCAACATGGCTTTTGTCCCGTTACACAGATCCATTCAATTTTTGTCTATGAAAAACCCACTCCAGGACAGTCGTCAAAGCAGATTACTCATGTTCAGCACATTCTGTGGATGGCTATTTTTCTATTTTTTTTTCTGTATCCTGTGCCAACCACCCACAGATGGGGTGAGATAGGAGCATAACCACCAATGAAAAGCAGACAAGGATTCAAATAAAGAGGAATACAATGCACACACTTGAAGATGTGTTGTTTATTTATTTCTGCTTTATTGAGCCCAGCAATGGAATAATTTCTTGGCAGGAATTATTTTACCATGTTAGAGGAAAATACCTTAAGAATTCTCCAAAGCTACTCAGGGAAGGTTTCTACATAAAGGGTACTAATACATTGACTGAGAAATAATGCAGTTAATTCTTTAAAAGAGTATTTTGTTTTACATACATCATTAACAGTCCGTAGAGACTTGGGATGGGAACTGGAGGGTCGCCAATTCAAGTCCCAATATGGACCAAAATATGGAAGTTCGTCTGGTAGCTGGAGAGACCACCTCTTGAGCACTGCCGAGGTGCCTTTGAGCAAGGCACATAACCCCCATCAGCTCAGGGGGCACTTCCAGTGGGGGCAGCCGCCGCACTTGGACATCTCTCCATTAATGCATGTCCACAGGTCCTGTGTGTGTGTAAAGCATGTCTCTGTAAAACCAGAGTGCAAACTAGAATTTCCTCCTTGGGGTCCAATAAAGTTTATCAAATAAAAAAAACTTTAAAAAAAAAACTAGACTACGCAGAATGACAACTTAGCAACTCCTAGAGGCTTGACTCTTGAGCAGCATGAGTTAAAAGCAACCAGTCAGAGCGATAAACAAATGTTTGAATCTTTTTTCTTTTTCCATGGAATGGTTTGTAATAGTTCTGTCAAATAAAAATATGTATAACTAAGATTCTCATTCAATTGAGCAAGTAGTGGTGAATAATCAACTAATAAATAACATGCTGCAGCCTCAGGGTAATTTAGGATGTGGCAACAGAAACTGGTGAGACATTTTTACAACTTTTCAGACAGCATGCATCTTCAATTCAGCCAGAGAGGTGTCGCTAAAATAGAAGTTTGTGTGTTTGTTTGTGTGTGTGTGTGTGTGTGTTTGTGTGCAAGCTATTACTAGATAACTTGATAGGAGTAATGGCTCTGCCAGTGCATCAGAATGATTGAAACAGAAATAGATGGAAGCTGTCAGAGAGGTTGAAAGTCAGAGTTGGATAAATCACTGCTGCCTTGGGGGGGAAAAACATGTAAGTAACATTGTTTAACCTTTATTTAAGACTTTATTTTTCCCAGAATGAATTCAATGAACAATGACCTGCATAGCTTTAAAGGAAAGGCACCTGAGGCTGCATACATGTAGTATGTATTAAAAAGTGTATGTACTAAAAAATGTAGTAAAAAGTATTCCTTCAATTTCATCATGAATAATCAACTGCAATCTAAAATTGATATGGCTCATAGTGTTGAAGTGTATTAGCCATGACAGTGTGCAAAAACAGACACACTTAGAGCCATAGGCCTCACATAAGGCAACAGATTATTAATGCACAAACACAGCTTAGTGTCCTCGGCTGACTTGAAGTAATTCTGCAATCAGCAACCCACAGCACTAAATGTGAAAGAGGGAATATATTATCAGACATTGTGCTAAAAACTGGTTTCAGTCATGACCAATGGAATAATGTGTAAGAGTAACAACCAGGCGTAATACACATCATATCCCAATGGGGAAAAAAACTCAAGAGTGGCTCTTTCCTCGGGACAGGAAATGCATGTTTTTGTGTGGGAAGTGTAGACTCACCATGACAGAGCATAGTTTCTTAATTTATATTACAGTGTAGGAGGTGGTAACACAATTGGTCGAAATACCATCTGGTCTCATGCTCCACATGTCAACGCACACACTGATGTTTAAATGTTCCACAGGCGTCACATCGTAGCCAAAACACATGAAGCCTCGTATCTCATGATGTGATAACCAAAAGGTAAAACATTCAACCAAACATTCCCACTTTATGACTGCTTTATTCAGCCATGTGAAACATCCTGGATGTTTCCCAAGAGTCTGAAAGTGTGTGTTGCTTTCGTCTTTTTTTCCCCCGAAAGTCATTATAGGGGGTAAAGGAGGAAATGTCATGCATGCAGTCGGAAGCTATGACAGCAGGCTGTTGTCACTTTCTTCAAATGGAGCCATTCAGAACAGGTATAAAAGCTGCTGCCTTTAGATGTAAGTACACCAATCTATTACAGAGAGCAGTTAGACACCATACACAGCTCACAAATATCAGTATATAGTGTTGAATTTGACTCACCTGAGGGGGCAGAAAATAAAATAGAGCAACTATAATGGGATGACACACAGAAAAAGCCTGTCTATGTAACGCAACGGATAAATATTTCAAGTTTGGGAGATTTTAGGTCAACATTTTTGCATGGGTGTGAGGATTAACACTGCTTCGTGTTCTCCCCCGTCTCTGTGGGTTTTCCAATTTGTATCCTTCTCCATCTCCCCCATGAGAAATGCTCATTAGGTTAAGTGGTGACTGTAAATTCCCTGTAGGTGTATTTAAAGGTTTAAATGGTGGTTTGCCCCTAAAGGTCAGCTCTGTGATTGACTGGCAACCTGTCCAGGGTGTACACACCGCCTCTTACCCAGTGACAGCTTGGATCTGCTCCAGTCACTTGCAGCCCTTAAAATATAAGCGGTTATGGATGAAGGAAGAATTTTGAAAAACTCTCTAAAGAAGTTGGTTTGTTGCAGGTATGACAATAAGATGGTTTTGTTCTAAATTGTAGAATTTCATGCAACAAGAGTTGCAGTTTTGTATGATTGCAGCAAGATTATTATTATTTATTTACTTTTTGCCAGGATAAAGTTTTCCAACTGTGCACAAGTTCAGTGTAGGAGGCAATGTTTGAGAGGTTACAGATACATGCGTGTATTTTATTTGAGAATTTGTTTTGAAGTCAGCATGTAAGAAACAAAAGCATTACTAGCTAGTTAGCTTGTGTGCATCATGAGTGCCAGTGTGCACTCGCTCCTCGCATCTGAAACGTTGCAAGCCATGGGTTAAATGCATGCGTGAGCTCGTACACATTAGTTTTCTTTTAAATACATATTGTGACACTGGACGTGAAACATAGCTAATGTGTAGCTTAAACTCAACACAGTTCTGATAAGCGCTTTTGGCTTCATGATGATGGAAGATGAAAATGTCTACAGAATTTGTTGTCTACAGAAGAATAAAAAGATTATTTAAAACAGAGATTTTTCCACTACTCTGTCTCAGCACACACCTACACAGAGAAAGATTGACAAGACTTCTTCTCCAAGCATTATAATGTTGAGATTCATTGCAACAAAGCCGCAAAATTTAACCTTTAACCTATAATTGCTACAGTTTGAGAAAAAACAAAACAACAACGCCATTATGTATTTCAGATCTGTAATAACACACTGAAGGAAGCTTGAAAATCACCACGATGAGCCATCCGGTCCCTGTGTGAGCTCAATGCCAAGAGTGACAATTTGTTCTGATGTTGGCTGTGATTTCCAGCAGAGGCTCTTTGTTCTGTCATTTAACAGGCCCTCTCATCCTGAGCCATGAGTGGCTCAAAGTCACAAGTGGAATGAGCAGTAGACCCCATGCTGTATTGGAACCATCCATGCAGTGAGGCTTTATGACAAGTTGTGAAGCTAACCACAGAGGGTGTCACCCCGTCTTTTGAGGCAGACATTTAGAAAAGGCATATGCTTTCAAAGAAGGAAAAATGAACTTTGTTAAATTAAATTAGATCAACTACACCTTTATAGATGAAAGTTTGTTTAAACACAGCAAAAGGCGATTCAAGCGCAGATCAAACAAACAGTCTTAAAACAGCAATAAAAAGTTTTTGTAAAAAAAGCTAAATGATCTGGAATCTCGAAAAGATGCATCATAGGTGACCTGAGTGAATTTCTTTATCAGCAAGAAAACTAGCATCATCATCATTTAGCTTAGCTTAGCATAAAAGGCCGGTATCCAGGGGAAATGGCTAACATCACAAAATCTACCGGCGCATTTAACACTCACCGATTGAAACACTTCATGCTGTTGTTTTGCTCTTACAATAACAAGAGGGTGTGCAATTATTAGCTACAATCATGCTAACCATTGGCAATGCCATAATTTTTTTATACAAGTGTGCCTTTTGTTACCTTAGAGAAGCACACACTGGCTGTTTTGGCTAGCCCTGTCAACAGTTTTAATGGAGTTACAGATACAAGAAGACAGTAAAAAAAAAGCATACTTCCTTGTATTGCTTCCTGCTTTTTATGTGTCATTTAAAAAACAAACAAACGAGCTCAACCAGATGCAGCGGAGAAAACTTGGAGTGGATACAACCTGGCTGGGCTGTAGTTTTGGCAAGAACTTCCCTATTTGTCATGTATCACGATACTTTGCATTTCATTTTAATTTATTAATTAATTTGAACTGTTTCACGGTTTTGAGGTGTAGGCCTAATGGATGGAGGTGCAGACAAACACCACAGAGCATGTAGCTTTCAAACTGAATTGAACTCCTTGCACATTTGTGCAGAGATGTAGACTTATTAATTTGTTAATTGGAGCATATCTGCTGTGAAACAATCATGAAATAATGTATTATTTCTTTGTTAACTGCATTCTTTTCACTCGCCGGGTTTGCTGCGTCACTTTATTTATGTGTCACGCGACCCTGCTACTCTCTTTTGATCTTGCTACACTTTTAGACTCAAGCCTACTAGCCGAACAGTGACATCTATAGACATGGAGGTAATTGGGATTATATTCATTAGGGGAAATAAAGGACATTTAATCTAATGTATTGATGTGAATTGCAGGGAAATCAGTATAATAGATTTAATAGAAATATACTTGTCTGTGTTGATGTTGATATTTTGAGCACAGCACTGTGTCACTTCTTTGCATGTCACACTGTGTTGAAGACAGAGAGATCTAATGTCAGCTTCAGAGCTTTGGATACATTTTACAGTGTTTGGATTATGGGCTGGTAGTGTCCTGCAGAAGCTTTATGCTTTCAAGCATCTTGTAAAGACTTTGTTTTTTTTTCCTTTTAAAGCTTGTAAATGTAACTTGGATTTACAACATGACTTTTTACGAGTGTGAAATCCTACAAAAGAGAGGGTGGGAGAAACACTGACAGGGAGGGGAATATAAGAAATCTGATAAACAGAGAGTGGAGAATTGAAGTTAATGTGTTTCTTGGATTATGACAGTAAAGCAAGATAATGATTTTTAAATATTAGAGAAATCTGTTATCCCTTCCATCTCTGCCCTCACATAACGGATCCCGTCTTGTCTCTGTTTCTGTCCATGTATCATCAAATCTGTCCCCAGGTCTTTTCAATTTCATTCAATTCAGTCTTATCTTCTCCATGTATATCTTCTTAATTCTTCTTCCCTTCCCCCCTTACAGCCCACATAGATAGTTTTCTTTTGCCCACCCCTTTTTGGGCCTCTTATATACTTTCTTCTTTTTATTTCTTTGCTTTTCACTCACTCTCCCTCCCACTCTCCTTGTCTTTGCATCCATCTTTTTTATTTTCCTCTGCCGTCCTCTCATTCCCTCCATTCCCCTCCCCTACCTTACTTGTCTCTTCTTTCATTTCCTTTTGCCTCTTTATCCCTTTCCCTCCCTCCCTCCCTTGCCCCCTGTTTCCCCCCTATGTCCTGCATGCTAGCTGCATCTCCCTCCCTCTGTTTCCCTCTCTGAAATGAACTACTGTCATCTAGTGTTTCAAAAAAGAACCACAGCCTCGCTTATTTGATCAGTAAGAACAAGGAAACAGTCCCTCCTTTACTCTCTGTATGAAACAACAGTAGAAATGTATTGATGATGACATTTAAACATTAATTCATGTAGATTTTTTTAGTTGATAAAAGTTTTGTACAGAGTTCATACTGCAAAAAATAACATTCCAAATGGCATGTCTGAAAAGCTAAATGACTTTTTTTGTTGTTGCCCAATATCAGGAATGTCATCAAATCGTGCACTAGTTATGTCCCACTAAAACAAATAAATGCTGATAAGGTGTAAAAAAAAAAACAGCCACTGTTCTACTCTTCTACTGGAGGGAGGTAAAACGTCCACACATGTGGACGGATTTGATTATAAATCTCTTTGTTTTTAAAGGGTTAAGGCACGATACCTCTTGGATGTTGGAAAAGTATCATGATTATAGTTACAGTGTGGTATTTGTTGAAATACATATTTTATATAAAAAGTTGAGCATTAGATTTACAAACTGCATTTTCTTATAAGTCTATATGAGGCGTTAGTAAATAAATAAATAAATGTTAGCAGCCTGATACAAAAACAGTTTTGTTTTTGGTAGCTTATCAACTCGACCTGGAAACGAATTATTTTCATCTGTTGTAATTAAGAGCCTTATGACTTTGAGCCTTCTGGTTTTTTGAGCCCTATATCCCCTCCTCCTTCTCTGTATGTTAATTTTTTTTGCTCTTTGTACTTCATCATATTTTTTCCTTTGCTCCTATGTTATGACAAAGGCCACTAGAGGTCGCTACCAGTGGTCATCAAAAGCTGCTGTTCGTCATACCTTTACACAGATACGTATGCAGCCAAAGAACAAGAAGTGCTGGCTGATCCATACTTCCAGGCACTGTACATTTTGTTACACACCAGCCTTGTTTAGGTCAGAGGGAATTGCCCAACATCCTGTTGCCCAATTTCTTAGAAACAGGACAGGAAACAACATGAAGAGAAACCCCATGGAGGAGGGAGAGCTTTGGGTGAAAGGTTTCATGTTTGGACAAAGTGTTCCTCACATGCTGTTGGGAAATCTTACAGCTATAATGACTCAAGGCAAATGTAAAGATGATTTAAATATAGTACTCCTATAATTATTTTAAAAATCAAGCATGTCAGTAATTATCACAATGAATTCCCATAGAAATCTAAATGTTGTCTCTCCATACGTCTTCTCCACAGGATGCCCTGACAACAGCCTGCTTGGAAAGGCTTTTCAAAGAGTTATAAGACACTTCTCATTGCATGAACAGCAGGCCCAGATGTCTGACTGTCAGGTAGGGAAAGGTTAATGCAACTTTGGTTGGCTGAATGATTCATTTAAATTGAGCAATTTGTACATGCATTAGCCCACGCTTCCGATCAGTTTATTTAAACACCTGCTACAGATGAAGATTGTCTTGGATGACTCAAACATACAAATAAACAGAAATAAGGAATGTCTGTTTTGAGGTATCCAGTCATTTCTTTAAGGGAAAATTAAGATCATGCAAGAAAGGAATATATCTGCAGCTAAAGACATTTCTAAAGGAGATTTTCTTGAGAAATCATTCAAGGATGTTAAAATATATGGAGCAACTCTGTTAATCTGGATTTAGCAGGAAGATTATTCCTCCTCAGGATTTGGGAGCGGGTGTGGAAGGTGACCAGCCGGGTTGCAGGGATATTTGAGCTGAGCAGCCAGTCGTGACAGCTCACGGACTCGTGTGTGTTACCGTGGCCTAGAGGTATGGAGCTGCAGATCCGGTCACAATCATGTGTGCCAACACAGGGGATTTTAAAGGAGTACAAGCAGCCAGAGGGAGCCAGAGTAGGAGGTTTAGGACTGAGCTGACATGCTGGAATTTTGGGGAGGCTTGAGACAAGACAGGCTGCAGTGTTTGGGATGAGCTGTGGGGGGGCTCAAGGAAGTGTTGCAAGAGATGCAGACTACATGGAAGCTGGAGAAGAGAGACTGTGACGAGGAGTTCTGAAGAGGATTAGTGTTATTTGACAGATGCTGTTCACTGTAAATCTGCAGGACCAGGTGGTAGATTTTAAAAGTTACAGCAAAATCCCAGCCAGTCGGGTTACAAATGTGCGCTCATTTTTACAGTATGTGTTCATTTAAATGAATTATAGTCATTACAGTGGTATTTCATTTCGTTTAATTCACGCATTGAAGAAGAGGAATAAGAATTTGACTCTTCAATTAACTTTTCAAAACATTCCAGGGAATCCTTAAATACTCCTTAGAAGCGAATGAGTTGAACCATGCAGCTGTCACAGTGAATCAGGGGTCAGGTTCATGCGTTGAAGAAGAAGAAGTTGAGCCCATGTTTTGGCGTACTTCGGTTGGTAGGAGAAAACCATTAGAGAGAGTGAGGCCTTTTCGTTTTGTGTACTAATCAAGACTTGGATTAATGTTTTGCGAGGTATTGAATAAATTATTTCTCTTCAAACTGCACAATTAATAATGTCAAAGCAGAGTGTCCATTCTGAGGTCTGTGTTACATCTCATATCGGTCGACAGCTTTTAATATACAAGAAAAAGAGGGATGTTTTGTATTCCGTCAGTTTTAATCAAATCTCTTTAAAGTCTATCTCTCAATGATTTGTGGCAATCAGCCCTGATATCAATACACAAGTTTATGACGTCTTCAAAAACAGATCATAAATAGTTTTTGTTTTGTTTTTCTGAAAACTTTGCGTTCTTCTACAGTAGCTGTAGTTTCTAGCAAATGTGCAAAATAAATAAATAAAAGTGCTGCGTGCGTTTGTTGCTTTCTTTCAGCGGTGTATTCAGTGCTCTTGAGTATTTCCAGCAGCAGCATCGTGCATTCGGGATTAACCAAAAATGAACTACATTGTCGATGCTTGTTCTTATAATGGAACAGTGTGCAATGGTGTCTCTCGCTGATCCTTTTTCTAGTGTTTTTGAACAATAATGTGACTGTGGAGCCCAGAGGAATACGCTTTGCGAGATTTTGGCTGCATGCAATCAGGTGGAAAGGAGAAAACAACCAGTTATATCCTTTTATATGGGATTATCTTTCTTAAAATAGTAGCTTTATTGTTTTATGGTTGTATTCTGCACAGGGCTGTGTCTGTAAACAAGCTTCTGAGATCCCCCTCTCAAAAGTCATGCAATAATACCAATCTGGATAAGTCCAGAGATACTGTATGAGGTGCACTGCTGGGACAATCTGCTACAAAGATTGCTTTCTAGTCTGTAGGTTTTCTTTATATAGTCATCGAACAAGAGGGCATTTCACACCAGTGTGCCATTCTCAGCAATAAAACACTTTTTATTTCACTGCATTGGTGTCAAACATTCGATCTCATGTCCATGTGTCTTTGTATTTTGTTCATTTATTTGCTCTGTTGGGGCTTTTATTTCCATTAACAAGAGTTCAGAGCAAATATGCATCATTTTTTATCACTGTGTCTTCCCTAACCTGCATGCAATCTTTCACACCCACACGCATCCGCAGCCTTGCACGTACAAGAAGCACCTCATCCAAGCTGATAGCGTACTATTTCAGCAGCAGGCTGTTCCGACGATGCGAGAACCTGAAATAGAGATTCCCTGCTTTCCATGGAGGTACACCCATCGACACATTAGCCCACACACGTCACATGAGCGAGCTTGCACAAACACACTCAGACCTGAACAAACGTACACAGTGCTCTCAGATGGTGAGAGGATTTCTACAGTATATGGATACAAATGTAGAGATTATCGCATGCAGACGGATTTACTTATGAGTGGGTGGAGAAGAACAAAGACACAACACAAACCCAGAGTCTGGATGTGAGCCAGTGATCAAGGTTTAAAGAGAAAGCTGAAGTTAACATAGGAAAATCGAACAGTTTGATAGACAAAAATGCAGGGGTACACACACAGGGTTCATTAGGGTTAGCATCTTAAAGGTTATACTTGTTAGGATGGAGGGGGGATTGGGACGCAAGTGCAGACCCAGGGCTTTCTCGAAGTTATCCCAGAAGGATAACCACTGCATTGTAAAGGATTTCAGGAAAATGAATTGAAAATTATTAACAAAACCACTGCCACCAAGCAGTTGACTCAAAACCACAATTGCCCAGAAAACAAAAAAACGAAAGGGAAAGGCTGCCAGAAAGAACTTTGATAACACTCAAAGGCTTGAGTTTAAACAAAACATGAGACAACACAGGGAGAACCTCTCACTACCTCTGAAGGTGAGATAATGAGTCAGTAGCGCACTGGAGACTGAGGGTTTATAAAAGCTCCCCACACCTGGGCTCTATCAAAGCCAATCAGTGCGACACACACCTGATTGCAGTTAGTTGATTCTCTCGCCACTATTGCGACCCTGAAAGGCCTTCCCATTGCACCTCCAAATCAGATTTTTAACTCATCCAGATTGTATGTGGTTTGATTTTTTTTTCCAGGCTGAACACAAAAAGCCACATGAAATCCAAAGATTTTCCAAATCTGATTCAAACCACTTGAGGAAGTGGTTTCAAATCTTAGTTAACTTCAGCCATTCAAAGAAAACAGAAAGAATCAAGACAAACGTAATAAAACAATCCTGCAGACAGACTGCTCCGTAAAATTGTTTCACAAATAATCAAACTTCTCTGTCATCAATTTTGCTCTTGTTTTTTCTGGGCGTTACCTGTTACCATAGAAACCAACATGGATCAGACCACGTCAATACCGACAGGCAGATCGGATCTGATCACTTGCAATTTGTAATGTGGACAGTCAGTCAGTTAGATCGGATTCTGATCAGATTTGGGGGGAAAAAATCAGTTTTGGCAAGCAGTCTGATCAAAGCCATAGAGTCATTCTCCCTTAAAATACTTCTTTCAATAAATCTAAAGAAATCTCAGAAGTCCTTAAAACATGTCTGTGAAGTTTCACTTTGATTCTGTATTTGATCATGACTTCAAACCCCTTTTATTTAAGTCCAGCTCAGAACATGCTTTTTATATGTCTGTAGCTTTAAATACAACTAAGCTGTGTCTGACCACACCCCTTTAGAAGGGCTTGGGCCAAATTGTTTACAGTGGAAAGGCCGACTCAAAGGGCAGAACAAACACCAAGCTGTGAAAGTAACATGAACCTGGGGTAGGCGTTACTGCCCTTTGTGATGTCACAAATGGAAAATCTACAAACAGCTGCTTTCTGAAAAGTGGAGCAGGCCAAAGATGGAGAGGAAGTACCCTCCATTATTGGCCTGCACATTAGTGTTCGGAAAACATGGTAAAGTATATTTTGCACATTATGTGACCTTAAAGTAACACGTTTTATTTCTGGACCCAAAGTCTGTGTATCATTTAACCATTTCAGAATGAATAAGCCAGATTTAACTTGCATTTCACCATTTTCAATTCTACCCAAGGCTGGTCATTCATTTTATGTGTTAACACAAGCTGGAGTGTAGAACGAGTACACCTGCACATTACACTTATTATAAAAACACGTGTCCCTAATCAAGCAGTGTAAAGCTGTTGGGGAGAGAGTTTATTGATGTTGGGTTATTTAAATTCTGCTAATATGTGTCAAGATTTTTCAGATTTTCTGCAAACATGGATTGAACCTATCTGTCACACATTAAAGGTGCTGCCCAAGGGGGATCAGCAGTCCAATTTGGAAAATGTTTCCAATCTGTGAAAAGAAATTATCTCAAATTAGCTTTGGGGAAATAAGAGTAACATTTGAAGCAAAACAACTTGTATGACAGAAGTAGAAGGCCACATGTGGTTGTACAGAATTACAATTTTGAGTTTCAATATAGCTTAGAGGGCCCTTCTTAGGAGCCATTATGTGATAATGGTTGCTCTTGTGCAGCTGGTATTGTTGTATTGTGAGCCACTAGTTGCAGTTCTTCAATGAGCAGAGGAGGTATATTTATGGCCCATTGTCCCTGAGGCCTCCCACTCACCCGCACAGAAGTAAAAGTCCTGAAGGAAAGGTTTCGAGGGTTTGATGCTGGCATCATTTCAGAGGGAGAGAGGGTGGAGATGTGAGGCTGATGCTGGTACAAAGTGTTAAGGTTGGGGGTGGATGACGGTAAACAAAACAGTAGACAGTTCAGTGAAGAAACAGTTGGAACTGCTTTTGCAAGGACTGACACCAAAATTATTTAAATGCATGCACGCTGTCTCTGCATGGGGCTTTAGTTGCTAAAGGTTCATAAGGTCCTTAAAGCATGGGCTTTCTGTAAGCTTTTGTAAAGAACATAAATCAAAGTCAAGTGGAAAAAAAACAAAAACAAAACATTAACCTACAATCCTTACAAGCTGAGATGTAACAAACTCATGTCCCTCTTTTTGTTCAGAGTTAGCGTTTACTTAACGAGCACGTTTTCCCACACAAGAATATTGAACTCTCTATCCGAATTATTGGGAGGTGTCTTTCACTCTCTAACATGGAGGTCGGTGCTTAATTATCTTACCTTAAATCTGCCAATATATTTGTTCCTGATTTTCTTGAACAAAATGGCCAAAGTGGGAGGAAGAAGGGAAGTTTTGTGCTTTGAAAACAATTGATTCCAGGCTTGTTTTGCGAGGTATGGCTCACAAATACTACCTCTCTCTCTCTTTTTTTTTCTTTTAAACAAGCTTTTGGTGGGATTTAAAACTCTGACGACTACCCTTTTTCAGGAACTGTGATAAATCTTTGAGAAAATGTAATTCACATTTCAGCAGTAAATAGACATACTAGATAGTTCTTTACACTTTATCATGTGCTTTTGTTGTACTTTAAACATTGCCTTTTTTCAGCATCCACTGTAACTAATCTATAAATAAAGAGGCTGACTTTAATTATGTAAATGTGTTGTTGTTTTTTCACTCCAAGCTCCACTCCTTTTCTGCCCTGTATTTCACAGATTTCCTGCAGTGCTGCTCAACCCGTAAACATCCAGCTTATCCTGATGAGTTTATTTATTTATAATCATCAGGGAAGAAGTCTCCTGGGGTCTCTTTTGTTAAGGAGAGTCACTCATTGGGCTGTGAATCTGCCTCAAACAAAGAGCCTGCTCCACAATGAACTATATGGGCAAAACAGAAAAAAAACAGGACAGGCCAAAGTTTTTCTTCATTGTCAAGAATAGTCTAAAATCAGAAAGCTGAGATATTTTGGAACGTTCTCTCGCTTTGATCACATCTCATGATGACAGTTTTGATCTTGTTCTAGTATTTTCTCATGACCCACATGTTTAGTTTGACATGAAATCTGAACTAAATGGAAGTATTACAAGAAGTTTGAAAGGCTACAATTTACAGATTTATAGATCAAAAGATCAAAGCTCGGGGTGAGTGTATGCCAACAAAGCTTCCTCAGGCCTTTGCAGTCTAAATAATACAGAGCTGGCCTCAGGGTACCTGTTGGTCTAAAACAAGAGCATAAATATATTTTTTTCATGTTTAATAAATATATCTGCTTGCTTTTTGAGTAAGTTGCTCCATATTTTATTAAGCATGAATCTATCCATCTGCTTACCACTGGGTCCCATGGTACAGTATATTCTTGTCATTCATCACCTATGTCCTTCAGTCATGTTGTGTGTTTGTCATGCGTCAACCTCTGTTGTTTTAATAATGAAGCCAATGCAACAAACAGAAGCTATTAAAGAATCATTTTGCTGGCTTGCTGGCTCCAATGCTAAACAAACCCAACCCCTCATATGCAATAATACAACTGTAAATGTTTTTTTGCCTCCAAAAATGTCTATATTTAAGACATAGGGGGTGATTTATGTGACAACTCCTTTGTTTTCGAGCGTCATCTATTAGACAACTCAACCAATGTCACTGTACTTGACTTCTCAGCCCTGTGTTTGTTGGTTGCGGGATGTTTTCATCCATGAGTCTAATTCAATAATAAGGCGTTCTCTGTTGTTTAGGACAAGGGTTCCCAAACGTTTCAGCTTCTGGCCCCAAATTAAAGGTGCTTTCCTCACTGGAGCTTCCTAAGTGACATCATGGAGTGTTATGGCCAGCCAGCTCTCTGCCTTCGCTGCCTGCTCGTGTTTTGTTGAACATTAAACTTGTGTTTACCTGTAAGTCTTGTTTCAGTCTCTGTATTCTGGGGTTCAACTAACTGAAACCATGACAGTTTATTTTTCTTCTTTGGGGCTTTCGTCCATTTTTTTTTTACTACATTCCAAATTCAAAACTGAGTCGTCCGCTTGGAGGACCACAGCCTCCATACATAAGGTATGCACACCAACCACTGTTCCACCAGCGCCTCAGTATAATAGAATCTTTGCACAAAATACCACGTGCTTCACACATTTGTTTACTTGTCTGCCATAAGAGTCAGGATTAGTGTTTCCTTTTTATGCTCGCAGACATTACAGTGGACTGTTCAGTAACAACTATTATTTTAAGTCAGTCAGCAAGACAGGCACAGGTGTGTCCCACTACTGTATTGTTACATACATAAAAAAAAAAAAAAAAGAAAGCCTCACACAAAATGCATAATGCATTTTGTGCAAGGCAAGGGTGCTTAAACTGCAAGCGTTATTATGGTAACTAGGAGTCAAGATGTGAGCTTTTCACAGATCCATTTACATTATAAAAACATCAGGTATGCTGTAGTACCTTTAATAGCCTTGTTCAATGTAGGTCTACAGCAGGGTCAGAACACATATACCGCTATTTTCCCAGAAAAAAACAACACACATTTCAGACCCCCTTAAAAAAATAAATTGCAAAGCAAATCTAACTCACATGAAATGCACATTCCTGTAGTATGCTTATCTTAAAGGACAATAAGGAAAATAGAGCTCAGCCTACCTTTCAGAGGTGTACATGTTGAACTTTCATCAAAGTAAAGGCCCTTATCCCTCTGTTTCAATTGTATCTATTAGTTCATATTTTAAGGAGGTCAGTGCCAGTCCCTGAGGACTCTTGTTTTATTGTACGCTACTTTGCAGGTAGCTTTTTGAGGCTGCTTAAACAGGTAGCAAGAAGCACTCGTGTTACTTTAAAAGCATTGAAAACTGAGTGAATCACATTTTCGTAGAATCATTTTAGCAGCTAAATATCTATTTAAAACAGTTAGCTTGGCAAAACGCTCTTGTCCATTAACATTTCTAGTGTCTTCTGTGCCACTAGGCTGGTTAAGTTATCTTTACTAAAACTTTGGCAGTCAATGTGTCTTAAATATGGGTCCTCTCTCCTTCTGTTGTCTTCATTTTTATTCTAGCAACCAGATAATTTCGTTTGTTTAAACATGCAGTGTTATTAACACATCCTCATATACCTCACATGGCATGCTTAGTGGACCTGTCAGCAATCGGCTCATGAGAGCAGTTAGGTTGAGGTTGTAGATGCAGATTGATTGCCATATTTCTAAGCAATTCATTTTGCTTACAGAAAGTGTACCAAACCGTGCAGGCAGAATTGCACTACTTTGCAATTTTCTTAACTGGTCCACATTTCATTGTCCTTACCGCAGTGCCCCTCCAGGCGATTACCTAGTTTGCTTGTGTGGGCACCAACACTGCCTGCTGCTCTCTATGTGTCACAGCTCCCTTAGCTACTTTATTCTAATAAATAAGCAACTGAGAGAGGAATTTCCACAACTAAAACTGTATTCTATTGGAAACACAAGAGTAAACTATAGCTCATTAACCAGCGAATAAATTTGCCACAAGACTTTTTATCTTTAATAACTTCCTGTTGGCCAAAACCTTTCCTCCAAATTTGATGTTATCTGGCAAATGGGAGAGCCTGGCTTCCACAATACACACATCTTTTACATGGTAGTGACACCAATGGGTATCATCAGAGTCTGTGTGTTTTTTTTAATAAAATCTTTAGTGTGTGGAAACCAGTTCACAACCTTAGATGCCAGTCATTGCCTGTTACTTTCCCACCTACATGCACACACTCGCCCTCAGCTGCCTGGCTGTGATAAAGAGAGAGAAAAAAAACAAAAACTCTGGGATTTTTCCAGTGAGCTCCTGTATGTTTACGGAGGACACTTGTGAAATTGTGTAATGGTTCAAATGGGAATGTGTGGTGAGGAGGTTATGCAAGTGCATCTCCCAGGTCTGATTCATGCCTTCTCAGATGTGCGTAAGAGTATGTTTTTTTGTACGTGTTTGTTCAGGATGGAGTGGTTCTCTGAAAATGTTGCAGAGTTGAGACACCTTTCTATACCCTCCAGCATATAAACAAATATCAGCAACATTCAAAGTCTTGGAGAGAGACAACAAGCGAGGGCCGAGCATGTGGGTTGAATATAAGATTGAACAGTTTGCACCCACAGAGACACATGCGTATAAACACCTGCGAAATCTGCCCGAGCAATTTTCAGTTTCAGAGAGAAGGTCAGAACACAGACGTGTGTGTTGTAGCAATGATTCAGAGCCCCACTGTGGGGAAACACATTTGCCTTTTAAAGCCTTTATGTTGCCGAGCTAATTGCTAATCCAAACATGAACTCTCAGGCTGCTTTCGGTCCAGTGGTGGTTTATTTAGGATGTTGTTTACTTTATTGAAAAACTGCCCTGCAAAATATCTACTCAGTGAAGTCAGAAACACTTTCAATCTGAAAACCTTGATTGAATACTAATTTGACAGGGACAATTAGGAAAAAGATTCTTATGACTAGTGTGGCTGAGCTCAAATAAGGAGTCAAAGGATTGTTTAGGACTCCTTGGAGATACAATGTTTTATGAATTATTGCGGTGTCTTACCACACTGTGATTTTTGGACTGGAATCTGAGGACCATTCACATTTACTTCCTTTTTTTCAGATTCATACAAAACTACATTTGTCTGAATTTGTCCAGGTATATGATTGTTTTTTTTAACCTCCAGTGCTGAAGGACTTACTGCCCATCAAATATGTATTTTGCCATTACATACTTCATGCATCTGAAATCATTGATTTCCAACTTTTCCTTGAAGTAGTTTGACATAAATGGCAAGGCATCAGTTTGTGAGAAGGAGTAACCAGATGGAAAGATAATTTGTTGCAGTAAAATGTTGTCATACCTGAAGATAAAAATCAGAACTTTGGTGATAATCTGGCTTTTCCTCCACTCATACTTAGATCAAAGTTTATATCTGCAATTACCTAGATTTAGAACCCTGTGGATTTATGTAGTATTTCTGATCATGATTCTGATAGGTAGGTAGGTAGGTAGGCTTTATTTGTCAAATATGCTCCATGTTAAACATACAGCACAGATGAAATTTCAATCCCCTCAACCCACAGTTGATGACACCTTCTAAAAATAATCACCCTGCTTTTGTTTTGTTTTGCTCTGGCTGGTTTGTCTGATGCTAGGAAAATCATAGAGGGAGAAATTGGGACACACTTGCGTCACGTCTTGTCAGAATTACTGCTTTATTGTATCAATCTCTTGTAGTGTCATTCACAACTTTCAGCGATGGTTTGCCAGATGAATAAGAGTTGGAGTTGACTCCTCCATGGGACTGAATGAGCATTTCGACTTCGACTTTCTTTTTTGCCATTCACATTTGAACTTTTCAGTGCAGATCAGAACGAGATCAGACAGCAGCTTTTTGCTATCTCCTGGATGGGAGGAAGTGGAGTCCTGAAGATTTTTACCGTCACCCTCACCACTCTCTGCGGGGACTTCCAGTCGGAGGCACTGCAGGCTCTAGACCAGACAGAGATGCAATTTGTACGTAGGCTCTCTATAGTACCTCTGTAGAATGTGGTGAGAATAGGGGGAGGGAGCTGTGCTCTTTTCATCCTACACAAAAAGTCTTTTCATGAGAGCTTCGGTGTGAAAGGACCAGGTCAGAGTGTCTGTTATCTGCACCTCCAGGAACTTAGTGCTGCTTACTCTCTTCACTGCTGTGCCGTTGATGAGGAGTTGAGTCTGGCTGGGCTCGTGCCTTTTGAAGTCGACGATGATCTCCTTGGTTTTGTCGACGTTCAGGACCAGGTTGTTGGTTCTGCACCAGTCCACCAGATGTTTCACCTCCTTTCTGTTAGTCCATGTCGTTGTTGTCATGGATGAGGCCCACTACTGCTGCGTCATCCGCAAACTTCACAATGTGGTTAGTAGTGGACCTGGCGCGGCAGTCATGGGTCATCAGTGTGAACAGCAGCGGACTCAGGACGCAGCCCTGAGGGGAGCCGGTGCTCAGGGAGATGACACTGGAGGTTTTGTTGCCCACCCGCACAGACTGGGGTCTGTCTGTGAGGAAGTTCAGCAGCCAGCTACATAGGGGGTTGCTGAATCCGAGGGGGGCCGGTTTGCTCACAAGATGCTGCGGGATGATTGTATTGAACACCAAGCTGAAGTCCAGAAACAACATCTGCACGTTTCTCCATTCCCTTCCAGATGTTCTAAGCTCAGTTGAAGTGCAGAGGAGATGGCGTCCTCTGTGGAGCGATAAGCAAACTGGTACGGGTCGAATGTGAGGGGAAGTCTGGAGACAATGTGTTCCCTTTACCAGCTTCTCAAAGCACTTCATCATGATGGGGGTTGAGTGCCACGGGGCGGTAATCATTGAGGGAGGAGATTGTAGTTTTTTTAGGCACTGTAGCTGTTGTAGCTGTCTTTAAAGATGATGGTACCACAGCCTGGGTCAGCGGGGTGTTGAAGATGTCTGTGAGAACTCCAGCCAGCTGGTCTACGCACCCCTTAAGAACCCGTCCCAGTATGTCATCAGGTTCCGCTGGTTTCCGGGTGTTCACTCTCCTCAGGGTTCTCCGGACATCAGCTGTATCCAGTCTGAGTGGCTGCTCATCAGAGCGAGGGATGGATTTCTTCGCTGGAGTGATGTTGAGTGCCTCAAACCTTGCAAAGTGGTTGTTGAGGTCATTGAGAAAGTTGTCGTCCCGGTGGGGGGAGGGGAGTAGCTTTATAGTCCGTGATGACTAGTATGACCTGCCACATTCGTCTGGTGTTCGTGGGGTCCTCGAAGTAGTCCTGCACTTCCTGACTGTGAACATGCTTTGCAACCCTAATGGCACAGTTCAGGTTGGCTCTGGCTGTTTTAAGTGCCACCCTGTCACCAGACTAAAAAGCGTTGTTCCAAGCATTTGACATTTAGGAAACATTTCTAACTGTAAATTGTCCCTGTCAGCTCGAATGGCACTAATGTCATGAATGACCTGCTGGCGGAATTGAAGACTCTAATCTCATTTCCCCCCTTGGTTTCTGGCTCAGAGTGTTTATCGTTTGGGTTCATGTGTGTGTATGTGTAGTGAGTGTGGGAATGAGAGACGTTTCCTGTTTGACTGACCAATGGTTTACTGTAAACTGTTGTGATATCACAGTGTGTTTATGACTGGATATTGTCAGATATCAGACATGTTAGTGTAGTGTATTACATATTTTTGAGAGTACAAATCTTTGATCTGTGTGTGTGTGTTTGAGAGAGAGTGAACAGATTTGGTGCTGCTGAACACAGCTCTGTCACAGAGGAAATAAGAGGGCTTGATTTCCCACAATGGCCCAGAGTAATAATGATACCTCTGTCCGCTGACTTACAGTCTCCAAACAAGAGCAGAAAAGGACATAATGGCAGAAAAGAGTCAAGTAATGGGGACGAGTTCTGGATCACTGAACAAAGTCTGAAGGCCATTAGCATGTTTTGGCCACCTAAAAATTAAAAAAGAAAACATACATTTGAACCCCATGACTACTCATGTGGAAAAAAATCCATATAGATTAAGTGCCATGAAATAGATTTGAGGATGGTCTTCAGGTGTTGTTGTACTATTGAAAACCAAGTGGTTAATATAATGGCCATTTTATGATCATGAAGAATCAGCTGTTAAAAAGCAGGTTTTATAACACTGAATTCTCTTTAATTAAATACATTATTTACACGGAGCAAGATAAGTCAAGCAATTGGCCTACGTTTTTTTAAAGCTATACGCAAACATTCATGATTAACACCAATGTGTATGTTATCTTAATATATGTCATGTTTGGATTACACATGACCCCACCAGGCCAAAAGTCGTCAGGTGTATTAGTGAGGGAACATGCAGTTTACAGGCTGTTTATTTCTTGATCATTCTGTGAAGTCTTCAACAACACAAGCTCAGATCCAGTGACTTTAATCTGCTGCTCAAACATACTGAATACAAACCAAGGTGTGTTTCAATGTAAAACTGTATACAACCAGGAGTACACAACAACATCTTAGCGAAACAAATTTGAATCTGCTTCTTACATTTTCATTTGTCTGTTTATAGGCATACGTAGTTGTATGTGTGTATCACTGTAACGCTACTCAGCACATCGAATGTAGACTCTTAAACTGAGTTGGAATTTGTAGTATTGATTTTTGAACAGCAGGTGGCAGCAGTGTGTTAGTGAAAGAGACACTGGTTAACTGCATGTTAACTGAGTACATATCTTTCCAAAATAAAACATGAAGGTGAAAAACACAAAAAGACAAAAAAAAAAAAAAGAACTGGTGACATCAAAAGTTAAAAATCAAGAAATGTAATTAAAATGTGTTTCAGTTCTTACATTTTCCTGAATGTCCTCTTGTGTTTCCATAATGTTTTGCAAGTTGCAACATGGGGATTATGAGCGAAAAGTGCAGACTGTTTGTTCCAACAATATTTCACAACATAATGGAGAAGAACCACAGCTGACCTAAATGTGTCCCTAAAGGAGATTACTGTCATGGAGTTAATTCATTGACTGGTTGTTAAACTGCTCTTTTCTTACAGCATCAACCTGTTCGAAAGCAAACAGATTGATAAGCAACCACATAGGAAACAGCAAAAATTGTCAGAAGTTTCTGAACTTCTGCTTTTGTGGTCCGCTCCTCCACTGCTGTTATTTTTCCATGCCATTTTCGCCTCATACAGTGAGATTGTTTTTGTTCCGTATCTGTGCTCATGTTCACATGACGCCAACGCTGTCCTGTCACGTCTGTGGTGGGTGCTGTGGTTTAAACTTTAAAACATGAAAAAAACAAAACAAAACAAAAAAAAAACATTACATGTAATTATTTTCAAGGCAAACCAACAAAGATTGACTGCTTTTTATTCATGTTTTCATTCTTTAGTGTTAATGGTCTCTTATTTGTCAGTCTGGTAAGAACAAGAATTAAAAACTTATTCTGTTTCCAGATTTCAAGCAGTTTGGATGTTATCTTGTCATGGTACTAGGAAGTAAAAAGAAAGTGTCTCTACTGAAAAACACTTCTTGTATGTGACTATAGGAAAAAAAAAAAATGATACAAACAAGTTATGGGTCAGTTAACACCTGTTACACTACACCCTGCTTCCTGAAAAAGAAATGTGTTTTCTTTGCCAGAAGAATGGTCTGGGTCTGACTAGTTTTGCTTCTGCAGCAGAGCTCCACCTCAGACAGAGGAAATGGAAAGGCTTTCAAAAGAGGAAGTGAGGCCCCCCTTTGGTACGTACTAGAGGAAGGTTCCAGTGGGGGAAAAGAATGCTATTCAAGTTTTTTTTTCAAAAGCCTGCCTGGTACACAATGTACCATACTTAATCACACTTCAGCTCACACACCCTCGCTTCTCTCTTTCTCTCTTTCCTCTTTAGCATCTTATAGCTTCACATTTGGCCTTGATAGAAGCTGCTGCGTCTTGTCATAGTGACACAATAGACCCTAACAGCCATGTGTGAAAGCTGACCATACAGACATTTGTGCTTCACACAGTTATTGGGTGTAAACGAGGTCATTCAAGAGGAAAATGGTGGTTACCAGGTCATTAAAATTAGTAAACCATTTCTCAAACCAGTCATGGATTATTATTCATCTAGAAGAGGAGTCTTTATCTCTTTTGGTAAAAGACTTGAGCTTGTATCACTTTTTGTTGTTGTTGTTTTCTGACTACTCAAATCACTTTTAAACTGCAGGTCACACCCAACTTACACATTGATGGCAGAGGCTGCGATGTAAAGTATCCACCCAGTATTAACTAATCCATTCATACACATTTGCAGACTGCTGACCCCTGACCTTCCAGTTTAGAAACAACTGACATTACCACTGAGCCACAGCGTTCCTAATTGCAAAACATAATATCAGGCATTTTACTCATATAAGTCTTTTTACCGCTATGCTCAGAGTGAGACAGCCATAGGTGAAGTGTAAATCCTTGCACTTCAATAGATTCTTAATGTGAAGCTTGCCATGTGACTCAGTCTACGAATCACAGATAAGGCTGTAAAGATAAGGCTGTTGGGGATCAGTGGTTGATATGATTGCTTCTTAATTCATTTAGTCACCAGGAGTGGAAATCTGTCAATCCACCTAAGTTTCAATGTGAAAATCCTCAACTGCAGTATTTCCTGTCTTTTATAAAGCTCAGCTCTAAACGGAATGGTTTCTTCTCCGGTACCTCTGGATATGATTACATTTGTGTGATGTACTGCCAGTGAAATAGAAGGCAATTTGAAATCTGTTTGTTGCAGTCAATATGCCCACACAAATATGCATCTTTACTAACTTACAAGACTCTTCTTTCAAGAGAACTCAGACTGTTGAATAGAATTCTTTTAAAATTAAATGTCTTAGTTTTCTTTACTGTCCTTGCATCATCAAAGACAACAAAGCAAGTATATTTCAACTGAATAAAAATGGTGCATGCCAAAAATATGGACTTGACTTTGATTTCTGAACAAAACAACACTAATTTCAGACACTGCTACTTCCTCCCACTCTATTGACTAACCTAACACATGAAACCTTCTTCATCAGTCTTATTGTATATAATGAATACTCCTATAATTTTCAGGCTGAGCATTTTAAATGATTCCTCTTTAAGGCTCATTTCTGTACAAGGTGTTAAAATCTCCAATTGACGCTTTTTGAAATAAACTGTCCATTTCTGAAGTCCCCAATGGTGTCTTGGTCGTTGTCTTGACCAAGGAATCACCCGAAACAGACCCATTTTTGAGACAATAATATATCGTTTGTATCGTTTTATCCTACTTTTGAGCATAGATGAGAGCTAACTATGAATGATTCCCCCTTTACTTACCTCTACAGTTATAAAAATTCCAGTGGGCTCTATCTCCTCATGTTGTTTGCATCACTTTCTGCGTCTGTCTTAATAGTGATGCAACCAGGATGGATCAGACGAGATGAGCCTTTTTACTTTCACACTCATCCAGTTGAATCCTGGTTTTTGAACATAATACAAACAGTGTGTTATGGTCCTTCACTTTGATATATAGTCCTTTGCTTTGATATATTCAAACATTTATTACCCGCAGCACCTGCCATCAAACCTCTTCAGCATCTACTAAATTGTGCTTTAAGCCTGATAAATACAGTACACAAGAAGAGGAAAATGGCGAATGGAAAGAAAGGCTCCACTTTTTCCTGAGAGTTGGGGTCTATTTTTCTGCTTTTTATTGTACAGCGTGTATGAAGCATGGAAAACCACCTATAACCCCCTGACACAGTTTGAGAGTCACACGTGGCTGCTCGTGCAAACCACAACATCTCTTTGTCGATTGAATGTGTTGGTAATGTCTAACTGACATTTCACTAAGGGTTGTTTGGGGGTTTCAATCTTGATTGACAATGAAAGTTATACAGGACTAGTTTAGTAAGGTATGATGTGTATATGATGTAATGAATACAGTATGTACCTCTTGCTGAAGCTCTGAGTGGACCTGAATCAATCATTTTAATTTACACCATTTTCTTGTGATGAAAAAACATTTTTTTAAAAAAGGCTGGTCATCCAGGGATAAAAAGTAATTTGATTTGTGTTCTTGATCAGGACTTATTTATCTCTATCTTATAAAGGACCGTTTTATATTTTATCATAGATGCAGTGATTTATTTTTCTCAAGATTAAAAAGTGTATTTTTTATGTTAATAGGGCAATTCTCTAGTGATAGGACATAAAACCCTGTGTTACTGTGTTAGGCCAGACCATTATATGCCATCCTGACCGCTACACTATTGAAATATAGGTGAAGCCTATCCCAGTGTTATAAAACCTGCTTTTTAACAGCCTATCTCTGTATGTTTGTTTTGTTCTTATGCAACTCAGTGTTTGAGGTAAATAAGCCGAGATCTCCAGAAAACAACCAGAAACGATTGTTATCACTGAGTAAATAAAACTGGATGCATTTCCTCTTTGGGCTTCAGGAGTCTGACAAGTTAAGTTTGCCACTTTACAAAGCAGGACTAAACTGTACTTTCTGTAAATTATTAACAAGACTTATAGTTGACCTATCATTGAATAAAACACTCGGTGATAGTGCCGGAACAATACTTCCTTTGAAAAGGTAGAAACCTGGAACAGAACCAGGCTTTTCCCACTTCCAAGATTCATTGCGCATGTTTGATTATATAGGCCAAGAAGGCAGGACAGCGAGAAAGGCTGAAAGAAAGAAAAAAGTAAACAGACAAACGGAGACACATTTTTGCATTCAGTACTGTGGTCCATTGCACATTATGTGACTGATCATCTGTTTGCTGATGTTCTGCTGAAAAGAGATTTCCCCTAATGTATTCTCTATGGACTGGTTTGTAGCAAATATGTAGTGTGTCATCCACTCCATTGCCATGGAGAAAATAATATTTGGTAGGAAAACACAGTTATTGATTAACCACAAATAACTGAAATATCCAGCTTTTCTCAAGATCACATTCCACTATAAACAGCAGATTTGTTAGAGCAGGAGGAAGAAGCTCAGCCAAACAAATGGAAAACAGCTGTGTTTGAGGCCAGTTTGCTGCGCATTGAAAAATAACAGCCATGTATTGAAATGAGAGTTGTATCTGTAACAATCTGTTACAATTTGTGTGAAAGCCAGTACACAGCTCTATTCAGAGTGAAAGAGTCACATTGACCCTGGTATCACTACTTACATTTCTCACTATGTGTATGACTGCACACTTTTAGTGTGACACCTCGCACATGATGAGCGACCTATTAGTGTCAATAATGTTCACACTTTTTGATTTTACCGATGTACGAGCAGCGTAAGTACTGCCAAATTAAAGTTCATGCACTTGCACCTATTTTAATGTAAAATATGAACATTTGTACATTTTCCCATTTGAAGTTTAATCCCATCTTGTGTAGCTCAGATCTGTGTTCATACAAAACTTCATAAAAATAACTGTTCTTACATTTGTCAAAACTACTTTTTCAGGTCATATTCTCAAGGCAGTAATGGATGACCAGATGTTGGTGTTTGGCTTCTACTCAGTCAAAGTCATCCTGAGTCATCTTAATCTAAGAATTGAATAAGTAGAAGTGTGAATTTTTGACTGAATTCATATTCACTTTAAATATAACGTTAAAAATGTGGCTGTATGCTAATGTACCAAATAAATGAGTTTGTATCTCTTTATGGAAGCTTGAGAGATAATAAAGCCCTTCATCTTCTTTGGCACAACTCTTTGTGTTTCTTAAAGAATTTTAAGGCCACATAATTAAACAAGGAAATAACAGGAGGGACTATCAGGATTGTACTTGGCCGACTATAGTCCAATCAGAAGGAAGAAGGGATGACAATATTGCTGTGTTTAAGCATCGACCTAACCCTGGTCAATAATCAACAGCAATCACTGCTTCAAGTAAATAATTAAGCTATTATGTATTTTTCATTTCATCTTGATTAGGAGCAGAAGTTCTTAACATGACCTATTTAAAAACCAAAGTACTTAGAATTCTGTACCACTGCACTTCCCTATTTATGCAACATATTCATATTATTCCAACCAAATGCTTGAAATGAAGTTTTTCATTGTATTGAGACGTTTGGTGGAAAGAGGAGTCTATAAGCTAATATCAGGTTTGAATTACTGAAGTAAACTCTAAACACCCTCTGTGTAGACTTTCCAGACTCATGTCATAAATTCAGCTGATTCACACTTCTGTCTGACTTTTTGGATCATAAAGCTCTTCAACTTGGACGGAATAAAGCAATAAATCTTTGAACTTCAGACTTCAGCACATGAGCTCTACACACGTACACACACACATACAGTACGTCAGCCAACATTTCCTGCACATACTCACATTGTATAATAGAATCCACAATTACACACAATAGAACAGACTTACAGTACCTTGAAATAAACATATACATATACTCAAACAGCCATTGAAATAAAACATTTATATTAACCCTGAAAACACACAACCATGTGTGACAGCATGGTAACATAAAAAGCCAGACATACTGTAACAGAGAAAACATGCCAACAGCCTATTTGTCAAGACAACTCTTCTGCCTAACTATCAGTACACGAATGAAAGGTCTGGTCTCACTGGCGAAAAAGGTGTTAAAATGAAAGGAAATAGGTTCTTGTTCCCATTTCACCTTAAAAATCAAATAACAAACACAAAATGTTCCCTTACACACCATTGTGAAGAAGTTCATCCACTTTTTTTTTGGTCTGATTTTCTCATGATTTAATAGGTACAGATTGTCGTCTCCAGTCGTCTAGGAACTGTTTTAGTTGTTATTGTTTAAAATCATTTACATGGATGTAGCCAGATGTGTACGAGTTCCCCTCATTGAAAATTTCAACCACAGTTTCCGGTCTGACATGACTCAGTTTTTTGGCCAGACTCCATTTTGAAACAAATCATTAACCCCAATGTGTCAATGTGACGCTTGAAGTGATTAAACAGACTGTACTTTACAGGACGAGATCTTCAAATACTGCTTAGATTGCTGGGAGTGCCAAAAGCAACACAAACCAAAAGGTACCTCTGGTACTTTAAAGGAAGTTGTTCTATTAGATCTTAGTCTCCCCTAGTGAAAGTGAACCAACTGTAAATATTAATGGGTGAAGCCTGAGTGTCTATACGGCACAGCTTTTATTTTACAAATATACTGTACACACACTCATAAATTAATCAAACACATCAATACATTTTCAAAGCACTTATGTCTCATAAATATTATTATCCTTCCTACCTAATGCCCTTCATTCATTTATTGATTTCTAACGCACATTTCTTTTGTTCCTTTTCTAACAATCTATTTAAACCCATAAACACAAACACACATACACAGCGTGATCCTGACCAGGAGCTGAAAATAGGTTTCATAAAGAGGAAGTTAACATTGAATCATTTCTGCAATTTGATGATAAGAGTGTCCCTTGCAGGAACAGAACACAAACAAATGTTCACACTTGTCATACACACGTTTTAAATGAAGTGTGCATGGGTGACGAAGCTCTTACTTTTCACATTTTCCACCCTTTGATTCTTTCACCCGATAAGGTCAGGTGGTACAAAGTCTGCTGGCTGTCTGTGAGGCACGTGGTTGAACTTTTGAAGCACTGAAGGCTTACTTCATTCACATTACACTGATCATACACACTCAGTGTTGGGAACAACAGGGAAGTGTATTGCTGAGAGAATCTGATATGGTTGATACAAACCATAGAAGGAATTTATTTGTATTTTAGAACATATAATATAAAACTCAGATCAAGAATAAACTGTACAATAAATTGTTTATTGAAAGTAGTTTGGTCAGAGTACACTAAAATGAAATAGAAACAAAACAAAAAAAATAGTCAGGCACTGGTTAGCCTCGTGGTTAGTTCGTTCGCCCCATGAGCGGAGGCTGTTGTCCTCAAGGCAGGAGGCCCATGTTTCAGTCTGGTCGGCATGTCATTACCAACCTTCTCTCTTCCTTCCTTGATTTGAATCTATTAAATTTCCTTTTTGAATAAAGGCACAATAAACCCCAGAATAAATCTTCCAAAACAAAATATAAGATCAGGTTTAACAGATTAAGGAAACATTGGGGGTAAACTATTAAGGATACTGAACAATCATGGTCATGCTTTGTCAGCTTGAAATATGTTTTGTTGTCCACACTGACCTTTTCCATATTTATTTTTTTTGTCATGTCATTATGCCACCAAATAACTTCCTCCTTTGTAACCGTCTTCTTTACATTTTCAGGACTTGGTCACTTGAGCATTGACATTGTGACAATTGTGATTTCAGAGCATAGACCTCCACCACAGTGCTTGTACATCACATTTTAATATATGTTTTTGATACACAGCTTGGTTTTTAACTCAACATGAAGCTTAATCCATCATAACGTAATCCTACATTTACGGGAACAAGATGGTTAGACTGTTGGGAAAAAGATTCAGGTGTTGCATCAGTGCCTCGCCTTCATTGTTTCCATCATGAAATTGACTTAACATAACTGTGTATGGCTTCAATCTGTGGTAATCTATGTAATAAAAGCTGTCCTGTCAGCTTTTCCATCTGTGTCCAGTCATGTGGTATACTGGGTCAGCTGATGTCATAACAGTTGTAAGAATCTTGCAGAATGATTCATCATACACACATAGACAAACAACACATCGGCTGTTTTTGCCCTCCTGTGACACATTAAGGTGTTTTGAATCGGAGCCAAGTCAGTGTGCTTTTTCTCCAGATGGCTTCACTGATACACCCCAGGTGGGTGTGTGCTAGCCAAAGACAAGCGTGTCCTGTCAGGAAGGAGTCAGGCTTATTGTAGTGTCAGTACAAACCGCACGTGACGTGCGCAGTAACCCCTCAGGGGTAAATCTATGGAATTCAAATGATCTTATCTCTTCTTTTCGTTCAGGTAGAGGTTAAAGCAGGAACGCCACCAAGAGACTGAAGAAAAGGCTCAGTATCTGTCATTATAGTAGTATAGAAGACTAGAAAAGTGCTAACAAGCTAGAATCCATTTGTTAAGAACTTTTGCATAAAAGTTGATATTATAATACACACGTGCCAAATGATGGAAGTGAGCCAAAAGGGATTGAGTGAGCGGTCATTTGTTTTGTCAGTCAGACGGTATGTTAACTGTCTCAGATAGGTTAAACAAAACATCAGTTAGTAACCATGTACTATTTATAACACATTTTTCAGTCTTTCTGATCGACCACTCCATCACTTTAAGGTCAAGTCCTGCTTTTTGGACATTCCCTCTCCAGCAACTTTTGTTTGTAAATGTGTTTCACATCTGATTTCAAATTTTGTAAAATACTTTTGCCCTTTGTGTAAGTGTGTAGATTTAGTCATTTTGTTACCTTATTTAAATGTTTTCCAACGTGTGAATTTGCTCCAAACATTGCTGAAGTATTCCACACTTTGTAATTGGGTTTCAACTTCCCAGTACAACATAATTACTGAATGCTCTCTTTGCCAACAACAACGAAAACAATGGTGGCAAAAACTCATGATAATGATTAATAAAGGAAATTTGATGCCACAGTGGTTGCAGCAAACACAATCTGTGTCATGTCCCATACAAGAATAATCTCATTCAGGTTTCTTTAGTTTGAAGAAAATGATCATACCCACCTGACTATAGGTTGTGGCAACAACATTTCTGATTGAACTTAATCTAGCAAGAATGTCCTTATTTTGAAAATCGAAATTATCGTTATTCGTTTAAGCATAACACTTGTTATTACATAGCCACATTTTTTATTTTATTTTAAAAGGTGTTCATTGCTTTAGACATGTCGAGAAAAATAACACTGCACAGTCATAGTAGTCAGAAATACAGTACCAGTACATGTCTGCATCCTGCTGCTTTAAACACAGTTGAATACGAATCAATTTACATTGATGAGAGGTAATAAGTTCAAACACCTCCAGACATAGTACTCTATGCTCCCATGCATTCATTTTAAATGTTGCTTTTCTAAGAATAGACTGTTAATTGTACAGCAAATGAGCGTAAATGACAAACTTACTGATTCATTTAAACACACAAAGTAACTGGCAAGATGCGTGATGAGCTGTACAGTTTCATGTGATGCACTCAATCAAGAGATTGTGGTAGTGAGTCACTGCAGTTAGTTCTCTGATGGTATCTAGCTATCTTCATCATGTGAGCTTGTGTCACTGTGGTTTATACTGCAGAATATGCACACTGTGTTTTTTGTAGCATCACAGTAAGGTGTGTGTGGGGGGAGTGATCTCTGTAGTGGTGGGAAACAAACTGTATCATCTGTTCTGGAAACATTTCTGTTGAAAAGACTTAAACACTCAAATGAAGTTGCAAACAACATAACATCTCCAAGGTAGCATACTGAGCTGATCCTGCTCTTCATATCAGTCATTGATCGTCATTGATCTCTTGAGAAAACTACCAAAACATTGGGTTTATACACGTTAGTCACAGGGACATACAGTCTTTAATTATGATTGCTTTAAGCAGATTTGAAGCCATCATTAACTTGCAGTTGTTAGTTTGGTGTTGTTCAATGTATGAAAACACTGTGAAGAAATGGGGTAAGAACAAGGGATAGTATCCATACCTGCATGAAAGACCGGGTAAATACAGCGATCCGGCTCGAGGAAGGGAACCAGATTTTTCTCACTTGATAAAGTCCTAAAGACAAGCTTATCGTGGTGAATGTAATAGAAGAAAAAAACTAAATAAAAGGTCACAATTACTGCTTCTTATGTTTCTGCTATGTTACCGGACAATCAATGCCACAACATGTGTGATCTTCAAAGGCAAATGTTGAAAAGACAGCAAGAGTTAACGTCATGGTAATTCAAGAACACCCACAAGATGAGTCCACAGTGATAAATCAACAAATTAAACAGAGAGGTTTAGGTGTAAACTTACAACTTGGAAACTAACACGAATGGTCACAGCTCGCAAGATTTTCTCGGCCTACTTTCAACATATTTCGTAGTAATTTAGTCTACACGCTGTACGTGTTTAGATACTCATCTATGTCTGTACTTTGCTTCCCTGTGAATCATGCACTTCAAGGATTTGTTTGCTAATGACATCGTCACAAAGTCTTAATTCCCAGCACTCCCATTTTGGGAGTGACTTTTTTGGTCATAAAGCTTCTTCTTCTTGTCTAGATGAGTGTAATGTCACAATATCCTCATATTATGAAATCTTTCCCATTTGACATTTTAATCTTTTCATTCCACTCCCATGTATTTTTAGACATTTGTATTACCACATGTGCCTCAGTCCTTGATGATGACTACAGTGGACATACTGGCAGTTGCAGTAAACAAGTTAATCATATAACCTGATTTGAAGATTGAGTACATGCTAGAAAGTTGTCGACCAGCTGAAAAAGAACAAACAAAGCCTCATGAACAAAGTGGAAACAAAGTAAAATCCCATATTCTCAAGGACAAAAATTTGTGGTGATGATAAACACAGGGACTGAATCATGTTACCCAACAGATACACAGTTATTTTTTGGTTAAATTCTAACTGCCACTTTTTGATACACCTTTCATGCTATAGTCTCTGTCTCTTGCAGTTGAAATCTGCCACATGTATTAAGGGCCTCAGAGACTTGATAATAACAGTGGGGATACATTGTTTGACATTTTTTTCCTTTTGCTTAGCTCTGGTGATTAGCCCCGCCAGGAGTGGCCATTTTATATTGATTAAAATGTGTGATGTGTTCGACCGATACTGTAAATATTGTCGTCACCCATCATCTATGGTAGGGGGTTCATGAGGCTCATCGGCAGAAGCCGCCATGATGGAAATGCTGTCTCAGCCTAACTTATACTCAAACGAATTATAGGTTGAGAGCCAGAGCTCAGGCGGTTTTTAAGCCTTATGACAAACAGTTTTTCGCGCCCACCTGTCAGTCATGTCAACTCATGCCTATGGATAACATGTATCGTTCAAAAATCACAACGTAGCCCGTTTTAAAAGAAATCACACCCAGTACAGTGTGTACCCATGATGACAATAACTAATCAGACTTTTGTTTTTCTGCAAACATGCTAATTTATGCTGCTTTTGTATGTCACTCTTCTTCGTGTGTTTTATTGTGTCTACGACTTCTTCGTTTGTTGTGTAATAGCGGTTAGCAAACAGTTACGAGCACTTGGATTGAGGTGTGAATACTGCATGTGTTATTGCCATTTATCTCCAAACCAAATCGTTTCGTGCACCAAACTGTGACTCCCATACTGTAACTCAGTTTCAGCCAGGATGCCGCAGGTTGTTTTCTGCCAGAAAGTAAAAGTAAACTTGGACTTGTTTAAATTTAAACTACAATATTTCCCTTAACTTGACCAAATAGTTTTGGTTCCCATACAAAACCAAACTACAACGTGCAACTTTTAGAGAAATTGGTTAGGTCTATGAAACGCTTGAGGTTCTGTAAAGTTTGGTTTACTTTTGGCCTCACAAAAAAGTCAAACAGAGATCTGCTTGTTGCAACAGAAAGAGCTCTTCTATTTGGAGATAAATCAAGGACAATGTGTTTTCATGAAGACAAATTCTAGAGATAACATGTTGTGGCTTTTTCCACTAATGTTCAAGGCTAGGTTGTGTTTTGCACACAGCATCAGATTAATAGTGTTGATTTGACTATAAAAAGCTATGCCAAAAAATACAGCTTAAAAAACTGATTATTGTAATAAGTGAGCGAGGTTGGCGAAATATGTGGGATTTTGTATGTGATGTTTTACATGCCCAGGACCTTGATTTTACTTGCAACTTTCCTGAGCACTTCCATTAAATTTGACATAGAACTTGAAGCTCTCCACATTTTTTGGCAGTTTCACCAAGGACACATTTGTACCAGAATAACAGTGACAAGCCTAAATGTCTCCTATTGTTCAGATAAAATAGAAAACAAATAAAGATTTGACATGTTAAGTTCTAGATTTAATACTTACTAGAAGAGTTCTAGAAAAAGGGGTTAGTTATACCTACATCATTTGGTCTATGGTACAGAGCAGTGTACTGCGGCGTTGAGGAGGAAGATATGCCCGCACACTTCTTCAAATGCTACAAAAAGTTTGAATTTACTGGAAGACCTGAGACTTTGACTAGGAAACTACCACAGTCATTAAAATAGTCCCACTATTACCTGCTGCTGACATATGTGTGTGTCAGCATTATTTTTGTCTTGTCATATCACATTTAGATTCAGCAAACTTTTTACACTTAACAAAAAAATTAATTACTGCATCTTTCACCAATGTTGCATCTGTACTGGTTATAGAAAAAAGAAAGGATAAAATATCAATAGACGATTCTTTGTTTTTTTTGACCAATACCTATGGTATTTGACAGTTTTTGCCTCTACAGAATGTGCTCAGTTCTAAACTGACCTGACACTGACAGCTCTGACAACATTCGTTTGAGTCTGTCAAGCAGCAGCATGAAGGGTCCCAGCTGCTGTCCACATGCTGTGCAGCTCATACGCACATAACTCTCATTCCTCAATGACTCACCAATAGCAGTGTGTGTGTGTGTGTGTGTGTCTATCCATTTTCTTCTTATATTTGAATTCTTTAACCTCACAACCTCATCCCATGTGTGCTTGTGTGTGAGTATGTGTGTGCACATGTGTGTTTGTTTGTTGCCTGTCAGAGAAACAAGTCAATGACTCATAGTCCGTTATATAATGTGGCTTGCCCAGTTACCAATTTGGGTGCTTGTCACAACACCCAGTTGACCTGGTTGCTAAGAAATACTACCTCAACAGGACCTCATGTTGCATACATTCTTTTTTTATTTGTAATTGATACCGTTAGCACAAAATCAAATCATTGTTAGTGTTGTCAATCCCACAAGCAGCATGATGTCATGAGTTTCAGGTTCAGTTTTTTTGTTATCATTTGTTAACCAGTAAGTGCCTCCTGTTACATTTGATTTTTCTTTCCTTTGGTCTCTCACTTCTTGTGTATTCTGTCATATTACTGATACTTCAGTTGTAGTTACTGTCCCCAGTGTTTCATATTATGTCGTACTTCCTGCTCTAGTTTTTCCCTCCGATTTGATTGCCTTGTGACTCCTGCCACTGGTTTCTCATCTCATTGGTCGGCCTACCAATTGTCGTCTGGTTGGCCATATGTCCACCCTCCAGAACTGTTCAAGCCTGATGACTTATCAGGCTTTTGACCTGAAGGTCTCTGCTGTCCCTTTGTCCCACCTCATGACCGAGCGCCTGGACAATTTTACCTTTGAACTCTGCGCCTGGGTCAGTTCATCATTAAGTCAAACGTCCTTGTGTTCTCCTCATGGTATGCACGTTTTAGCTCCTGTTGTGCTTTTTAGTTGATTTTTTCACCTGTAGCTTCTCCCTATGTTTTGTCCTGGTTTTTCAGTTGCCGTTTAAGTTGGACTTTTAAAGATTTTTGGATTTCTGAACAAGGGAGCTTTGTTTTGCCTTTCATTTCATAAAACCTTTTTTTTTTGGTTTTTAGTTCTGCAATTGGGTCCTTGTCTTTGTTTTTGTTTTTTTATCACCTAGAAGAAGATAACAAGATTTTTTTCTGCCTGCAGCCACACACACAAATGGGTGCCTGCATCACTTCCTGAAAAAAATTGGAAAACAGGTTTCACATGCTGATGTCATAAGACCTCACCTTTCTCAAACTTAAGCAACACCAGGCCACACCTGCCTCTCTCTCTCTCTCTCTCTCTCTCTCTCTCTCTCTCTCTCTCATTGTTGATTTACAGAGTGCAGTTTACATCTCTGAGCCATGTGTTTGAGTTTTTGAGTGTGTGTGTGTGTGAGAGAGAGAGAGAGAGAGAGACAGAAGCAGTTTCTGAGTAAGTGACAGCGTGTATGAAGGTGTCAGAGTCACAGCGTGTTGACCCTGTTAGCATCACAAAGAAGGTGTTGCCACTTTAAATACCGTGATGACAGACTGAAGACGGCCCTCACTGGAAATTGATTTATTCCTGTGAATATTAATAAAAATGTGTTTGCCAAGTTGGACTGTTGGCCTCCTTTCAACACATGTAGTTTTCTTACACAGTTGTTAAACTAAGCTTCTTGAGCAGAAGGAGAACATGTTATATAAGCACATATGCTTAACTTGAAGACCGAAACTTTCCACATGATCAAAAAGCGCTGAAGATGACAAAGCATTATTGTGTATTTGGCAGGTTTGAATGATACACCCTTAGTGTCACCTGATAGGTGTGACTTGAAAAACCAGATCAACATATTGTGAGACAATGCTAGTTGTCTACTCCAGTAATGCTTTGGTTATATAGCCCAGATGACTAAAATGACTGGAGAAACCAAACATCTTATGATAAATGAGCACTTCAGTCTAATTATGTCTCAGACTTTGACTGATTGTTTTATCAGAAAGAAGACATTTTAATGAACATGCACATAGTCAAATGTTGGGTTATAAATGGCAATAATAGTGTAAACATACAATTGTCACAATTATCTCTTCATCTATCTTTGCATTTGTATTTTTGGCACCATTAAGGTTTTGAATGCTGATATATAACCATGTCTATCAAAGCTTCTCTATTGGTAGTCTCTGTGTTTTAAATCAGTTGAATTCTAACATGTTAACATGTAGACACATGTTTTGGGGTACAGCTGCTCTTCCTCAAGTTTGCAGCGCACTAACATACCGAAATGTGTATTTTTTGGCCTGAAGTGTTGCAGAAGTGAAGTGGAATGTGACATATGAACATGATCTTGTGTTTTTACCATCTAGGTGCAGAATACACACTCACACCACCTTCTCGTTACATCTTTACACCCTCATACTGTTTCACACACTTTACAAGAGAGTCTTTTAAATGAAATGTGAGTAGTGAGAAGCGCCAAATAGTGTGTTTGTGTGTGTGGCAGAAAAGACGTTGTGCATGAAGTAAAGCTGAGGTCATGTGTGTGACTCTGAGTGAGTATGTGTGTGTACATAGTGGTGTAGTGGGAAATACAAAGTGTATGTGAGAGAGAGGAAGGAGCTGTGGGAAAGGACAGAGAAGGTTCAGTGCGTGTTTCTCTTTCCTGGGTCCCTTCATGACAGTGACTCATTCTATTTGACCTACTTCTACATGTTAGATTTCACTTTACTTATTTTTATGGGACTTCAGGGCTAAACCAAAATGATGTGCCTTTTTTCCACCCAATTTGTGTTCGCTTAACACTCGTGTATTTTACTGGAACTAACTTCTGTTTGTTCCTTATTTAAATGTATGCTCATAACTAACAGATAAAGATAAATGAAAATTAGAAAAATGTTATCAGCCCATAAAAAACTGAGTATAAATTGAGGGCAACAGATCTCTTCCTGCGGAGGCTTCGATAAAAGAACAAGGGCAACATCGCGGGTGCAGTGCTTGTGCCGTGTCACTCATAGAGACTAGATATAATCCACTTCACAAAAAAATTATACCCGGATTTCTACACATTTTACAAGTTAATCCTTTGAAATGTGGGGTTTTCCTCCTGATTATTCCATATAATAAAAGCAATAAATGGGTTGGGTCATTATTGGCTCATGCTCGAGTGTTCATTGTTATTGCATGGCCTTGCGGAACAGTCTCTACATTTCACTGTATGTGTGTGTGACAAGTAAAAATCTTGACTCTTAAGCTGGTATGACATCAGGTACATTTGAGTTTAAAATAACTGGATTTTTACTGTGAGCTCATGACTGTTAAGGTCACAGTAAACAATTTAACTGACAGAGCAGAAACAAGAATGAAAGAATGAAGACTTAAATGTCAAATAGCTTTGATGTTGTTGTTTTGGTTTTTTTTTTCAAAAATTAAGCTTTCAGGGTCAGTTTTTGGCGTAATGACTGCAACTGTAGCCAAGCCACATGTGTGAAACTCCCCTCTTCCCCTCTTTATGCAGTGAGTGTTCCTGCCGGGCTGCCAGGAACATACTTTTCCCTTTTAAAGAAACAGTCTGAAGGGAGACGGTTAAAAAGAAAGCTTTGGGCAGAATACCTCTGTACAGATAGAAAAGTAAAGGGCTTAATAAATTGAAGAGAAGGTCAGAGACACAGACATGTTATCAACAGAGTCTGGCATGCAGGCAGGCAGGACTGGGTGATAAGAGAAGATAAGGGCACGACATCAAAGAGGCGGGCTGTGTAATGACGTAAAGGGTGATGGCTGTCAAACTCCCTCACACATGCAAGTGCTGAGTGAAGAGATTCTGATGCACTTCAGTGCTGCTTTATTGTTTTATTGTAACTTTTATATGACTTGTACTCACTTGAGGATACTGAGCCTCAGACCTTTCATCTCTATTATATTTAATCTGTGCTATCTTGAAGGTTACTCTCTGAAAAAGTCTCTCTAAAAACTAGACCAAGTCTGGTGTAATATTCAGTGGTGATGCTAGAGTCTGTTGGGGCCCGAGGCCAAAATCCCCCTCCAACCAGCATTTAGCAGGGCAATTAGAGTGAATGCTGTCAGGTGGGGCCCTCTTAGGGAGGTTTCTTCAAAGTGTGCACATTACTTGCTGCTTTGATTTAATTGTTGTTCGCCCTCTGGGGCCCTAAGCCAAGCAGTTCCCTGCCTTGTTTGTTGACAAGCAGCGCCTCTGGCCATATCAGTCAACAGGATTCAGTTGTATGAGTGATCATTTTGCGATTCTGTTCTTGAAACAAGCTTGATTAAGTTCTGACCAAATACATGTAGACAAAAAGTACAACCTCAAGCAACTTATGGCTATATTGGAATGTAGAAAAAATGGATCATTTCTGGGTTTTGTTCGTGCTGTCTGTAAAATAAATTATTGACTTTACAAAGCAATAATCTTATGGAAAAAAAACATGAGATAAAAAATATTGATGATATCCATTCGGTTTTTAATGACAACAAATGTTGTATGGTCATACTTTTGTCATTCTGGTATATTTCAGAGATATAACCTATAGAAAGAAGCAGAGTTACGAGTTGAACTAAAGTATCTGGAGCTCATAGTTGAAAGTACGACTTGTAAAATCCCAGTTTGTCCAGTATTACAGGAAGCTGTCTGATACATCTAAAAAATAATCATCTCTATTTCATTTTTTTCTCCTCAGGAATAAAACATGCTTTGAAGTGGCTTTTTAGACAGCATTACAATTCTAGGGCAATTTTATTGGAATCATTCTCAAATTCTCCCTCTATTTTGTGACATTAATGACACTTTTAACACATAAGTTCTTTTACATTTTAATTTAAAGAGATGTTTTTCAACTATCAGAAATAAGAGCTTTTCATAAATTCAAGGGGGATTTTTGTTCCCCCGAGCCTGCGCTCATTTTCCCCTCAGCCTGCAGCTCAGAACATTTTGTTTTATTCGATGCGTTTTCCCGACTTTCCGTCTATCCCTCCCTCGTCATTCTTGTTCTCCTGTTCGACCTGGCCTTGTTTCCTTGTGAGGAAGAAGAGCGCCGGAGTTCTCTGGAAAAGTGGGAAAGGAAGCGTAGGAGTGGAGGGGAAAAACATTAGGTCTTTAGTAAATTGTAACATTTCAGAGAATCTATTTAAGAGTCACAGAGGGAGGTCATACATAATGCCAAAAGGAAAAGAAAAAAACAAGCACATGAGGAAGCAAGGGGGAGCAGAAAAGTGAAAGAAAAGTTGTCGAAGCTGACATGCACATCTGTCTCTCTTATTTCACTACAGTGTTGCTCAATAGTAAAGAGTTTGTGATAAGAGGGATGAAAGGTTGGGCTTTCGAACGCTCTTCCAATAGAGTGCAGGTCAATGATTTCCTGTAAGCAAATCTAAAGTTTTTTTTTTTCCTTTTTTCAAGAAACAACACAAACACACAGAGTACAACTACGTTCAATATCTCATTTTGATACAGCATGCACAGTTCATCCACCTATAATCAATTGTACTTCTTCCTGGTACTTTAATTCCTAAAAGGTTCTTTAGTTTAGAGAACATTTTCAATGCAGTTCCTGTAAGTCACTCAATATGATTCCTTTTATATATATATATATATATATATATATATATATATATATATATATATACGTTGTTTTGTGTTATTTTCAGCTTCAGGGTGAAATTTATTTTGGTCTATTGTCTGCTGAAATCTGTCCAGCTTTGGCATAAAGATACTATGAAAATATATCCCCCAAAATACAATATGCCAAAACGGTGCAGTGCCCAGTCGACACATGGTGCAATCTGGATGCAGTCTGCATTTTGTTTATGCTAGAGTCACAGCAGATCTGCGGCAAGGCAGGCACAGCGGAAAAGCACCCTCATGCTGTGTGTCATAATGTGCTAAAGGACACAGGTATCGCATGACTACGCACACTGGTGACCTTGGACTAAGAGGTAACCTGGGGCACATATACATACAGTCACACGAACGCACTCATAAATAGAGGGCTAGGTCATTGAAGTGCTGACAAAGCGTTAGCCTAGCCAATGTGCTGAGGTTTTGGAAAGGATGGCTGAGCTTTTGAACCATGTTTACCAAGAGAGAGTCAAACTGAGTAATATTGTTTCTTAACTTTTGCTATTTTATTTAGTCCAAGTGGAATGGAAAGAAGAAGTATAGTAGATGATGTACGTTTAAGGATAAAGAAGCAACTCCGACAGTAGGAATAAAACTCCAACACACAAAGTATTACTAGCTTTGCATCTTTTTCTGTTGAGTGGGTGACGAAAAGTGGATTAAAACCCAGCTAAGGAGTGTTTTCTGAATTATCCCATAAACTGACAAACTAAACACTCCAGGGGACTGTTTTCCACCAGGCCTGCTTATAAGAGCCTCACACAGACCCTAAGCAACAAGAGTAAAACACCGAATGAACCAGTCATTTGCTGTAAATGGCAAGCTAATGAGTTAGCACAGAGCACTGGGTAAATATAAACCTCCCACACCTGTTCTTAATCAGGGACAATTACACACACACACCTGCACCTGTACTAAGAAGATTACCTCACCAAACTCAATCTGTGGCAAGCCCATCACATTATCTACCTGAAAGTATACAAAGCTATACATTACTACTGAATGTGTATTTTGCCTGAAGTTTAAAATAGTAACAATAGTGTTTCTGAGGACTGTCTCATTGACATACATACATACATACATACATACATACATATGTGCCTATAAGACCTTACATTGCAGTATTTTCTGTGAATGCATTCTTTTCAGCTTTCTGCATGTATTGTTTTAAATTTGCAGCATGTTTTCATTGTTTTGTAAATTCATAAAAGGGAGATCTCTTGACTGCTTCAGCACATTGGGCTTTGTCTGCCAGTGTAGGCCTCTCAAAGTTTAGACGTCAAGTAAGGAACCACATGATTTGATACCAAAATCCCAATCCCTCACAGTCACTGTGAAGGATTGTGGCTTAAAGCTGTTTTATTTTACTTTTCTCATTCATCTGTTAAGTGTCTGTTTGTTCCTGAGGGTGAAAAACTTCACACTGAGTAATCTATAATGAATGACGAGAAATGTATAAAAGAGAAAATACACACACCCCCCCACACACACACACACACACACACACACACACACACACACACACAGACTTCAGATTTCAATCTGTTACAGGAACCGTCAACTTCTGAGTCCCCCTGGGACAACACTACTCTTTGGTTCCATGCTGGAAAACAAAAGCACAAATGTCCCTTTTTTTCCCCCTAAAATTGCAGTTTGGCTATCACACTGAAGATTAAGCAATGAATTTGAATTATTGCTTGTTTTTATTGGAACATCTGTCTTCTGACAGAGTTTGGCCCACAGCAGAAATTCCACCAAAACCACACTTTTGCTCTGAGAAAGGAAAGAAGGAAACTGCTTCCTCATTATTGATGAGCTTTGCAAAATGATATGTGTATAAACATGAAACAGTCTGAATGTTGTACGGCTTGATACTCTTACGCTAGTACTTTTGCCCTGTTTAATGCCAGCCACATCGAAGAACTGCCAATTGCTTCCCGTAACATTATACTCAATGATATTTAGAAAAGAATATTTTGGAGGCCAAACTAGCTTTCTCTTTATATAGAATGTATAGATCTACTCTTTATGTTTTGGGCTGTAAAGGTACTTTTACAAGTGCAAAAACATGATACATTTAATAGTGGTGTTCAACAAGTGTTGCAAGTCCCTAGATTTAAAAATATTATTTTTCAAAGAGTGAATAAAAACCTTGTATTTCCAACTTTTTTTCAAACAGATATCGGAACTGATTTTTTTTTCTTATGAAATGAAATTAAAAAGTCGTCTTAATTCTTTGCTTGCAACTTCTTTTTTTTTGTTATCAGTGAATGCTTGTCATTTTGCAACTTTATTTTGTAAAATTGCATCTTTAGTTTCTAACCACTTACTGCTTGTGATATTACAATTTTAATCTGCTAATAATACTGGTTACTTCTTGTGATATTACAACTTTATTCTTGAATAGTATGACTTTCTACTCATGCCACTTTATGTTTGCCCTCTTATGACTTTATTCTTTCAAAATAACCCCTTTGTTCTTGATATATTTTCTCGGCAATTTAACTTCAACCCTCCGTTGTTCAGGTTAGGATGGTTACAGTGATAGAATTAGATTTCAAATGTGCCTGCAGCATTTCTTAATAAACACCTATGAATGCATTGTTCCTGTCTTTTATCTGTATATGAATGCATGTGTGTGTTTGTGGTGTTCTCATTTTGCTCACTGATTACAATTTAATTTTGCTTTCAGCATTAAGCATCACACCCAATCACGCTGTGGGGGAACAAAACAGAAGGTACAAGTCTAACTAGTTAAGTTTCATGCTCATGCGTTCCAAAGACTTCACCTTTGTGCTGAGTGCCTCTTTAACCCCTTCACTACATTGCCAGATATCCTCACACTAGTTTCACTGTAAGGAAAAACCCCAAGCTGAAACCAACAAATGAACCTTGCCTTGAACTTTGGTTTGGACTTATATATTCATTGTCTTACTATAGAAATCTTGAACGAATCCTGTATGGCTGGATTTCAAATAGAGGAAAATGGATGCCCTAGTTCCTTCATAAGCCTCTAACTCGAATATATTTACAACTGAACTTGTTGAGTGTGCTTTTTTTTATTTTTTGAAGCAGAAAATTCTGCTTCAAAAAATAACAATTATCGACATTATGGCGAACAACTTAAGCATGATGCAAAGTTAATCTGTAATTGAATTATTTCCCATAATGTCTGTCATTTATTTATTTTTATTTTTTTGTAGAAATAAGGGTCAATCTAACACTTGAGAAAGGAAAACACCAGACTGAGGATTACCAGATGACTGTGCTGTGTTTCCCTCATGTTCTTAGATGACACATGAAGAAAAAAACTCTTGATGACAAGTCATCATTCAGAACGGTGAGATTACTTCCTGGTAATGGTGCTAGTCATTAACTCAGCGTATAGCTTTATGTGAACCGAGAGGCTGTTGTTGTTACAACATGTGGGGATTTCTGAAAGCGTCAACGCAACAGTGTGCTAAAGACAAAACGAGAAAGACTTAAATTAACACACGCGTGTACGTAATATATTGGAGAATGACTTAATGGCAGATTTTTATCATGTGCATATTTTTTTTTCTTCAAATGATAGAAAAACTATATATATATATATATATATATATATATATATATATATATATATATATATATATCATAGAAACATTTTAGAATAATTCTGAGTGCTTTTTATTGACATTAATACTTGTCAAAAGAAAAGTTAAATTCTATGCTTACATTGGTGAAATTACAATAAGTGTTTGTTTTTTTTCCGATCCAGTTACACTGTATTGCATTTGTACTTTTATTTTTAACGTTGTATAGTGCACTTAAACTACTTTGTTCCAAGTAGCTTGTTGGGCCTTTCTCCGAAAGGACAGCTAAAGAGAGACAGGAAATGTTGGGAAGACAGAGTGGGGGTGACATGCAGCGAAGGGCCGAAGTCAGATTTGAACCAACAGCCGCTGCAGGGACGATTAAAGGCTCTGTAGATGGGGCGCACGACATAACATCGACACATAAATTAAAATTCACTTATATTCCTACAGTTTGAATTAAAATGTGTCTGTTTCTTTTTGTTTGTACAAAACATGCTTTATTTAGTTTAACTTATTCCAACAACTTTATTAATCCCACTAGGATCAATCTGTTGGGAGCAGTTTGCATTTGAACATATCTGATATACCACAATTTGTGCATGAGAGGTAAAAAAAGGAAAAGGACATAATGAATGAATCAATGGATGGATGAAGAAGACTGATAAATAAACACACTGAGGAAAACGAAAAAAAGAAAACTGTCCTTTAAGAGGTACCTTATTTGTCCAGTAGGATTATTATTGGCTAACAGTAACACAATGAGTTTGTTTGTCAAGTGTGTGTTCAGTGTATGATTTCCAAAGTCCAAAGTTGATCCTGCACAGAAACACCCATATCTATTCTGTGACATACACTGTATATGAAGAAGACTACGTGTACCTGCCTCTCCAAAGAGATTTCTATTTGGAGTGCCCGGTACTTTCCCTGGATGTAATGTCAACATAGGCTCCAGACTGACTATACCACTGACTCAGTTTCCCTCCTCCATACTCATGCTCTTCTTTCTCCATCCCCCTCCCTCCATCTTTTTCTTTATTTTGATGACTCTCCTGAAAGTTTCAGAATCGCCCTCAGCTCAAACCCATCTCATTTCTATGTTCGCTCTACAAACCTTCTCTGCATGCTCCTGTTGCCAGGTTACCGCTGAACCTGTGCCTGCTTATGTGTGCAGTGTTTGGCATGTCACCATAGCAATGTTATGGAAGACATGGTTAAATATTTGCAAAGTATCACTTATTAAAGGCACAGGCTGCTCAAACTGTATCACTGGGAATTCTGGGCCTGAGATAGAGGGATTGGAAGTTAGAAAAAGAAAACGAGGTGAAACGAATCTCACCTTATTCTGATCATGAGCAATCTGAACATGACTGTGCGCTTAACAGCCACACATAGAGTGAGTCACACTCTTGAAAAGTTCTCCACAGTGTGCCCTCTAATAAGGTCACAATAACAATAGAGAGGAATCCCTGAGGGGAACAAATTAAACTGAATTATTTCTTTTCAACTTTACATTTATTATAGAAAATGTAGGTCAGTCCACAGTTTGTTTGTTAACTACAGTGCAAGAAAAGGTCATACACATTTATAGTTTGTTCATTTCACCAGGTTTTTTTGGAGGTAACATTTTATGTGACTGTGGAGGTTTTTGATGGATCATGCCACTGATGTATTTTCTAGCAATGGATGATATATTGTGGTGTTAAATCTTTCAGTATAACAAACTACAAGTTTGTTCTTATGGGTGTTGTGTGTTTCATTTCCTTCCCCTCTGTGGTCCCTCCAGGCGTTGTCTCACTGCAGCCCCTGATCAAGCATACCTGTGCCCATAGATTGGTAAACATGCTTAAACTTAGTTTCAGTTTTTTTTAAATTTTTTATTGTTACTCCCCTCTTACACAAGCCATCTCGAGGAACGTATTACAGTTGTAGAATTGATTTGTTTATAATCCGTACAGAAAACCCTTTACCCGGTAAAGAATGTACTGTCCCAATCATACAATCCCGGCACTTCAGTTTTTGTTGTTGTTTGTTGTTGTCTAAGTTCCTAGAATGGTTAAATCTGAATTTCTCAAACCAGCTTCTGATTGATACAATGGTTCCCCTGAATTAAAACGCCTCCATTCTGTTAAAGCTCCAGAAAAGAGCATTTAAGCTGGTACAAGCACATAGATTTTAAAACTGTAAAAAAAAAAGCTCAGGAAAAGTATGAAACATATCAGCTTTAAGAATTTAAACAGATTGCATATGATCAGACCGAATAATATTAGTCAGAGTTACAGGTTTAACTCACTGACAGTATCTAATTTAGTTTAAATTATGTATTTTCCTATGAATTCATCAGTAATGAAATGTTTGTCTGTTCAAACATATATTTGAATGTTGTCACTTCAAACTGTCTGCTGCTGGTTATATTTCTGTAATAGACTCAGAGACTAATAGAGTCAATGCTGCTCTAACACTTCAATCATTTTTAATCAAAATTGTGTTTTAATACATAACTTGATGTATTTTGGCAGTTTATCTTATGCAAATCTAATACCACAGGCATTAATATCAAAGTATGCTGAGATAAATTACTTTCCATTTTCAACCCCTAACCTGCTCTCCTGGTAAGCTACATGTGAAAGCAGATGCTACGAGGCTGAAGAGGGTAAACACAGGCCTTAGTTAATGATCTATCCATCTATACAGCTTGGTGACAATCCACTGTCCTAGTACACAAAGGACATGTAGACATATTTAATGCATGTGAGGTATATTCTGGATGACCTGTAGTAGCTTCCTCTCCTCATGGTTCCTAATTATAATAAACATTGGGCTATCTATCTCTTCAGGTAACAAGAAGACATTCAGTTGTCATAATTTCAAGTTTTTGTTATATTTCATTGCACAAAGTGAAGAAGACATCACAAAAAAGAAATGTGTCGTATTTGTTTTATGTTATGGAATAACAAGATGTTTCATGTCAGTGTGTATGTGATGTGAGGGAACTAATCTGAGTTCGAAAATTAAATTAAGCGAGGTGAATGGATGCTGTCAAGGGAAATCAAGTCAGGGGTTTCGGGCAGAAAGCTCGAAATGTATCATATACTTTCATTATGAAAATAATTGGATTAAAAAAAGTGAAAAAAGGTTAAAAAAAAAAAAAGCTTTTCACAGGAGAGATTTTTCCCACATTGTGCTCATACTTGCAGCATGGGTTAAACGCATCTGTGACGAAGCAATGCATGTTTGAACATGCTTGAAAGCGGCATGTACGCTGGTATGTCACTGACGAAAAAAACCCCTGTGGAAAACTTGGCACCAAGCACTCACTCACTTAGTCACCAAATGTTGAAAAAAAACACACACACACAACAACCCTTGAAGCCAATGCCAGCAGGAATGCTCCTGTAGGCTATGTTTGTGTGTGTGTGTGTGTGTGTGTGTGTGTGTGTGTGTGTGTGTGTTGGGTGCCCCTCCCTGACCGTGTTACTTTCCATACAACCCGGGCAGGAGCAGAACAGAAACAAGCAGAGCGAGGTAACCACAACACACAACACATGCAGACACACAACAACAGACACAAAACACATTGGACTCTGTATACCTATTCGCTCTCCTTACATTTGTGCTACATTAATGACCACTGGTTGACAGACCTGAACTAAACTGATGGGAGTTTAGAAAAATGAAAAAGATGTAGAGAATTTGTAGCCGCACCATGTTGACATTCTTATAAATTGAGTTCCCCATGTGTCCACTGCTGTCCAGCTTTATTGGCTTTATATGTTCAGCTGAATTTATTAATAGCAGAATACGAGAGGCCTATTTGGCCCGATGATGTTGGCATATGATAGTGAGTTTCTTTTCTTGAGGCTTCTTTATTAAAGAGAATCAGGCATCCTTATATGTCGTATTTAACAGACAGAAGGTAATATATGTCCCTATCATTTGAAGAATAAACACACAGAGCATACATATGTAATGTTAATAAGTGTAATGAAACAATGATTTCATGTATCTTAAAGCGAATGTTGGAAGTTACTCAGTACATTTATTATAAGTATGTATGTACAATTCGTCCTTATCTTTTATCTCATATCATCTTTCTAAAGCTCATTAAATAACATTTATTAAATCTGGCCTTAATAGTAATGTCATAATAAAATGAAACTTTTAACTGATTAATATTCATTGATTTCGGGTAATGGTAGCCTAGTTGTTGGTCCACTCACCCCACATACGGAGTCTGTAGTCCTACAAGCAGGCAGCTAACATTCAAATCTGCATGTCAGTTCCCAATTTTTGCCACTTTCCTCTGTCCTATCTTTAAAATAAAAAGCAGAAAAAGCCCAAATATAAACAGCTAAAATATTTCTTTTTCTTGTTTGTTCCTTTGTGAGGCTCTTTGAGCTGCACGTTTGTTTGACTTTTTTTTTTATTTAAGAGTTAAGCTATTTGAATGTATTTTACTTGACAAAATGTAAAATGAATTTAGTTTTAAAACAGAAGACGACCTCACAAACTGTTTTATGACGCCACTAGAATAGCTGAATGACCCACCGTATCGAGATACTTCTTCATGGATTGATAATCTAACAGTTTGAGCGGAACTACAACTTCTGCTTAGGAGAACATTTTACCTTGAATAATTCTAACAACGTGGAAGGACGTCAAAGAGAGCTTGCATCATTTTTCTTTGGACTCCTGATGACTGGGTCATACTTGCTTGTATTCAGTGTTTTGGCCTCAGGTTTGATGGCCCCCTCCTGTTTACCACTGTCACGTGCTACCTCTTAGTAATCAATATTGCGCTGACTTTTCTACACTTGCACAACTTTAATTTGAATGTGTGCGCCGTCATTGCCAGGACAGAATATGACTCATGTGTGTGGGTGTCACATGCAGTGCAAAAAATAGTCTCCAAATTAACTAAAATCAGCTTGAAACCGAAACTTACAAAGACAAGTTGTGCTTCTAAAGATTATTGAGGCTGCACAAGGTTAAAGGACAGTTATTATATTCTACCTGCCTGACATCAGAACTATATAAAAATGTTTTTGTTTTTTTCTAATCTCATGATGCTGTTTCTGTTAAACTATAAGTGAATCATAAATTTGCTCAGATATGCAAGATTTTGTCTGAAAAAGTCAGAAACACAGCTCTGCTCTGTTTATGTATTAGGCCTATGTGTAATTACCTTCATTTGCATTAAGTGTGTTTAAAGGCCACCAAAAAAAGAGCACGCATCAATTTGAATAGATTTAAAAGTCACTTCATGTTGAGCTAGTATAGGAACCAAATCTTAATGAGTATGTCTACAGTTGTCCTACAAAGAAACGCAGTATCACATAACACTAGACACACACACACAAACACACACACGCTCAAAACACACATACATGTACACACGCACATACTGTTACTGTAATTTGTTCTTGTGGAGGGGGAACAGCTGTCACTTGCTCTGGATTCTTCTGAGAAAGAAAACAACACATTTAACTGCTGAAATGCTCAGCCCAGATTCGAGCTAAAAAAAACCCATCAGCCACCAACACACGTCTTCTGGTAATAACATACGTTTATTTTTCAAGATCAGAAAATGAAAGCCTCATTTCCAATGTGGCCCTTCAAAATAAAACTGGTGTTTCTGAAATAAATAAAAAGGTTTCATATAATTTTTTTGAGTTACTTTAAGTGTACTATGCATTTATTTGTTTCAGATTTTTTTTTCTGATCTTATTTTTTATGTTATTGATACGACAGCAATCTTAAAGAAAAAACGAAGTGTACTACTGTAATATAACAACAGTTATTTTTCAGGTAATTTATCTTGTTTTAAACACTCTTCTTCCTCTCATTTTCAAAACGTCTAATGCTGTTGTTTTGGTGGAACATTTAGGCTGTGTGGTATGAAAACAAAAACCAGAGGAAACTATATGGGAAATGGGTCTGTATGTATTCTGGTAAATACGTACATACATGTGCTCTCTGTAGGTTAGAAACTGTCAGAAAATGTACAGACTGCTATCAGTGACGAGATGATTTGATACTTCCTGAAAACCCACTATTACTCACAGGAATGTATATACTGTAAATATATGACAACGTTTCTGTGTTTTTTTTCCTAGTGACAATCTCGGCTTTACTGGTAAGTGTGGGATGAAAAGGATCAGTGTGAAGCTCTCAACAAACAGCTGTCTCTGCCACTTCACATCTGGGTGCTTTGGATGCTGAAAAATTTCCCAGTGCTGGAATGATTTATTACTCTGTACAGAAATCATCATTCATAGAACTGAACACATGTACAGAGGAAAAATAAATAAGTTCAGACTACTGTGAGTTTGTATGAAGAGCCTGCATGAGAGCTTTGTAAATAAGGCGCTTTGCTTTCACATGCCTATGAAACTGAAACATTTCACACAGCTCGCTAAATTTACAATTTTCTCCCTCTCTTTCTCTCTCCCCCCCCCCCCCCCCCCCCCCCCTTTTTGTTGTTGTTTTACTCCCCTCCCTCCTCTGAGTTCACAGTGAAACCTGAGGTGGAGGGAGGCAGGGTCATCCGGGAACATAGCGAGTGGAAACTCCTCCTCCCACCCAGGGAGGGGCACGAGGCGCTATAAAACCCAGGCAAGAGAGTACAGAGGCAACTTGACTAAAGTCTGGAAACAGGTATTAAACAGTGCACCGTGGATCAAATCTGAATCTTCTTCTCCTGGCCGAAGGGGTACAGCATGTCCGAAATGCTTGACGACATCTTTACAAAGGTGAGTCAGAGACTTTGGAATTGACTTTGTTTTGGAAAAAGAAGAGGGCTTCAGAAAGTTGGATTAGATAAGCTCTCCCACTACTTTCTCAAGGTGTTTCTTTCTTTATTTTTTTTTGTTTATTCCTGCTTTGTTTATTTCTCTTTAAATCCTGATTGTGTTCACAGAGGGTCATTTTACTCTGAAGAGATAATAAGATAAGCGAGACAGTCAGCGCTTGGTTGTTTGTTTCTTGAATTCCAATCTTCTAGCAGCAGGATATTCACGAGGGACAGAAAAGCAGGCTAAAACAACAACTGTCCACATTTAGATTCTTAGATGTTGGGGGAATTCAATGCAAATGGTAGGGTAGAATAAACTTGTAAAAGTATTTTATATTTACTTTTCTTTAAAGACTACTTTCTTAATGACAGTATTTTAACATTTTTGTCTCAGTTCATTCTTAATTATGAACCTGTTCTGTTTAAAAAGTTATTTTTCTGGAATTAAAACCCTCTTTTGAGAGATTTAATGCAGTGATGGGAATTATAAGAACAATTTGAGAATGAATATATAACCTACAGTACATTGCTTTGAAAGGAGTTGAAAAAACAATGTCTGGATCTCAACCATGTGAATCGTCTTTTACAGAACTTTCTGAACCCGGCACTGGAAGACTCCTTGCCGCAACAGTCTCAACCCAAAGCACCAGGCCACAGTCGGCTGAACCGGTCTGCCTCCTTCTTCTCCCCGCCCTCCCCTCCGGCCACCTCAGACCTCAGCTTGAGCACTGAGCATGTTAACAATGCTGACAACAACAGCCCTTTCTGGTCCACCAACATCTGGAGCCAGGGCCCTGTTTCCAGACCAAAGCAGCAGCCCGCCTTTAGGCCCGATCGCTCCATGAGCCTAACCGAGTCCAGCAGCAGCCTGCTAGCCTCCTTCGGACAACTGAAGAACCTGGAGGCTTTTAATTCAGGCCCTGCTACTACTACGGTGGCTCCACCGCCTGGTTTTCCTCCCTCATCTGTCCTCCCTCCCTTGATTCCCCAGATGGTTTCCCCAAATCGTTACAAGACTGAGCTGTGCCGGGGATTCCAAGAGACTGGCAGCTGTAAATATGGCAGCAAGTGCCAGTTTGCCCATGGTGAGGATGAGCTGCGAGGACTCTACCGTCACCCCAAGTACAAGACAGAGCCCTGCAGAACCTTCTACAACTTCGGTTACTGCCCCTACGGCTCCCGCTGCCACTTTATTCATGAGGGATCCATCAGCGGTGGTCCAATGCAGTCTGCCAAATTCCAGAACCATCAGCAACCCACTGCCAGTGTAAACAGTGGGCGCCACCAGCTGCGCCAGAGTGTGAGCTTTGCCGGTTTTCTGGGTTCTTCACGCAGCTCACCTCCTCCATCATTCCCCTCAGCCTTCAATGATCCCAACCTTTTGTTCAGTCGTGCTCCCTCTGTTTCTCCACCTCCTGCTGATCTACTCTCCCCTGTGTTTGGGGACTCCCTGCAGCGGGATGCCGCAGCATTCCACTTTGGCAAGCATCCAACCCGTGCCAGCACCGGAGACATCCACAACATTCCCCTTATCCTTGAGCCAAAGGCCTCACGGTGCGTGTGTGGCCATGGGAATAACTTTAACAGCAACAACAGCAAAGTCTTTGCCAACATGGAGGACGGGCACCTCCACCAAGAGAGCAGCAAGCTGTTTCCTGGTCCTGGAGGGTTTGTGAAGCCTGCTGGACTCCAGCGCTTCTCCTCTGAAGACTCCCTGGAGGACAGCTACAGCAGCAGCAGCAGCGGCGGCTCGAGTGGAACCGAGTCACCAACGTTTGATGGATCTGCCACCAAGAGGCTCATTGTGTTCGAGCGTCTGTCCCTGTCCGACTAAACGGAGCCAAAGGGAAACAACAGAAGAGAACTGACACGCTGTGAAGAGTGTCTGTTTCTCTGAACTTTCTACAGGAACAGAACTGATCAGGACAAGTCAAATTTTGATGACAGAATAACACTTAAAGTTCTTAATTTATCTTTGTAAAAATGGAACTCACCTTGGAAAAACTACACATACTGAGATGATTTTAATACCCAATTCTTATCAGACTCTATTTTTATACTTAATATGTAGCTTATAAGACCGTTGTATTTGGTCTTCCTTAAAAAATAACTTCTCTGCAGATCTTGCCACTACCAGTAAAAAGCCTGGTTTGTACTTAAATCTGTTGTGGTCAAAATGGCTTTATCTTTAGTGAAATCATTAATTAATGTGCCTTTAAATATTCTCTGTGCCTGATGGGATATTAACTCTTGGTGCTACAGACAGTATGTTTGATTCAGTAGCCTTACACAGTGAGACCTGATATGTGTCATTGATGCCATTATATCTGTGATATGCACTTTACAGCTAATTGAAAGGGGAGGAACCGTCAAGTCTCCCAGTAGCATTCAAACCAAATCTTCATACTTCACTCTGCTCTGTGTGTATGTGTACGTGTGTGTGGATGTGAGTCTGTTTGGGCATAAATGTTATCTTTCAAAGACCTGGGGTGCAGGTGTGCATGTTTTAGTTGCAGAATGCTGAAAGATCAAAGTGTGCTTTATAAGTTTTAGTTCAGTAAAAGATTCTGTTGTCATTGCTACTTCATAATTTTGCACCCCATCTTTTATCGTCCCCTATTTGTTTGACAACCTGGTTCAGGGACTTTTATCACCGCAGTATTCCTTTCGGTTATTGGTTGCCTTGTGATGTTTAACTTAAACTAATATATTTATTATGATATTTATTTGTGTTTAAAGGAAAAATAAAATGTATTTTGTACTTTATTTATGGAGGAATATTTCCAGGTCTGTGAAATATCAATGTGAGAAAAAAAGCAGTAAAAAAGAGAATCTTATATTTTTAAATTGCCTGCAAGGGACAAAATAAATTTCTGAATAAAGAAACGAATGTATGCTGGTCTATTTGGCTCATGTGTTAATCAGTGACATCAACATGTTTGCTTAACTTGCTCAACTCAAAACCCATTTAAAAAGTTTTTGCCAAGTACACACACGTTGTGTCTGAACATGAACAATTCAGTACGTCATTCATCATTTGAATTTAAAGGAATCTTATTTGAATCATATTTTGTTTGATGTGGGGTTTTATTAGACAAGCATTCCATTAAACTAAATCAATCAATCACATACGCGTGCCAAATCACAAAGAAACACTTTACAACCTTACACAAAGAGCAGTCGATTATGTACTCTGTAACATTACTACAACACTTTCCTTTTAGGCAGAAACCTCGAGCAGAAACAAACACATTGCCATTTTCCAAAACTGACTGACAGGTTTATATGGTCAATAATTCGCCAAATGCAGCCACTCTTCTTAAAAAAAAATAACAATTAAAGGGATTTTGCATAGAGCTTTGTTGAAGTTCTGCATTAATCAGGACAACGTACCATATCCCAGGCCGTATTTTGTCCGTTATGACCTTGGTCTCACAACACAGTGCATTTGTTGTGTATACACCAGAACATAGCACGACAGCTCGTGTCACAAACGACACGTACACACATTATCAGGTAGCTTTACAATCCCATGCAGGTAAAGGCTGCGTTGGTTTGGAACTATTATTCAAGCCTTGAACAATAAGACTCGAGGGAGTAAGAAGAAACAGCTTTGGTCAGTACAAATATGGTGACCCATAACTTATTGAAACTAAGTTTCAATAAGGTTGCAGAGAATATGTTTTACATATCAGGTTCTTAAATTTAAAATAACCCACTACATAAGCTGGTCAGCAAGTTTTTGCACTATTGAAACCAGACATGTCTTTGTCTTCCAATCAATTCTAGCTGTAGACTCATAACTAATGAAGAGATTTCAGATGTGTATGGCTGAGTCCGTCAGTACAGCTGTATTTTAGCTGAATTTCAGATACCAGTTGTGGTTCAGTATTAAGCCATGTTTGTAGCAGGGCGAGAGAATTCAGCAACATGATGACTGAAAAGCATCAATGAATCATAAGAATTAAGAAGAAATTTCTTGTTCTGGTTTAAAATCTGGAAAATGAAAATAGGGGGACTGTTAGTAATGTTTATGGTAATTAAAAACGGAAAATTGCCTAACTGGCTACAGTGACTCAAATGGGGGTGGCAGTAACTCAGTCCATAGGGACATGGCTTGTCAAGTCCCGATGCGGACCAAAATATGGAAGTTTGGTCTGGTGCCAGACCACTTTTCCTTGAGCAAGGCACCGAACCCCCGCCAGCTCAGGGGGTGTCTCCAGTGCACTCTGACATCCATCCCTTAATACATGTCCACAGATCCTGCTTATGCATGTGTGTTATTCATGCCACAATAAAAAAAAATATTTCTGAAACATATGATACATATGTACCATAGCCTGTAGAGAACTGGAAAAAACTGAGCTCATACACCTTGCTTACAACTGATTTGATTTCTCAGCTCTGCATCCTGAGCTGAATCTGCAATGTTCAAAACCTTGTTGATAGAACACTTCTGGACATGGGATTGTGCAAGGCACATTTACAAGTTAAGCAGAAGTTCATGAAAATACCCTTTTGCAATTTCCTCTCTGTACTCCCAGTGTGATCTTGGGTTGAGCAACCCGCTACCACAGCCTCCGCCCTGTGCTGTCAAAGCACTGGATTCTGGAGCAAGGCTGCAATCTGGGAAGAGAAAATAAAAAGAAGGAAATACTTCCCAGTCAAGACTATCTGAGAAACAGACACACACAAAGGGCACTTGTTTAAAGTTTGGAAGACTACTTGTCCTATTTTTCTGAAACCTAAGACATTGTACTGCCTATAGCAGTACATAGCTTTAACAAAGTTTTAAGTGAATTTGATTGAACCTTGAAAGGGACAATGATTTGCAACACGTTTCTAAATCAGTTGTTTATATTTAGGTGGTGAAGTTTCAAGAAAAAAATGTGACTCAGACAAGTCAGATTTCCAGGGAAGTTGTCTGGACTTAGTTACAAGAACTGCAGAGCCAAAGGAATAGACTTGGTTCAGTTTTATAAAAAAAAGGGCAGATTCAAAGTTGCCTTACTGCCTCTCGACATATAAAATGACACATTGCGGTTATTCATTTTTATAACTTGAGTCTTTGGGTTGCTTAAAAACTATTGTACTGTGCCTTTTAGGTCTGTTTCATTTGGACTGATTTTAACACTGGTCTGGATCCACCTCCACTCAAACTCTGGTGTGGTTCATCTGTGGTAGGGAAAGATGGTGGCCAAACCACAGGACTGTTTAAAAGTGGATATGTGACACTTACTGACTGAGAAGCTCAAAAAAACAAGTTCAAACAAAAGTGTGCTCTCCAGTTTACTACATACTGACATTATTGTATATAATTCTGCATGTGACCTGTAATGCAATGTAATGATATGTTTGTAGGACCACTTGTTGCCTCTGAATACAAAAAAAATCAAATCCTTTATATAGGTCGAGGGGAACAAGGTTGTATGCAGGGCTCAGTAGGTAAGGATGAGGAGTTTGAAGTGTACTATATACAACTAGTGTACACATGTATTTCATAACTTTCAAAACAAATTTTCTTTTATGTTTGGGTAATTTAATTTATTTTATTTTAGTTGAAAATGAAACGTAACGAGGCTCGGTTGAAATCTCTCTCTCCTCAGTAAACTGTAAGTGGTAGTGACCTGCCCCCTTTTGTTTCACTTCCCCTTATCATGAAGCACAAGAAGTCACCTTATTTAATAGCTCTTTCCTCATTCAGATTATACTTTATGACAGATGATATCCAGATACAGTCTTTTCTCTTCATTCACTTCGGTTTGCCTCGAAACATGAGAATAGATGAGAACCCCACACAGAGGTGTTGCGTAACATCATTTCCGTCTTTTGTAAGTATCAGTCCGTTAAGTAGGATATACATATGGCTATTTATAATATAATACAATCTTAACTTTAGTATTATGAGTCAAATTAAAAGAACAGCACTGCTGTTACGGTTACAAAAGTACAAGACTTCATACACTCAATAAACCTCAGCTGTGGCTTCTAGCTCTGCTGTTCATTGTGTCATGAGCTCTTGTTCCCCTTTGGACCAATGGCAGGATGTGTTGCTATGGTGATGGACAATGACCACAAAGAGTAAACAGCAAAGACAAAAAGAAGGGACCAGTGTGTGTTTATGTGTGTGCACAAATATTAACTTCCTAGTCTTATAAGAACAGACTGGTTAAAGTTCAACAAACGGCTTGAACATAAAAAAAACAGGGTCTATAAATACAGGTGGATTATTATGCCTTCTGTGGACTAACTTATGTTGAATTTATGTGAAAATTCAAAGTGGATTTTTTTTTTTTTTGCACTGAACATAATGAAAATCAAATGAGGTACACATGTAAAACAAACCTTTATGTAGATCTTTTAAACTATGGTTATTCTCATCACTGTACTACCTAAACCCCCTGAACAACCCTCTGTGACAGGCCCTTCTAAATCCAGGCCTAACATTAGCAGCTCTGTCTGTGGAACTGTTAATGATCAACCACAAAGCTCCTGCTGTCAAAACTCTCTTTACCCAAGTCACCTGATCCTGACCACTGTGCACACAACACGGGAACAGAAACACACAGACAGAGAGAGTTAGAAACACACACACACACACACACACACACACACACACACACACACACACACACACATACACACACATACACACACACCTAAAGTTCAAACCTGGGTGGAGCTTAAAGCTATTACATATTATATTGTGTAAAGGTGAGAAAGAGACTGAGAGATACTGAGTAACTTAAGCAACAGTTTCACGGGACAAAAGACGCATTCATGCATGGTATAACTATATGCAATAAAAAGAAAACACAAGACAGTTTGTTGTATTACGACACATAAGGGAATGGTTTGAAGGTTTAAAAGTGCAATAACAACATTATAAATGGTGAAACTTAAGCAAATTGATCTGAAAGGTTTGTTCAATTTTTCATACAAAGTTTTCTTTTTAAATTGTTGTGAGAGGTGAAGTCACTGATCTGTTTTTCAAAGTTGCATCTGGTTAGGCCTGTTCTGTTGGAACATCTCAACCTGAAGCAATCAGCATCTGAGATTGAAGCGATCATCCAGAAGCAACACACAGCCACATTCCTACCTGAAAAAAAGTGCTTCTGAGTGTGTAAATGTGTGTGCTTCTGTGTGTGTGTACTCAAACACAGCCCCCCCCCCCCCTTGTCATAACCTGCAGATTAAGCTTTATGGTTGAGAAATCTTTCAACCCCAAACCTTCGTCAAGCATTCAGAGAGTGACGGAGTACGTTATATAACTTCTCTTTTATTAACTAGGTCATTGGAAAGCACTGCCTCTTTTTTTTCTTGGAAAAGATAATACTGAGAGAGTCTAACGCACAAAAAAATCTGTACAGATAGGCAGTTGGGGTTTCTTCCAATTAACTCTCCAACAAACCTTCAAATATCGAGTATGCCAACTCTACAGCAAGTTTTAATCAATTTAGTGTTTTACCAGGAAAAGCTAGACATTCAAGGCATTTTTATGAATGTTTTAATGCATCACAATTAACAACCCAAGGAAGTAAGTATTAGTATTCATAAGTAAGTATTACAGTTGAAGATGAGGCTGTATCTGAAATTGAAAAAAAATAATGAAAAATGAAACTTGTCTAAACATGTTCAATTTAAAATGCATTTTAATAGCAGTTAGAGTAGTTAGTGGTTTGATATTGCATTACTGCCCTCTACTGTTAAAGATGTTGTGACTTTCTCATGGCGATGAATAACATTCACAGATTGTAGTTTTCTTGAGTCACCACACAATGATTCACAATCATCATAAAACAAGGTGTAAAACCAGAATGTAGGACCCAGAACTGTATTGTTTAGTAAAGGATAAAGTTATACATGGGAATGTTTAGTAAACTTTATTGGGAGTGCCATCTTTAACTACAGACAGACTCACATTCAGAGGGAAATTAAAAGTATCTGTTTATCTTTAAAACACACACACACACACACACACACATATATATATATATATATATATATATATATATATATATATATATAATGTGTTATGATACAGAGAAGTTATCAGGCTCAGTTATCATCTACCTAGTTTTGTTAGCTGTATTTAGCTGTAATAACAGTCGTTATTTAATTAAACGCTCTAACCCATGTGGAAAGAAGCACGGGTTGTACTTTTGCAGAATGTTATCAGAGAAAGAAAACCCAGAGAGGAAGCGATTGCGAATTAATGCTATGAGACTCCCTGCTTTCTCTTTAGAGAACTATTTAGGCTTGGCTCAAAAATATATATTTTAATGACTCTAATATTATTGCCTTTAAATGTCTTTTACTACTGCCCGAGAACACTGGCTAATAATGATCATGATACCATAGGTAACGTTAACTAACTGATGTTAGTTAATTAGACCTTAGTTGTGCTTCGATGTAAAAACAAGCAAAAAAATAGTGAAAAACCACTGATCCATTAAAAACAGTTTCAATTTCAGACATAGTGGCTCGAAATCAAATTCCGAAACTCTGGTAGAGAGGGAGGAACTCTGATCTTTAGAGTTTATTGGAGGGCTTTCCATGAGTTTGGGAAAATGCTGATTTACAGAGTTCAGTAAAAGCTCGAGGGACTTTAAGAACAAGCCACTCAGAAAAATGAGTCACGTATGTGCCTGAATTCCACTCCAACAGGCCCGTTATGTAGGGTCCAATAAGCGCCTTGAAAATATATTAAAAAAACAAAGTTTGTTGCGCCTCTCTTCAAGAAAAGGCCAAACAACCTTTTTATACAGGTCACAATGATGACTGCTGAAACAATCACTAGTTATAAACCTGGAGGGCGGAGTGATAGACGGAGTCCAGAGATTTCCGAGTTAAAGTGTCCCATGTGCAAACTTGCGTTTATTGTTATAGCTCTGTTTTGCTGTGGTTGTCAAGTAATGTAACCATGCATTATTTGAAGAGATGGAAAATAAATTATGTCTGGTCATGTTACTGAAGGCTATAAGTTTGGCCATTTAACATATCTTAAGCTGCTTTGCCCACCCTTACCTGTTAGTGAGAAGGCCTATCAGTCAACTCATTGAAAGAGGTTGCTAAGCTTTTCCTGTATCTCTGCATTTTCCGAGAAGGCTGAAATGGGCATGAAGAACTTTATTGGTTGTACGAATTTTAGTAGCAGAGTATAATATTGTAGTTAATAAGAAGCCTTATTGTTTTCACGTCCATGCAAACAAACACATCTCTTACTCCTAACCTGTATAGTTACTCACGTATTTAGCTAGAAGGGGAGGAGGAGAGACGTGTAGAAATTAGTGAGAAACAGCAGCGTCAGTAAGACAGACTCTGGATGGGGAAGGAAAAGGGAAATATTTGGGCAGTGACATCACAGCAACAGAGTGGAAGTGCTCTCCTTTTATAGACATGTTCTCTCTCCCTACCACATTCCTCAGCCACAGAACTCAGTCTACTCCTCCTCCTTCTGCCCTCTTTTTCTCAAACTTCCCTCCTGCCCCAGCCCTGAGTGCTTTGACGCAAACACAGGGAACAGAGGGAGGAGACAGAGGGGGGGAGGGGGAGAAAAGTTGGTTGAAAGTCCCCCCTCCTTAGCCTTCCTGACCACTTCTCCTTTCCTTTTACTCCCCTCTTCCGCTCTCCTCTTTTACTTTCACTGGTACGATTGCAGCAACTGTATACAAGAGGAATTCATTGCAAAGTGCTCTATTTCCGATTCACAGGAACACCTTTCATGGAGTCAGAATTATGTCTTTAAAACCCCCTGCTACACCCAGAAAGGCCTCCTTCATATTCAAATACTAAAACATCACTTTAATCTCAAGTAAAAAGTGTTTCTGAATCTATATGCTGTACATTAAAGTCAGGACAGAACTTTTTTAGTCAAATTGGACCTCTGAAAAAAAAAAAAAAAAATCATGTGAAAATAAAAACTAAACTACCAACATGAAAACTTGCTGATGTGAATTGCTTATTGTTATTCACTGACGTTGTTATACCTCAGAGAACAAGAAGTGAATCTAGATGAACATTCACAAACTGTTCTGAAAAGCAGAAACAGAACCAATGGGTTGTTGCACATGAAAAACAAGAACAGGAAACGGTTCAGAACCAGAGTTTGAATTTTCTTGTTTTGTTTTTTTTTTCCTTTTTTCATTTATCTGCTATACAATCCAGAGCCCCACAGAGATTTTGATTATTTGACAGAACCCAACATTTCATAATAAACTTATTCATTATTCAGACAATGAAACATTAAGGTATATGTATACTCAATTGTTGGAAGCCTAAGGGTGGTTTCACATTACCTGTACCCGGGTACTGTGACTAAGTCCACTGGAGATGTGAACGCAATCATGCTCAAACAAGGAATTGGGCCACTATATGTTGTGATTCTAATGACTCATGTTGCTTCAAAAACTGTTCGCAGCGCGGTCCATTTCATCCTCTGAGCTGCATGATAGATGTGGAGGTAGGAAGTGGGTCATTGTTGGCATTTAGAAGTAACAAAAACATCCACAGTTAGCAGGATGAACTCAGTTTGCATGTAGTTGCCATGGTTGGTACTTCTTCTTCTTTTAGTTTTTTAGCAGATGACCAGCCGTTTATGTAGCCACCTGCTGTACTGAACTGTGTACATACGCATGTGTATTCGGGTAGGGAATGAAACAAACGCGTGATGTCCCCCCAAAAAATGTAATCCATTGATGTCGCTTAACATTACTTTCTTTTGTGTGAAAGAAAATGGCGAGTCGAACTATTCTAAGATTAAGAAGATTTTCTAACAGCTTCCTTGACAGTGACTTCACCTTGATCTTTATTCTTTTCTTTCCTCTTAAAAATCTGTCAGTGTTGTTCTTTACATTTTTCTGTCTTAGTATATTTTGTAAACCTTAATCTTCCCAAAACTGTTGGGGATACAGCAGTCGCCTGTTATGTGTTCAAACGTGAGTAAAGGCCCATTTTACAACATACATCAGGGGTAAATAAAGTAGGTTATATAGGCATCATTTTTTTTACATCAGAATACATGTAACTAATAACTCCTAGCAGTTGGTTCAGTTACAAGAGGGTGTTGGGCAGAAGAAGAAAGTCCCTTCAGACAGTTTCACATCTGTTTGTGTTATTAAAGCAGATCTTTCACAACAGGCTGGCCCATCTATGTCCCTCACACGCTTCCTGTTCATGCTCACACTCGGTAAACGCTTCTCCTTTTAGACTTCACACTTCCTGTTTTTATGCCCCTTTCTTAATATGGTATGAAAATAAATTAGCACTATGTCAGTGTGTTTGATCAGGAACAGATGTGTGACCTGCACATGATTATGAACACAGCTCTCTGTGTTTAAGGCCAAAGATATTTTCATGCCCACCCTCCTGATGATGAGAGGTTGGGATTAAAGTTTACAGAATACTAATCATGTCAACCTTTGTCATACATGCCTTTTAATATTCCAGTGCTATACGTGTAACTGACATCTGGTATCTGATTAAAACACTTGGTTTAACACTTCAAATACAGATTTCAGAGAATGTAAAGTAGTGTCTGTTTTGACACCATACTATGTTTCATATCTGTCTCTTCATGAGGTCCTTATGTGATTCATACAAAATTCAAAGAACTTTTTACATAAAAAGGATCTGAGAACTAATTATGTTCTTCAAAAAAAAGATCACTCTTCCTCATTGTTGTATTTGTTGACTAAATAAATGCACCATAAAGTGAAAAGTTGCTGTTAATCATGCTGTATAACACCTAAAAGTCATCCTCCATAGTATGTATGAACATTAAGGGTTGTCAGCATTAACCAGATAATCAAAATTAATTAAGGTCGGAAATGAGCACATTCATTATTTCAATCACGATCAATCACATGCTATTTTGTCCCTTTAAGCGCACAAGCCGCTCTCGTGTCTCCCTGCTGTGATCAGCAAATAATAACTTCCCTGAATGATTGAGTGACTCATTTTACATAAAGTTCTAGACCGCTCAATTGGAGAGTCAAAAGTATATATTCACCTCATGACAACAAACATTTCACTTTTTTACGGTTCCTTTTAGCTGCTTTTATTTAGTTTAGTTTGATCCGTAACAAGTTCCTTTGCTCCGTGGTTAAGTTAATAAGCATAAACCTTCAATCTACCAGAAGATCCTTAATTTATTTCAAATGTTATGACCAGTAAACTTTGAACCGAGATGCAGGACACTGAAACAGAGGTTTATTGGTAATGACATTTATTGCAGTGAATGGAGATAAAGATTCTGGAGGTTGGCAGCATAGACATAATATACCTAGACACCTCATAGAATGACGCTGCCTATTGGAGCTGACGAATCAGCACGGCCGCCATCTTGGATGGGTCTTTGATGTGTCCGCTCTGCATTCATTTCTATTGAGGAAGGTGTTTCCCCAGTTACAATAATCCTCATAACTCCCTGAATTTCGAATGGATTTTGACATGGTTTGGTTTGTTACAAACAGCGGAGATTTTGCTGTGACATAATATTATAATTGGTAAAATAACCTAAAATAAATTTTCTGTTATCAATGCTGCATTGGTTATTGCAACTGTAAACTGCACAAAACACCGGAATAGTGACTTGCTCTCCATTGATCCCTATTGACTGAAGTGCTAGCATAGAGCGAGGAGACCCATCCAATATGGCGGCGACGTTTCATGTGTTCCAGCACGTCATGAGGCGTCTAGGTATATTATGTCTATGGTTGGCAGCGTGAAGGGGAAAATGGCTGACCAGTGCAGAGGAGTGGTGTGAGCGTGGCTGATGAGTGGTTGGGAATCCAGAGAGCAGGTTGAGTCAGATGGGTAAAGGCAGGTGGGTGAGTCGAGATCCTGAGACAAAGGGAAAACAGGATGAGAATCAAATAAAAAATAGCACAAGAAACATATTTTTCTTTCTTCAAAATCTATCAAAATCTTAGGAAGCCTGAGACATTGTCTGCTGCAGTTGCTGACACAACAATCTGGCAATGAGTGAGTTATTTCATACAGTTTGGTCTTAGTTTTACTTTTGTAAATAAATACATTGTCAATATTACAACACATGGAATGCAAGTCTAATCCAAAGAAACCCATTTTTGGCTTTTGTTGGGCTACTTATTTTCTTCTCGATCCAATCTCAAAATGTATTCTCATTTTCCAACCTGTGACAATATTTTCTGTCTGCCACAGCTTTTAGGACATTGTGACCTATGTCCTGCTTGTTTGAACTCCAAAGTTCCTCAGTGCTGAGGTGTGCAGTATTATAGCTCAGCTGCTTCTTGTCAGAGGATGTGTTATTTTAGGTCCAGTGTTTTAGTTTTACTCTAAAACCAGCAGTGGGCTTGTGGCTGCTGAGCCATTTCATGACACAGCACACACATCTCAGCCTGGAGGACAATAGGCCTCTCTGTGAGGAAGCACTCACACATGTACACATGTACACACGGCTATGTTTATACAGGTGGGCAGAAAATGAAGTGGTTAGCGAGGTGTGTGTGTGTGTGTGTGTGGTGAGTTTGGTTATTGAAAGGAAAGGAATGGATATGGCGTATGTGTGTTTTGCCTTGGCTTCTCTCCCAGGAATACAGTACATACCACAGTGACACTAGCAGTGCCGAGAGCAGCAGAATTACTGCTTATGAAAATAAGCTTCATGAAATATAAGTAAGAATGGAGAGAAAAGGAACGTGAAGGAGAAGAGGGAGCAGAGGAACAAACTTCATAAATGGGCACTATTCAATGCACTGGCATGTCCGTCATTTTCCTCTGACATCATGCCTGGGATTAAAATTGTTGTAATTTCTAAAGTCATACAAATCCTGGGAATTCATCAAACAACCATAACTTTACTGCTTTTTATTTGATCAGAATCTGACAATGGGAAGTGAATCCTGAATGCATCACTAAAACCCCAGTTTTTAATACCCAATGGCTACCATCTGACAACAGCTAACCTCAAATGCACCCTAGTTGGCCTTTACTGTGAGTAAGACATTAACACCAAACACTTCATTAAGCATTCCACAACTTAAACATGTATACTGGCAACAACAATATGTAATGCAATGCTAACAGCTGTTGTTTGATTTGATCGGAAACGTGAAAGTCTTTCTGATGACATAGTATGTCAAGATAAAATGATGTCATAAATATGATCGCAGAGCACCAAGTAAGCTAACATCAGACAGATAAACATTAAACCCCGATCTTGTTAACATTAGCAAGTGTTTACAACAATTTTCACCTTTTTTGATACAGTGTGAACTACTATTGTTAGCATTGAGTCACGTTATAGCAAACAGAACTCTAATTTAGGGGACGGATGTGTGGATATATACAGTAGCTCTTCCAACTTGGACCAAAGTCATACAAAGTCAATCATTATAGCATTTGAGTGTTCCTTTCAAATTTCATATAGCTTGTATGTTGGATCCTTCCAAAACAACAATAATTGGTACAAAAAACATTTTAGCTAATTTTACTGACTTCATGGTAACTTAAGCTACGGTCATAGAAAGCCAATCCATTTATATAACTGCAGAACACTGATGAAGACCATGACGAAATGCGAAGATTGAGGAGATACTATTTTGTCTATCATACTGGTCATATTGTAAAACATTTAAACTCCAATTTATTAAATTGTGCTTTGTTAAAATACAAGCTAACCATATTGACCATAATCAATTACAATGGGGTTTTTTTTCCTGTTCCTATCTAATGGTGCAAATAATGATATCAGGGTTAAACATACTGTAATGTGTTCAACCGTTCAACTGCTGTCTCCCTCTCTATCATTCTATCTATCAAAAAAGTAGCAGTCCAGAAATCAAGAAATTACCATGACGTATGAACAAAACATGCTTGCACAGCAGTCAACCACATGTGACGAAATACTTGGGGCACATTTTGGGAAGTTACAAAAACTATATCTACACATGCACACATAGTGACACACTGAGCTTTTGGGAAGTGACTTGTTTTATCAGATGTAGAAACCCGAAATAAGAGGAAGACTGATAATGCTAAGACGGGTGTAAAAAAATTAAAAAAAAAACCTAAGGGCTCTTAAAAGATAGGAAAAATGTATGGGGGGATTATCATGACAAATTTTCCCTGAGGTTTGTTTTCTCTTCTCTTCATTTAGTTCTTAGGAGAAGGGAGCAGTTTTGTATTTAGATATATTACAGCAGCTTTACTCACAGCCACACACAAGTATCATTCACCATTTACATTACTCTGGACAGAGCACCCCACATGAGACAGAGAATCACTAGAGACACTCCCAAGAAACACTGAATGTCAACATACTAAATGTTGATGTGTGTCATTTTCTATCATCACTTAAAGGTTTTTAAAAACTAATTTGTGTGTACTTCTTCAAGTATTGAATGTTTAGTGTTTCTTTTCTTAGCATGCAGTTATCAAAAACAATTATTTCTGCCTATTCCTGCTTTTATCACGACGGCGAGGAAGGGCACAATTGTGGGCCTAGGGATGTCTGAGGGGTATGTGAAGGATTAACAAAATGCAGAGCACCTCTCTCAGGGAGACTAATGAAACCCCAGTAAAACACAATGACACGAGGCCTGCCCTCAAAGAGAAACTCAAAAAAGGTTTTGCAAAAACACCCAGCACCAACAAACTACACTCTGAGACAAAAAAAAAGAGAAATACTGATGACTTCAGGTAGACAAGTTCTTGAGTTGCTTCTGCAGACTTGCACACCTCCACACAACAAGAGCTAAAGACAGAACCTCTCACTACCCCTGATGGTGGGATAATAAGTCAGCCCAGAGCACCAGAACCCAGGGATACAAATAGACTTCACACACCTGGTCTTAATCAGGGATAATCAGTCACACACACACATACCTGCCTCTGCACTGAGTTGATTCCCTCATCTAACTCATGAGTGGTAAGTGTAGGTGCCGAGTCGCTAACTGAACAACACATGCACTGTGTATTGTTTTTTATTGAAAAATAACAAATTCCATAGCCAAGTAAAGACTAAAATATAGTAAAGCAGATAGATCTTAAATTATAATAAAGACAGCAAAACACTTCCTAATAGCCTAGCAGCTACCTGCCATCTGTTTCTAGAGTTAGGCCAGAGTAAACATGGTGCCTCTAAAACTACAAAATTACCACCACCAACACCACCGTCATCCTCCCTCCTTTGTTTCTCAGTCACAAAAGTTACAAGCTCCATTGTTAGCTGAATAGCACAAACGTATTAAACTTATTTAATTCAAAAAAGTTACCTTTTTCAAATAATTGCACAATATTAGAATTTATATATTTTCTAAGTAAACTACTGGTAGTAGGGAGTTTTAGTGAAGGCTCAGGGGGAGGACTGAGACAAAGTGTTTAAAAAAAAAGAAAAAAAGAGAGAGAATATATAGTATAAATATAAATTAATAGTATGAGTCTTTGTTTCTTCCCTCCAGGTTCAAAGGTTGGAAACTGGATTCAACATTGCGTCATTTTGAATCTTTGAGCCAGAAATGTGGTTAACCCTTTGAATCCAACGACATCACAAGGGCTTTCATAAGGACAGTATCATCATTAAATAACGACAAAATACGCCGACACATAGCCTGGTGCAAAACATAGAAAATACTGGGGAAAGTTGGCACAGGAAACAGTGTGGCAATGACATTTCCCATCACACTCACACACACACACACAAACCCACTTATTAAATGACACAAACACATTCACGATGGGGCCCCACCATGCTACGCCCTGTGTGGGTACTCACTATCGGCTATTAAACATTTTCAAGGTTATGTATTCTTGTATTATCTGTTGGAGCCGTTTACCATGCGGGCCCTTTCATACCCTTTTCCTCACATACACAAACACGCACGGGCACACACAGGAACACACTCAAAGAAATGTTTTCCTCTACACGTTTCCTGGATACCAACATATAAATAAAAGTATGTGAAAGACGTCATGCGATATGAAGCACCAGATCCATCAGTATTCTTCCAATCAAACACTCTGATCAATATTTGGAGCTGTTGCCTGGATACAGTGGGATGAGCAAAAAGTGAGAATGTACAGACCGGGAATCACTCAACACCCAAAAACAATGATGCCGCTAACATCCTCAGGGTAAGCATTGTTCCTGTATGATGTGTGTTAACAGATAAACTGTTGTCTCTCTTGTGTTTTTTTTGTTTTTTTTACACAAACACAAGCTTGACTTTAGAGGAGGATGTTAACAAAATACTATTGGCATTTCAACAGTAAAATGAATTTGCCGACCTGCTCCTTATTTCAAGGGGTCAAACTAACTAAAAACACTGATGAGATAGACACTGGCGGATGCAAAGGAAAAAGCCCCATGACAACACGCTTCCTACAGCCACCAAAACACTATTATGAACTACAGAGTAAAAGTTTCCAAGCATTAAGCAAAAATGTAAATAAAAACATACAAACAAGCTGTTTTACACATTATGGTGAACATGTCTCACCAGTTGACCACAAAGCTGTAAAAGGAGCTCAAATCTGTTACAGTAAGCACGTTGCTATTGTTCCTTGTGATTTACTGATGAGTTTGCTTCAGACAACAGAAATAAACATTAGAAAGACCTCTTGTTTGGACCGTTAACGAGACCTGCAAAAATTGCTCTGTGCTGCCTTCAGCTTTACATAAAGGAAACATTTAAACATCCAGATGTTGTTGTATTCTTGATCTGTTTGAAATATTTTGCTTTTGTACATAAAAAAAACAGCACCCTCTGGGATTCAACACATCTATGACTACATCCCTGAAGATTGAGAGAAACCACAGCCATGTCAGTCATTATGTGTGATCTAAAAAGGGAACACGCACCCCTCATTATATCATTATAAGAGTATATATCAACAAAGATACTGAGGAATTTGCCAAACATCTGACTGAATCTTAGAGCTATACAGAATCTTAAACATCCAGCATCTCTGTTCTCTTTCAGCCACTATACATAATACAAACTTGGACTTTGGTACTGTCCATGCAGAGTATCAGACTTATATGTAAGTTGTCATTCCTCTTTAAAAGCTTAAATAAATGAAAACACGGTTCTGTATGACATCACTTCTATTTGGTTGTGCTTAGGTATCCAAACACCTGACATCATCCGCACTCTTTTTAAATTCATGCTCTTGTTCCTCTCTAGGTCTGAAGTGATTATAAAAAAAATCCCTCAAATCCCATCCGAGATTTGCCAGAGCAGATTTATTTTAATTAGTTCAGATTATGTTTTGGCACCTTGGTTTAGTAAGATCTGTCTCAGGAAGGCTTTTATTTTTATTTTCAGACTTAAAACTCATGTTGAAATCTAAGGTAGGCTACAATATTTGAATTCATTCTGTCTAATTCTGTCACAAATGCATCATGTGTACTTTAATTCCCTCATTACTTGGCTGCCTTAAATGCTGAACAAACCCAAACAAGCTTAATTATTTATTGTTACTTCTTGTCTCCCACTATTCCTACATCTCCCTCTACTCTTCTCTATGTTCCTTCTCATCCTGGGACAACTAATAAATGTAGCAGCTATTGATCAAAGACCATATGAGGTGAGAAATACAGTTTTCCTGTTTCCTGAAGCAAAAAAAAAAAATCTTATCTAAGGCTTTGTTGTTTCTCCTGGTTGCACATGACACTCACGGACACATAAAGTAATAAACCAGCTCTGTGTTATTAGTACAAATATGTCTGTTTGTTTTGATTTGGGTTGGGAAGGATCTCCAGGAACTGTTGCTTAACAGACACAGAAACACACATGGGACAAGTGTTGTGTAAGTTCCGTCACGTAGCCTACCAGTCTTTTCTCGGCAGCATTGGCTCAGCGCCATGTTGTCTTTGCGTAAAATTAAATGGACTAGTTGGTTTTTATTATCCCCAGACACAAATAAACATATGCACAGAGCCTTTGGTTAAAGATGGTGATGACCTTTATGTCTTTACAAATACACTAAATCAGCGGTATGAATCTATGCACACTATGAAGTCCAGCAGTGCTAACATGTAATGGTACAACAGCTCCCCCTGATGGTTAATCGGTATAATGTAGTATTTTTATGTCTTTTTATCCTGTCAACTAAAACCATTAGTCCTTTTCTTTTCGCTGCTTAGCTCTGACAGTGTGTTAGCTCCAGCTCTGCTCATGGCAGAACTTGGTTTTGGTATTTAGATTAAAGTGTTTAAGTCCACACATTCAGTGTTATAATTAAAATGCATCAAAAGCTGTCCCATGACACATTCTGCTCCTAAAATATTTGATAAATCTACAAGCAGCTGTACAATATTAACATTTCTTACAGATGGATAATGATGTATGTCATGGTTTGCTTGATGCTAACATATAGTGGAAATGCCACTGATGTGCAAATAGAGGCATTGTGATTGCAGAAATTCTAACATGTTAAATGATAGGCCTTATCTTACTGATCTTACTGACTGGTCTTATTGTCTTACTTACTGCTATGAACAGTGTTGAGTGTTTCTTGAATTAAGAGATGTTGAGTTAGTTTTAACATCTACGAGTATGTGCAACACAATAATTGTATCATTAGCCAAAAGTTGGTGGCACGTGGGCTGAATAAATGAGCTTAAAGGATTGGCAAATTAAGGAGTGCCATGATTCATGTCACTCATTTACTCTCGGGAAGTGAATGGAAGAGCTGCTATAGTGATTGACTGTAAAGCCAATTTAGATGTCCTATAGTTTGTCTTGTAAATATTAGGCTCAGTTGCTCAATAGGTTCCTTTTGACCGAAATGTGTTGAAAGAATAAAGAATAATTTTCTTATCTTTACTTTGGAGAGGGCTTGTACTCTGCTAGTCCATTTATACCAGCCGTCTCTGGAAAAATCAATTGTCAATGATTGGTGAACATTCTGATTTGTAATCATATTTTAGTCCAGCAGAGGGCAGCAGAATGAAGCAAATCCCTGGAAGAACCCAGCAACAAAGTATGTAAAGGTTCAGTTCCTCTCCTGTTGTTTCCTCTCTGCTCTTACAATATGAGCTCAACACATGAACCTGATCTAGGACTACTTGCGATCATACTGGGCCAGAGAAAATAACAGTTAACCATATGGTTAACTTTACAGTCAGACTTGCTTGAGTATTAATCTGGTGGAAAATACAAAAGAAAGTTGTTAAAGAAAAGCGTTATTTTTAAACTTCACATTCCCAAACGATGACTTGTAATATGCTGTTAAAACATCATTTACCATCTGGTGAGGGCTTTATCACTGGGTGGTACGGTCAGCCGGACAGTCTGTTTTTTTAAATTCATCCCTGAGATGTGGTTGAAAATGTAGGACTATTTATAGGCTTGAAAAGTTCTTCTGCAGCACGATTAGTAAAACAGAAAAAAACCCAAAGCATCTTGATGCTCCTTGTTTTCCTTCAGAGATAATGTCATGTTAAAACAGAAAAAGACCTTTTTCCAAAAAGTGTTCAAGATCGGAATCCGCACATGATTTTCTGAACTATGAAAGCAAGACAAGGAAGAATCAGTGTATATATGTCAACACAGGAACACTAAGAATTTCACACAAGACACAAAAGGCTTTAAGAAAAGCCATTAAAGAAACAGAAAGCAACATATTAAGATTCAAATAAAATAAAGAATAAGAAAAAACTTGACTTATTATAGAGGCTAAAACTGGCCAAAGATAAAGTACAAAAGCTTTGTAGGATCCACTTATTTTTGACTTCCTGTGAACACAGCTGAAAACATGTGTCAAATGTTTGAACCCTCTTCATCACCCTGTCCACTCTGAATCATCAGAGTCTCTTCCAAACCCTGTACAGACATTTGTGACTGTTATCTTGTTTTTAAACCTCCTACGCCCCTCTCTCCTGCACTCTCTCTCTCTGACTTTCTAATTGAATCCACAGGAGTGAATTCCAGGAGGCAGGAGAGGAGGAGAGGCTGATGTCAGAGGTCAAAGGTTAGGTTTTGGCCTTTGCCCTGTGAGTAGAATCCTACTGTGCAGCATTTATGGATGTTTGCACATGTGCATGTGTTTTTTTTTGTGTGTATTATAAAACGGAAACAAGCTAGAGTTGTTATGTATTATGCACAAGTACACATTCTAGTGCAGTCACTTTGATAATCATGTTTATTCATGAGGTAGCTGCTACGCCTTTATGCTTAAGGTTTGACATAGTGTGCTACAGGGTTAGGGTTAGGGTACATTAGAGTTTTTAATATAAATGAAGCCTATGTTTCTTTTCATGTTGGAGTGAGCTATTTCAAAATACCAGCATGACAAATAAATAAAAATGCTTTCAGGGGGGCACTTTATTAAAGTCTATAGTTAACTTTTTTTCAACATAAAAAAAAGGCATGAGGTATTGAACAATTTGGTGCTTGCTTGGCAACATTACAAATTACATTCCATGATAATCATATTAAAGGTGACTGTACAGTCTGCAATTGGGGGAGTTCTCTATCTGAATTGAAAACCATTCCTGTGAATCGTGAAGACTCTTTGTAAAAAAAAACAAACGCGTGCACACAAACCCACAGTAAGAGGGGCAGGGGGTACAATGTGTTAGAATGAAAGCGGTGAGGGAGAGGGGCAGGTTAGGGGGAGGGAAAGAGGAGCAGATGTTCATCAGGCCTTACAGACCCCCTCCTACCTCTCCTCTCCTTAATATGTAACTGGCTATAGTAGCCTCTTATCTGGAGAAACCTGTGTAGAGGAATGACTTCACTTAATCACACACGTTTCAATAGGCTGAGTGTTGAAGTGTGTGAGTCTTTCACGCTCATTCTTTCCCTAAGATAGTAAACTCTGGGTGTGGGGAGCACGCCCAAAATCCTGGGCTAATGCTAGCTTTCCCATTGCTAACAATATCGTTGGCAAGCACACTTTGCAGCAAGCATCGAGATATTTTCACCCCAACTGTATATCAATACCAACTGGATTTTGACAAGCCTTTGTTTTTCCAGTTGCTAATCAATGGTGGCATCATGACAGCAAATTGTTAAATTATCTATGTGTCTAAGTGTGGAAAACCTGAATCAGAAGGTCTTTGAGCTGTCCACCATAAGTCTATCCCAGCTGTGTGAATACGACATTAAAAATTTCTCAGAAAAAATAAATAAATCATCTTCATTATTCCATCTAATTTCTTCACAAAACATCTTCTATTCATCACAACCAAGCCAGGTTTTTTTTGTCAACCTCCCCTGAGCAATGTCACCTCTGTAAATCTCCTCTAATATCAACCAGATGTTGAACCTGCAAATGCTTTCCTAATGACGTGGCTAATTATTTCAAAACAGGATGATTATGTGGCGAAAGAAAGAAACCACTACTGTGCACGTTTGTGCATCTGGCAGGTTAATTGCAAACCTGTGTAGAGATTGTTGCAGATCCAGTGTTAAAGAAACTCGCCTCAGATGTCCTCCTCCAGTCCTGCAATACCTCTCCCTCCGTCTATCTCATTTCCCCTGATTCTTCTAAACAGCCCCCCAATAATACCCCTTCATCCATCTCCTCCTCCTCTCAGCCATTCAAAACCCTCTGTAATGTCTGCTCTATGTGTGTGTGTGTGTGTGTGTGTGTGTGTGTGTGTGTATGTGTGTGGGGTAAAGTCTCAGAAGGCGGCGGGCCATTCGTTTTTTAAGTTGGTTGTGCAGCTCATTGAGCTCATTGTGCTCCTAAGGCCCTCTAGCCCAGCTGGACTCAACCAGAAGCAAAAAATCTCTTTCAAATCTCTCTCCTCCTTTCTCCGTTCTTGCCCCCCCTCCCCCTTTTCTCCAGAAACCACCCCTGTCCCTCACTCGCTCCTTACTCTCAGTAATCCCTAACTCACCCAAAAGGGATTTGTTTTAAGAAGTAAACTCTACTTGCTGACCAAATAGCTTGTTTAAAGATATCACTTGTTTACTTTAGCAAATTAACAGCTTTTCCTCAAGGCAGCCAGGTTGTTGACATCTTGCTAATGACTTGTTGTTCACAGTGGTGGTCTTCATCTCAGTGTAAAACAAACAAACTTGTTGAGCCAAACCCTTAGGACGAAGAACTAATTAGGACAGTGTCTATGTTAGCACCAAAAGGTCAATCAAAATATCATTAGTCCTTGTTGGCCCTTGGAATTAAATAAAACTTTACAGAAGCGAGTGCAGTCCATTACAAGAGTAAACCACTTGCACACTGGGACCCTCTAAATACAATTTGAGGTGTTGTGAAAATGTACCACATGCCTGAAAAGTGGTATCGGCGAGTCAATGCACTTATCTGATATTTTAATAAACCCCAAAAACAAGATACTTTCAAACATAATGCCAATTCAGTTCAGAATATTTGTGCCAATTTTACACATTTTAGAATAGAAAATAAATATTTATTTTATTGTCATTATAGACATTCTACAACAATATGAGAAACGTGTCACCTTAAGGCAACCACATACAAAAAAAAAGCCCCACGAGGGAGAGCCGTGAGCTGCTGCATTCGAGAGTGCCTCCAGGCCCTGTTGTTTGTTTACACAAACAACATTGGCCTCTGGCACTGTAACGCAATGTACAATTTTATGCCGTTGCAGATGTAGTGTGCAATGGGCCTACAAAGGCGTTACGATTGCAGAGCTTTGTTATGCAAAAACATGTAAAGGGCTATACTAAGTACTTCAACACACATCCGTGAAAAAAGGATATCCGAACATTTAATGTTTTTTGCAGGTCATTCCCTCCCTCTCCCCTCTGTTCTTTCCTCACTCTAGGATCACCAATAGCCATAAGTGAAAAGTCTGAAGCTGCGCAATGCACGTCGGGAAGTGAGAGACGCAAAACTTCTAAGTAAACAGTGCAATCTTCACATGCACAAACACTCACAAACATGGACACAAACTATCACTACACACCAGCTATGACATCACAGAGGCACTGTTTCACCTCTGTTATGATTCTGGTAGCCTCGTCGGAACAACAACGCCCTACCATTAAGCCACCGTATCCAATGCCACCATTTACATTGGCGGCGGCATTGGAAATCTGTTAACAAAAGGTCACTCAAGGTGCATTAGTGTGCATTCTGATGCCAGGTGAGAACTCTCAACTGGATAGCATTATGTCATCACAGCTCGGGGGGGGGGGGGTGAGAGCCTCTGTTAAACAGACACAAGCATGTGTACACACATAAATGCACACACTTAACGGTGACAACTTGGCTGGAACAAAACAAAGCTTTTCAGCAGGCTTTGTTTTCAGCTGAACTCATTTTCTAAAGTGGCTCAGGGCTGTGAGCTGCTTTCAAGAAATCTCAAACTCAAAGTGGAGGCTCCGCATTTTAAAACTTATAGGCTATTTATGGACACAAATGTCTGCATTTTTTGAGAGCTTTTGTAGTACTGAACATTTTTTTAACTATTTAACTCAGGCTACTCAGGCAACTCACAGTCTAGATAACCATCATGATGTTTTTAGGCTGAATCATCAATGCGCTCTGATTCACTAATTCTTCTCCAAAAGTTAAAACAATGTCTTTAAGTGCACACAGTTGTTACAGTAAATCTAATCGTACAGCTGGAATCAGACCCATACACTGGCGACAAGCACCAAACTTGACAGAACAAAGTGAAAAGTGTTTCTCTCCCTGCAGTTGCAGCAAACTGTCTGCTACTCTTCAGGTTACTGGGCCGACTGGTGCGATCCTATTTACAACCCAGAGGTGTGACAACTTTACTCCTGGCAGACGAAAGTGTGGGTGTGTGTGATCTTAAAGTTTTACCTCTGTGAGGACAAAATGCTGATTTGTACCACATGGAGAATCGGGGCCTTTTTTGTCAGTGCCTACTTTTTACATGTCCTTCCATGCTAGAGTTACGGATTATAACGTGGGTTTTGATGAGTTTTAGTAAAGGATAATTTAGTTTAGTCTTCACAAAGATCAAGCTGACAACCAGCCGTGTGTGTACTGCTGTGGAATCTTTCACACATCTACATTTACCCTGGAAATAAAACACTTCACTCCTCGTCTGTCTCATAGGGCCGGGCTGTCTTCATACACTCTGTCCTCCTCATGTGTTCACGTCTTCACTTTCCTGCCCATCTTCATTTTCTTATACTTGTTATCGCCTTTTTGTGGGTGTTTGTCTATCTTCAGTCCATTTTTTAGGCTTTTTAAAACGTTTCTTTCCTGTGATTTACAAATGACACCTCCTCCATCTGCTCCATTAAAAAAAAAACAAGACTTTATGATCTAGTTTAGCCTCTATCATTTTAAACATAAAACATATCCATGCTGCAGCTCTATAGAAGACAGTTTATTAAACATACACATGCAGACATTATTACATTGCAAATAATATTTATAACCCCAAATACATGTAATATTCATGATTAATTTATTTTAGTGACAACATTTAAATCTTGCAAGACTAATGGTGATTGCCATGCCTGTGTTTTTGTGCAAATTGCTGAGAGCATGGTTTAAGAAAAAACAACGAAGACACTAGATGACAAAACTATAGTTGCTGACAAAAAAAACCATACTCTTTTGTCAGCATGATCTCATAAAATAAATACAATAGTACTATGTCAGACTATGGTCATACTCTGTTTGCCTGTGCTAGCTATTGAGAACATGTTAAAACATAATGTTAGAGCATAGATTGTAATAATAAAAAGGGTGAAATATAACCTACTCTATTCAGCTTGTGTTTTTTAAATAATCTAATTAGGTTCTCGTATTCGCCCAAATGAAAAACAAAAACTTTATGGTAAAAGCTGTCGCGTTCCCCTGAAGCTAACTTTAGTGCACACACTTAAAATCAGCACGACACCAAGACCCAGGCTTCTTCTTCAGGAACAAACAAGCGTGTCTTTACGTATGCCAGGTGTATGGACTTAAATATGATATCATTTAGCATCACTACTCTTGACTTCTCATCGAGCTGCCACTCATGGTGGTACAGAAAACAAGTGTCTCCGGGCAGGCTCAGAGGCGTGGGAGTGGCTAGCAGTAGAAGCGCTGTTACGTTTTAAAGCCACACGTGGTCTGGGTCTTAGGCTTGTGTTGAACACCGCACAGACAACTAGAAACTTCGGACCAACTCATGCCAGCGAGTTGGCCCACGTCTATCACTGCGGGGGCAGACGAGATCAGACGAAGCTTTTTTTGGGGTATAACTCAGCAGAATGCCTTCTTACCCCCTCAGCCAGTTTTGTGACCTGGAAGAGATGATGTGCAAGGTAAAAGCGTGAAAAAGTTCAGCGAGGGGTGGATCAAAAGTTAGCTAACTTGCTAGCTGCAATGCTAACCGCAGGCTGTTGGCTCCATTATTGTAAAGAGTTGTTCAGAGGATACTTTAGTTTGATTTTTAAACCTACATTGAGAGCTAACTTGTATTTTAGTTAGCTGTATGTGTCTATTGATTGTGATTACTAAGTAGAGCCTTTGTGTTTGCATCAATCGATACGACTTTTTTTTTTTTAACTTTGTACATGCAAAGTTACAGCTAATAGTATACATCTGCAGCTTATTTACGGTGAACGAGGAATGAAAATGTAAACAAGCATCGTGAAGCAAACTTTTCAGAAAGAAAGCAATGAAGTTTGCGCACTGTAAATAACATGGAGAGTTGTTTAAGTTGAAGTGTGACTGCACTGTTTGTCATGACCCTTTTCACAGTGTGGGAGGTACATTAATGTACTGCATGACAAATGTAAGCCCGTTCTCCACCTTTTACTTTGCAGTTTTAAATAGTGTGATACTTTTTAAAAAAAAATACTATTAAATGTGAAATACTGCAGTCGACCGAGGGTCTGCAAATCCTCTGGGCTAGTGCATTTAAACAGCACCTCAGTTGAGTCCCACTGCTAAAATTACAAACCAAATCAAAAAGCAGCTATGTTGTTTGTTTGTTTTTTTCGCCCTCTTTGTACATTCATTTATGCATTACCAGATTTTCAAATTGACACGTTGTAAAATGTGTTGGCTAATGTATTTTGTTATCTGTTCTTTTGCAGCATCTGTTGAATCTTGACATCAGGGAGCAGAGTGGACCTCTACCATCCCTCAGTCTGGCAATGAGGACACCAGATTACATCGGTCAGCCAAGCAGCAACACATCGCTTTCTCTCTCGTCTCTCTCCTGCCTCCCCACTGATCTTGCAGACAGAGCACTTCTGGCCTCCAACCTGTGGCGACAGCAGTCAAAAAGCTGTCTGCCCTCCCAGCTCGATAACTCCAGCCAATTGGGAAAGTCAGGCTTCTTTGCTCAGCGCTCCATCAGCATGGTGGAAACCAGCAGCCCTGCAACAGCAAGTCAAGGCTGGCCCGGGACTGACATAAAGCAATTCCAAAGTGACCTCAACCCTACCACCATGAACAGTAACTCCTCCTCCCGCTATAAGACTGAACTGTGTCGATCTTTCACTGAGAGCGGCTTGTGCAAGTATGGCGGAAAATGCCAGTTTGCCCATGGGCTAGATGAGCTGCGGGATCTTAGCAGGCACCCCAAATACAAAACTGAGCCATGTCGTACATTTCACACCATTGGCTTCTGCCCATACGGGATGCGCTGCCACTTTGTCCACAACAATGAGGAAGAAAGGAAACACTCCTATTCTCGTTCCTCCTCCTCGTCTTCTTCCTCGTCCTCGAGCATTCCCTCACAGCAACCTTCCTCCTCCAGGCCAAACAGACCGCCTTTGGTCAGACAGAGTTTCAGCTTTGCTGGGTTTCCTTCAGCTCCTCACCTGCCTGCCCTTACTGCTCAGCTTTCACCTGCCACTGCCTCTTTCACACGCGCTCCATCGGCCTCTCCCCCGTCTTGTGCTGATGTCACTGACCTCCTCTCTCATGCCTTCCTAAAGATGGACTCAGCCTTTCAGGCCTCCCCTGGCCCACAATACCAGCCCCCAGGAGGCACGGCCATTACAGCAGATACCTGCTCTCTGTTCCTACCTTCCCCAGACTCTGGCTGTTCTCCATGCGGGCTCTCCCCGACCACCTCACCTTCCCTGAGGCAGAGTCCCGGCTCTATCGGCGTCTTTCCAGGGCCGCTTGGCACCCGATCCCTATCTTACACCTCTCTATCAGACCAGGACCAGGACGGAAGCAGCTCAGCGAGCTCGCTCAGTGGCTCCGAGTCCTGCAGTGGCATTAACGATGCTAACGGCAAACGTCTGGCGGTATTCAGTCAGCTTTCGGTGCCTTAGGTTCCCTCGAGGCTCCACCTTTAGACTAAACGTATAAAACATCTTACATAGAGCTGCATATTCCACGCCCTGCTTACACTAAATATGCAGAAAACACACACCCTTATATATCCATATCAAACACGCACAACGCTAACCAACACTGTACCCATAATATGCTAACATATCTCACACATGCCTTCACTGGATTAACCTGCAGACATTCTTTACACCTGGTTGGAGCGAAATGAACAGAGACTTACTGACTGACTCAGAAAGCACATTTCAATTGACCCATCAGATTTATATGGTTGAAACAGCACCGTCATAAGGCGCAAGGGAATCTGTGTTGGCGAAACTTAAATGTGCATAGCCACCAAAACACGTCAGTGCAGGAAGCGTTCGAAAGCTTCATTTAAAGAGTATGCTGAGACAGCAAATTTCAACAAAGGTGTTGTAATCAGTGTGATTGCCTGTTCACACCTTCCCCCCCCCCCCTTTCTCCAGACCTTCTGTGTGATCTTAAGAATGTGACAAAGCCAAAGATATGTTTGTAGCTTAAGAGCTTTGATTATTGCGGTACAAACACAATGTGACCTATGTTTTCCATGACTGTTTACACAGTATTGTTTATAAGCTGGTGAGATTGTTTTGGGTTTTTTTCTCTCTTTTTTTCCCTTTATAACTGTACAGTCTGAGGTTCTGTTTCGATCACTGGCCTCCAACCTGAATGTTATTTTTTTTTTCTTTAAACAGAAGTGCCTGTAGCGTTATTTAACAGGTCCTGTTACAGCGTTGACACATTTGATGGTTTGTTTGGAGAGATGTGAGGAGCGGTGCGAGTCTTATTGAGTTCAGGTTTCTCTGTTGTTCGGATTGCTACTGTTGCAATTCTTTCGATCTCTGTTGCATTATTGATTATGACCAGTAAATGACCAAGTGCCAAATGACCAAATATAGCCTTTCCTGCAAGAGGAGGAACAAAACCAGGCATGATCCAATGTTTGATGAAGTGATTTTAACTGTGACTTTTTTTCCATCTGAATATGTGAGCTTTAAAATTTAAAAAGTGCCAGGCAGCAAAAACAGCACCCATGGAAAAAAACACAAGTACTGTTAGTCAAAGATAACACCTCAAATGACATGCATAGTATTCTGTTACACTGATATCCCCTAAATTTAGCCAGAGGCACTTGGCGTACCAGGAAATATTTTCATTGCAGCGCTAATTTCTATTTCAGATTATTTATATATATATATATTAAAAAAAAAACTTGGATAAATCTTCTGAGAAGTGGGATTGTCTTTCCTCTAATTGCAGGTAGCACAGGTGTTACAGTTTTTTTGTTAAATGTTTTTTTTTTTGTGAGCCCACTATCTCTCCTCCTCATTCAGTATTACTTCTTCCTGTTACGGCTTTGTACTTTCATGAATGTGTAGCGTCCTGGACACAGCACCCAGGTCTGTTGCCTTAACTGAGCTAGGTCCAGCATTCTGGAGGGTTAGTGCAAGTATGCTTAGTGTTATAGAAATTTTACTTCGCTGTTTTTGTGTGTTTTTGATGTAGTTGGTTAGAAAAACAGATGCTGTACTGTTATTGGTCTATTTAAAATTGCCTTTTCTTCAACATGTTTGAGGCCTGTTTAGTGGTAAAGGTGATCTTTAGTAAATTAATTTTTCTTTAATTTATTTTAACGTATTTATAGAGGACTTTGAGTTGACAATGCTTGTATCAAGTTTAATATATTTACTTCTTTTGCTTTTTTGTACTGGAAATAAAGTTGTTTTTTTTTTACCCACTTTTCTCGTTGATCGTGGTTAATCGCCTTCTTGTGGTCTCAGGTGAGATCTACATTACCATGTTTGCTCTGAAATTTTGCAACAGCACGGAAGTTACGGGACGCGTGCATGTTCCCATGAGTTGTTTTTTTGCCTTGCCTGGTTGTATATTATGTTGGTTGTAATATTTGTATCGCCGTTTGAACATTTGTGGCACTATCAATGCAAGGTGCAATGAAAGAAGGAAGCAGGAACAAAGGAAAGTAATGCATGGCTTTCACTGTAGATTATGTTCTGTATCTAAAGCAGTAGGAAAATAACTATTTCAGTTCACTGAAGTTTACTTAAAACTAGGGGGAGTAGACAGAGTGATCATGAGACTCAATCTCTTCTTTTTAACCTGCAGCAGCTCTACTACTTAACTGGACAACTCCATTGAATAATGGAAAATAGCTTATATGTGCCTTAAAACAAAGCATGTTTTTTTTAAAGCTTGATATTATTCTAAAAGGAGTCCAGGGCTCAGAAACGTACATTTCTAAGTAAAACAGACTAAAATACAAAAAGGTTCTTCATATTTCCAGATGAAATTGCACAACAGCCCAGGAAATGAATCATACCCCGGCTCTGTGGTGCAGCCTCCGCTTGAAGAATGTGCTCATAAACCAGATGTGCTGAATGATTCATAAGTGAGAACAATTCAGTTTTCTTTTCCTCCTTAATTTGGCTTGTGAGCAGTCAGATTTTTTTTTTAAGATATAGAATTAATGGAGAAGGAAAGTCTATAAATGTTTGAGTAAATGCAAACAGCATCTTCTTAAACTACACTTTCTAGCTCAAGTAAAGTAATGTTGGCGAAGAGGTACATACAAAAAAAATGGGGTATGATTAATGTTTTCATTGACATTTAACTTTTGCAAAAAATGGATATAAGTATGGACTAATAAGTGATTTCTGCCATAACAAGTCTGGTGTAAAAGAGCAAGACACTGGTCTGTGTGTGAGTGAGTGTGTAGTCATGCAATTGAGATTTCATGTGGAGATAAGAAGTCTTTTGTTTAGGGTTTAATCTGACCAATCCTCTGCTCCCACCCATTTCCCTTCTCCTTCACTGCCTTCACTCATTACATCCTTCTTTCTCACTTTGTTCCCATTTCCTTTCCTTTAATTGCATCTCCCCCTACTTCTCCACTTTCTACCATGTGGGCAGTACTGAATAGCACTCTTATCTACTGTAACTGGTGAGTAATGCATGTTAATGTGTGCTCATTAAATCATGTACAGAGCCACATTCTGATTATTAGACTTGTACATGACAAAAGTAGATTGGGTAGAACTATTGGGTATTTAAAATTGATTGGCTGAAAGTACAGTGACACTTTATTTTCTTACACATTTTAAAGTAATTGTTAGAGTCAGAAGAGGAAAAAAAGGGCTTAAAATGCAGCCTCATGGTTGACCCCTGAGGAATCTCTCTGCCATACATATACACCAGCACAAGAGCCATTATCTTGTCAGGATTAACATGAGATGGGCTGCCTTGGAGTGATTAGTGGCCGCAAAGGGTTTGAAGGCATGTGTGTGCTTGCATGGTTTGTGTGTGTGGGTGGGTGCTGTTTTGTGTCTGATAGACATTCTCCCACACTCTTGCCCTGTGGGACGTAGGAAAGGCAGGCAGATGGCCGTATTCAGGTCCACCATGGGTCAACATATGGCCCTGACTGACACAGGTTGTGTGTGTGTGTGTGTGTGTGTGTGTGTGTGTGTGTGTGTGTGTGTGTGTGTGTGTGTGTGTGTGTGTGTGTGTGTGTGTGTGTGTGTGTGTGTGTGTGTGTGTGTGTGTGTGTGTGTGTGTGTGTGTGTGTGTGTGTGTGTGTGTGTGTGTGTGGAGGAAGCTGAATGAGTGGGCAGGAATAAAAAGGCGAAGTTGTTAGAGCAGAAAAGAAGCTCTGAGAAGAAGGGAAAAAAAGTGTGTCATTTGATGTTCTTCAAATATCAAACCTTTTTAGGCAGGAGACTTGATTCATTTACTATACACTAATAAATCACTTTTGATTAAAGACAAATAAAATGCCAGTAAAGACTTCAACATAAAAGCTTGTTAAAATATTTAACAGACATAGAGTTTATCATTCTCTAACTGAATTAAACTAGTTAGCCAGCTAGCAGTAAATGTAGCTGCACTAACTACACAATTTTAGGCTAGTTTTATCAGCTTAATGATTAATACGCTACTGCTAGCTCGTAGCACACTACTACTTGACTTACATAGACAGCGTCCTTCATTGTCAGCTAAACAAATTTCTTGCCAAACAAACTCAAGTGAGACAGTAAACAAAACTTCTTAGCAGTTAGCCAGCTTTTCTCCAACTAACAAAATACCAGTAAAATCCATTAAATGATACATTTTTGTTGGCTAACTTTGCTTCTAGCTATGTATAGTTTGGGGAGTTCTACACTTCAGCTTTGGTTGTACATTGGCCTGTTCAAAAGTTGCAGCAAGTCGTACATTATTATTTTGTATGATTTTAAATTAATGAGTGCTTCATAAGTATTCAACAATGAACTCAAATTGTACTTGGTGATTTCAAAATGTAAGTGATTAGAAAATGCTAACAGCACTGAGAAAAACCTAACCCCCAAACATTAGTCACCTTCTTCTCACAGTTCAAAGGACTTCAGCAGGTCTATGTGGACAGTGTTACTAAATTTAGTAAGTCATCAATTTGAGAGGATGAATGCACATTTTACTTACACACAACACAACCCCTTCCCCTTTTTTCTTCTCGCCTCCTGAACTGCCCTCCTCCTCCCACCCTCTATTCACTGTTCCCCTTTGTGAGTGTATGGGTGATATTGTGATGCATGAGGAGAGCAAGAGGAAGGGGAGCGAAGCCGTGCAGAGCAGCACAAAACATCTGCTGCTGAACTATCCGCCTTCATTACTCAATCCTACTGCTCCTGGACCCCTTCCCTGAACTCCCTAATGTTTGTGAACCATTCAGGTACAAGAAAGTCTCCCCCCCCACACACACACACACACACACACACCTTCCCCTTACTATTGCAACTTCTTCATCACCGCACACTACCTCTCTGCCCCCCTCCTCTCCCTCTCGTCCTTTAATACATGTCTCATTTCCATCCAGTCTCCTGTAGGGGCTTTACATTCTCTCTGTCCAATTTTCTTCTTGCCAATTATTTTCTCCTTCACCCACTATTACAATTCTGCCCCCTCCCAGGCTTTCTCTCTAATCCTTCCTTCTGCTTGTTTTCCTCCTTCCCAGAAAGGATTTGAGCAAAGTGTTTAATGGGTTGCAACAAATGGGCAAAACAGTGAGCCATAGTCAGGTGCTGCTCATGTAGGCAGACACCTTGCTGAATTTCCCTGGCTATTTTCTTCCTTCTCAGCATTATTGGTTTAATAGCAAGTAAAAACAAAACTTGTCTGTCACCTAAAATGCACTATGCAGATCAGCAAGCATCAAGTGTTTCTTCAACTCTTAAGCTCTTTCAAAAACTCTTGTCTTGAGGGCCTTCCTATTGCAGTGAGGACATTACTCAAAAACAGTAAGGCTCGCATTGAAAGGGCACTCCAGCAAACAAGTTATGCACTTCAATGAAGTTGGAGGACTTGCAGAAAATGTATTGAAGATCAAAAGAAAAGAAAGAAAAAGGCAATGAAATCGGACTTTTATTCCATAGCATGGGTCAAGCTTCTAAGACATTTAATCCTAAACTTTCCATGATGACGTAATCAGGGTTGTTTTCCTCCGCTTTAAAATGTTTCCTCGAGAGCAACAGAGAACCTTTAACAACCCTTTTCAAAGACCAATTAAAACTCATAAAGAGGAAAATCTTGATGTGAAAAAACAAACAGCCCAACTGACCAAAACAAATTACCTCTTTGAAAGTATTTACGTATTTTGTCTTCATGTTGGTGTTTCTGAGCCTAGGTAAAGTTGGCGAGTGTTTCATTGTGGTTAGAAAAAGAGTTTCTTCACGTGACAATTTTTTTTATTTATATTGTATGTTTTCCACATCTATTTAAAAGCTAAGCTTGTCAAGGCATATGCAATAAATACATGCTCTGATAAGAAAAATGTTTTGTTCTACTACAAACAAGTTATGGAGGGACACTTAAATACAAAGCATTGTCTGCTGTTGAGCCTGGATGTTGTTATGCCTTCAAGTAAATCTTTTATCAATTTTCCACAATTGTGTATCAAATGTGGTCTGCATTACTTTTCTACTTCAGCTTCATTTGGCCCTATGCTAAAACTAAACTTAAACTGCCCTGTAATACAATTCTGTTTTCATGTTGACATCCATGACAACTATTAAGTCAATATGAAATGAAACACAAAGTTTGGTTTCTTGTGCATGTTAAAATGAAAACTCTGTATTGACAGTAACGAGTACATTTGAAATAAATCTATGTGTTCACAAATCACATAATCAAGCTTTATTCTGTAAACTATTACACTCATACCAATGGGAGGCTGGAAATACAGGGCACTTTATAAACATCTGAAATAAAAGGCAGTGTGAGCTCCACAATGCACCAGCTGCAAGTATTGTCCATGTAGTGCCATGTCAAAGTATAAATATAATGAAAATCCAGAGGATTTAACTATGTCACCAGATCTGATGACAAATAGGACCTGGATAATCTTGCTGGAAATTCAGACTCACAATGACAATGTTTTTTCTTGCAAACTGATTTTTTAGATTAGCTTGCTTGAGCAGAAGTTGGATACTGAATATACAGGAAGTGCAATCCACTCGCATACAATAGTAACCTCTTAATACCAAACTCATGATATGGATCAAAAACATGAAAGAAATATTAATAACTTAAGCAGGGATGATGGGAAAGGGACCTGCAGTTACACACAGTCAAGGAGAAAGAAAAAAAAAGTTACAGAAAGAAAATGACAACTTCCTTGTTTTCTTAAAAGGCTTCAATGTTTTGTTCTTTATAACAAAGAAAAAGTGTGACGGAGTCGTTGATTCACACTATTCTTAAAACACAATAACATGATACTTTTTTCTTACTTTAATTGATGGGAAATGGATTTATGAATATTTCTAAAACAGAATATAAAAAGGGATTTGTAAACATGTTACGCTATAAGAGATTGATACATAATATAAGGTGACAAAATAATACATTTTGAAAAAGTTAGTTAAGATTTCTTTTGTTGCAAAATCACCATAAATACTCGAGGAGTGTTTCTTATGGCAACGTTCAGTCATTTTGTCTCAAGTACAGGACATGTTTGATGGACAGACAACAAGACAAGACTTGACCTGCAAACTGTCAGAGCTACAAACCATGGAAATAATGACAGCTCGATGTGTCCCTCTAGTGGCACAAAGAGGCAACAGTTTCAACCCAAGAGGTGGATAGTTCACTGTGTTTACTGGAAGAAAATGTTTAGCTTGGAGAAATAAATAAAATGAAGTGAAATGTACTCTCATATTTGAGGAGAAATCACAGGACACGCTAAACAAACGTAACAATCCATCCATGTAGGAGGGTTTCAGTCTAACATTGGCAGCTTGCTGTAACTCAGGAAAAATTAAAAACTATCATTTTTAAATGTCACTGCTGTACAAAGAACATGCAATGCTGTTACATTAAATAATAGCCTATAATCCAAGTTTGAATAGTCAGCTTCAGAATGTAAAACGGAGGTAGCAGATTTACAAAGTAGATGTCACTCTAAATTCATAAATTGTTGACTCATTCTGCCTGAAATGTAAAGGAGCAACAGCATGCATGGACACCCAGCTCTTAAAAGGCAAACAGCCACAGAGGAAGGGAAAGCAACAGGAGCTGGCTGCAGGTTTGTCTGCAAAAAAATATATTGTTGACTAATGGTTCTATGTACCAAGCGTAACTACTTTTAGAGATTCCCGATTGTTTTGGAGAATGCTTATAAAAAAAATAATTTAAAAAAAAGGTATGGCAGTTGATAGTCCTGAAATATTATCCATAACAAACATTTTATTTTTTTCACTGCCCTCTCAATTTGAGGACGCAACATTGCAATACTTTACAAAGAACACAAAGTTACTGTGTGATTTACTGTACATTCACATTAGTGTGTTCACAGTCACAGGCCAAGTGGGCTCAGTCAGCGCCAGGCTCCCCTTATCAAGTGAAAACTAAAGTCAATAACCTTGTCAATTATTTCAATCAGACTCGAGTCAACTTAAATAAAGGAACAAAAAAAAAAGAAGCCAAAAAAAGTGTTATGTTTCAGAACACTTCGAGCCTCAGCTAAACCTTTTTGCCCTGTTCGTCATACTACCTGGTTGTCAGAATAACCTGTTGGACCTAGTTGTTGTTTGAGTCCTTCTGAGGTAGGACAGGAATTACTATCCTAGCTACAGTAAATAGAACCCTACAGGACCCTGTTCCTTAGCACCATGGCAGCAGAGAGGAGCACGTCACAACTTCTGGACCACTACCTGGAACTTACCTGGAGAGACAAAAAGAAGAAGTAGTGAAACAAGGGTTTGAACCTCATTTAGTTTTTTTACTTGATGTCTTATTGCTCACATGAGTGACGGCACTTTAGCTATCTGACTAGCCTACAAGAATGCTATATCACCTCATTATTTACAACAACGAAAACACCAATGTAGGATTTGATTGTACTTACAGGACGGCATAATAGAGACCTCTGCTGTCACAACGCTGTCAAGACCAAGGTTAGACAGAGCTCCTCTCACCACCCCACACGAGAAAGCAAGGTACTGCAATGACACCCACAAAGTAATACCAGGTAACCTAATTACAATAAGATGACCTTCGCTTTCCTAAGCTGTCATTCGGAATATGTAGTCTATAGTGAATTCCTCAAACTCGCTGTCTTTTTCAGTGAATGCCAATCTTTTGAGATTATACGGCTCCATTGGCAGGAGTGTCTGTATTTCCTGTTTACGCCTGTACGTCTTCTTGCTGATTTGATACCAGTATATATAGCTGTCCAGCGGTGATCAGATCACCCAGGTCAAAAGTCAAAATCAGCCGAGTATACTAACCTTAGGAGCCTGATCCAGGTACTGTTTCCCACTGGACAGCTGAGTAAGCAGGGAAAACTTGTTGTCTTGCAAAACATATGTGCCCTGTAACAGAGGACAGAAGATAATTAATAACCACTGCAACACATTTCAACACTGAATGTGGATTTGAGCATTTTTATTTTCACAGTTTCAGTTAATTAAAGGGGATTAGCATCATTGTATGTTCTGTATTGAGTTTTAGTCAACCCTGCCATATGTTATGTTCATCTTTGCCATATTGATCTGCTGTTACAAAAAAAAATAAAAAATCTTTCACAACAAGTCACAAAAAAATAATAATTCAAATGTGTTGTGAAGAATACTGAAACCAAGTCAGAGGAGAACATTAACAATCTCTACACAAGGAAAACCCTTTTAGTACCGCTCATTCTTGATTTACCTGATGGTTTGTTCGGAGATTGTCAATCTGCCTCCTGAACACCTTCGTCCAGAAGTCTTTACAGATAAACTTCATGACATCCAACTCATCCTTGAAGCTAGGCGAGTCTCTAGTCAACCTAGACAAAGAAAACTCTGTATCAATGCTTCCCATTGAAAAAGGATGCACAGCACATGCATGTTGCGCAAACTGTTCATGTATGCTGTCTACCTCTCAATGAGTCCTTGTCCCACCCTGAAGCCCATGCTTTCAAGGACAGAAACACACGCCGCTCTGTCCTGAAGAAAAGACACCAGGGCAGATAATTTAGTGCACAAGAACAGGCTTCATACAGAAATGTTTAAGAGTTGAATGATTAGTGTGCTGCATCTCCTGTAAAATGTTTGTGCTATAGAGTCAGTTTCCTTTATTTGAACTCTGTCCTGGTTGATTTTAAACCAATTTTCCATCAGTGTATTTACTGCCTCATACCTGCCTGTTGTATCTCTTGTATTTCTGTTATCTGCTTATATTTAATTTTTATTTTCCTACTCCCTGTTTAGTCGATCTGTTAATCTATGTTCCTTCTTTCTCTAAATGTTGATGTATTTGCATTTTATCTTTAAAGCACTTTGTAAACAGTTGTTGTTAGAGGTGACTATATAAATTATTCTTACTGTTATAATAAATGCTATGCACGGTTGGGCTGCACTCAGACAGCAAGGAGCTAGCATTTGTTAAAGAGATGCTAGATGAGTGTCAAAACCATAAATCCGGTGTTTGTGGGATATCAGGACTATTTAAACACACCTTGTTGTCCATCTCTCCTTTACTGGATTGCTGCTCTCTGTAGACATGGGAAACCATCTCCATATGGAGAAAGTCAAACAGGGCCTCGTCTGCCATTACTGCATGAAGAAAATGAAAATGTGATTTTAAAGCCAGGATAATAACACCCGAGTTTAACAGCATGTCATTAAATGTACAGTTTAACTTCAAGTGTCTAACAGATGAGAAAATCAGCAGCTTAGCATTAGCTACACACATAGCGCTGGACAGCTAATATTTTTAGCTCGCATCGTTATCGTGGCCGCATTTGCTCGACATATGAAACAAAACAAGAACAAAACAATGCATGTGGTATTGTAGTTTGCAGTTTATAAATGCAACTAAGTATGCTGTTAAATCTACTCTACCCGATAAATAAGAGTGGAAATAGACGTAAACACAGGAAACACGTAAACTTCCTGGGTAGCACTCGATATGAATGTCAGGTTATCCCGCTGGATTCATGTAGGCCTGCGCTCATGCAACACCAACAAGACTGTATGATCATGAGAAAACAAGAAAAGGTGCAACTTCGGTGTACGCCGGAGTTTATTTTAAGCGAACAGCTGTGCACTATCCTCACCACGTGACCTAATTTCGTAGATCTGATTGGTTGCTGTAAGACAAACCAGCCTCTCATTGCTCATGTGATTTGTTTCAGACATCACGGATAAGGTTTGACAGTTTTCGGTTTAATACTTAAATATTGTGGAAGTTGCTAACATAATAAATTCATGCAGAGTTAACTTACTGTTCAGGCATCTTAGGTTTCTAGTCTTTGGATCAGTCGACTTTGCTTAGCTACAGCCAATTATACTTTGTTTTCTGCAGCTAATGATATTCCGTTGTGTGTGTGTGTGTGTGTGTTTATTTGTGTTTGTTTGTGTGTGTGTGTTTTGTTGTCAGTCATGTCCAGCAGGTATCAGATTGTGGTGCAGGGCGAGGCCTCTGAGACGGACTCTGATGATGAGGTCTACATCACCTCCATGGCTGCTCCTCAGACTGCCACAGTTGGAGCCAAGGTTGTAATACAGTCATGCAACTGTGGGAATCTGTTTGTGTCCCTGCCTGCATCCCCCCCTCTCATTATATCTACAACCCTCTTTGTCTTTGATGCTGTCAGGTTCCCGGGGAGGCATCAGAAACAGATAGTGAGGATGAGGAGGAGCAGCCAGACAGAGTCTCTGCTCTGAGCCAGGAGAGCTCTCATATACTCAGGAGAGACCTCCCTCCTCTTATCGTAGTTCGAGACCATCCAGACATTCAGTCCATAGTGGAGGACAGACCGAGCCCCACACACAGGTCGCATGGTGAGGATCCTGCTTATAAGGGTGATAAATATTTGTTTTTGTGTAACTATATACTCTAATTTTTGAGGTACATTTACTGGCTTTTTGTGGCGTCTTATTAACTTAATCACCAAAATGATCATCTGGCTGAATGAGTGAATATACAGTAATGGAGCAAGAGCCTTCAAGTGAATAAAGCCAATGCATTTAAGAGGTGGTTGAGAGTTCTGGATTTGTACAGTTTGTACATGTGGTTAAACAGTAGCCCACCGATCACATGAGAATAAAAGTTCTGAAATACTACTTTGCCTTATTAACATCATACATTCAGTAAATCATTATTTATTTATGAATGGATCATTTCGGAGGGGCAAATAAAACAATGGAGGAAGAAAAATCTGTTATGTGTGAATTATTATACTTGGAGTAAATCTGTTTTGCTTTCCAGGCGACACACTTTTACAACAGAAGCTGCAGGAATCAAACAGCCGGCTGTATTCTGACGTTGGACAGACACTTCGGCAGATTTATGGCAGTGCTAGTAAAGAGGTATGCTGAGATGTTTAACTCAGGAAACTCATAATTAATAATCTAATTTTGGCATTCAAAGTTTTTCTCTCTATATTGCAAAAATACAATAGAGTAAATGGACCTGAGCCTGTATAGCGCTTTATCGTCTTCTCACTACTCGAAGCGCTTTAAACCTTCCCGTACACACAGTAATGGCAGAGGCTTATTTGTAAAGTGACCAAATAACCAATCCCATTCATACACATGTACACGACTTACGTGTGTTGCCCAAGGAGACGTCAGACATGTTGCTGCAGGATCGAGCCCCCAACCTTCCAGTTGAGAGACGACCGACTCTACGAACTGAGCCACAGCTGCCTCTGTGGCTCAAATACTGAGAGCACCAAATGTATTTTATGATTTTTACAAGACGGCTGTTTAGAATAGAATAAACTGTTAGATTATACCTAAACCGAAGCTAGTATTTTCCTGGACATCAAAAATGTAATATCTGTACTCTGTAAAGTTGTCATGTTGTAGATAACGAGAAGTGATTTGAATGTCTTCATAACAGTAGTTTGGTGTGCACAATAATTGTGACGTTATGTTTTTGTTAAAAAGGTGCAGAGCGCAACAGCCCAGCTGACTACCTCACAGAGCGCCATCATCAATGCTTCCCACAGCATCCGGCTAATCCTGGATGACCTGAAGGCGGTTTCAGAGAAAATTGACATCATCACCAGCTGTCAAATACTGCCTGACATTACCATCAATAATCTAAATAATTCTACATCTGCACCTTGAAAATGCAAACGCGTACATGCACTTAAATAAACATGCATCATTGATGGTTAGAATCCTAATGGATTTATTCTCCTCAAGAAGGAGTACGATTCATTAAAACAGGACATCTTTGCAGCATTGTTTACAAACAACTCCTATGCACAATGGCCACGCACTATGTGCATGCATCTTTCCTTGCAGCTGTGAAAAAAAGCAGGAAAGCATTAAGAAACTAAATCCTGCCATAGCATGTTGTGAGTTACTGTGTTACCTTACACACCGATTTTTGAAGGCATATCTTTTTCTATCATCACTTTTTCTGGTCCTCTGTTATAGAGCCATGAGGCAGACTTGTAAATGTTTCTCAAGAAATCATTTCCTTACCCCAATGTGTGATGAAGTGATTAAATACAGAGATAAGATACATCCAGAGATGTTTTCATTTTTTTTTTTTATAAGCAAAAAAGGCATGTTTTGTCTTGATGAGATAGAGAGAATTCAACACGTGAAGAATTTTCTCAAATTATATTTAGTGGTTAAAAATATAAAACAAATATAAAACTTTTCTATTCACTCCCTGCAAACTAACTTTAAGTGTGCTGACTTGATTCAATCACCTGATGGCGCCATTGGTTCTTCAGACCTTTCAGTGAAAGTTACAAACGATTACATAAGAGAAAGACTGAAATAATATTTAATGCAGCTTTAAAAGAAACAGTGTTTCTTGCCTCTGACAAATCCAACTATTCACAAGGATGATGACCTGTAGGTCGTTGTGCACACAGTCTTCTTTATCATCAGCTCTCAGAAATCCAGAGTCTGTGATAAATGAGAGAATGAAAGAATAGTGTGTGTCTCTGTACGACACAAACAGGGCCAAGACACTGTTTGGGCTCACCTTTTTTTCCTGTGTCAGGTCATAGGTAGCTGCCTCTGAGCATTGTAATGTGTTTAATGTTACTGAAGAATCAAGAGGCCTCTAAAAAGTTGTGATGATGTAATTCAGATGATGGTTTCCTCAATTGTGATGGATAAGATTTGTCATTTTGCATCCATGTGTGTGAACACAATAAGAAGCCCTACACAGAGAAGGTCAAATTACACATTTGTAATTGTTCCTCTAACTACCAGCTAATGTCATTCTAAACATACTCAATCTTCTCCTTCAGTGATAGTTTCCCTTTTGAGTCATTAATTGTTCGGCTTCAAATAATTGAACTGTAAATAGAGGAGAAACACACATACAGTGCAGTGATGGTTCTCATCCATCATGCTTAAAGCAGACAGAGTGTTAGCCTTTGGAGAACCTTTATAACAGCGAGCCGCTGAGGAGTCATTACAGGCAAAGCTGTGGGGCACAGGTGAAGCATTAATTTGGGTCTTTGTAGTTAAGCTCTTTCAGGCCATTTGTCATCCAGTACGAGTAGTGTAGTCCTTGCAAAAGAGAACCTGACCTAATAGGCCTCTACTTGTGAGCAGAAGGGACGGACAAGCAGGACTCAAATTTCTCAGTTCAACTCATAGTTTATACAGGCTTGTGAAAAAAAAAACGTTGTAAAAAGTCATGCTGACAAATCTGTTAAAAAAAAAAAAAAAAAAAGATCAAAACATAAAAACTGTCCATCCTCAAAGTCTCCTCATCAGAGACAAACCAACCAGGTAGCTTATCTGCTAGATCAGTGGTTTTGGTCAGGAACTCTCAGTGGATGCAAATAAAAATAATTTGTCTAGAGACATGACAACCTGTGGTCTTTGTCAGAAGAAAGAGCTTTTGAGCTGAAGATTAATTTCTTACATCTATGTATAATTAAAATATCTCTTTAAGTGTGTGTGTGTGTGTGTGGGGGGGGGGGGGGGGGGGGGGGGGGGTATGAAAGTGGGATAAAGTGTGGCTGCTTGTCACTGATGTTGATTACAAGATGTTCTTGTGGAAGAATTGCTGACGAAGTGGTGGATCTTTTCACCAAAAGTGCATGAAAGAACAAAACAGCAGTCCTGGAAAATATGCTTCAAAGCAACCAGACTTAATGAACTAAAAGAGATCACAGGCTGAAAGCAAGCTCCCACAAACAAAAATTTCCCCACAGACTCTGGCTGAATCTACTTTTATACTTCTCTTGGCCCCACCCCCTAACTGGAGCAAACCATTTCAGGAATAAAAGGGAAGCACAAGAACAAAATCCCCACTTAAACATCAATAAATTAATAGACAGTAACATAATATAATACTATTTGAAGTGGGGAGCTGAAGCAGAACATCAACAAACAGTAGAAACAAGACTTTTTTTTTCTTTATGTAGAAACAAAAACACTTCACAAACTGAAAGCTGCACTCTGAACAATTAGACACAGGTGACTTCACTTAGCCTAATCAATTTGCTGACTGCAGTAAGTGTGGGAAAGTGGGGGCAGGTGGTAAGGATTTATTTTTTTCTTTTCACTGTAAAAAAAATAAATAAAAAAAGTAATGACATACAATGATCCTGAAGGAAACAATTTTTTTACTTGATCTCAACTCACACACACAACCCTTCCCATCCATGCACTCACACATACACACAAACACACAGATTACAATAACAAAACCAGACCTAGGAGGAAAAAATGTAAAAAAGAAATACAAAAAAAACAAGCAAGCAAAAAGCATACAAAAACTCCAAAAAGGCGTCACAAGGGCTGATTCATATCCTTTGCCGTGGATAGAGGACTGCATTGATCTGGTTGGTTCGGCTAAGTTCGTCAGCAAGTTTGACTTGTTAAAGGGATACTGGCAGATTCCTTTGTCTGCACGAGCACAGGAAATCTCAGCATTTGTGACGCCTTTTGGTTTGTATGAGTACACTGTCATGAGTTTCGGTCTGCGCAATGCACCTGCCACTTTTCAGCGCCTCATGAACCTTGTTGTGGGAGGTCTTGATGGTTGTGCGGTGTACCTTGACGATGTTGTTGTGTTTAGTGACACTTGGGATGAGCACATACGACGTGTTGGTGCTCTGTTGGAACGATTGGCTGAGGCATGTCTCACTGTCAACCTGGCTAAGTGCGAGTTTGCCAGGGCAACAGTGACATACCTTGGTAGGGTGGTTGGGCAGGGGCGAGTTCGTCCGGTGGATGCAAAAGTCAAGGCTGTCATGCAGTATCCGGCGCCTGCTACAAAAAAAGAACTCATGCAGTTCTTGGGTCTGGTTGGCTACTATCGTGCTTTCTGCAAGAACTTTTCCACGGTAGTGGCATCCCTGACTGATTTGTTGAAGGCTAAAGCTAAGTTTGTGTGGGCCCCAACATGTCAGATGGCATATTTATTCTTCTGAAATTTCACACTCTTCTCTACTCCACAGGTACCTGGCTGTTTTGGTGTTTGTGACTTTGTTCACCTTTTGAAAAGAAATCTGAGCTGGTATAATCTGATTTGACTGGTTATTTTTTGGTTAATAAAATAATTATTTGTACTTTGAATCTAGTGTGTCTCCCTTCATTTGTTGTGACCTCCTGAGCCGGGTCATGACAAACTCAACAAAAAAACAACGATTTTGCAATTGGTGTCCCTCCCTTCCTTCTTACGAAGTACTCATTTATTTTAGTATAGTGCATAGTGAGAGTCTCAATTGTCCAGTAGTGTCTTAAATTTGGTTATATAGTTGATCACAGGGCCCCAGACAGTGTTTTTTTTTTTTTTTTCAGATAATCCCCTTAAATTACATTTAATTTTCTTCAGATTTAAGAACATCACGAGGTCCGTTAACTAGTGCGGAGCTTTGGGAGGTAGTGGAGACTTCCATTCCAATAAAATTGTTCTGTGAGCGAAGGAAATACAGCCTTTTATTTTCCTACCGATTATTTGGTGAACTGGTACTACTCCAAAGATAGCTATTTCTGGGCCTGGTATCAGCAACCTGTTTAGAGCTGTGGTAAGACGTTTGAAAATGTTTGTCCAGTAGCCATACAAGCAGGGACAGGACCAAAATATGTCATGTTTGCTGGAGACGTGACATGGTGACAGGTATCTGATATACTCTCATACATTTTGGAGAGTATATAGTTTGTAAAATAGGAACAATGGACAACCTTAAGTTGTATCAGATAAAGTCTGGAGCAAGATGTGCTGTCATTCACTTGACATAAAACCTTGCGCCAAACATCGTCCTCTATGACTTTACTACGTCAAAAAAAAAGAGTTCCTCTGAGCTGGGATATTAGAGTGTAGATTTTGGAGATGAAGCCTTTCTGATTTGTCGTAATGGCCAAGATTGTATCGATAATTGATATAGGAGGAATATTGGGAAAGGAGGTGTTATTTGCTTTGACAAAATCACAGACTTGGAAGTATCAAAATAGATGAGAGTATGGTAAATTTAATTTGTCTCACCGTGACAATTATTACGATTATGGATCAGGCTATGGTCAGATAATCCCTGGCGCCCAAGGAGTAACCTTTTAACAGTGTGTCTAAATATTATATATGTTTCAACCTCACAATATAGTGATGAATATGATGGTCACGTATTATAACAGAACTTACTTACAGAAAGTGTGTCAATAAGAAGCAGTTAAGCTTTTCATTTTTTTGGTATGTAACAAGGAATGTATTTGCCATTGGCTGGTGAAAAACATGGATTTTATAGTAGCAGTAAAACAGATTAATATTGATGAAGTAAATAGAAAGCTGCCCTCTTGGTTTTTCTTGGAAAAAAAATTGTACAAGAATTATAGTTATCCAACAATAATGATATCATTTAATGATGTTACAATCAGTAAATAGGGACTGAGTTTGAGAGCACTTACGCAGGTTTGGGATTGATAAAGAAGATTATTTCAGGGAAATAGCTGAGGTCTATCTGATGTAACTCAGAATACATCAACAGAATTTTCTAAAAAAAAACGTAGATTTATTTCAAGGCTGGGTGAACTTTTGAAAAAAAAATGTTTCAATCAACAGGCACAAGGACATTATTTTACTGTTTACATAAAACATCTTTCCCTGTTTCTGTGACAGTGGCTCGGGGGCTCAGAGCGGTGGATGGGGTTTATGCTTGAGCTGGCAAACTAACTGAAGACTAAAATGAGTGCACAGAAACAACGGACCACAGCACCGAGAAGGAGAGATAATAAATGTTTGTGGAACAAGGATAGGGTAAGGGAGAGAGGACAGAGGCACTATAGATTATTAAGTCTTATATTAGATGATACATTTGAGCTGGAGTCAGATTATTGCGATGTGTGTGAATGTTCGTGTGTGAATGCCTGTACACTCGGGGCAGCCACCCAGATTAGTCAGGTCATTTACTGTCTCATGGGGCGCCTGAGGACACAGCTAGTTTATCTCGCTGGATGAACTTGGCTGCTCACAACAGCACAGGTCTGCCAAAGCATCGCTACTTTTGCTACTTTTAAAAGATGCCTGCTCCGTGGTTGATGACCTTGTTTTCATACCGCTAGTGCATCAAAAACAACATTAGCATGCATCCCATTGAGGAGCCAGAAGGATAAAGAGGCGGAAAAACTCCCAGAGGAGCTAAAGTGAACAGCAACACCAAGCATTCAAGTTGACTCCAAAAAGTAGAAGTGCAAATATACAAATAGATTTAAATCTGAGGCATTATTCTAAGTTGCTTCAAACATGGTCCTTAGAGCCATGTAAGGAGTTTGTTTTACTTTTTGCTTGGCTATCTTGTTACCTGCTTCATTATGACTAAAGGCAAAAGTAAAACTTACTGAAACAAGCATAACAATGAGACCTGAACACATTATCCATAATCACTCGTGTAGTTCTCTATAAAATGGCAAGAGTAGAAAATAACGTGCAGGTAACTTTACGTTCTTCTTAATTATGATAAAACATTCCTCATGTGTATGTAAGGACAATTAAATAACAAAACATACCATGCAACTGCAAAAATGCTTCATGAACATATATTTACATATAAAAACCAAGTTTGTAATTATAAAATTAAAATTCCAAAGAAAATCAGGGAGTTTTTACAGATCAGATTTTTTTTTATTGTTGGGATAGTAATTCAGAAAACATTCCCCAGGTGGCCGAGACTCTAACTGTGACTGTAACAGAAGCATAAAGGGACGAGGACGTTGTTTAAAAAAAATGCAATTATTTCAATTTTGTGCTAACTTAATTCTAACCTGAATTCCTTCAACATGAAAAGTTTCTGCACCATTGAATCTTACCATCACCTATAGTCATTTAAGGCACTGTTTACTTCTCAAAATGTTCTTCATCTGTACATGTTGGGACAAATTATTAAAAGTCTAAGTGAGACACCCAAGATAACAATACAAACATCAGGATATGATGAGAGTGAAATATAACTATTAAAATGTGGACTGTCTGGGGGTAAGATCCTGCAATTAAGCCAAAAAATACAAAAAAGCTCTTTAAACATGTTTATTTTCATTGACATTACTATAATCATATCATTATATATAAACATTACATAAAACTGTACCAGATCTGACAGTATTATTTCAACGGTAACTCTCAAAGATCATTAAAAAACATTTTTCTATAGCAGCTTCATGGGAAATGGACTTAATGTTCATTTCTTTCCATTTACAGAACGATCACTTGCGTATTTAAGCCTTCATAGTCAATGGGGCAGTAACTGTAAATCTTCATTTTTACAACATTCATGGTTTTATTTATCGTTTCCATACCTGTTATTGTCATTTATGTTTGTCTTAAAAACCAGCATGTCACAGATAGTATAAAATGTAAGGGGATAAAATGTAAAATAGATAATATCTCAAGCCTTCTTATTTGGCAGTTGACTCATTTCTGCACAGAAAACCATTTGCTGCCCAAAGTAAAGTAGTATATATATTTTATAGTGAAACTAACAAAATATATTCATGCATGCATTTCCCTGCCGGTAAAATTTTCCCGTAGGTAAAGGAGAACATGTTGTGAAACTTGCACCCGTTTTTTTTTGTTTTTTTTGGCTTGGCTATTTCCATAACACACTATTGTGCATGTGTAAGCATACAGCAAGTGACTCATTGAATGATTAAAAAGCTAGCATTCAAAAATGCATCAAATTTATCTTAGATTTTCAAAGTGGTCTGTCATTGGCATTGGTAGCATACCATTGATCCATTGTTCATTTTTAAAGCGTCAGCTTCTTGCTGTTCTCTTGGGTTTATAAGAGTAAATACTGATACAAAAACATCTTCTGGCTCTTTCAGTCCTAAAATATTAGTTTTACTTCTGTTCTTTGAAAACACATGTATTCTTATATTGGTACTTCTCCTAAGGATGTTAGAAAGACTCTTAGGCTTTCCTAAATGATTTTGGTGTTGTTGCAATACAGTTTCTCCAGTAGGTAGTATTGTCATACATGCTTACAGGTTACTATATGCCATTGTTAAACCATTAGTTGAGTCAAGTAACAGTTATAAATCCTTTGTGAAAGTGTGCTTAGTTATAGTGAATACAACCCATTTAAAGGGTAACCCAAGATTGTTCTGGTTTTCTTTGAAGCATAGGGGATTTCATTGTTGACCCTTCATATTAAGTCACAGCTAAAGCTTCAAAAATTAGGTACCTGAAAACCTTTGCTAGCATCTAAACCTGAGCTAAAGAGTTTCTTGTTCATTATTTTGTGATCCTTTAGAAGTATTGCAAAGTGAACTATAAATATATCCACTTCTTTAAGTATATCAGAGTGTATAAAAAAGTCTGTTGGGAACAGCTGTGGCAGTTTGACAGCAGATTTAAATGTTGTTCACACTCTTTTTGTGCTAGCTTAAAATGGATTTAGCCTAGTCTAGTGTCATTTCACATCAATCGTAACATGCTAATGTTTAAATTTCGAGGGGTTAAATTAATCTCACAAAGGAAGATTCAGTTGCAAGTGTGTGCTTGGATGTGTATTTTTATCTTTGTGTTGAGCATAAAAAACGGAACCCATCTTGGCCAGTTTTTACTTATCTCAATAAACAGACAATTGCATAAAAGCAAGCTAACAATATTGTTCCTAATTCTGTTAACTCAAGCGGCTTGTCGGACTGTAAACAATGATCAAAGAAGGGGAAAAAAAGTATTCGCCCTGAAATCCCTACTTGATATCCAGAAACCTGGATGTTATTGGACAATAGCTAAATTTAGGTCAATGTAACAGCACACTGTGTTTCAGGTAAACTCTGTACATTGATAGTGGTTTATTTATTGGGAGCGTTTAATTTCCATGTGAAGTCTGACTAGTGTCTATCGCACAGAAAAACTCTTTTGAAGAGCACATAAGGCTGAATGCTTCCCATAACCAAAACTGTAGAATTTCTTTTTCACTGACTGCTGGCTACAGAGAAAGCCCCAGGGTTTGGCAGATGATTTGGCCAGTACTCCCAGAGGGCTATATCAATAGTTGATGGGTCTCAAGATTATATTTTAAGTAAGGGAAAGGGGTAGCTGAAAATTGTCACTGAGTCCTCAGGTAAATAAGCAAAACATCTTGCAAGTGTCTTTGTGCAAGTGAGATTGACTTGGAGAATCATTTCAAAAGTTGCTAATTCCTTACAGGTAACCAGACTTTACGTGTGTAACGGAGCACTTTGAATCTGTCCGTGTTAGAAAGAAGTTTTATTTTCTGAAATGGTCCTTTTTGCTGTTTTGGAAATCAACCCAGGATCCTATTTTTGTTCGTGAAAGCTAAACATTCCTTTTGTTACTGCATCAAGCACTATGGATGTCATGAATATACTTATTTAAACCTTCTCTTTATAAATATAGAATGTCATAACCACAACTGTAGCTATGTCTTAAGTTTCATTTTCCAATGTAGTGATCGAGACTTTTGGTTTAGCAAACCTGTTCCAACAAAACACTCACAAGAAACTGATACAAAACTAACGTTAAACACACAGTTTGACAAGGAATCTACATAATACAATTATTATCAAAATCTCAAGAATAATTCTTAGTATTCATCATGTAAAATAGCCATAGATTAAGTGAACAGCCAGTATTTTGAGTCATTTTTGATGAGTAATTCCCCTTGTTCGTCTGACTGGTGTTTTAAAAGAAAGTCTGTTTCAACCCGTGTATGTATGCGTTTATATAAAATAATTATTCCACATGAAATACCAGCACACAGGCTAATGCTGTCTCAGTACTATGTTTTCTCTGGTGTTAGCTTGTTAGTGGAGAAGAGAATGACAAGGATAAAGTGTAGATTCAGGCCAGTCCTCTCTGCTTGTGTGTCAGCTGCATTTAGGCTCGCTCCTCCATTAGAAGTACAGTTCTTTAATCTGAAATTAAATCCACAGTGACATAACACTCCAGTGGAAAGGCTGTTCCCAAATCCCAAGGAGTCTTTTATGCCTTTACCAGTTTCCAGACAGATTCTGATGCCTTGTGAACGTGTTTTACATCCTCCTCTTTCGAAAAACCCGTACTGCTTCAGCCTGATTCTTGTGTTGCACCTTGAAAGAACACTGTGTTGATTTGTGTTACTTTTTCTAAGTTCAACATACTGCCCTCTGTGTTGCTGCTCTGTGCCTATCTTACAGATCCAATCACAGAAACATGACACCAGAAAATAGACCATTCTCTGGTACCGACCTTCCACCGGGGGATCTGTCATGTTGTGGAAAGCTGCTGCACAGACTAAAAGATCAATTCGTTCCAACTCTATGTCTGGTTGTTTTCCACATTTAAAAAAAAACATATAAAACAAGGCGAAATACCGTACACTAAAAATGTCAGTCTTTACATCGGGTATTTTGGTCAAAGCGTGATAAATATTAATGTAATATAAAATCAAGTAAGCATCTTATCATGCACATGTGAATTAGCACTGTATCTACAAAAACATTAACCTTTAGGACACAAATGTATACCAATTAGATGCATTGTGTTAGGTATATTTAGAATATGTATAACGCTGTAGGCAAATATCTTCTTTGTGAATTCTTGGCTTCAATGCTTGTGCCTTTTAAATTATTTCCTGAGATTTTCAATATATCAATATTTCAATATATACCATATTTTAGGCACAAACATGCCTAGAATATCATATAATCCACAACCCATTGAAGAACAAGGGTGTGCTTTGGATCCATACAGATATTGTTAAAGAACACACTATGTGCACAAGATTATTGTACAGCTGCTTTTAGTAACCTCTTCACTGTATCAGGTGGAGGTGTATATATAGACAAAAACAAGCAGCAGGAGGTTGAGTGCTATGCCAATGACTCCTAGCACAGCCAGGAATCGCTCCTCTGGTGTGCTAAGGTATGGACACATTAGGTCCATGAGAAACTATTGCAGAATCTCTACAAAATACAGAAAATGATATTTAGCAACTAGGGGGAGTTCTTCATTTATTTTGGGTAGATAGGCCTAAGGGTTTCTCCAATGATTACACATAAAACATTTGGCCTTTGTAGGGTTTCATTCCTCTACTGTTTGGTCAAGTCAATACAAAGGTGCCTTGTTGTAAAACCACTATCATAGCTTAAACAGGCAGTGATTGATTGCTATAAAACAGAAACCATCAACTTCAACATATCATTGGAAGATGCACAATCAAAAATGGTCACTATCCATTCAAAGACCCCTGAAATGTCAACTTCTTCTGCCTCACAAGTCACTGAAATGCTCTGCTTATGTCAGGGTTTATGTGACACTGAGTTATATTGGTATACCAGACTGAAGAGAGTGCAAAATTGCTCAAGTAAGTCAGATGATTTAGCATAAAATTGAGGAGGACAGATTCATCCACCTCCTTCTCATTGCTTTGCAGCAGTCCTTAACCTTACGAGCAGAGCTGTTGGAAGGGATAAGTAATGATGCAGGTGTAGATAATTATGGCTACCATCCAGCTCAACACACTGCCAATGATCCTCAGAACATCCTGCTAAGTATATGAATACTTAAAGAGGAAGATGGCAGTGTTGTGTAAGTCGGACCCCAGTGTCTCTTGTTCAAATCTTGCAAAAAAAAAAAAAAAATTAAGTGACGGATGTGTAGATGTAGACAACTATGACCACTAAAAGATTGAGGATGGTTCCAATGATGCCCAGCACGGCTAGAATTCGTTCCTCGCGGTCGTTCGAGTTGTCCTCCTCTCTCGCATGAGAGCTGCAGACATAGCGGCTGCCGGGGACCATGGTTACCATCACAAAACCCCACCCCCACAGGGTGCGACGCCTGGATACAGAGAAGGAAAAACAGAGTGAGACATCCAGCATTACAGGGGACATCTAATTTCATATTACAGAAGGGTGAGAGACAAATGGAGAATATAGCTAGAAATTGTTCAACTGAATGACGCCCTTTAACTACAAACAACAAATTAATCGAGCACCTATGAAGAGTGTGAAATATAGGGTTTGTAATGGTGACTCTCTGCATTTAACACACTTTTCACTTTTCACAAGGAACACACACACAATTGCCCAACAATGCACATTGACTCATCACATGGGCAAACATCTGTCACACAGTTTTAAAATTAGCAATCAAAGGTTTAGCATAGAAGGGCAACAGGTGAGCTCTTCTGTTTTGGAGCAATGGATGCCAACATTGGAAACAGAGCCAAAGGAGTGAGAGTGAGAGGAGGAGGAAGATTAGGAAGAGGATGGCCAAGGACCATAATCTCTGATAAGATCCGAGCCACTTTGGTTGACCATGTGGTCACCCATGGTCTAACAGTGAGGGAGGCTGGGCAAAGAGTACAGCCAAATTTGAGCAGGCACACTGTAGCATCCATCTCCCAGACTTTCCAAAATGAGAATAAGTAAGAAATCTACTCTCACCAGAAAATTACAGTACTGCATACAGTATTCAATGAGTACTGACTGTGGACTAACTTCTTTAGTCTCACTCTGTTCTGTATTACTTTTCATCTGTCACAGAGCACCAGTGCTTGGTTGGGATCAATGTGTGTGCATGCGTGTGTGCATGCATGGGAAAGAGAATGCCTCATGGGCATTGCACAGGATGTGAGATTTCCACTACACTGGACTGTCCACAATTAGGTCCACTGGTCAGTAAAGTTAGCCAATGTTACTGTATTAGTTCAACTAAAACACGATAAAATGTTAAACTAAACATAACGTTTTGTCACAGATAATTTCAACATCGCTTGAAAGAATGAAAGTCTGGATGATTTTTGGTTGAGACAAATTCTCCAAAATTCTCTCCTCCTGCCTCTTTTCCTTTGTTTGCTCTTTGTTGTTGTTCTGGCTATTTACTTTGTTGGTGCACTGGGTAAACTACTTCAACATCCAGCAGCTGTTCTGGCAGCCCAGGGGTAACTCTCTGTCTGTGTGTGTGTGTGTGTGTGTGTGTGTGTGTGTGTGTGTGTGTGTGTGTGTGTGTGTGTGTGTGTGTGTGTGTGTGTGTGTGTGTGTGTGTGTGTGTGTGTGTGTGTGTGTGTGTGTGTGTGTGTGTGTGTGTGTGTGTGTGTGTGTGTGTGTGTGTGTGTGTGTGTGTAAAGTAAGAACAGGGACATAGCACTATCTTTGATGCAGCCTAACCATTCAACAGTGTAACATGATTATTTCCAACCCAATTAGAGGGAATGCATGGCACACCTCAAAACTTAGGGCCTTAAAGCACATGGAAAAAGGTAGCTAAGAGTAAAGGAGAGAAGAATGAGAAAAAAAAAATAATACACAAGAAATACTATGCTTTTGCACAATGACCTGTTTTTTTCATGAAATGCACTCATCCTTGTAGATATCTGTAGATAAGTCGACAGTTACATGGGTTGAACTATGCCACTTACATTTAAAGATGAGCTCAAGCAAAATTTCCCAGAAAATAGCCTATATATTGGATAAGCAGAGTAGCAGTGAACTTATCTTTAATTGCTAGTTTAGCCAGCTGCCCCAAATTCCCAATGAACACATAATCACAATGAGCACCGAAACACTTCATAATATTCTGTACCTCATGAGGTTCTATTTGCATATTTCAAATATAGATTTGGCCTGAACTTCTGAGAGCACTGACGGCATTCTGAGGAGGTAGCTTTTGGACATGGCCATGTCTTTGTTTTTCTTTGTTTGATGACTGCATGTGTTTTGAATCCTCTGTTATGCATTGAAATGAAAATGTTTCCAGACATGAATGAATGTGTATCCTTATTAAAAAGGGAAGAAAAGATGTCAGGTTCTTGCTTGCAGCGCCACACTGCATATTAAGAACAAGCATGATTTAATACACATGCGTTATATATTTTTTACGCATGGAGTTAAGACAAACAACTGCAGCCTTCCAAGATATTTTAAGAACACAATCTTTTTTTCTTCTACTCCTTCTTCCCCACCCTTCAAAAAAAACAATCTCTTAATGAACCGCAATAGCTCAAGCGTTCAGTCATTTGAATTAATATTTGATAGCATCTAATTAAAACTCCACCACAATTCTGAATGTTGTGTCTTTGTTGTGTGATAGGGACCTTTTTGTTACCCTTATCATTGACCACTCTAATTATGGATCATGTCATTCATCAAGGCATTTTCAATAAGTTCAAGAAGGAGGCTGCTTGTTGCAAAAGCTGCATAATAACAACTGATCTTGTTTTATAGCTAACATTGAGGACACACTGGTGTGCAGTGCAGAGCTGCACTGGGGAATTCACCAACGGCTTCCCCGCTCACTGAGCAATGCAAGCCAGTCTGCCCCCTGAAACTCATGCATAATATTCATCATAATTGGTACAGATAGCTGCTCTGCTTATTTCACTGTCAAATTAATTTATGTGGGGTGTGATATGAATTCCCCATGGATGGTCCATCTGCAGTGCAGTGTACATTCCTCGGAAAGTCTAGGAGGTTATGCTGACTCCCTCCCAAGGTAATCTTGCAGAAATATCTGGGATGGAAATATGAGCCAGTGAAATGCATATTTAAAATTATACCAAAGACGAATTTATTGCAACATTTAATAATTGATATCTTTCCTGTGAATATAAACATTTTCTATTGCTCTTGAAATAGCTGCCCATTATCTATGTATGTGGTTAAAGTTGACTTAAAGGACTCTGCATTACACAGATTAACAGGACCTTTGCTGTGCAAAGCTGTCATACATTTGAACGAAGAGATACACATGTGATGCTAATAAAGTGGTGCTAAAAGGTTGATGTCATGTGCAAATCATCAGTTTTGAAAAGTGAAGCCAATGCAAAAGTGCAAAATCACTGAACTTTTTTGAGCGCTCATTTTTGGCTTGTTCCAAAAAACATAAATCCTCAATAGGCCCTATATTACATTAATTATTTTAAAAACAGAAATGAACATGTTTATAGCCTTGTAAAAAAAGCAAAAACGTTTTCTCTGATAAATCATCTGTTTTAGTAATATTAAGCCTTAAAGTTATGCAGAGTTGGTGTGTGGTCACTTTAAGTGACAGGTGATTGCTGCTTATCATTGGCCATGTTAGTGTTGTTGGGGCCTTTTTGTTGTATTTTCCATGCAAAAAATCAGGCAAACAGGGATTTCTGAAGAGTGGCACTTACTAGCTGAATGAAGAAGTTTGCCTTAAAGATTTTTGATGAGTAAAATTCTAATGTTATTGTATTGATAATTTAACCTGGCTTCTTAGCTTTATCAGTGTTTGAATGAGAAGCAAGTCTGCAAGGCTCCTCAAGCCCCCATAGTTCCTTTAGACTGAGACATAAACAGACTACCAAAATATTTTCTAATTCAGTGGGAAACTAGGTCACTATACATTAGCTAATGAAACAGCCATGGATGGGTCTGTTTAATATTGACTGTCTTGGGATTGTTAACCATCAACTCCTCCAGCACCAACCAGTCATCCAAATATGGTCACTTCTGGCTCCAAGAAATAAACATGGATGCCTAACTCAAGCCTGGATATTTATAGTTTAGAAACTGGTTGGCATCGGAGTGGCTATGGCTTAATTTATACAGTCTAGAGTAGACTTGTCTTTTAAATAAAGTTTGAAATAGATCACAGCTGAGCCGTGATCTATTGATATGTTCCTGTGCTTTATTTCTGTGCAAAGTCTCAAAGAAAAGAATACAGGGTTTAATTAGTTTATGTATGTGTTCTTGAGATCTGCAGTACAAATTGGAAGACAATTAAGGCTTGTCTTTCAAGACTTTCAAAGACTGCTTGATCGTGTCTGTATTGATCATGCATGAATCAGCTGGTGACTGCATATAACATCAATCAGAAACTTCACATTAGGAACAGCCTGTTGGACACCACTATTGTAAATTAAGACAAACAAAATTCATTACAGAGCCCAAGTGTTCACATAAAACAAATAAGCCTTATTTACTAACAAACACTCACTGTTTGTTTTGTCAGACTAACAGTCAGTAAGTGAACACACACACACCCAGAAATGTTTATGATAAAGATGAGGTGGCAAGCTGGATCAAGGTCAAACATTGTACTGTATAATTAGACAATACCAAGTTCCATGTTTTCCATTTAGAAAAACAGTTCTACTTAAAGTTGAACTGAGTTGTTGATGGAGTTGTCAATTTGGGTTGACACAAAAAGATTCAAGGAGTGTAAAAGAGTCAGACACAGAGACCCTGCCTCAGTGATACTTGAGATTTCATCGCTTTTCTTCTTTCTCCCCAACTATTTCCTAAACCCTATCCTTCGGGCATGACCACTGAGACCTCCAGATCGGATGAAGTGAATCCTGCCATCGGCCTGCATTGCATTCTGGCTCATGGATAAATGGCAAACCAGGATGATGCTTGCTGTGACACGCCAATATGATGGAGGACATTGATCAATAAGCTGTGATCAACTGTGTCAAATACCTTTGACAGATCAATAAATAGGACTACACATTTTCTTTTTATCAATCAATTGCTTGCACTGGCTATATTATATTAGCCTTAGTTAAGTCAGGGTGTAGAGAACCAAAAGACAGCAGTCAGATGTTTATTTAGTTATCATAGTTATTGTTAAAATAGTATTAAATGATGGTAATGTTCTCATTATTACAATATTGTCGTGTCAGCTGAGTGTATCATCACACCATATCTTTTTGAGGTTTTACAAAGATAAGGAAGAGGAAGTTTGGTGGCCAGCTATCTGACTATATGTATGGATGAATGGATGGGTGGGTGCATGGTGAATGATTTGAATACTGCAGGAGTTCTAGCAATTGAACTAAACCAAGAGATTAAAGAAATAAAGAACACCATTACAGAATGAGATATTTAAAGTAAAAAAAATAGAAGAAATGAGGGAGGAAGAGAATGACAAGAATGGGAATTTAAAAAAAGAGTGAGAGAGCCATTAGGGAATGGTAGGCTAGACTGTCTTCAGATTATGTAATTATAGACAGGCAAATAGGCATGCACACACATACATAATCACCCCCCCCCCCCCCCCCCCCCCCCCCCACACACACACACACACAAACACACACTTGCACATCATCCATGTGTGCCCTAATATAAGTTTTTCCTATATGTGCATACATCCCTCATTCATTTTGTAACAGACAACTAAAACATTGAGAATAATCGAGCTTATGCTCATAGCTCACATTTTCTCTGTATCCTGACTCCCTTTTATTAAAAGAACAAATACAATGTAAATAAATACATACTCCATTTACCCAAGTGTGTGGCTCCTGCTGCAGTGTGGGGAGGTCAGCTCCAGAACTGAAAGTCCTGAAACTTTTTACTTCAACTGACTGGCATTGACTCTAATGCTGTTAATGGGAAACTGAGGAATGTTTACAGAGTTTCATATTCGTCATTTTCTTAGGTGTATGGTTGTATATTGTTATGCTTTGGTCTACTGACAATGTTTCATTGCTCACCCTCTTCACAACAGGTCCTTTTAGGGTATTATTATAAACTCTGACATGTCTTCACATCTTAAATTATTTGACTCAACCTGGCATTCATCAAAAATCAAAAAGATCTTGTCTTTGGACAATTATGGAACTAATAGAATGTAAAATGTGTCATTGTAAAACGTGTCATATGTCAATCATGACTGATTAACGTACATCTGATTAATCTAATTAAGTTGTAATGATGGTTTCCATGTAAATTATCAATGTCTATGTTTTAATAAACAGAATTGCCACTGCAAAGCTGTAAGCATCCCGCCTGCCAGCAATGCTTCCCCACAAACAAGTCGCATCGCAGTTTAGGAGATATTCACAATATACAGTCTATATGTTTTTGGGTATGGACATACATTTTTCCTATTCTTCTGGGACAATTAGCATGAATTCCAAACTCAGAGAAAAAAAACCTTTTAGGAAATCAGGTGATGTCTCACAGCTCCGGTTTAAGTAATACATTTTACTCTGTTTTCCTCATGTCTGTGTTTTACTTTACTCCACAAAACATGACACAATAATGTCTAAAAGCAATATTCACCATAGCCTATTCATACACATACAATAAAAATAAATGAAGAAAACGAATACAAAAGGCAGAAAATAATTACTTCTCAAATCGATATCGAAACGAAATGCTGATTTTCTCTGCCTTTCTCCTCCAACAGACCGTTCATATACGTGAACAGTCAGACGCTCGAATCCCTCTAACAGGGAATTGTGGGCTCCTTTTGTAAAGGATGGTCCAGTGTTTCCTATGCTAAAGGAGATTATAAAGGAAGCATTCGCCCACCTTTCCGTAACTTTTAGAGAATTCAAATCGCTCCCCATCATGGCTGCCACTTCAATGCTTCCGGGGCTAAGGTGAGTAAAAGGAGCTAGGAGGGACAATCCGAAAGCACCCAGTATCTCGTCCTTCCTGCCCCTCCCCCCAGTCTCTCCCCAATACTGATTACCTGATGTGTCTCACCTGTGTCCTATTGTCTCCACCTCCTTTCATAGTCTCTGTGTTTCCCTTTCTCTGTGCCAGAGTTTTTGTACCTTGTGACTGCGTTCCAGCATTTCTGTTCTTCTAATAGCCTTTTTGGTCTGACCCGTGTCCTGTTAAGTGCCCGAGTCTTTAACCTCTCGTTTTTGGATACCTCTGCCTGGGGTTTTGGATTTTTGTGTAGCGACCCTGCCTGTGATTAAACAGACTTTAAAATCTGCCAATTGTCTCCTGAGTTGTGCGTTTGGTTCAGTTGTGACAGTCTGTGACAGTTTGAGTTGGGGTTGATGAATTGGTCCAACAAATGCAACACCTGTGAGACAAAGGTGAAAATGAATCCTACAGTATGGGGTTACAATTCTAGATTACATCACGTTGTTTTGATGTATTTTCAACATATGGTCAGGAGGAGAGAGAAAAGAAAAGGACAGAGCTTTTTTCTGAAGTTTCTTTGTGAAATTTAATTTAAATCATTGTCGCTTGAGTTTTCATGTTTGACAGACTGTAATGAGCCCTACTTATACTCCAAGCCATTCGATCAAAGGAATCTTAAACAATATACTCATAATGTCAAGGATGATTTCAACAAATTGAGTTCTATGTGGCCCAATGGACTATTGTTCAACAGTAATGACCAGGGAAGGGAGAAATTGCAGGTATTGACTAAGGCAATTGATTGGTAGTGTTATTGACTGCACAGAAAGTCTCAATCAATAATCTTACAGCTTTTGTTGTACCGGACACTGTTCAGTGTTTGCAGCAATCAATTACACACAATCTTTTGTTTGGAAACACAATAAAGAAATAATCTCCAACTGTCTGTTCGCCAAAAGGCAGGTTGAAAATATAAAAAAAACATGCATGCCTCTGATGCATTCATGTTACGAGCATTCTCTCTTTCTTACACACTGTGAACCACACAGAGCTGAAGAGCACAGCGGCGGTGTGGGAACCAGATCCGTATGACACTAGACCCTTGCACAGCCTCATTATATGAGCTCAGCTGGCCAGCGCTGCTGGAATACGAGGCCAGCGGCCATGAAGCGACTGTCACTTCTCCTCAGCCACAGCTTGGCTTCTTCGATGCTTGTACATGTGTGTTTTCATGGTGTGTGTACATGTGCCTGAGCGTGAGGAAAAACCAGGAAGGGAAAGAGAGAAGGGGGGGGGGGGGGGGGGGGGCAGAACTGTAAGGCAGAGTGGCTCCATATATGTGCTGTATTCATGACAGCAAAAGTGGAGAGTCAGTGCATCAGTGTGAAGGAAACAGTGTGTCTGTTTGCTGACGTAGAACACTACACTAGAAAAGTGCACTTTTCCCAGAGATAATTTGAATAAAATGGACCAGAATGCTAAAACAAAATATAGTTTAAGGATTGTGTGTCATGACAACAGAAGAGTATGTGCACAAACACTGATATGTCAGATGTTACCACAATGTTACCACAACGTTTTGGTTGTCAGTATAAATCTGTTCCGCATATAAATTCAATAGTTTGTTTGATAGGCATCATGTTATTGAGAAACCATCAGTTGATGTGAGGACATGAATGCAAGAATTATGGGAGCAGACACTGAGCTATACTTGATTATGCATGCTGTTCTATAGCATGATACAACTATTTCCTGTATGTTTTGGGTGAACATGTCTCCGTTTATGGGCTTGTTTTAGTTAGATACAGGTGCCAGTATCATTGTCATGTGACCAACTGGGCACCCTATATGACATATATTAAATAGTGTGAATCAGTGGGTAAAAAACATTATAGAAACACTGGACCCATTCAGAATAATCTGCTTTATTTTTATACTCCTGAATTCCTGAGTCCTTTCATTGACATTTCACCTTTGACCTTGGTGAACCTCCTGAGGGACGATGATGCTTGTATCCAATGTACACACATGTGCACACACAGTGACACATATGGCAGCCGCAAGCACACATGCAGAATCATGTACTCACCACACATTGCACCAGGGGGCCAGCCAGTAGCTCAGATCTTTTTTCTCGTTATCCCAGCAAGTTGTCAGTTTCTTCTTCCAACTGGTTCCATTCCCCTCCCTTTTCTTTTCCTCCCTCTCCTCCGCCCGCTCCCTGTCCCCCCTCTCACCGCTGCTGTTCAGGTCCAGCTCTGTCACTGGTGGGCAGAATCCAGACACCGGTACACACGCACACACTCACACAGCTGCAAGTGAAACTTTGAAAAACGCACTCCGACACAGCTGGGTTCAAAGCTTGGCAAACACACAAACACCATCACACACCTCTACAGAAACACAAGCAAACAGACGAGCTCCTCGACAGTCCTTACACCCCCCACTCTACCTCAAACACACACACATACACACATGCAGTTGGTCTATCTGCAGCTGAATGGAGACAGTGCGTCTTCCTCGATATTGTGGTGTGAAATCTGGAATTCAAATCAATCCAAAGGAAGGCTGATTTCATTAAGTTGGAGAATCAACCATTTAGGTTTAATGAGTCATGGAGACAAAAGCTGTTATGTACATCCTTTCCTTTAAAGCATCCTTCTTCTTGTTACATTTCCTTAAGCCATGATAGGAATCTCCTCCTCGAAAAAATCTTATTTTAAGATATATTATAGACTTTTAATCAGTCTAAGATCAGAGGTGTTAATGAATGGCTGTCTTTTCTCATCTGGCTGCAATGTCAAAGCCGGTATAAAAAAATCCATCCAAATAGATTTCTTCATTCATCAGTCAAGGTTTTTCTTCTGAAAAAGAAGAACTCGTCCTCGTCTTCATGTGATCTCAGCAATCTCTCAAATGTTAGTTTGCTCCTTTCCACATCCGATGCATGTCCAGTTCTTCCCTCTATACTCATTCCACTTTCCCCAAGAAATTGCACAGCTGGCCAAGGAGAGAAAAACCTCCAGGAGGCAGGCAGCGTCTTGCCTAATTTGTCGGTCTTCTCTTAATGTGGAGCAACATTTCAACTTGACCACACTCGGCTGTCATCCGACGCACTTTACAGCTTGTCTATTTCTTTGCAAAAAAAATCCCTACGAATAAAAATCAGCCGTGTTTCTCCCCTCTGTGGTGCAAGGAGCGGGCTCTTTCCAAAGTGACTTGTCAGCATCAATATTTAACAGGAACGTCTTGCTGTGTTGCTGTCACACTTAAAGTTTCCATGTCCCTGTCGTTGTGCGTCGAGGACATGTTCCTTCGGTCTGCAGAGTTTCCTTGTGATGTTTCGTTCTTTTTTTTTTTAAGCTTTTAGCCCGTTGCTGTGATGTCAAATGTTGCTATGCCTTTTCCTGATTTGTTCCTTACATTAATGTTCTCACTGCTTAACCTCAATTTCTGCCACAATTTTCTGTGGTCAACCTTCTTAAAGCTTAATTTCTTGTATGCATTCCCTGTGGCGATGCAGTCACTCGGGACTTTATTCCATGCAGCTCTTCAAGTGTTTTTTTTCTTCCATAAACGATGTCCTCATGTCCTTCATTCTTTTCCACCCACTGTCCAGCCTGCAGAACATCTTTCCTTAACCATCATGAGCAAAACCGTCCAGTACATTTCACACAGTGTGGCTGCTTCTGCTCCTCATCCTCTTCTTCGTTCGTCAGATAACTGCTCAGTTCGACTAAAGTCCTCTTAATTCCTCCCCCTCTTCTCTCTCATTGTTCCTCTACCTCTCCTCTTGCATGCAGAACACACACTCTTCTCGCTGCTCTGCTCTGAGTCATACTGCTCTCGCTCTCTCCTCCCTTTTGTCCTTCCAGAAGCTTGCGAATGTTCCACAGATTATTTTTTTTGTCTCTTCTGTCTCTTTAACAGCACATCAGGATCTGATGCAGCTGCAAGAATGACGCCTCAGCACCCTGCAGAGACAACCTGAAGGAGGACCTGTGGATGGACAGTCAAGCAGAGAGACAGAGGGAAACATCCCTTTTAATGTATTATTGCATATGCTCTTTGTCCTCATGCCAGCCTACAGGTGGTTTCTTCTCTCCTTTCATGACAGAAGAAGAATCTTTTCTCCTGCTGTGATCATTGGTATTTCCCTTTTTGTAACTCTTCTTTTACCGTCATTTGTTTTTTTGTTTTTTTTCGATTGTCACAGTCTGGGAAAACGTGCCAAAGAAAGTCGAAGCAGTGGCAAATGCTCCTTTAAAACAAAAACAAGAATAGGAGACTCTCTGTGAGGGACAGAGAAGGATATGACTGTGGAGATGAATAAATGAAAAAAAAAATGCCCTCAGGATTTGTAGAAGTGACAGTAGAGGAGATATGAAGGGAGGAGGAGAAGGATGAAGAAGAAGGGGGAGGTTGTGGGGAAAAAGAAAAAAAAAAACCTCTGTGAGTGTCTGTGTGGGTGGAATGGATAGATGATTGTGAGATGGATATGGAGTGAAGTGAAAGGAGGAGCTTGTGAAATCAGGGAGAGGAATGAAAGGAGGCAGAATGGACGGATGGAGCGTTAGATGAAAGAAGGATGGACATGCTAATGTGGGGTTTATGGGTGGACAAATGAACAGTTTGACTGCTCCTCTGACATAGAAAATCGTTGATGCAGCTATCATGGGAGAAAAGGCCCCTTCCAAAAAAATAATAGAGTTAAAAATATATTTATTTAATTTAAATAAGTATACAGTTTCATATGGTTTACCTGTACGGTAATCCTGCTGCTTTCCTTCCTCTTAATTTCTACCTGTCATCCATGTTCTCCATCCATCTGTCTGCTCTTGCAGCCTCTGTCTGTGCTATCACTAAAATGCAGCATCCCTCTTCCCTCCCTCCTCCTACCCCTCCTTTTTCTGTCTCTCCCTCAATGTTTGTCTCATTTTCCTCGCTCCCTCTCCGACCCCCTCCACTCATTCTCTCTATATTTGTCTTTTTCGGATTCTGTCTCCGACACTCTCCCTCCATCTTTCCCTCTCTTCCCTGAACCCCACCCCAACCCAAGATCTCTGTTCCCATTTTTTGATCACCTTCGTCTCTCTTTTTCTTCTTCCTCACTCTTCCCCCCCCCCCCCACCCTTCACTTACTGGGAGAAGCTTCCAGATCTGAGTAGCTAGGCTTGTGGAGTGTAAAAGCTCCCAGGACATGCAAAGACCATTCATAACCCTGCCACATGAATAATACACACACATTACATTCATATTTTCTCGTATGCGTGCACATGAGGAAAACACACTCACATGCACATACTTTTTCCATCTGGCTGTCGGAAACAAAAACACATCAAGCTGAAAAACAAACCTACAGCAAGGTTTTCGTTATGCATGCATACCTGAGCACCATGCACAGTGCAGACGTATCACACATCGAAAGCATCAATGTTGCAGCTTTTATTTCCCTTTGTGAAAACCCTTTTACATAATAATTAAAGATTGAACAAAGAATATGTGTAGTGCCTGTACACATGGCACACCCCCCACACACACACGCGCACACAAACAGTGAGAAGAGAACCCTTCTCATTTGAAATGGAAATTCAGTTTGACAATACTGACCGAGTCATTGCACAGATAAATGAAACATCAGCTCCATTATATTTGTGTGACCACAGAAAGAAAAAAGTGTTGTGTGTCACTGTGCATTTTGTGTGTTTGGATGTTTCTGTTGCCATATTGAACATTTGTCTAAACTAAATGTCTATCATGTTGTCCTGTGTGTGTGTGTGTGTGTGTGTGTGTGTGTGTGTGTGTGTGTGTGTGTGTGTGTGTGTGTGTGTGTGTGTGTGTTTTCTTTGCACTTGTGTGTTTAGCAGTGTGAATGAGTAGCTGGTAAGAGCTGTCCTTTTGGCCTCTAGCATCACCCAGTGCCACCATCTGTGCTGACAGCCAGGTGGGGAGGGTATGTGTATGCCCTAATGTGTGCGTATGTGTGTGCGCGAGTGTGTGCGTGTCAATGAGCAATTGGAAGGAGACTTTTTATTCTAATTTTATTTCAGGGAACTGATTTGAGATCTTCATTGTTTTTTGCACCCTGTTACATATTTGCTGTTTTCCATTTCCATGACCATAAAGACAGTGACTCATTCATGTCTCAGGATCCTATGGATGATGGTCCCTATAAGGACAATAATTAATAAAAATAAAAAATGGTTTACCCGTCTATAAATACGTTTACTTCTGCTATAAAAACAGGCATTATTGAATTTCCCTCGGGATCAATAAAGTATCTATCTATCTATCTATCTATCTATTAGGTGTCCGAGGTGACTTCTGGGTCCCGTAGAGCCAGCCCAGAGGAGTAACAGAGCACAGAGATTACATGTTGACCAAAATGGGGTTGATTCCAGATCAGTGATCTTGAACTTTTTCATTTGACCATCAAATTTTAATTACTAAGTTTAGTTAATTTTAGTTTTCATTTAGTTCATTTTTGTTAGTCTCAACTAATATTAGTGCAAAAACTGATGGAATTTCCAAAAGAAATTTCAGAGAACCACAAGTTTACACAAATGGGCCAGATGGATTTACAGTTGTAGCTAATAGAGATGAATTTTATGAAATGTGCAAGAATTTTGATTCATGGTGCTGTGGGGCAGATGTCAGTGGAAATGTCTTCAGCTCAACGTTAAAACCAAAGAGCCGGTGGTGGACTTTTGCAGGCAGAGACCCACTTCCCCCACACCGGTGAACATACAGGGAAAGGGAATTGAGATAGTGGACTCTTATAAGTACCTAGGCATTCACCTGAACAATAAGGACTGGACTGATAACACAAGAAAGGCCAGAGAACACTTCACCTGCTGAGGAGACTCAGGTCCTTCAGAGTACAGGGAGCGCTCCTGAGGACCTTTTATGACTCTGTGGTTACTTCAGACATCCTTTACGGAGTAGTCTACTGGAGCAGCAGCACCTCGGCTGCAGACAGGAACAGACTGAACAAACTGGTAAAAAAGGCCAGCTCTGTCCTGGGCAGCCCCCTGGACCCTGATGAAGTGGTGGGAGACAGGAGGGTGAAGAAAAAGCTATCATCCCTGATTGAAAACATCTCCTACCCCCTGCATGGTACTGTAACAGCACTGGGCAGCTCCTTCAGTGACAGGTTTCACCACCCGTGGTGTCTGAGATGGCTCAAGATGCCGAACCACCAGATGTAGCAACACTGCTAAATCTGGTGGTTCGGCATCTTGAGGGGGAAAAAACGCATGCACGTCTATGCGTTGCTGATTTTTCCTCAGCCTTTAACTATATGCAACCTCATGTTCTTGCTGATAGACTTTCAAACATACCCAGCTTTGGTATATGCTAGTTAGTTGATCAGCATATGGTTGTTCAGACAGTAAGACCGCAGAGAACCTCAGGGGTGCGTCCTGTCACCACTACTGTTCATTCTCTACACAAATGACTGTAAGAGTTCATTTGAATCAAGCCACATCATCACATTTGCAGATGATTCTGTAATTGGGAGCCTTTTGCAGGAACATGAGAATGGGCACGGTTCTGTTCTTGACTACTTTGTTAGATGGTGTAGTGATTCTTATTTGCAACTTAACGTGGCGAAGACAAAAGACTTGATTGTTGACTTTGGCAAGAATCCACTCGTCCCAACTCAGACCGTTGTTAGTGGCACCATCATAGATTAAAAAAAAAAACTGGCATTTGATTTTAACACAGAGGCCATTTGTAGAAAGGCAAATCAGAAGCTGTTTTTTCTTAGGAAACTTAGATCTTTTAATGTTGACAAGAAACTTCTTAAAATGGTTTACACCTCTTTTATTGAATCAATTTTAACATTCAGTATGGCGTGTTGGTTTTGTAACCTCAGTGTTTTAAATAAGAGTAAGTTAAAAACCATTGTCAAACTCTGCCAAAAAAACTATTGGCATGAGTCTCAATGACTTACTCTGTTTTTAAAATTACAGTCACTCAGAGGGCAAATGTCATTTTGGCTAACCCTCTCCATCCCCTCTATGCAGAGTTTCATCTTCTCCCCTCCAAGAGAAGGTATGCTTTTACATGCAAGGCTAAATCAAACCGATACCTGAAATCTTTTGTCCCAACTGCCATCAGATTTTTGAACAAGATATGAGATCTTATGGAGGCTTCATGAATCCGTGATGACAATTGCATTAGAGTACTGATCTTATCCTGTTGAACTGTCAGTTGTATGCTTTTATATTGTGTCGGTTGTATGCTTTCATCGTGATGTTTTGTCTTAATCTGTGTTGGACTCCTGCTGCAAACCGAATTGCCCTTCGGGGACATTAAAGATTTTCAGATTTTTTCAAAATCTGAAAGAGAGATACTGCAGATCCTTCCTTCCTGCTGCAGTCAGACTGTTTAACCAAGCCTGCTCCCAGTAGATCGCAAAACACACCCAGAAAGTGGAGGATTCATTCCTTGTGCAATAATAATATTATAAGATGTCATCGCCACCTGATCTTATTTGTATTTTTATTTTCATTGCAATAATAATTTATGGGACCAACTGTGCAATAACATGTCCAACCTTATATGCACTGTGTGCATGATATTGTTCATACAGTTTATACAGATTACATCTTGAAGTTACTAGCTCTTTTTAACTATTTGTTTATACTTTTTTTGGGGATCAAATTTCATTTTGCACTGATTTTTTTCTGCTATCCTGCTTTGCTGCTGTAACACTGTATATTTCTTAATTTGCAAGATGAGTAAAGGATTATCTTAGTTTATTTAGCTCTGCCCCAAGGTTTTGGTTTGGTTTTTTTTTAACACAGAAGACTGGATGATCTGGGAGAAACACAGGTATACTGTGGCACTAGAAACATCTCATGATGTCCCACTGTTGCCTCTCCATTATCCGTTATGTTGACTGGCAGGAAGATAAATTTGCACAGATATATGAACTGTCATTCCAAAGCCTACAGAATATGTCTCACGTCTTTCTCAGTAACATTTCTGTCTCTCTGGTGTCTGTTGAATCATTCATCTATTTAGGGGCTGTATACCAAATGCACTTCAGTGCCAAGTACGTCACATCAATTCAACATAACTGTGTACTCCATTACACACTCCTGCAAATAGGACAGGGAAATATCTTAACATACTGGCTAACTGTACTTTACTTTTTGACTGCTTATCTGAAAGTCTGCTTGAATGCTAATTCAACTTAATTTTAACTAATCTTGCCAGGTCTTGATTTTCTTTAGGCTTAACCGACTGTGACGGAAGTAACTTTTAACTTAACATGTCTTCATTTGTATCCTAAATGCGTTACAGTGAACATCATTTCAGACCACCATCGGCAGAAGAGCATCTGTTTTTCTGGTCAACCTATCCTCTTCTACATGTAACCCATGTGTAGGTTTTGCATTGTGTTCTGGTGTTAAGGCAATCACTCAGTAGACAGCTTGTGGTTTCTGGTTTTATTTTATGCATTCAACAGAGAAGTGGCTTTTCATCTTGTTTAATTAAAGAAGCTTCCTGGTGTTTGAAACTTTGAGAGCCATATGACTGAAACAAGTTGTCACAAAATGTACATAAGGAACAACAGCATAATCAAACAGAAAACGGTTGTATTTAAACAAAGTGGAAAAATAAAGCTAAAACACCAAAAACCAAAGTCAGTAGGAGTAACTACATAAATGAACACAGGTAGTTAGACCAATGAATGGACACAGAAGGGAAGGAACACACACATAGCATCAAGGCTTTTTTGTGCTGTTGATACAACAGTCCCAGTTTCCTTGCCAAAACCACATGAACACACTGAAGTCAGAAGAACTACTTCCAAACTTCGTGTCAGGATTGGGGGGGAAGTGGGATACAGGTGCAGACCCAAAAGTTTATCATAGTTCTCCAAGAAGGATAACCACATGTCTGTTTACAGGTCTCTTTTAAAATCAGCATTTATGCTATACAAGCATAATTCTAATGTTAATGTTAACTGCACAGGTTTTATTCTGTAATTATTTTAACTTTTAGTAACACAGGAGGGCTTCTAAACCTTGTCTGGGGATTATTGTATACAGAGGGGAGGGGGAGAGCGGGTGTGTATTGTTACTAATGTCTTGTATACTGCTACTGGATGCCTTGAATTTCCCCTCGGGATCAATAATCTATCTATCTATCTATCTATCTATCTTATCTACCACAAAAATCACAAAGCAAGAGATTGGAAAGGGGGGAGTGTTATGCCTCCAGTTTAAGCTTGTTTGAGTAATTGTTCTTTGTGTCAGCACCACCTTGTGGTCAGGTATGTTCATTGCAGGTATCTTGGTTAGTAGTGTTACTTCCTGTCATTTTATTGTTTAAACCGGAAGTAGAAAAGTCCGCGATGTCCGCTATTAGCGATCGTTAGCTCCCTACTGTACATGGGTTTCTTCATTTGCCTCTTGCTCAAGCAACGTCTGTGAGTATACTATGTTGACAACATATACTGACTTTAACCGTTGTATATCTTGTGTTTGTAGTAGTGTTTAAATGCATATTATATACATGCTAATCGCTACGTGGCTAAGCTAACGCCGTTAGCATTAGGCTATTGAGCTAATATATTTGCATTTTCATTCTTGGTTCAATACTGTTAGCTCACAATGGCATTCTGTTTGTATTGTGTTTCAGTTTCACAAAAAATAAGAAATATAAAGGACCTCAATAAACGTCTGCGAACCTTCTTCACCGTGGAGTTATTGAGACTGTTTAGCTGATTGGAGAGCTAGCTTCAGCAGTTAGTGAGACCAATACAGTGAAAAGACGGCAATACAGCACGAGGTGGTGAAGATAACAGCCATCCTACGGAGCTACAGCACGCCATTCCAAGAGCTAAGTGGCAAACAAAGCAGCAAGACAGCCTTTACGCCAGCTTAACTCTTCTGTTGATGTTTTAAACACATCAAATCAAAATGACTGAGCCAGACAGTAAAGCTAATGACGACAATCGCTCTACAGCATCGCACTCAACCTCTTCAACATCCAGCTCAAAGGTAGGCTTTGCTATTGCCGTCGCTAAAGCCAAAGCTGAAGCGGCCCAGGTCAGAGCTGCACACTCACAGAGGGAGATTCAACTCAAAGTAGAACAAGCACGCATTCAAGCTACTCTTGAAGCACTAAAAGATGAAAAGGAGCGAGATGCTGCCATAGCAGAAGCAAATACACTGGAAGCCGGGCTTCTTGTACTAGACACAGCACAATCCAGCAGAGCTCCAGATCAGACCCTGCGCAGCAGCCAACACCAGCGCACAGCAGCTTATGTGGCAGAACAGGCCGGCACACATTCAGGTGGTCCACACATCAAGATAAAAAACGACATTATTAACCCTACATCATCCCATTCAAGCACGCTGTCAACTGGAAATGTGATTGAGTATAAATCTCCATCTCTGCCAGCACATAACGCAGATCCTGTCTACACTGTGCCTCAGCACTCACCTCATGCTCTACGCCATGATGCAGCGTCATATCAACAGTTTCCAACTCCTGCGCAGCAGCCTGTTGATACATCATATAGAGCTGATTATGTGCATTCTCAAAACACCAACGACCTGGCCAAATACCTTGCCCGCAGCCAATTAGTCACGTCAGGACTTACCACGTATGATGACCAGCCTATTAACTACTGGGCTTGGAAGACATCGTTTCAGAATGCTGTCAGCGGCCTAGATCTGTCTGCTTCAGAGGAACTCGACCTATTAATCAAGTATCTCGGAAAAGAGTCGTCACAGCATGTTAAACGAATAAAGGCAGTCAACATCAGAAGCTCTCTCACTGGACTTACAATGGCATGGGAGAGGCTTGAGGAAACATACGGGTCACCTGAAGCCATTGAACAGGCCCTCTTCACTAAGTTAGAAAACTTCCCTAAGATCACCATGAAAGACCCACAGAGACTCAGAGATATAGCAGACCTGCTGTTAGAGCTCGATGCAGCCAAGCAAGATGGCTCCCTCCCGGGTCTCTCATATTTAGACACCTCTAGAGGAGTTAACCCAATACTTGAGAAACTGCCACACAACATCCAGGAGAAGTGGATATCCTTTGGGTCCAGGTATAAACGAGAACATTTGGTCAGTTTCCCCCCTTTTCGTGTGTTTACAGACTTTATCTACAGAGAGGCAAGGGCTCGCACAGACCCCAGCTTCAACCTCTTCACAGCTTCACAACTCCCAGCAGAAAGAAGAAGCAAGTGGGAGAGACCTACAAAGATATCTGTCCACAAAACACAAGTGGCTTTTGTAGATAATCCTGAGGCTAGGAAGGACAATAGAACAGCTGAACCAAATAAATACTGCCCCTTGCACAAAAAACCTCATGCCTTGGAAAAATGCAGAAGCTTTCGAGGTAAGAACTTAGATGAACGCAAACAGTTCTTAAAGGAGCATTCAATCTGTTTCCGATGTTGCTCCTCTGCTGATCATATTGCCAGGAATTGCCAAGCCATGATAAAATGCACTGAATGTGATAGTATTAACCATGTATCAGCACTGCACCCAGGGCCAGCCACTTGGAGGTTCAAACCATCCCTTCCTGCTACAGAGCACGGCGGGGAGGAGGATGAGACAGATTCTCAAGAAGTCACCTCAAAGTGTACGCAAGTATGTGGTGAAGGACTGAGTGCAAGAGCATGCGCTAAAATATGTCTTGTCAATGTGTTTCCAGCTGGATCTAAAGAAGAGTCCAAGAAAATGTACGCAATATTGGATGAACAGAGTAACCGCTCCCTCGCACGGTCCGAGTTCTTCGATCTCTTTAAAATTTCTGGTTGCTCCTACCCATACACGTTAAAGACATGCGCCGGGCTTAAAGAAACAACAGGGAGAAGAGCCTATGGTTACATCATTGAGTCTGCAGACAGAGAGTTAAGCTTTCCTCTACCTACACTCCTGGAGTGTAACCACATTCCAGACAACCGGTCTGAGATACCCACCCCAAACGCAGCTCGCTATCACTCTCACCTGAGACACATCGCTGATCAGATTCCTGCCCTCAATCCAGATGCGAACATACTCCTCCTACTGGGCAGGGACATCCTAAGGGCACATAAAGTCCGCACACAGATTAATGGTCCGGACAATGCACCATTCGCCCAGAAGATGGACCTAGGATGGGTCGTCATCGGGGACGTATGCCTTGGAGGTGCCCACAGACCATCACAGGTGAGCAGCTACAAAACGTTCATCCTAGAGAATGGTCGTACAAGCCACCTACAGCCATGCAACAGCCAGATCAGGGTGAAGGAGATGCTTAGTCAGACACCCAAGCACCAGCAGCATCCAGCACTAATCTCCACCTACACCAGCACAGCGCAAGTTGGAGACAACCTGGGTGGAACCATCTTCAGTCGTACTGATAATGACCACAAACTTGCACCGTCGATGGAGGATGTAAGGTTTCTTCAGATCATGGATGCAGAGGTCCACCAAGACCACTCTGGCAGCTGGGTCGCACCTCTACCTTTCCGGTCTCCAAGGCAACGACTCCCCAACAACAGGAGACAAGCACATGACCGTCTCATCTCACTCCGTCGCACGCTGGAGAAACGGCCCCAGATGAAGGCTCATTTCACTGAGTTCATGGAAAACATGCTCCAACGAGGACATGCAGAGGTTGCTCCACCTCTGCAACCCGGAAAAGAGTGCTGGTACTTACCGCTGTTTGGAGTCTACCACCCCAGGAAGCCAAACAAGATACGTGTGGTCTTCGACTCAAGTGCGTCGCATGCAGGTGTGTCACTCAACGACATTCTACTAAAGGGCCCCGACCTTAACAACGGCTTGCTAGGTTTGTTGATGAGGTTCAGAAAGGAACGGGTAGCCATCACTGCTGACATCGAACACATGTTCCACTGTTTTGTAGTGAAGGAGGACCACAGAGATTTCCTCCGCTTCTTGTGGTACAGAAATAATGATCTTACCTGTGATATTGTGGAATATAGGATGCGGGTCCACCTCTTCGGGAACAGTCCCTCCCCTGCTGTGGCCACGTATGGCTTACGGAGAGCAGCTCAAAGTGCCGAGGCAGACCACGGCAGTGACGCTAGGGCATTGGTCGAGCGTGAGTTCTACGTCGACGATGCACTGAAGTCCTTTGACACAGAGGAACAAGCCATCAGTGTTCTTAAACGTGCACAGAAGATGCTTGCAGCATCCAACCTCAGGTTGCATAAGGTTGCATCTAACCGACCTGCGGTCGTTGAGGCATTTCCGCCTGAAGATCGCTCCAAAGACATTGAGGATTTAGACCTCTTCGTTGATGACCCGCCTCTCCAACGTAGCCTCGGGTTGTCCTGGAACATCTGTACAGACATTTTCACGTTTCAGATTGCAAACGACGACAAGCCTTTTACTCGCAGAGGGGTCTTGTCAATGGTCAACAGTCTGTACGACCCTCTCGGGTTTGTCGCACCAGTCTCTGTTCATGGTAGGCTTATACTCAGAGAGCTCACCTTCCAAGCAGAGGACTGGGACACACCACTTCCCAAAGACATGGAAATTGAGTGGACCAGATGGAAAGAGTCCCTTAGAGACCTGCAAGGGCTCCAGATACCGCGTCCATATACATCATTCTCCACCGCAGGTGCACAAAAAAGGATACTGTGCGTGTTTGCAGACGCATCAATGAAGGCCATTGCAGCCGTGGCCTACATAAGGGTGACAAACCACAATGGACAAACTGAAGTTGGTTTCGTCTTTGGAAAGGCGAAGTTAGCCCCACAGCCTAGTTTAACCATTCCTAGACTGGAACTGTGTGCTGCCGTACTCGCTGTAGAGATTGCTGAGCTGGTAGTCAGCGAGATGGACGTGAAGTTCGATGATATTCAGTACTATACGGATAGCAAGGTCGTGCTAGGCTACATCCACAACCAATCAAGGAGGTTCTATGTCTACGTCCACAATAGAATCCAGCGCATCCACCAATCATCACACCCCGACCAGTGGAGGTACGTCCATACAGATCTGAATCCAGCTGACATTGGATCGAGGTTCATACCAGCAGCTCTCTTAGGCAGCTCAAGGTGGCTCACAGGACCAAGCTTCCTTCAGGATGCACCTTTGCACACATCAGAGCCTCAAGAGACTTACGACCTCATTAGTCCTACCACAGACTCTGAAATACGCCCACAAGTAATGGCAAGTCTCACACATGTTGCTAGAGGTGGAGTCCACCCTCTGCGCTTCGAACGTTTCTCCAGCTTCAGCTCTCTTGTCACGGCAATGGCACGACTCATTCACATAGCCCGTTCGTTCTCTCACTCCGTCCATAGTAACTGTCATGGTTGGCACATCTGCTATCCTACGGTCGAAGAGTTGTCAAGGGCTAAAGTGTGCATTGTGAAAAGCGTCCAAAGCACATGCTATGTGGAAGAGCTCAAGCGTATAGCCGCTGGTTCAAACATCTCACCTTCCAGCTGCCTGTGGAAACTGAACCCTGTGATAGACTCTGATGGACTGTTGAGAGTAAGAGGCCGTATAGGAGAGTCAAAACTGAGTTCAAACGAAACTCACCCTATTATTATACCTGGCCGGCATCATCTGGCAACGCTGCTTATCCGTCAGCACCACGAAGCTGTCAAACACCAGGGGAGACATTTCACTGAAGGTGCCATTCGGGCCGCTGGTTATTGGCTTGTCGGAGCAAAGCGCTCTATCAGCAGTCAGCTCTTCAAGTGTGTGACCTGTAGGAAGCTACGGGGAAAGTCTGAACGCCAGCTGATGGCAGACCTACCAGGTGAAAGACTTCAAGTAGCACCTCCCTTCACCTATATAGGTGTAGACGTCTTTGGACCATGGGACGTCGTCTCACGTCGCACAAGAGGAGGACACACCAACTCTAAAAGATGGGCTGTGATGTTCTCGTGCATGTCTTCAAGGGCAGTCCATATTGAACTCATCGAGTCAATGAGCGCCAGCAGCTTCATCAATGCTTTACGAAGGTTTTTCGCAACTAGGGGCCCTGCAAAACAAATAAGATCAGACTGTGGTACAAATTTTGTTGGTGCCTCGCGAGAACTTGGAATGGACAGTACAGGTTTCAAAGAAGTGGAAAGATATCTCAACGCCCAATGTTGTACCTGGGTATTCAACCCCCCTCATGCGTCCCATATGGGTGGTGCGTGGGAACGCATGATCGGCGTTGCACGCCGTATTCTGGACTGTATGCTGCTCCAGCAGAAAGGATGCTACCTGACACACGAGGTTCTGGTCACTCTCATGGCCGAGGTGGCAGCAGTCATGAATGCTAGGCCTCTTATATCAGTGTCATCTGATCCAGAATCACCTCTCATTCTCACACCATCGATGCTCTTGACTCTTAAAACTGGCTCTACACCTCCTCCTCCACCAGGCAGCTTTGGAGAAGCGGATCTTTTGAAAGGACAATGGAAACAAGTGCAAAGTCTCGCCGACACTTTTTGGAACAGGTGGAGGCGAGAGTACCTGACAACACTGCAGCTTCGTCACAAATGGCAGGAGGAAAGGTCAAACATCCAAGAAGATGACGTCGTTCTCTTGAAGGACAATCAGGTCAAAAGGAACGAATGGCCTATGGCTGTCGTTACAAAGACATTACTAGGACGAGATGGACTTGTTCGAAAGGTTGAAGTGGCTGTCATTAAGGACGGCATCAAAAAGACATTCTCACGTCCTGTGACAGAAGTGGTCCTGCTTCTGTCTCCAAAGACTGATTCTAGTAGTTAAGTATGTGGGCTCTTGAACGACCCCAGGCGAGGAGTGTTATGCCTCCAGTTTAAGCTTGTTTGAGTAATTGTTCTTTGTGTCAGCACCACCTTGTGGTCAGGTATGTTCATTGCAGGTATCTTGGTTAGTAGTGTTACTTCCTGTCATTTTATTGTTTAAACCGGAAGTAGAAAAGTCCGCGATGTCCGCTATTAGCGATCGTTAGCTCCCTACTGTACATGGGTTTCTTCATTTGCCTCTTGCTCAAGCAACGTCTGTGAGTATACTATGTTGACAACATATACTGACTTTAACCGTTGTATATCTTGTGTTTGTAGTAGTGTTTAAATGCATATTATATACATGCTAATCGCTACGTGGCTAAGCTAACGCCGTTAGCATTAGGCTATTGAGCTAATATATTTGCATTTTCATTCTTGGTTCAATACTGTTAGCTCACAATGGCATTCTGTTTGTATTGTGTTTCAGTTTCACAAAAAATAAGAAATATAAAGGACCTCAATAAACGTCTGCGAACCTTCTTCACCGTGGAGTTATTGAGACTGTTTAGCTGATTGGAGAGCTAGCTTCAGCAGTTAGTGAGACCAATACAGGGAGAGAACAAAAAAGTATGGAGCCAAAACACCCTTCTGACTTAAATCATTCCCCAAAAATATGTAACAAAACCACTGCTGCTAAGCAGCTGACTTGAAACTAAATTTGGGCAGGAGGCCTTAATATTCACGCAAAGGACCCAAATTCCCAGAAAGTTGTTTGTTCATGTTTATGAACACGCAGACAACAAGCAACAAAGCAGAAATAACCTCTCACTACCTCTGAAGGTGAGATAATGAGTCAATACAGAGCGCTGCAACTCAAGGGTGTATATAAGTTTGACACACCTGGTCTAAATCAGGGCCAATCAGTCCCACACACTTGCCCCTGCTCAGAGAGACGATTACCCCAGTAAAAAACTAAAGACTCAAGTTTGAAATATTACTATGAAAATACACACAGGGGACACAGAAAACAGTCCAAATTAAACTTGTAAATAATTAATAAGAGTGGATACAGAGAGAGTGAGAAACACAGAGATGCCTACATCAATATAAAAGCAAATAATGTCAAAATACTGAAATAAATAAATAAAGCAATAAACTAAACAAGAACAATAACGTTCTGGCCTCACATCTAAACAATGTAAAATACATTACTTCATTATTATTACTGTAAAACTGAGTCCAGCTCCAGTTTCTGTTGGTAACTCTTTAACTGACTCCTGCCTTGTTCTTTCATTGCTTTTGAATTGTCATTTAATGCAAATTGTTATACATGTCATTAAATCCACTTCAAGCATTTTCTCTTATCGTTCTCTTAAAACTGCTTTTACAATTTATGTCCAACACATGCAGTGTCAGGTACTTGTAAGTAAAGACTTGCTTTTGGGGTTTCAACATGACGCAGTATACAGCAGGATGATACAGACAGAGCTACCATGAGGATGTAATTATTTCTGCCTTAATTTTGTGATTTAAAGATTGATTATTGGCATATAATATTAGTCATTCACCAATGGTACAAATAGAGGGGGTAGGGGGGGCACACAGTAGAATTTAATTGAAGCGGTCCTGAATATGCCACATGAGTCTATTTTTTGTGATTTGATGTGCTACTTTAAAAAGGCACTTTGAGAAAAAGCACAGAAAGAGCAGGCAGACAAATAATGAGGAAATCCTGACACAGCTTTTTTCCTGGCTGCATGCAGACTCACACACCGAGGCAGCAAATACTTATTTTTGCTCATTTCAAAGTTTCCTGCATCATTACGCAGGTCAGGCTTTTGCTTCTTTCTTTTCCTTTATCTCTCCCTCTAATTTTCTCTCTCTCACCTCCCCTTATTTAAAAAAAAAAAAAAAAAACAAGCCCAAAAAATAGAAGGAAAGGGTAAAATAGAGGAAAGATAGTGTGATTAACACTGAAATAAAGAGACAGTGTGAGAGAAGGAGAGCTAAATTAAGAACAAAAGACAAGACACCAGAGGGAAGTATTTGTGTATGTGTGTCTCTGTTCGTTTAAGCAGGAATACTATGTGCATGGTGGAATGCTTTGTGTATGTGAGCATCTTTACAAAAGCCCTTATAAATCTGCAGGCTGCTTAATTCAGTTTTTCTGGTTCAGTCCTCCTACTCTTTTCTCTGTCTTTTCCTTCGTTGTTTACTTTTTTGCAGATTGAACACATTGGGTTACTTCAAACACTTATTACATTGAGGAAATGAGAAAAGGATTAATTGTAAAAAAAAAAAAAAATTGCTTTGTCTTTTGCTATTCCATATGATGATAATGTGTTAAGTACACAAAAGAAGAACACTGATTTGTGTTAAATGTTTGTCTAATTGAAATGTGTATCCTTGAAAATATGTCGGAAATATCAAGCCAGCATGAATGAGTGAAGGGTGAATTACACTCACATACATCCTTAAATCTTGAAATTGGTCTGGAACCTAGAGAGATGCCAGACCACTTCCTGGGCACTGCCAAGATGCCTTGAGCAAGGCACCGAAACACAGCATCCCCCGTTTCTCCATTTCACTCTATGCTCTAACTTTAATATATTAATGTATGCCTAGTTATTTGTCTCCTGTATAAGAGCGTAGACATTCTGACAGAAATAGTCCTTCTCAAGCTGTAAACATTACACACTGCATTCAGCTTAGCTATGAAGCTCTTTGACTATAACAGAAGTATCATTATAATACCTTCAAAATACAGCATACATGTGCATCACAATGAAAATGGTGCATGTGTGTGTTGTCATCCATAAATCTACCAAGCGTTATAAATCTGACAGGTTTATAGCGCGCCCCTGTGTTGATATGTGGGACTGCAACACCGGATGGCATTAAAATATATTTCAATCAGAATGTTAATCAACAATACTATTTATGCTGACGTTTAACCCAAATACAGTATTATGATGGTTCCAAGAAGACTGCTTATAATGCTTTGCACATAACGGCATTATATTCATTCAGGCTACTTTAAAGAGGCTAACCAAGAGAGATAAACATGTTAGTGTTGGTCACTGCATCTACATCCTCTGCTGAACACATTTTGCCAATCAGCAACGGCTCATCCTCTGCCTTGGAGAAGCTTCTCAAGTTACAGTTGGGTAACAGTTTAAATTAAGGTCACAACATTCACCATTAGTTTACACATGGTATGATCAACTTTAACAACTTGGAATTAGAGGCTCAATTTCCCAACTTGACGCCAATATCGTCACCAAATGGGGGGCAAAATATATGTAAGGTCAACATACTTTTTAATTCACATATTGCACACCAACTTTCTGCTTGGATGTACTTCAACAGTAAAATGTCAATGATCTTTTTTCCCAGTTTCCTAACTAAAAGCACTTAAACACACTGAAGTCAGAAGAAAGACTTCCAAACTTGGAGACTTGGTGTCAAGGGCTTAAATAATTCCCCAAACATATGTAACAAAACCACTGCTGCTAAGCAGCTGACTTGAAACTAAATTTGGGCAGGAGGCCTTAATATTCACGCAAAGGACCCAAATTCCCAGAAAGTTGTTTGTTCATGTTTATGAACACGCAGACAACAAGCAACAAAGCAGAAATAACCTCTCACTACCTCTGAAGGTGAGATAATGAGTCAATACAGAGCGCTGCAACTCAAGGGTGTATATAAGTTTGACACACCTGGTCTAAATCAGGGCCAATCAGTCCCACACACTTGCCCCTGCTCAGAGAGACGATTACCCCAGTAAAAAACTAAAGACTCAAGTTTGAAATATTACTATGAAAATACACACAGGGACACAGAAAACAGTCCAAATTAAACTTGTAAATAATTAATAAGAGTGGATACAGAGAGAGTGAGAAACACAGAGATGCCTACATCAATATAAAAGCAAATAATGTCAAAACACTGACATAAATAAATAAAGCAATAAACTAAACAAGAACAATAACATTCTGGCCAGACATCTAAACAGTATAAAATAAATCTTACAGGGTTAAAGCTCTCCCCAGTGTTAATAAAAAATAGTTAACTAATCAAAACAACCTTCCGGTGGTTTAATTAAACACAGGATAGAACAGACGTGGCCAATTTGTCTTAAACAAAATGGCTGGGAACATAAAGAGTAACTAAATTAAAAATGCACTATTTTTTTCTAATTTATTAACTCTTTATGATGTGATGGTGTTGTAAGATCGTGAAGTCCCTGTCTCTTGTGTTCTTTGCTGGTTGTTCTTTTCTTTGTGCTTCAGGTGGCAGTGGTTGTGGCAAAGCCCTCAATAATTAACAGCACCTATAAGCCTGGTGGTCCCAATCCATAAGAGCAGGCCTCACGTCCTCATTGTAAAGGAAAGACAGCAGGAACAGACTGTCACACACGTTAGCTCCTTTTATTTTTAAATGTTTATTTCTCCACTTTAAACCTTACCTGCTCTACTTAAACTTGTGCAAGCACACTTACACCACTAACCTACTGATTGGCCTACCTGTGCAGTAGATGGCAGCATCGACTTTTCATTAAGGTTCATACTCCATTTAATGAAGAAGAAAAACAAAGGTTCAGTCTAATTCATGATAATTGGCACAGCCCTTCTCTGAGAAAGAACATGTGATAACAAATCCATATAAACCTGAAATTATCTTCATCAATACCTGAGAAATTGATCATGTCCACAAGTTTACTATGAATGACAGCTACAGTAGTTATTTTGTATTAAGCGGCAGTCCTGAAAAACATATTGTAATCATTTCGTATTAGTTATGCAAACGAACGATCTCTTTAACAGTCACAGATGAAGGGTTCTAAGCACCTTTTAACAATACAGGACTTCCTCTCTCTCGTCTGGAGCGACTCTAAATATGACTCTAATTGTTCACAGTATTTGTGAACAAAAGAAACATAGATTTTATATAAGTTGTTGTTTTATCTATGATAATCATGTATTGTATTATTTCACCAGAGAGGTAGTTAAATGCTATCATCTGTTTCAGTCCTCCTGACCTTCCTGACTGACAGTTAGCTTTTAAATAAGACACAGCTTGAAACAACAATATTTTACTGCAGGCAGTTCAGGTCAATTGTAATTCATAGGAAGACTTCAACTGACTTGCACTTAGCAGCAATACTGTATATGACAGTATGTATCTATACCGACAAAAACACCTACAGACATGATGTTTACACACACACATAAGCTGTGCATTCAATCATTCATGTCATCGTGTCTGACTGAGCTTTATGTTACACCTTGTTGCATTTATGCTTAATGTACTGTTATGCATCTTTTTCAGAGTCTGATATAAGCCTATGCATTATTTCCTTTATTTGAAATGTTTAATCTGATAGCATTATTAAATCACAGTATCATGTATCAGAGGCGTTGGCTTTTCTTTATATCTGTAATAGATAGATACTTTATTGGTCCTGAGGGAAAATGAGAGATACATATAAGATAATACAGCAATACTTTAAGATGTGTGTTGTTGCCTGTAATTTAAAAGTGGAATTCTTCAAATTGATTTGTAAATCTTGCAGGGCTACATTAAGGTGCAGAATGATGTACTGCCAGGGGTTTTCTCAGGTTACACTGATTTTAAACATTTAATCATCTTTTCTTTATGGATTTATTTATTGTATTTTATTTTTGATTATGGTCAATTTTAAAATACATTATTAAGAAATGCAGTTATCTGGCTTCCACATGGCCTCACTGTTATCAATTAAAACTATTGTCTCTGTTTTCTCTCCATTGGAACATTTAAAGAATTTTGACAAAAGTTCAGCTTGACCTTCTGACCCCCTAAACAAATTCTCTTTCAGATAGCAGGGTGATGTGGAATACCTGACATGCCAACAATGCTCGTTCTCTCAAAAGGTCCTTAATACAGGCAGACAATTTGCTCCCCCTTTTTAAGTATTTTTTTTATTACAAGTCATTTCAAAATATTAATTCATTTTCTACACTGAAATACTCACCTTGCAACAAAAAGATACATTTTATAAGTTGTTTCCATAAATTATAACCTGTTTGAAATAAGCGATTTTTATAGTAATGTTACAGAAAATAAACAAGCCCTGTAAACTTTACTATTTTGCCAGTTGTGTGTGTCGCAGAAGTATAACTATTCCAGGACCTACACTAAGCCTGATAGGAGCCAGTTAGATGGAGCTAAAGTTAGCCAGGAGGCTAGCACTACACTACTGACCAAATTTACATTTATGTAAAATCATAAGATTAAATTAGAACCTGGGAGTTCCCATTTAATCGAGCTTTCAGGGAACTATTTCTGGGGGCAGGCCTGACCAATTACATCATTACCATCATAGAGCCACATAATTACAGTGACAGCATAGTTTGTGCTGATAACTTAAAAAAGCAAACTATTGCTCTTAAGCACATTATGAAAAAAATAAAAGATAAAAAAAGATTAAAGAAGACACAAGATGTAAGTCATTTGCAGAACAACTTTATACATATGAGCACCCTGTTCCCTCAGATCTTTATATAATGCTGGGAAACATGTTTTTTACATTCATCAGAAGGAATGCCCTACATTTTATGTTAGAAACGCTTTAGTATGTTTTGTTGTTTTTGTTGTTTTTTTTTGGGGGGGGGGGGGGGTTTCAAAACAACATTGAGAAAAGCAGTGCTAAAATGATATTTTAATAAAGAAGACACTGCTGAAATGACACAATACAAAAATACAAATGTTTTCTCAAAACACAACACTATTTTAACAGGATGTGCATTGTTTTGCCTGGGACCATGGTTATATTTTATGAGTGTAAACAGAATACACACAGCCAGAACATACATAGTTAAGTTTCTCCAAGATTCACTCAGGCCATGGTAAACGTTTTTTTAAATGATTTTTTTTTCAATTAACAGTTTCAATTGCAATGTTTTTAAGATTGTTTTCTGTGTAACACATTACACATAATACTGTAAGCTAGTGGAACAAATATATAATAATAAAGCCGTTTGTCTCAGGGTCAAATTTCAACACTAGAAATGTGATCAAAATAGTCTTACAAAAGTCTTACAAGCTGATTTTCAGATAAAGCAATGACAGTAAACATCCCTTTGTCATAAAATATATACAACTTTGCAGACAGACAGGAATCTAGATTTGGAATATTTATGAAGTGAGTTTGGTGTGCCATTTAAAAACACTAAAGAAACGGATAACAATCACACAATCAAATGTATAAGTCAATCTTCACATTACTGTAGCTGCTTGAAAAAGCTTCCATGTGCACTTTCACTGAATTTAATTGTCTGTCTGTTGTATGCATTGAAACCCCTATGTACTGTATATATTCTAGACATTCTTGTAGACATTCTTTGTCATAAGCAATGGGAGAGGCTCGAACAGATGTGTATAATGAATGAAAATATTAAAAATAGTGTTTCCTCAAATGTATCCAAAGTGATAAACCTCCCATAATTAAACACTTATTCCTGTCACATTCTGTTTGTGATAATCATTCTCTTCTCATTGACTTCCTAGATTTAAAAAAAAAAAAAGAAAAAAAGTCAACTCCTTTGTGCTAGCCGCAGATCACACCTACATCTTCCCCATGTGTGCAGTTGTGTTTCCCGACTCTGGACCTCTTGCACTCTAGTAGCGATCCCTCCCCACCCTCACACTCCACATCATCCAACAGGATCCTGACGCTCCTATCTGCCTCCCCAAGTGCTGCTCTTTTCATTACTGCCAATGCAGTCGTGAATCCGAGCTGTCGACACACTACAGTACCTGCCTTGGTGTTGAATAAGTCATCACACACTGTCCCCCACTCCCCACGTATAAAGATCTCAACTCTTCCTCTATCTGATAAACCGTCAGCGCTCACCAGTCGCACAGAGCCGAGCCATAGCCTTCTTCCTCTTCCTCTCTTGTAACCCCGACCTCTATCTCTTCCTCGTGGCCTCTTAAATACCTGGTTACCATCCCCAACTCCTTTCATCTTCACTCCAATCCACAGCCTCTCCTCCTGAGATTTAGGCAGCGATGTGTTGATTGGTGGTCTCTGGGGAGACCCATTTGGTCTCTGGCTCCAATATGGCAGCCGTGCTGTGGCCTGAGGAGTGGGTTGTGGTGTGGTTACTGGTTGGGAAGTGGTACCCTGGGGGTATTGAAGGGGTTTCCCATGTCTCCTGGTTTGGGGTGTGGTGAAGATTGGGGTTTGAGCAATCTTAGAGAGGGCTGCAGTCATGATGGTTGTTCGATAACCTGAGGGAGAGACAGAATCACCCTCTTTATTTGAATATATGTAGTTTAAAATGTGATTAAATATATCTCTAAAAAACGGTTTTCTTGGCAAGTGTTAGATGCAAAGGTTTAGACAACTCAAGTATCTATATGTTAAATTTGAAGCTAAGTCGGGCAGCAGGTTAGCTTAGCGTAGCACAAAGCCTAACAGCAGGTGAAAACAAAAAATAGAAAGCTGGCTTGGGTCTTTCCAAAGGTAATAAAACTGACCTAATGGTTCTATATTTAAAATAACATGTTACAAATAAAAACCAAAGTTTTAAAGTGTCCCAAAAGTCATTAGGGCCAAGAAATATCACATCACATCACATAACTATAATAAAGCCAAAACACTTGTTTCAAGATTTTTAGAAGGAATTTGTTTCCTCTGGACAGAGCCAGGCTACCTGTCTGTATGCTAAGTTAATGCTTATGGTGTTAGCTACCGATGTTACCTGACTAATGTGTTAACTGAAATTTTTTGTTGGTATCTAATATCTTATAGACCGTTTTAAGAGTGGCATCTACACAGAAGACAAAAGCATATTTCTAAAAATGAAAACAGTTCTTTAACTCGTACACACATTTGGTCATTTGGAACTAACTTTGTTTAAAACAGCTCGGATTTTGCGAAAAAGGTCAAATAAGCAATCCTTAAGAACAGACAAGGGGAAGACATTAACACAGAGACACAAACATGAATGTCCAAACTGGAGCTGATGCAGAACCATTTATTCAAAATAAATAACACCAAAGTGCTTGACTTAAATCAAAGTAGTGCAAATACCCAAGAGAAAGACGCACCATTAATCCTGCTTTAGACTCTTGTACCAGCCAAAGAATTAAACGCAGGCAGGAAGTAAAGTTTGGGAACTAATGCCACTGCTGGCACGGCTAACTCTCCTGTACCTGAGTTTGACACAAGCTTGCACAAAAGGCTTATCCTCACCATATTTATGATTCGTACAAGCAACTCCGATTGGAGTTTGCTTTCTATCAGACTTCAGAAAGGAAGCAACTGTAGAAAAAGAAAATGTTGCTGTACAGTAATTAAAACAAAGATTCTAACAATTTGGGCACAAAAAATGGAATTCCCACAATTAATGTCTTATTTCATTCGAAGAAAATTGAGTAAATATATTGTGTTATGTGCTTTCTTTGATTTGACATTTGTAGTGCAGAGAAGTTACAAATAAAGTGCAAAATTGATTAGACACAAAAACTAAATTGCATGGATTGGCTTGCCACAAAGAAAACTTAATGTAAATTTAAAACAAGAGCATTTGAAATGATTTAAATCATTTGAATAGTTAGAGCTGTTAAAGAACATGTTTATTAATTATTTTTCAATATCTGCTTGTATTTGACTGATTATTTGTGTTTTTTTCTTCTGCACTATTTATGAAAACTTTGCATTCAAATCATTAATTTTTTCAAATTCTACTCTCATACAGACCAAGCGACCATATGTACAGTCCTCTGACTTTGATTTAGCTGCCAAACATTGTCAATTATTTCAGAATTTGTATTGTGTGATTCATCTTGAATTGTGTTATTAGTCTGGAGGTGATATGTGTAGCTAGGAAGTCCCCTAAAACAATTATCTGCTGCTTTGATTATTATGATCTCTTTAGTTTAAAAGTAGAGTCGTTGTTTCAGAGATGCCAAGTCATATTATTCACGGTAAAAGAAAATAGCGCACAATCTTTGATTTGAAGAATGTAGCTATTAGTATGTTAGCAAATTAAGCAATAATAGAGTGCAGAAGATGAAAACAGCAGGTCTAACATTTGTGGCTTTTCCCCGCACTACGTCCTGCACTGGTCTACTGGTGGGTTCAATGGTTTTTCTAACAGTTGACTCAACGGTTGTGTACTCAGATAACGTAGTGTTTTGGTAATGGGTGGAGCTGGCTGGGAAAACAGGTGCACCAGTAGGCCTACCCTTGGGTGTGGTTCTGGTGGGGGTTGCCATGCCCCCCTGGACAGTTGTTGGATTTACTGTTGTTGCTGGAGTTGTTGGTGTTGGTGTTGCTGCTTTGACAGTTGGCATTGTTGTCACTGGTCTTGGTGTATTTCTTGTTGACTGTAATGTTGTCTTTGTTGTTTCTGCTGTAGGTGCTGTTGTTGTTGGTGTCTTTCTTGCTGCTTTTGTTGTTGATGCTGTTGTTGGTGGTGGGACTAACGTTTTTTGTATTGTTTTTCTTGTTGGCATTGGCGGTTTTATTATTTTTATGGATGTTGATTTTCTCTTTGGGGTTGTTTTTGTTGTTGTGGTTGTTCTGGGTACAGGTGTGGTGGTCGGTTTCTTGTTGATAGTAAACTCTGAAAATAAACAGAACAAATAAAAGGTTATGAGAAGTGTAAAAAATAACCTGTACATATATCTCTATACTGTTTAACTTAACTCAATTTTGCAGAGTGATCAAAAAGTTTGAACAATAATGATAATCAATACACATTATTGTTTGCTAACGGTGAGCAGAAAACGCTCCAAAAAGGTTTTGTTACAAAATGGCTAAAAGGGAAGCTGAAGACTTTCGTCACCTTCTTTTGGGTAGAAATGAATCAGTTTTCCCTTTACTTGAACAGGCGAAGGCTTGATGCTGCATTTTCCTGGTGGCGCTCGCCTGCAAAGTTAGGAAAGCACATGCATGATGCAATACTTTAGATCTTTATGGAGATCTTCTGAAAACACTTTGTGTCTTTTCCTGGCTGGACGGGTACATTGGTAACAATATCACCTGTATTCTCTGGGTCCTAATAGAACAACACTGAGCTGTCATTTTATCTTGTTTGTTCTTTGAGAAGGCTCTGGTTGAAATCATTGCTCTGTGTTGTTTAAATTCAGTATCTTGATCTTTTCAAATCCTGGGCACTGTTCTTCAAAAACACTCTGAATACTCTGAAGAGTGACTTGTAAACATTTTGGTTTATGTGATGTGCTCCTACAAGATGGCCAATAAATATAATAATCATGAAAATAATGAATGATGAAAGTCAAGGTGTGCTTGACTTAAAAAACGTGCTACCTTGAAGGGTCCACTATCTTATAAATGATTCCCGCTCTGGCTGTGGAACTCGCCTTTCCAGTGGCTAAAAAGTAAAGTTCACCTGCAGAGATGGACAGAGGGAAGGGAGAGAGTGTGAGACAGACAGCAATATATGGAGGGTAATGGCCAAAAAATACACATTTATGAAACAGAGAGAAGAAAGAGGGGAAAGATGAACTGAAGGTAGAAAATGCAAAAGGAAGCTGGTATTTACAAATTTGGAATTGGGAGAGATCAAGTAAGTTAAAAAGAGAGTGCCAGAAATAAAGCAAAACAGGAAATAGGAGAGAGCACACATAACAAGTTACAAAAGGTGTTTATACAGCAACAGGATTTGGACTTTGCTTGAACTTTTCATCTTAAATCTTCTCCAAGACACTTTCAGAGTAAAAGAAAAGGATTATTTAAGGCCAGCACAGCATGTGTGCTACACTCTTCCTGATAAATCAGCAGCCTCTATAATTTAATCCAGATTTAGAGCCAAGCCGTTAACTCCTTGGAAATAGGAACAGTTAAGATGTAATTTAATACGATCAACAAGTTCAAAATATAAAAAGACAATAACAAAACTTTTACACATAACTTACTTTTTTAAAACAGTGCTGAATCACCTATTTATGTTTTACCTTCAAAATGCATGTTATATGTAGGTTAGATGTCAGCTTCCTTTGCTGCTTTTACTTGTTATTGTTGAAATCACATCCAACATGAAAGTTAATTTACACAAGCACAGGCACTGCTCTTACCTGCTTCATCCTCAGCAAAAGAGATAATGTATTTATAGTGACTATTGATGAGTTTGGGGAACCTGCAGGTCTGGTCTCTTCCCATGCAGATCTCATTGTACTGCCATTCCCCGGTGGTTTTACTCTCCTTCAGAGACATCAGACGCCTAAAAAGAACCAAACAACACAAAAGCGCACATTTTCTTACCCTGTAAATATTTCCACTTACATGCATTCTTACTATAATAATGAAATCAGGCCATATTGAAATTGAACACTCCTTATTGAAAATGTTACTCCTGCTGCCTTTACAGTTTTTCTGGATGTGCCAGTTTCATTCTTATTTGATTAAAAAAGAATATTTAGCTAAACATCTAAATTGAAAGACAAATATAGAACTGTGTCTTATTTAGGGTCAATATCTGGCGAGACCCAAATTGAAGAAAGACCCTGCACTTTTCACCTAGTAAAAGAAATGGTAAAATGATAAATGGACTTGAGCTTGTATAACCCTCCCCATCCCCCCCCCCCCCCCCCCCCCCCCCCCCCAAAAAAAAAGAAAAAGAAAGAAAAAGCACTCTAAAGGCCCTCACACACAAAGCAGAAGGCAGATAATTAATGACAACAAAGGCTGACTGTGGTGTCGCCTCACAACGCCTTTGTCTTGGCAGAAAAAGATGCATTTGAACATACTGAAAAGACTACAGATGATGGCCAACCACCACGTACGTTCTGACAATCTCCTTGTAATGACAGGAGCCCATCAAAATGATGGGCTTTGTTACCTTAAACTAAAATCACATACCCACTCATGAAATCCCCAAAGATGTAGAGTCCATTGAGGTTGGGCATCTGGCAGCCTCTGTAGATGTATCCTCCTGTCACTGACTTGCCCAACTTGTGAGGGTAGGCAAAGATGGGCAGGATGTCATCTAGACAGAGCACAATGAGTTTGTTTTACACTGTTTTCTGTCCCCATAACAAAAACACAATACTATAACCGCATACTGTTCAATGAAGGTGAAGAATGAGGAATGTGAATAAGGGTTATATGAAAGGACGTCTTAACCCCCAGATTTGACTATGAAATAACATATAGAAATGACTGTGCACATGCTCTCACACAATGATACCACACGTATTTTAATATTGTAATATCTGACGTAGAATTGTGAATGAAAAAAAAATGGAGAGTCAAACAATATTTGTCACAGCTCCTCTCACTGTGCTGTGTAAATATTTCACTTCTGGACTCTTAAGTGAGTGAAAGCACCCTTGAAGAGTGGCCTCACCTAGTGAGGAGTTCTGACACAATTTGCGATCATAGCAGCTGAAGCCTTCTTTGGCCCTCCATCCATAGTTGCCTCCTATAAATGTGAATAGACAAAGTCAGGGTTACTCCACAGTCAAATAGCATCAATTCTTTCTGAATGGAACTGTTTCAAAATGCAGTAAATAGAAATATTTTCCGGACTATAAACAGAGATGTAGATTTGCTCTACAAGCCTTAATTGGATGTTTATTTCATGCTTTTTGGGGTGTTTCTATAATCAGATCCCTTTCAACCTAATTGTTAGGGAGATTAAACTATAGTGTGTGACTCAGCGCCTGTGTGGTCTTTTAAATTTTACTGTATATGACGTGTGGATGAGACAACAACTGCAGCTCATTTCAAAGGATTTTTTTAGGATGCATTAAAAAAAAATCTTGAACACTGTGAGTGATAACAATGCATAATATATGCTTAAAGCCATCAAACCTTTATAAATGATGTCCACCTCTTCATATTTGTTCTGGCCCACGTCACCACACAGCATTCGGCCTCTGCCTTGGCCTGTAGCGGGGTCACCACGGTCAATGGAGCAGCGCCACATGTTTCGAACTCCATAGGCATAAATCTCTGCAAAGAAAGGAAGAGAGAAAATTTAAACCCGACACAGCACGCCTGCCTGACTGTTTACAAGAGCCAAAGCCACATTTCTGGAAAGATAGAATAATTACTGTGCTTTGTTTTCATCAGTAAGAGAATAGAAGAGAGAAGAGCAAAAGCAATAGTTTGCAATCTCTTATGTTCCATCAATTAAAACAAAGTCAGGATTAAAATTTCCAATTTCTGCGGTTGGTCTTATCTTTTGAATGAATCCCAACAATTACTACACAAAGTAATTTTATACTTGTAGAACATCTTTAATGGACTGACCTGGTCTTGTGTTCATGTCCTCCACGAACGGGTTGTCGGGGGGAATGCTGTAAGGGGTGCTCTCATCATTTTCTTCAATGTCAACACGCAGCACCTTGCCAAGCAGCGTTGACCTATTTGACAAGGATGTTTAGTTATTTTTCTTTCCAAGAGATGTTTCACCTTTTCATACTGCAAAGACTCTGGCCTGACAAACATGAGATTTGTCCCCCCCATTGGCTGCTGCTTTTCACAAATATATTGGCACGAATCAATCTTACTTCATGTCTTCAGGAGGGGTGTAAAGTAAAAATAGACAATTATATTGATTATTGTTGTAACAGTTTGGCATTAATTTCACTCACTGATCATATACAGTCGAGCTGTATAGGCAACTAAAAAAAATTCTTCTTACCATCTTTGTATTTGTACCTGCAACTTTGTTCTCAAACCTTGCAATCATCTGCTCAATTCTATTTTCATTTACTTATCTTCTGTAGAATCAGCCTGCAACTTAAAGTTATAAATATCCACTCATCTCCCTTCAATGTTTTCCTTTTGATTCCTACTACCTACTCCACCTTCTTCTGTGTTCAACGTTCCTCCCCCCCTTTCCACCTCTCTCCTCCCTATGCCCTTTCCGCTCTCTCCTTATTATACCCAATTTCCACTCTTCCCAATCCCACCTTTCACTCTCGCCCCTCTACACACCAGTGTGTGGCGGCCCACAGTGTGCACTGTCAATATTAGACTTGGCAGGGTGTTTCCTCACTCATTCCCAGAACGGCTAATACAGCAAGTCAACAAAACCACTCAGAGAAAGCTATAGACTACAACTCACTCTGTCTGAATACAAGGTGCCAGCATTTTTTGCTTTTGTAAATAAACAGCTCAGTTTTACTACAGCCTCTCTGCAGACTTAGAAGATGACAAGAGTAAATTTTATTTTGATATTTATATCACAGACACATGTATTTTGGTCTGTTAACAACTTCCAAGTATTTGTCCAGTCTTTGCTTAACTGTGTGTGTGTCATCCTGAGAATGTTTTGCATTATAAAATGCAAATGACTCATAAGACTTGCATTCAACCCTTTGGCTATATGTAGCATTTCAGAGACTGAGTTGATCAAAAGAGAATGAATAGTGACAGCTGCTCTATAGGTGATTATTGTTACAGTGACAAATCATAGCATCAATATATTTTTTTAAGAACACAAATACAAATAAAAAACACATTGCCTTGAGACGCATCAATATCCAATGGAAATCTGATTAGTTAGATAATATAACTGTCTTATGGTGTAAGAGTGAGTAATGTCTATTAATGATGGTGGTTTAAAAAAAGGGCAAATAATGCCCTGAAGTCCCTTTTAATGAATCCCCCCTTTTATAAACTGTGTTTGCACTGCTCCTGGCATAAACACACTATGCCACCTCTTGTTAACTTTAAAACTTCATTACTCTCCTGCTCAGTTTGTTATTGAATTTTAAAAGACTCCAGACTGAGAAGAGCAGGCCCTCTGTGGCTGCTTAATCCAGCTTTAAACTTGGAAACGATACCTGTCAAAAGCCCATGAATGTGTGCAGCTCAAGATATGCAGGGACGTTTCTATCACTCCTAATCACAGTTAATTTTTATTCTACTTCTGCAATAATCTTACATAGTTAAAGTTAATGTAAGTTCACAGGGCCCATCAAATGGTGTTCAACACTTCTCATTTCAAAGTAGACATTAAATGAAGTCTTCTCTTTAAACTTCAAAATTGCAATTTTCTAAAATTGCTCTACAGGGCCTGGCATGTCTCAAAAATAAAAAGTTTATGATGATTGGTGTTGTCAGATGACTAATTTACATTATATGAGCAGATTCTCAGGCAGGAAGATCTTCAGTTTATGTGAAATTCACGTGTAACCTTCACTTAAAGAGCAATAATTTGTCAGATGTGATTGAGAAACCTGTAAGTCTTTACAGTGTTGAAATGTGACTTCACCTTAACTTTTATTCCTTTTCATTTGACTCAATTAAACACTAGTTTTAGTGTTTAACCATACTTTTTGAAGTCAAGGTAACTTCTATAATTTTACAAGAAAGGCACGTTTCAATTGAACAACCTCCAAAGGCAAGCACTTATTTTAAATTACATATCATGCCCAGGTTTTGCAAGGCACTGGAATATTTTAAATGATTATGTGCCAATCTTTAACCCAGACTCACGTCATAACTCAACTGTTTATCTTCAGGTTGTCTGTGGTAACAAGAACACAGTTCCACAGCAGGAGCTTTTGTTTCTTTATTTGTAAGGTGTTAGAAAATACTTAAATCAACATGATGATGCGGCTCTTTCAGGCACACTTTGATAAATCATACTGACTTGTTTTGTGCATTGCCAAACTTTCCAAATGGGTCCCCAGCTCGGCCACCATCACCAATGAAGATGTACAGATACCCGTCATGGCCAAAAAGAAGTTGTCCTCCGTTGTGATTGGATGCCGGCTCTGCCACTTCAAGAACAGTTCTAAAAGCAACCAAGATGTACGTTTAGGTTAACGTCTTACATAACTTATATCAAACACTCAAGCATGTGTAACCTGAGGGCTCTATACGTGGTCGATAGATCACTCTTGGACTTAGACTTTCTGTGTTGTCATTCAGACTTGAACTTTACAGTGCAGATAACGACATTTCGTGAACGTGTGGAAGAAACAGCAGCTGTTCTCTTTCATTCAATAACTTCATGAGACTTCCTAATCACATGTCAAAGCGCTAACCTATCAGAGGCAAGGAGGAGTTGTGCTTGAAGTTGTGTGAAAAAAAACACACAGGTAGACTCAAGAAATAAAGTTTAAAATGTGTGTCAGATAATTAATGCACAAATATTGAACGAATTTGTATAACATATAAATGTTGTGAAATGGATTTTTGCAAACTGTACACACTGATGGATGCAACAGAGACCGGCGCCTACATGTATAACTCAACATACAAAACATGCTCCTTAACTGACCTTCAAGTATTATTTCTGTATTTAACATGTTTCTCGGATGACTGTGAACACCTCACCTCTCAGAGGAGTGGTCCAGTTGGTTGTCGTCATGTGGTAACAGTGTGAACTCACTGATACGTATCCTTTCCTCTTTCTTTACAGACACAGAGTAGTATACATAGGCCTTTCTGACCACTGTGAACCTAAACAGAGGGTAAAGGCAAACTTAACACAAAGACACTGTGATATTTCCACTAAGAAAGATGTAAAACATGACCTTGAGTCTCTTATCATCACTTAAAACGAATAACTATTATTATTCAGAGAGTAAAACCTCGGATGTAGGGCTATGCAGAGGAATCCTCTCTCATCTCCAGCCCACGGTGACGTGAGCACCGCTCGAGTGAGGTTGAGGAAAGGACGGTCTATCCTGGAACCGTTAGCCAGATACACCCAAACGTAACCCAGCTGCTCGGCCACAAAGAAGCGATGAGTTCCATCATCTGCGTGGATCATGGCCACAGGGTTCCGGAGCCCATTTGCAACCTCCTGCAAACATAACTCAAGACATCCTTTTGGATCTTCACTCACAAAGCCAAGGTTAGCATTTAGGTCTATAAAGAGAGAAAAGGACACAAGAGATGAGCGAGACAGCCAGAAGTACATGAATAGGTATGATGCATCATTTTAAAGACAATTGTAAAATCCAAAAGGAATGTGTTTGGCAGATTTTTAACATTTTCTGGGTTTTTTTTCTAATGACAACAAACTACTACTAGACCATCTTTTCTAGAAAAATACATTTGTATTAAGTCATCTTAGAAAACTTACTAACACTAAATCTGCTTTGGAGTAGCACCTTACTTCTCCAGCTATACTGTCACACACGAAAATGGTTGTGTATTTGATGTCACGATTAAATCTCCAGGAATTTTCACATCATCCTGCTTGTCCTTGTTTTGGACCATTTGTTTTTAAAATAATCACAGCTAATGATTCAACTCCAAAACTAAAGCAACTTGCACTTTAATTTAATATCTCAATCAATAGGGGCATGGTCACTAACACTGGCTAATTATTACCCTTTGTTCATTTATATCCAATGCAAGGGAAAGGTATTCATTGTGTTGGCAATTCAAGTTGGAATCTTTGCGTGGAGTATAACCAAACATTAAAGAAAAGCTGCGCCAAATGCAAAAGTCCAAAATCAAAAAGAGCATTAGGAATTGCATATTTTGCATCAGCAGCCAATGATCATTTACTAACAGTTAAACAGGTGTGACATAGTGTGTGATATATACCATGAACAATTTGCTTTGCTGCATAAAAAGCCAGCCAAAAATGATGCTTTCAACAAACAGCAAACCCAGTGTGCCTATTGAGGAGTGGCAAAGCCTGGCTATAAATCATAATTAGACTTGGTAGTTTTTGCAAGTTAAATGTGTCCTATTTTACTTGCCTTTAAAACCTGTGTGTTCATGTCGGAAGTTTATGTAAGTTGTTCAGGAGTAATAAAGATGAGTTGTTTTCCTCCCTCTTTGATCAAATGAGTTTTCATTCATGTGGGTTTCTTTGCATGTGCATGTGCACTCGTTACCTGTATTGGTCAGTACATTAGGATAGCAGTACTGTTTGTCCTTCAGCTCCAGAAAGTCACAGAACCTCCTGCTGTCTTCTTCTATATTTGCAGTCAGGTTTGCAAACTGCTGCGGGCTCCCAAAGTCCTCCAGGAGGAGACTGAGTGTGTAGCGACACCGGTTCCAATACTGGGAGCAGTAATCAGGACACAGTCCAGGCAGCATCCGCATGGGTGTGTTAGCATCTTCAGCGTCATACAGGTGGGCAGAGTATGGGGAACACTCCTGCAAATAGATACATATCCTATTCCATCTGTGTACTTGAAGGATATGTCTGGTTTCATATGGATCTTTAACCCTCTTTTTAAAGCTGATTTGAAGAACACAGGATGTGTACACATCAGTATAGGATTTGCGGACTTATTTTATCTCACCGCCTAACTATGACTGGTCAGGCCTGGGTCACAGAATGTCTGCGAGCAGCCTGGTAAAAATGGATCCCAGAAAGGTCCAGTCAGTTATTAAGTCACAACCACACTGTCCACACCCAGGATGACAAGCTGCAGGGACAGAAAAAACAAGACACCCAAACCAACGCGTGGTCGACTGGTGCTCCTTTACTCAGTGCCAGATTAACTTTACCGAACATCACCAGGAAACAAAAACGCAAATAATTAAAATATCACTTATTTACTCACAAAATCTATATTACATTTAATCTATTGTCGATTATAGTGAGTTTTTTTTTCTTTATAGAAGAAAAAACTTTTGTTAACCTTTGCTCTCTAAATAAAGGTTTTGAGCAAAAACTGACCACAAGCAGAAAATAAGTTAAATTACTCAACACACACATCAAACAACTTAGACGCTTATAGTTCACAGAATTGCAAGCCATGAAACCTTATGTGCCATTGTCTCAAAAATACCTAGGGACGGGTAAATGTGTTTCAACGTTTTGTTCGAATTCTAAAAAGCTTATATTATACAGTAAGTGAAAACAGGCCCTACACAAAAACACAGATATGATAGAAAGTTCAAACAAAACTATCTAAAGTTACAAACTTAACTTTTACATTTTTATAGTTAAACTCTGTCTAACAATGCATTTGTGTACATGCCACATTCAAACAGCTGCATACACAACAACATTTATAGTTACTGTATGTTTATAAAGAAAAAATGTAGCAATGAGTGTTTGTCGTAGACGGCAAATATTAATATACAAAGCGTGAGTGACGACAACTGTCTATTAGTACTGGGGTTTCTAGGCTCATCGGCAGCAGCCACCATGCTGGAAATCCTGTCTCAACCTAACTCTCAGTCAACCTAAGGCTTAGAGCCAGAGCTGAGGCGGGTTTAAGCCTCTCAATGAACTGTTACATCGAACCCATCTGTCAATCATGTCAGTTATGGATGACACGTTTCGTTCTTGAAAATCAAAACAGAGCCATTTAAGAACACTGTGGTTGTCTGTGCTTACTACAAGGACTATTTTCTTTTAAATAATATCAATAGCCTACACCAGGGGTGGCAACCAGCAGCTTTCAAGCCGCATGCGAGTCTTTGCCCATTCTCATGCAGCTCCTTTGTTCATATCGAATTGTGTTCTTTTTTGGTGTTTGTGCCCGTTCACACCAGTAATTCACATGTACTAAGTTCGCGCTGCGGTCCGTCAGTGTCCGTGCAACTGTACATTAAGATTTAACACTTCAGTGTTCAATTTTATATATTCGGGAAACAGTTGTACAGTGTGAGCCGGGCTTTAGATGATCATTTTATTGAAATGTATTTTCATGGAAATCCTTGACAATATAACTTCAATAACATTCATGGCAAAAAAAAGTCTCGAACTTGTTTGAGACCTCAGCAATTTCCCTGGAATCCGTGAACAATCGGTTAAACACTGTTCAGAGAAAACATTGTTTGGGCTGTTAAGTTTCAGGCTTTTAAAATTGTTCTCGTCACGCAACTTCAGATGTGTTACCTCGAAGGAACCCTTAAACGAGAGCATAGGTTGTAACAGTGACTCTTTGTTCAGTGACATGAAAGTAAAAGTGCGTTGTTGGAAAGAGATCAGAGACTTGTTGAACCTCTTTAGTTGAAAACACAAGACGTTTTCAAGTTGAGCTGCCATTGACGAAGGCACTTCCTGAAGCAAACGGGGATTCAGAGCAGATGGAAGACTCACTAAAAAGATTTATAACAGTTTGATTTAGAAGTTTTTATCTGACTTTGAAACAAACTTCAATTAACACTGATGTCTCTTTATGATCAACAAAAGACAACTGAGACTGAGTTGACTATCAGCGTTCTGTCCAAACAGCCTTGGTTACATTTTTGATGTGAAAAAACATCATGGCGTGGAAAAAGTTGTTTTCATCTGATAACTCTACTACGGTATGTTTGGAACATTATCAGCATTGATATAAGATGTATTGTTTTATCCAGGGCGACAGAGTGAAAGCTCCTCATAGTAGCGTTTCACACAAATTGCATATTCTGGAAGTACGTTCAAGGGGAAAGTAAATAGTGCATCATTGTTTGGCCAACCTTGGTCTTCAGCGTCTATCGTAAAATAAGAATATATTATATTCTGAGATACTCTTTTTTCGGCGCCTGCTATGATAGGTTAGGATAAATACATGTAACTGCTAACAGCTGTTCCCTGACAATGCAGCCACTTCAAACTGCTATAATTTGGTGTTTGTGCTCAACAGTTCAGACTAGAATAAAAATTAAACTTCAGCTGGATATGAAAGTTGTTTTGTTTTTTTTCCCCATGTGCTGTGTCTTCCTTACTTCGTGTGCTGTACAGTAAGGCCCACATGCTGTTTTAATATGTAACAGAGAGAAGAAGAGTTATGGCAAGCAGATGGATGTCAAACGTGTTAATCTGAAACTTGACTTGAACCCAGAGTAGAAGACTAAAAAAGAGAAAGAGATGAAGCTTCATGAAACATTTTCCTTGCTGCAGACCTCATCTTAAACAGCTCATGGTGCCCCTTTAACCCAATAGAGCAGTGTGCTTCCAGAGGGCAACTTTGAACTGAAGTATAGATTGTGTGTACTTTATACCTGGGATTATTCTGTAATTAAGCTGCACCATAGAAGTTAATTAACTCAATAATTCTTCCCACTGTGTGCGTTTTGTTTGTGTTCATTAAACTTTATTTAGTTTGACTTCTTTTTTTAGATCCCATTAGGCCCCTCTCGCTTCTCTTCTTCTATCTCTTCTGCAGAAACACGATATATCCTGTACCCCAAGCCAGAAGAGGAAATGGTTGTTTGTTTAGTCGGTTGAGCTGTGGGACGATAACAATCTCCCTCCTGTCTCCCTGACACACAGCTCTTCACACTCTGTCTGTCTTTCTCTCCCTCCATCAGCCTGTCTCTCTTTGTTTCTCTTTTCACTGTCTCCTTGATATCGATGCCAGGAAGCCTCTGCAGTGCAGCTTGAACAGAGGCCCACATTGTGGAAGGTTTACCCAGGATCAGAACCCTGCCGATGGGGTAACATGAGTGTCTCCAGGGTATCTTTGGTTTAAAAAAAACATTACTTCCATTTACCTGCAAGTTAACGTTTGACATAAATAAAAAAGTGTGCCTGAAAATAAAAAATAATCCTGAAAAATATTAACAATTCCAAGCAAGTAATTTAAATTAGCTCATTGCTTTAAAGCATGTCCGCATGTAATCTTATGTAGAAAGCCCTTTCTAAGCTTTATATATTTACTTTGTTTTGAACTCCAGATCCAACTATACACTAAACTAAACTGTTGTAAATCGTACGTGCGCTGCTGCACTGTCATTACTCTCAGGATGCAGCCTGCTCTGCTTGGAAAGAACCACAGCGGCCTATAATTACCATAATGATGTAAACCTATATTTTACAAGTCAGTGGATTTGTCAGTGTCTTAAGATAGTTTTGTGATGCATTCAAGTGTAATAAAGACTTGCAATAACGTCTTTCAACTTATTTGCAGTACAAAGATGAAAATGCTCAAATTTGTTTTGGCTTCTGCTACAAGATCGTTATCCAAAGGTTTAAGAGCCAGGACAAAATTGTGCTACACCTCACTTAAATACTGCACATGGTTAGTGTCAGCGCTTAATTATGCAATCAGTATGTGGGACCGGCCTCAAATCTCATTCTGCCAGTGGTTGAGAGTTTGGTTACGCCTAAGATTAGCCAGCTCTAAAAGTACAACAAAAAGCAGTAACACTGAAATAGAAATGCTCATTAAAAGGAAATAACCATTAAATGTGTTACCCCATTTAAACAGATTTTAAAACGCTTTGTCAGGCTTATTCAGTATCAGTTGTTGCATTCAAAGGACAGTAAAAACAAGCAAATGCAATTTTAAACAGTTTACTTGTGAGCTTTTCTTTTTACTTTTTTAACTAACTAATTCTTTATGCTGACCATTTTTCAGCTGTCATTGATATGTCTGTAGTATCAAAAGTTAATGTAGTTTTCCTGTTTATAACTGTGGGTAATCACTTAATGAAACATCAAATGTTTTTTCATGGATATAACAAAAAAATAAATAAAAAAATAGGACACTAAATGTGCTGTCAAGTTTTGTTTTTCATTCAAACTCATTTCCCTTCAGGGTCTGTAGTCCAGTTTACTCATGACTCAGTATGTGTGTGTCTAGAAGTTAAAAAAACAAAGCTTCTTGGAATCTGGAAAACACAAAACAATGTTGGCTCATACAGATTGCATTAAAAAAAAACAATTGTATAAGACAAGCGGCCTTCTTTGAAGACATTTTGTTACCCGGTTTACAGTTAAATTTTTCTATAAATGCTTTTATGAAATGGTCATTTTTTTTATTCAAGACCACAGTCACTGCAGTTTATTATTGTCCATGATTAGCTTTACAAAGCCCAATTACAGGCTCACCCATCAAATCACACAGGTCCACTAGAGTAAACCTGCGGTTCAGCTCTCCAAGCATGAGTAAATGCTGTCTAACAGATGTCAACACCCCCACATAGCCATTTAACCACTGGTTTTGTTGGTTAGTGCTCTTTGGAGAGATCAGCTTTCACTGACAAAACAAACCACAACTCACTAGGAGTGAGACTGAGAATTGTACCCTCAGATTGGGGCACTCTAAAATGTAAATGTAATCATTATTTGCTGACAAAATAAACTTAAGAGAAAAAAACATGGTCCAAGTTATGAAAGTCGGTAAACGCTTCGTCAGCCACATGTACATATTTTATTCCTAACATGTTTGGAACAACTAAAGCTGTGACTGCATCCCTCATTGAAAAAGTGTCATGCATATTTCCCCTGAAGGAAATCATCCATTGCTTATTTCTTTACTAACTTTAGCGGGTCATAGGTGCTCGTTTTCTGTGCAATGGTATATAATTGCAATAGACATACAATTTTATTTCTTTGATATTTGGAGTTTAAAGACGAAGAGGCTTTGGACACATAATCAGACATCACAGTAATGATGAGAATAATAGAATGTTTGTCTTACTTGGCAGAGGATGCTGCGTAAGTACTTGCCACAGGTCATGAAGCCTGAATGGTCAAAGTTTGCCATGATGTTGTAAAATCTGGCTGATATTTCCTCATCTTTCTCCAGATCACAACATCCAAACTTTGTATATTCCTTACAGAAGACCAGCGGCTGTCGGGGCTCAAACGGAGGCTTGTAGTCCAAACACTGCGGGTGACAGCACCCCCGCCAGGTCTGGAGGAGCAGCAGCAGCACGAGGGGAAGGAGTTGAGGGAAGTGATCACAGGTCACTAGGGTCATGGCGTCTGCCTTATGGTTCTGGATATTTTTGCTCTGTATCCAATAATGCAAATGTCAATGGGATCAGTTTCAGAATTTAAACTGTGCTCTGGAGAAAAGTGTTGTAGTTTTGAATACCCTCATTGGCTCAAATGGAACCGTGTGTGTGTGTGTTGAGAAATGTGAAAGTGTGTGTCAAACAGGCTGACCCAGCATCACACCTGTCTGCAAGTTAGTTGAAGATCTACAAAGCTCTTAGAATTGCTCTGGTTTGATTTTTTCTATACTTGCATTTCAAACTGCTCTTATGAAGTGTGTTAATGAGGTCAAATAAGGTCTGACTGATCTTTATCTAGTGAATTCTCTTGATAGTGGTGAGATATGAAGTGCAGCTGTCACCGTGGTGTGTAGAGAAGTCAGAACCAATGTCCCAAAGTCCTGTTATGAAGAGAGGTTCAGTCACTTCACATGGCAAAAACGTCACAAGTTGTTGAAAGAGAAACAATTTCTGAAGCTTGCGGTTGCTGTAACTTGATGTCCATCACATGATAAGATCTCCAAAATAAGTTCTCAGCTAGAAACGTATTCTTTAAAAAAGCAGTCCCATTGTTAAGAGATAATCCAGATTCTTAGAAAGACAAATGAAATCCTTGAGAACTTGAGAAATAGAAGACCCTCCACTTGCTGAAGTTTCTGCAAAATTTTTACTTCCAGTTTGAAGTCAGTGGCAGAGCGGTGTTTGCTCTGGACATGTGCTCACTTGCTGCAGCAGACACTAGCCATACATGCAGACCGCAGGAGAGAGTGAGAGAGAGAGGTTCTTTCATTCAGACGCAGAGCCACGCTGCAGCCTCGACTTAGATCCCTCCCATCCTCCTTGCTTCTTTCCTCCCACTCCTCTCTCCTCCTGTCTTCCTTGTCATTTGCTCTTTGACTCTCCCACAGAGACGCATGCATTCTTTCCCAAAGCATGCGGTGCGTATTGCCCTGAAGTTGCAACTTTCCACCTCACCTCCCCCCCTCGGATCTCCTCCCCCCGTCAGCATTCCCAGACCTCCTGCTCTCCTGCTCTGCCACATCCAGACAGACTCACTACCTCTGGTGTGTGCATGGTGTGTGTGTGTGTGTGTGTGTGTGTGTGTGTGTGTGTGTGTGTGTGTGTGGTCAGATGAATCAAGACGTGTGCTGGAAGTAGAGACTTATGGAGTCTCCAGACACAAATCCAAATTGTCTGTTAAAGAGCCAGCCAACAATTATATTGATTTATAGTATCAAATATGAGGAGAGGCCAAATAGATTATTTTTTTAATGGAGCCAGAAATGTGCATTTTTACTAACAACATTGGATCAAATGAGTTTCAGGATCTTTGAGCTCCCGTTTTGATTCGAATCACAACTTAACTGTTTTAGTTTTCTTTTTCTGCCTTTTTTTTTTGCCATGACAGGATGTTTGATTTTTAGCAAAACATCTTTTAAATCCCACCAAGCACTGAACAGTAAACCTATACGGTGGATCGTAAAGCTGCCATGTAGAGCTTCATATTTCCTGTAGGAGTTCGTGGAGAGCAGAACAGACAAAAAGACTTGCACTAAAGTGGTGGACAGAAGCACAACTTTAAAAAAAGCTTCCTGTAATATTTCTCAGTATCTGACGGGAAGACCATTGTTTTCTTGTGAATAATGCTGCATCCCCCCAATAAGGTGAATGTATGACAGTGTTGTGTTTCAGCTGAATGTTGCTGTCCCTAAATGTAAATAATCTGTCAAAGCAGGTTAGAAGAGGAAGACACAAATACCATGAGATCAGAGACAATTGGTTTGGTTTGGTTTGATAGATAACTTAGTTCCATTACCGTGCAGCTTTTTAGAAACCATGGGGTGTGTGAAGTTAATCAAACCTGTCAAATTTGTACATTGTTGAAAGAACAAACGAACAAACAAAAAAAAGAACAGATTTCAGCTGGAAATTCAAACTGTGTGTGTGTGTGTACTGCTACCATCTGTATCTAATTTTGCTCCAAACCACCACTGCAGAGGACAGACTGACTTGCATTTGGCCTTCCCTGTCAGTTTATCAACCTGCACTCTAAGATAGGAACAGTCTACCCCACATTAAATAGCAGAAGTACACTTTATCATGTTGTGCAACTTCATTGTTTTCACAGATAAAATAATAAATGTGGCAAAGTATTTTTTGTTTAATGCTTTTGATATCAATTATTAAAGGACAAATGATAAACACACTATTTTCTTTTTCTTTTTTTCCCCAAACTTTTGTCAGAAAACACACTTTAGATACTTTTCTTATGACGCCGAGTTCACTTGAGGTGTTCTCGTAAAGTATCAATTTAACTGAATTCCCCATTTTAATAAGTGATTTTTTTTTGGTGGTTTGATAAAAGTTACGGATTGGAAGTAGCAGCCCTGAAAATGCCACCACAGTTTCATCAAGTGTGTAATAATAAACTGTATTTTAGGATATGACTTCCCTGGATCAGAGTATTGTGGGTTAATAACAACAGGCTTTGGCAAATCAGAGGCTGTGTTTGTTCATTTGTTGTCTGTTTTTTATTTCCCAAAATCTTTTCAGACCTTTAGCCTTTATGTTTTTTTACTCAGGAAACAAAAGTCTATAGAGAGTTATGAAGCACTATGAAGATCAGATCTGCTGAGACATGATCAGACCTGTGCCGCATCAGTTTTTAACAAACCAATTCTGCAGACTGTGTTTAAGTAAGCTTGTAAAAACCTGACTAATCTATGAAATGACTAAAGGACTGAGTAAGTGAGTCACACACACACACACACACACACACACACACACACACACACACACACACACACACACACACACACACACACACACACACACACACACACACACACACACACACACACACACACACACACACACACACACACACACACACACACACACACACACACACACACACACACACACACACACGCTATGTGTACAACCAGTCATATTGGGTCTGTGAGTGTGTTTAAAAAATGCATGTCAGTAAAAAGTTGTAGCTAGTATCAGTTTACTGAAAGAACAAATGGTTACAAATTCAAAACACAGACATATACACACACTTTCATGGCATATAATCAATAATGTAAGTAATGTATTATCATTTTAAATTAAACAGTAGTGTATTTTTATCTATGGTGATACATTTGCTTAAATATGCTCATACGTGTGATGATTTCAGATTTCCTTTGTCTTACAATATAAAATATTGAATTACCAAAAAAACAAACTTTTAAAAATGGAAGATTCTGAAAAGCCATGCTCTGAGGGCTAGTCATCCTTTCTACCACCAAAGCTGACTAAAAGTATCTCAAGACTTCTTCAGAGATGACAGAGTGGCTGTTAAGGTAAAAAAAAAAAAAAAAAAAGGCTAAAGAGCAATTTTGCCAAGAACAACTTTGATTAAGAGGGCCAAGATCATGTCGTTATTTCTCTCTGCCCTTTTTGCACCATATATAGACATCTTTGAATCTGACTGGTGGCACAAACAAATACTTCAGCTTTTGGATAACCCTCAATGCCATTTGTGCCTCACCAGCTATCAAAATAAAGAAGGGGCGGGAACAATTGTCTTATCAGTCTGGAAATGAGTCTGTTAGCTCGAGAGGTGATAGAGCACTTCCTGAGCACTGCACTGTACCAACAACTGATCAGGTGTGTGCAGCTTGTCTCAACAATAGTGTAAAGTTTATGTCCTCCTAAAGGGATCAGGAAAGGATATCCTATTCTTAAGTCTTTGCATGAAACCCAACCAATAGAATGTGTATTGGACAGTGTCTTTTCTGTTGAACCGAATGATGCCAGGATATCGCCTTGATTGGCGCTGACTTTGAGAATTAACCAGAGTCTGTGCGGTAGGTGTCACAGGCATGATTAAGCTCCACCTTGTTTACCAAATGGACAAAAAAAATATGGGAAACAATTGACGTGTAAAACCCCCCAGAATAATTCAAAAAAGGACGACATTTTATATAAATTGCTTTTTAATAGAAATAAAATTCTCTCAGTTCTTTTATAAATATATTCTAAGTTTAATCTTGTTGGTTTTCTTTGGCTTGAAATCAAACATTTCAGCTGGACATTTGTTCACTATTGTTGTCCTATGTGGTAGACAGACATTTAAAGGCAGGGTAGATAATTTTAAAAAACTAGCATGATTTTGAAAGTAGCAGCCTCTCCATTCACTCACCGCCTCCCCTCTGTGCTCCCTCACTTACATGCACTGGCACCATTGGTCCAGAAGCAGATTTCAGCTCATGCTTTAAGTGTGGACTCATGCATGCATGGGATAGAGAGGCTTGATTGGTTTAAAAAATGTGGACCAAGTGCCGACATTGGTCAATGTTTGTATGCGTTTACATCTCACAGGTGACAGATTATTTTTGTTTCTTTTTCAGAGCACATGAGTTATTAATTACTGTCAGGACCCTAAGACAATTTTAAACAAAATCTTAAAAAGTCTATCTGGAGGAAATCACCTATCCTGCCTTTAAATTGTTATGTCTATCATATTGGCTTCTGGTCCGACACCTGGTTTATCTCACAGATTAGTCTTTTCAGTCTGGCAGTCCTGCTCTCAAAAAGGAGTCACAGATGTCATGAATTAATTCAGCACAAACTTTACTCATCATTGTCTGTTTATCATTCACTGTTTCTTTACAAATGTTCTTTTCCTGGTAGAGTAGATGTTCTGCCAAGAAGGCCGTGATCTGTGCTTTCAAGCTCAGAAGAGCTTGTTAAGGGTGCCAAGCACTTCCTTGAAGTTGTCCTTGAACAGTAGCACATGCCATTTGTTGTCTGATTCACAAGTGGGATAAAGGGATGTTGAGTCTGCTTCTCCTTACAACAATGGTAATGTTTGTGTAGACTGTTTAGAAGTTTTCTGCTTGACTTTGTCATCAGGAAGCCACTTTGTTTTAGCACATCTTCAGTGTCCCACATACGTCTTCCTCCATCTGCAGCTCACTGATCAGCTGTTTGAGTCTACAGGCTTTGAAAGAGACAAGAAAAGTAACTCAACAAAAACAGACCGATATGGACCGGAGTCAACCAAATGCTCAGAAGTTTTTGTTACTGTTCAGTCTCTTTTGTTGTTAGCAACACTTTAGTGATTGCTCCCCATCATAAGTGTTAATGATAATTTTGTCCTATATGGCATAAAAACTGAGTGATCTGAGCTGACTGACTAGACATCCTCTCTGTCATGATGATAAGCTAGAAGAAAAATAATGAATACCATCAGTCCATCTCTTAAACTTATTGAAACTGGAGAGAAGTTTGATGGCTCTATTAAACTCATATCGGAACGTTTCTTCAGAGAGCCAACAGTCCATTAAAAGGAGAAGTTTGATCCAAATGTGACGCTCACATGATTCCATCTAACTGCAAGTGAAGTTTCTGATAATTAATGACTAAACTTAACGTGATGCCCCCATTAGTCAAGATTCAGCCTATCAGAATAAAAACAATGAATACCATCAGTCATCTGCTAAAGTTAATAGAACTGGGGATCCACATAATGGCTCCATTAAACTAATGTCTTGAAAGGTTTTTTAAAAGACCCAGCAGTCTATTTGGATCAGAAGAAACATTTATGGCCCATGTGTGACATTCACATTCTTTGTCAATCAATCCTACATTTGACCTCATAACCACATGTGAAAACAAGTGAGAGAAGAGGTAGAGGCACATTTCTTAATTGCATGTCACGTAAACAGACTATTCCTAAAACAAAATAATTTTTTGAATCATTGACAAGTTGGAAAAAAATCAACAAACACTATCAGTTCTGAGTGACTTCACATTTGACTTGTATTTTCTTTACAGACTGCAGAGAAAGAAGAGGTGGACTTCACCTCTGGCACTAAAATCTAAAGCAAATATAGACATCCTGAAGCCTGAACTCCCTCTTGTGGCCATCAGGGGTTGTTTCCATTGTTTGCAAAGTGAGGTCAGTTTGTACACATTTATAAGAAAAATGTAGATTCTTTTCATTTTGTTTCGAACTTCACTACGTTATGATCTCAATATGTAGTTTCATCATCTCCCTCAGACAAAGTGAAAATACAGCCAAGGGGAATATGCACCTTTGGATTCAATCCTAAAGAAATGTGTTCACATAATACCAGTCAACAGGAACTTTCATAAAGTTCATAGGGCATCATTTCCATATGACTTTGTAGGTGTATAAGTCCCAGTTTGGGACAGTAAAATAATTATTTTTTTATCTTCTGAATTATGCTGAAAGCTGTACATGTAAATATATGTAACAGTTTTCACGATTCGACACACTTTGACATAAAACATCCATTAACACAATGGCAAAGACAAACATGTCACATTCTGAAAATCTGTTTAATAAATGTCAGAAGAGCCTGTTATTTACAGTAGAAATGTTCACCTCTTGAAAAAAAAAAACCTTGTTTCTTCAAATAAAACTCAGATGGAGAAAAACATTATGGGATGGGGGAAAGATCTTAAAATTGTTTTTGGTTTTTTTATTGTTTACCCCTTACATACTGTTTGGGTCAAATGTTAACTGTTTGGACATTTGACAGTTGTAAAAAAAACCTCTATGAATGTCTTTGTTTTAGCCAAAATGTTGATGTCTATAATGAGATTTTCTTCAAATGTTGTTCTTTTGTTCAGTTGCTACAACCATGTGTACATTGAAACTGTTCAGGTCAAATTTCAAATCAAAGAAAATACTCTGTAAAACATGTGTTTGTCAGGGAGGACAGCATTTAATGGATGTAGAGGTTATACATGTTATATAATAATCCCCAAGAGTTTATAATGTTCTTGCCATTTTCAGTTACAATAAAATACATTTAAATCATTATGACAGTTTCACTTTCAGAGTTGGTGGATGTCTTTTTTCAAAATCAAGTGGTGTAAAACCTAAAAATGTACAATCATTAAACACTGTCCCCTGAAAAATACACACAACTGTATCTGTACATTTGAGATGATCAAATGTTCAAAATTTGTTATAGACACTTTTTATGAGGGAATGCCTGGCGCAGGTCAAAAATGGATCCAAAGCATACAGTGAAGTCATTGAACAGCATTTAAGGGTTAAAAGTGCAAATGACTGATGACACGGATGAGCTTTTACTTCATGGAGGATAGTTCAAGGAAAGAGAGAAATGAGTCAGTCACCATGCATGTCAAGTGAGACACAGTGCAGTAATGATTGAATACAATGCCACTATCGCATGTCAACATTTAACATTTAGTTGTAGTTCGTCTATTCCTCTTCTTCTAATCACAAAGTGCTGCAGATATTAAAACTCATCCTGTTTCTGTTTCACATTTGCATAGAGAACCACTTGAACTATCTGTAACAAATAACATCAACACAATGTCTTTTTCCCTGTTAGGTGTAACCATAGTTGACCTTAATTAAACATTTACCTGTCGTTAGCAAGTCACAACATTTATAAACACTGAATCTCATGGCAGCACAACTAAATAAGGAATGAGAGACAGGTTTGGACAAAGGTTGCATTGAGTCTGAGCTTATAAATTATCTGTACATCAATGCCTTCATTCCCGTTTGCCGCAAAATATGTCACATTACAGTTGTTCAGTTAAACTTCTTTTGTTGTCTTCTCCAAAATGACAAATGTTTTTTTTGTGGGTATGCAAAATGTACATTTCCAAATATACCTGGAGGTACGCTGTGAAAGTGTGGTGAAGTCCTTCAATATAATGCAAGACTTTTTTTTCAAGTCACCTCACCTAAAGTTGTATCCATTCTCCACAGATTATTGATCCTTTTTGTGTAAATCCACTTTGTATGACTTCCTGCATCATCATCTGCATTGCACACATTTTTTCCATTGTCTATTTTTTTTTCAAATCCAGAAAAATTCAGTTCCAATAGTTTTTTCTGCGGTTGTCCATGACCCAGTCTGGTTGTTATAGTTCCCTTAAAGCTGTTGTTCCCAGTCTGTCCTTTAGAGCGAGCATGCTGTCCTATGTGGGTCTCTGCAAAGCAGACATGCCAAGAAAAGTTTAAGTGATATACTAAACAGAAAAAGATAAAAATGATGAAATAATTCCATCTTACTGTAGATTTATAATTCAGATTCCTGGTGCAGAAATTGCATGGTGATTGATTAAGTGTGGACGGACTGGGATTTAATAAAAGTACATCTTTCCTGGGGCGTCGGTGGCCTAGTGTTTGTGTCACACGCCCCATTTCCAAGGCTAATGACCTCATCACAGCGGCCCTGGGTACAAATCCAGCCTTGGTCCTTTGCTGCATGTCATTCCATACTTTCTCATTACTTTTGCTGCATCATCAAAAGCAAAAAACGTCCCAAAAAAAAAAAAAATACATTTTCATTGTACAGTTCTACTTATCCTCTGCAGCCATATGTACACAAACGCACCCCTGTGTAGAGATCTGACAAAAAAACTGACACTGTTACAGTGTGTGTCTGTGCTCACAGGAAAGGGGCTTTACAACGTGGATCAGGTTCATATGGATGGAGGGATGCGGTAGATTAGAAAGAACAGAGGAAGCAACAAGATAAAAAAGAGAAATTTATGGGGTTTCTTTTAATGATACACATCGTAAAACTACTGTTAAACCAATTGTTTGTTTGTTAAACAAATAATGGAATCTGGGTTGAGTCTTTTTTACTATCTTGAATGCAGCCTCAGACTGCTCATTGTGTTCGTTATACGGCCAGTGTTGAAGATTTGACTCAGCACTTGGGAAGAGTGTGCATGGGATCCTATCATTTGATCTCTTTACTTAGCAAGAGCCCCCCACACACTGAACATTATTTTATAAAGTGTGAGATGCCTGAATTACATTTTTATTGTATAACCATTTAAGTAATACATATCATACTCCTACACACATCTCTGTCAAATAATGAACTCAAACATAACTTCTGACAACCAAAACCTGCTTTTTCATTCTTTTTTAAAAATATGTGATTGTTATGAGATTATTTGACTTCTCCAGGACAGGATGATCCCTTTGCAGAATTCAAACTCTGGTTTGAGGTAGAAAAGGTCGATGGTGACTAATGTTCGCTGCTCCCTGGCTCATCACTTTCACTGAGTGATGTTACACTAATGCTGATAACAAGCTCTCTCTTAGAGCAGGCAAAAATGGTTAAAAAAAAAAAAAGGAAAATACTAGATTTTTCTACTGAACTATGTTGAATTATATATTAGTATTTAGAGCATACATTTGATCAATTTAGGAAATGCATCAGAAACAGAACAAATGCCAATCCACATAATGTTTGACCTTTAACATGGTGGTCCTCACCTGGGAGGTTTGAAGCTTGGAGTTAGACATCATGATCGAGATTTTGTCTTTATTTTCGTTTGACTGTGCATGTTTTCGTTTTTTGTTTTGTTTTGTTTTTTTGCTTGCTTCTTTTTCCAATGAGTCAGCTTTAAGAGCTTGGGGTCATCCAGTAAAAAGACACTGAATAATTGGTGATACATTAGGTCCATGCTTCCACTGACACAGGCTGCTAATTAGATAGTGAGGGAGAGGTAAACTGGACTTAGGGCTTAACATACACCTTAGTGTATGTTAACCCCTTAAGGCTTCCAGTTCTGGGTCAGCTTGTGGATCCAGGTCACTGCTCTTGCGGTCGACTGGCCGGCTCACAGAGCAGCATTTAGCGTTATTTAGCATTTATTGCGTTTTTCAACAGCTTTTTATTAAGTTAATTTGAATTGAATTGATAGTAGCAGATATAAAGTGGTTATGGCTCTACTTCTTACTACTAAGAGGTAGTTCGAGAATGTCCAGTGTCCATTATTGTTGATGAGAGGTCAGAGGATTTTCTTTTTGAAGGAAAACACAGCTTTTATAAAAAGTCTATGGGTAATTATGTGTGTTTCGAATTCCAAATAAATCTAATTTAATTGATACATATTGCATTTATACCTATTGAAGCTTTTCAGTTCATTGTGAATAATTTTTCAGATAATTCAGATAATTTTGTCCATTCTGTTCACACATTTCCTCTTACTAAAAGTTAATTCATTCGGATAAATTATCATCTTCCACTTCAAACCTCTTTGATCCCCCTTTAACTTTGAATATACTTGTGACGAAATTAAAAACAATTTCTGGCCTCTTTGTCTTTTCTCTCTCTTCCCTGTCTTCCTTTTTCTCTCTGTACATGTGACAAATGTTCTCACTATTCATCTCAATGTCACAAATTGTCTCTCAATTCAGACCAATCTCTCCTCTATATAGCCTACATTGTATCTCTGGCGCCTGGGAGTTAGCTCTATTCTGTCTGTAAAATTGTTTTCTAATAAAGTCAGTCACAGAGATATGATCCGCTCTGACTGCTCTAAAAGCTGCCGGGGGCAAACTTCCCTCTGGGATGTCGAGCAAAGGAAGGAAGTAACGGATTGTGAGCTTGGGAGGCGCATTACAGCTCATTACTCTGCAGAGCACTGACAGGACAATGGCTCAGTTCATACAGGCTGGATCTCAGCTGGGCAACAGTGAGATTCATGTGCAAACAAATGCATATGTATAAACCCACACATGCACAGGAATACACCGGCTGCATGATCCGGTCTGAGTAGACTGGGATGCTAGTTATCTGAGACAGCATAATCGCAGTGTAATAGAAATGTACTGTAGCCATCACTTCTGGTTTAGTCTCAGTTTTTACACATAGAACCCGATGACCTGTTACATACTGTATAGCACAAACATCTCAAACTCATCTAACAATTCCTGAAAATTAAACAACTCACCCCAGGTAATGGCCTGGTTTCTTTTTTTTTCTTACTGGATTAGAAGCAAACTGCATGACAACATTTGAAGCAAGGTGAAAAACAAGGTGTTAGTTTGAGTAGCGTTCCAGTCTTATTCTGTTTCTTCCGCTTACTTTTTGCCCTCCTCTGACCTGACCTTCCCTCACGTTTCTAATTCTATCTCTCCGTGTCCTCGTTGTGCCTTTCCCATGCCTGCCCTTTCATGTACAAGAATTCATCCCCGCACTGACAATCCTGCAGTGATCTGAAGTGAGCTGGAAGCGAATGGGACTAACCTTTTTTAATGATGTGTTTACCCTGATAATCGGGGGAAAGTAAGCCTGACAGAGAGAGATGCCCCTGTCTGACCCTTCCTTGCTCGTTAAATTTCCACAAATCCCTGCTCAGTCACAGCTGAGCCCTGCTCCGTTATACATGGGCTTGTTTCCTACAGGTATTTTTTTAGGGTGATACATTTTCCTAAAATGCAAAAAAACATGCATGTTGGTATGTTATGGTCCCAAAATGGTCAGGGTTAATGATTTTTTGGACCGCTTTAGAGTAGTCAGAGGGAGTGCAAGTTTTTTTTCACTCTTCTCAGAGGTTTACATTAGCTAAACTTGCTAACTAGATGGAGCTGACAAAATCTGTCGACCAGAAAAGAGAAACTGCTTTTGTTGTTATTGATCATGGCCTTGTGAAGGGAATTAAGGTAAGTAAATGTGAGAGTTGTTTGCTGTTATTTGACAGATCATTAAGAATTAGTTAAGCAAATATAACCAGTGGTTAAAAAGACAAATTTAAACAGTGGAATAAAAACATAACAGTCTAGACACTCTAAGTTTGAGGTTGAGTACTCCAATCAGGATGTCATACAATGTTCTTAAACTTCTGGCCTCTTCTTACTAAACCTCACTTGTACACCATGTAAATCCTTTTCAGCAGCAGATCACTTTCTGTCCCCTGATCCCTCAAAGAGAACAAACTATGATCATGTCTAATCCTTGTAGTTCTGATGCTGACCTTCGCTGAGCTCATGTGTAACCATGACTGAAAGGGTTTATATAACACCAGCTAAGCTTGCATAACCAACCAACCATTGGCAAGCACACTAGGCTATTATTTTAATGCCAACACTTTTTCAACCTGGATGCAGGATGGATAAATTTAGTAGTTTGCTCTGGGCACAGTGCTCATTAAAAAAAAATGTTAATGTGGTGTTCACGTGGTGGCAGAAAATAAAGTTTCCTATAACCCCAAAGCAGCTCAAACCATAAAGGGCAAACCTGAGGAAGGGTAAATCTGATTGTTATTTCAATTTGGCTAAACCCTTTCCGAAAGCTAAGGTTGACTTTGCTGATGATTAAAACACCTGAAATAGGACAAGTTAAAAATAAAAGTATTTACTTTGGGCAAACGGAGGGGAGAAGGGAGAGAATTATTACCCTCTTATTGCAGTGGCTTTATTCAGAGAGTCATATTGTGCAATGTTGTGTCAGTGTAAGGATTCTGATCGAAGGTTTTTGTTAGCACAGAAGTATAAAAATAACTGGTATCACTCTGTTTGTTGTCGTGCTTGGTCAGTATGAAGTTTCTAAATTAGGGTAAGATCTGGTTGCAATTCTGAAAGTCCCAAAAACCTTTCTGACCATGATTTTTTTTTTTTTGAAACATGAAAAATACACAAGTTGGTTTTTTTATCAGATTGTTTTCTATTAGACAAATCAAAAAAGATGTTATTGTTGAAAGTGTCTGCAGTTTCTGAATAAAGACTCTCATGCAAATTCCCATTTAAAACCCAAAATATAGATCAGGCTTCCATAAGTCCTCGGTCTTCAATCTGAAAGTAAGGCTATTTTACATAGTCTCTGAAGAAAAAAAAATATTCTCATGATAAAAGACTTCTTTTTTCATCTCCTCAGAAGGCACAGGCACAGACCACAGCCACCACCACTATGTTTCCAATGGTTGCCAGCACAGCGATCCACAGCCAAATGGTGTCACTGGACACTTTCCCATCATCCTCTGCTTCTGAGGGACGGGAGTAGCCGGCGTTGAGGTTGGAGGTAGACGTCTGCAGGGACGTGTTCCCATTGTACGGCGAATCCATGAAGGCCCCACTCACAACCGGGAAATGCTGTCAGAGACAAACAGAGAGAGAGAGAGAGAGAGAGTGAGAGGGACAGGTGATAGGACGAGACAGAGGAAGGAGTTCAACACAGTTGAATACAAATCTAGTCACTGGGCTTCACTCAATTGTAATGATTTCGATTTAATGTGAAACAGACTCCTCATTAAAGAGACAAACAAGGAAAAATGTATGAATGACCAGAAACATAAAAACCACACCAAATCCAGTGTAAGTTCCTAACTGCTGTGTGCAAGAAAATGCCAGATAGGTTAATTTGTGATCAAAAGCTTCATTTTTATTTTACAAGCTTAAATAACCATTACAATATAACATGGCTTAAAAGAGACACATGCTAACATTAGCGTTATTATGTAACATGAAGACGTTTATAGAAATGGTATCTGGCAAGTGATTACTTAAGCCTTATCGTTTGTACCCATTTCACCACTGATCAACATCACAAGTGGTGACTAAACTTAGAACAAGGCTTTGGGAACAAATTCAACAAATTAATCATTTAATACAACTTATCAAACTTGGATCATCATTTCTAATTATTCCCTGATTTCTTCTCCGTGCTTCAGGCAGGGATATTTTAGTTCAGGGATTTTATGTCAGTAAAGGACAAAAATCTGATGGCATGCAACCCTAAATGAAAAATGACATGGAGACATGGACAGCATGGCTGAAAGATAACGTGTTGTGTTCAGAAGGTTAACCTCAAAGCCAGCTGCGCCCGGTCTCAGGCAGAGAGGAATCTGCTTCTCAGAGGGATGAATTAACAAGAGGATTAGCAGAGTCCGACACATGCTTTGCATTTAGCCTCGTAGAACACACACACACACACACACACACACACTTTAAATAGTATAGAAAAAAGGCAAAAAACAAGCGAGGCACATAATGAATCCTTCTTCTATTGTCACGACTGAGTGTGGTTTGCAACGTCCCAGAAGGACTTCAATAGCACCAGGACCCCGCAGGCAGGAAAAGATTAAATTATGTATTCAAAGCTGTCTTTGATAACAGAGTAATAACAACTATGTCAGAGGAAATAACAAAGGGACAAGCCAATATACAAATAAATGCCCTCATCCATTCTCCTCCCTCTTACTGTTCAGGGTGTAAAAAAGTGTGAGTACTTTTTTATTCTTCCATCGAGCTCACATCAACACAGTAATAACAGAAACAAAAGTACATTGGCTTCCTGTTTAAATGACATGCTGAGCACAGAGTGAAGATCTAATGGCAAATGACAGCTCAGTGGCCATTAACACATCCAGTCCAGACAGCTGAAAAGTTCAAGTGAATTCGAACCCTTAACTTGTGGGTGTTTCAGCATGTGAAAGTACTGATCTACGGTCGCTGAACAACTTGACCTCTGAGTGGACGAATAAAATGATAGCAATTACGTCTGGAGTTTTTTGGGAAAGATACGCCAAATAAATTACAAAGCTGATGTTTTTGATAGCTAAAAATAACAGTAAGGGTTAGAAAGTTCAATGACTCTCGAATAACTGTCTGTCACATCATTACTCTCCATTCCTTCTCTACTCTGCTAGTTCAGTGCACACAGCCCTAAAGGAGTTTTATTTTGTCAGCAAAGCAGTCAAGCATGACGTCATGCCACTTTTAGAGTATTAATTAACTTCAAACTAGACTTCTCAGGCAAACACTATAAATTCTGCCAGAAGCCATAGTTCAAGCCGTATCCCACCTCTTAAAGCGTAAAGAGGTAAGCTTTTTGACCTGCAGCCAGTTAGTAAGGGGAGCTCAGCCTGTTGTGGCTTCAACTTTGGGGAGCTGTCATTTCTTCCATCTTTTTATACAGTCTATAGATGTGCCAAAAACAATTGTCTGATTGACGCTGGCACCAAAAACAAAAGATTTACCATTTGAGCAGCACATTTGAAAATGTTTACATCTTTGTAAAAAAAAAAAAATGTGATCACTAAATAGCTAATATCTTTTTGGGTTCAAATGTTGATGAGTTATGAGTTACAATACATTTTTATTCTGTCAAGGCTAAGATTTATGAATTATAGGCAATTTTTCCAATATGGCAGCTATCATCATTAAGCTTCATAATGCCTCTTCAAAAATCAACAGGTGATGTCACTGAGTCTATGTCCATCTTTTATACAGTCTGTGAAGTATGCTGCTAAGTAAAACGTTGTATAAAAGATACAGCACAACCTCACAAGTGTGATACTCTTACCAAGTGTTTATTATGTAAAAATGTAGATAAGTAGACTCAGTAGAAATTAAATAGAACACATCCGTATTTAAACAATACAGATTAGAAAGTGAGTTTGCAGTGAATGAGGTTGCAGCTGAAATCAAACCGCTGTGATGGGACACTGATTTGTTTTTTTTTCCTCCAGAGTGTCTCTGGAGTGCTATAAGCATCAAGTAAGACCCAAAGTGCTTCTCTGGCTCTTCTTGTGTCCTCATCCAAAATGTCTCTATCCCAAACTGCAGATGTGACTTCAGGGTAAATTGTTGCAGAGGAAAGATTTTATTCCATGGAAGTAAAAGAAAAGCACTTTCACATTGTTGTCACTGGATGTTACAAGAGAAAGCCATTATAACACATTCAGTGCTAAATCTTGGTTAGCTTAAAAGAGTGGTGGAGTTATTTAAGCCAAGATACTCTCAAGAACACTAATTGAATTACACCATTGGCTTATGCAAATTTACTGAGCCACTTTGAATGAGGGGTGATCAAGGAATAATTGAGGACATAATGTGAAGTTTTACAACAATCATAACTTAAACCAAGCGGAATGATCTATTGATCTAACAAGGTATAATGCTAACGAATGATTCTGTGTATGCAACTTTAGTCATTCAGCACCATCTACTCTCATCTTGTAACATTCAAAACTATTGTTTGGGACTATCTTTGTCTTTGCATGTATTTATTTCTTTTCCAAAGACAAACAAAAATGTTGCAACAGTTAATATATGGAAGCATAATTTATGAGAAGACGTTAAGAGCTTCCAGATAAACCACTTATGTATATTTAATTAAAACAACCTCTCAGGATTTCTCGTGAGCTAAAGAAAAGGCACAGGATTACATTTGGGGGCTCTCGTGGGTTCCAACTTAAAGTATACATAGAGTATATGCATATGACTGTAAAATCAAACAATACCATCCTGAAAAAGGGGGGCTTTGAATTTATCCACTGTATAATTAAAAGAAAGTCTGTGCCTTGAGCTGTGTCTTGCTTTGTGAGAAAAACAGCACAGATAGATCAATTACACAAACAGCAGAGAGTAGAAACGAGGCAGGTGTTATTACACCTGCTGCCTGGAGGAGGAATCATGCAGCGTCTAAAATTTAAAAGCCCATTTGTTTTTTTATACATCTGCACAAGGGATTATTTTAGTTTGAACAGGCAGATTTTTAACCTCACTTTTCTGCTTAAGTTCAGGAAAAGTAGGCAAATAATTGTAGATAATAAACAAATAATAAAAAAAAAAACTGAAGAGAACATTGGACATATGAATATAAAATAAATGACACATGTGGCTGCACAGCAAGGCAATTCAACTTGAGTATCACAGTCAGAACAGAGCTGTGATTGTTTTGTACATTTCACTGTAAAATAACAAGGCCAACTTCTCCTTTCTGTGACAGCAAAGTCTGAGGCCGGTCTCCAATACACAGAAACATTTGCTAATTCCTGAGGCTCTGTCGCTGCGGTGTGCATACAGCATGCTGTTTGTCTTTATTTGAGCAGACACAGAGACGTAAGGAACATTTTTTTATTTGTTTATTTGTACGTACGCACAGATCATTTAGCATCACCACAAGGCGAGAGGACAGTCATTGTAACATCAGCTGTAAATTGTTATCCATGTTTCAAAGGCATCACAGTATGTTACTGACATACTTCTCTCAAAGCAAAAGCTCAAACAGTCCTGCATGGGGTTTAGGTTTCCTAATAAGGCCTCAACTGGGTTATCACATACTGTCGAACCAGCTGATAGACAATGAGATTAAATTCTTGCCAAGCTTCAATATCATAGATACTACAGAATCTGATGGGATCAGGAACGCTTGCAGACATACAAACAGACTTATACTGACACACTAAGAACCAAGCTGTGTAAAATGCAGCAGTCTGTTCATTCAGACTAAAGTTGCAGTTATGTAAGAAACTGACCGATCTCCAAACACATCATATATGTTTTGGATTACTTGTTTAATGTCTTTAATTTTTTGGAATGCTATAATTCTTTGCAGTCCTTCAAACTGTAGTCTACAGTTGTGCAACACTTTAAAGATTGTCCTGGAAGACTGTAATCAATTTAAAATCAACAAAAAAACGTGCAGACGCAACATTTAACAGATTAAAACATTAAAAGGTAGTTTGTCCTTTAGACCACGCATGAAGTAAGGTGAGACCTAACATAAAGGATGGGTGAAAATTTCACAACATCCCAGGCTGAGTTACAGGACACCAGCTGCAACAGTAACGGCTCATACACACACAGCCAGTTCAGGAACGTCATTGTAAAACATTGATGTTCAATTTTTGTCAATGAAAAACAGCATCAACTTAAAAACAAGGAACATGGATCATTGAGTTTCTCTTCTTAAGTACAACCAAGATGGAATTATTGGCAGACTGGTGCTAAAACTAGAGATTTTTGCACTGGTTGCGCAGTGGTTGGTGCGTGCATCCCATTAATGGAGGCTGTGGTCGTATATGCAGGTGGCCCAGGTTCAAATCCAACCTGTAGCCACAGGTCAGATTTCCTGCATCACTCTCCCTGATTTCCATCTTTGTCTACTGTCCTATCTTTCCAATAAAAGGCACAAAGGCCTAAAATAAATCTTAAAAAAAAGTGTAAATAAAATCAAATAACTTTTTCAGTCTAAAAAACATATTTACTGAAATGATAAACGTAAATTCCTTTCCAAATGTTGTCCATCTGTAACAGCATAACACAAACAAGACTCAAGAAATTCAGACTTTCCAATGGAGTAATTTCATCTCTGAATTCAGAGCCAGTTACTTCTAAAACATGTCTAATAAAAACCAGAGTGCTTTCATTGAAGATCCTCTGCTACCTTCCTTTCATTGAATAAACTCTTCAACAAACAGAGAAGAGTAAGTGGTTTGTATAGTGTCAACAAATGATAAAGAACGAATAAAATAGATGCCTACACACCAAACAAGAAATGAAAAGGAGAGTAAAAGATAGAGTTTTACCTACTGCCAGCTGTGTGTGCAGAAAGAGATCGGTTTTGTTGTTCCAATCTGTCCCGTCCTATACTCTGAGACTGAGAGCATCCACAGGGGAGAGCGGAGCAGCACTGCACGAGAGTGAGAGTACGTGTGTGTGTGTGTGTGGGGGGGGAGTTTGGCGAGTGATAGTGGGAGTGTTCACTAAGAGAAATCCCTCCCAGTGAGAGCAAGCAAGTTGAGCTCAAACTGTGAGAGCATGTTAGTGAGACAGGTTTAGAAATCCTGCTGTTAGTGGGGTGTCTATATGTGTGTGTGATACAGACAGAGAGAGACAGAACACACCATGGGCATGTGTAGGTGTATAAAAACAATGTGTCAGTGTTTGAGAGAGAAAGAGGATTTACAAAGGCTTTCATGTGTGAAAACTGGCTGTTTTCAGCCTCACACAGACGGACTACAGATCCCAAACTGGGATTCCCTTAATATCATCGTCATCATGAGTTAACACTGTTAGAAATGTCAGAGACAAGAGTTGCATTATTCAGGGAAAAGGAAGCGGGTTCAACTGCTTTAAAATATAAACAGTCTTATTTAGAGACTGTTTTTATTAGATACTTAATTTTTTACAGAATAGAAGGAATATTTTTTAAATCACTATTACACAAAATAATATCAGCCTATAAATGTGTGAGGGGGGGTTTAAATCTTGTTTAAAAAAAAGACACCTGGGGCACTGGGTGTGTACCCCATGTATGGAGAATGTAATCCTCCAAGCGGTCGTTCCAGGTTCGAATCCAGTATGTGCTCCTTTCTTCTTCTTTCTCTCTCACTCTAATTCTTCTGTTTCTCAGAATAGTTGAACACACAGGCGTAACATCAACTAACACAATCATTATTAAGGCTTCATGTATTTGTGTACTCCACATGCATGCATACTTGTACATATGGCCTGCACCTGCGTATCTGCGTGTATGTTGGGACCCTATGAGTCCACATTACAGTAGTCTGTGTTTGTGTGAGTAAGTGTGTGCTTGTACATTTATTAATAGCATGAATATGTACGCATGGGTGACTGCACATGCACAGGTTAGAACTCTGCTTGTGTGCTGTCCTGTGAGGGCATTATTGCAGAGAACATCTGTCATAGCATCAAATATTTTTTTATAATAATTAAATATTTTAATAAACCCAGAGGATCAATCAGAATGAATTCAAATTAGGTGAGAGCCGATTTTCTTCAGCATAGAAAAGATAATCTTGTATTTAAATTATATTTACAAAAATGTAAATAATTTCAACTGTGACCCTTAATTTTCCACTATTTCCCATTTTGGGATCAATAAAGTACATCTATCTATTTATCTATTAATTGTTTGAATACTTTTTGAGTCATTGATATGCAGAAGGACAGAGGATAAACAAAGAGAGACATGTTCCCTTATCGATCTATCTTTCCCATCATCCATCTCTTTTTTACTTTGTATTTTCCATTCACTAAAACATTTTGTCATCATAATTTTACCCTTCTTTTTTTTCTCTTACCTTTCCTTTTGCTACCTTGTCAATGTTTTAAAATCGGTGACTTCGCCACTTGTGTGTCCTATCGCCATGACAGACTGAAACATCCAAACCTAGGAATCAAACATGTACAGCCTTGATCCTCCAAATCTCTGAAAGTCTTGGTGATGTATTGGCTTATTACTTTTGTGTAATAAGTGGGCATACGAGCGTGGTTCCTTTGTCCATCTGTGATAGTGTCCTGCGGGGGCTTAAGGGAAGGGAAGAGCATGTGTGTAGTCTTTGTCTCTATATCCGCATGTGTGTGTAGTTAGGTCAGTATCAATGTGTCTATCTTATCTTGTTCTATGCTGAGGTTCATGTACTGTCTGTTTATTTCTCTTCTATGTTTCTGTGCCTGTGTGTAAATGTGAAAATCCATGTATCCAAAAATGTAATCTTTATAAAGCTATATAGTCTTCCTATGTTAAAGTGTTAAAGGATTTCAGAAACCGCCTTTACTAACGATGCAAACACAATGAGTGAACACATACACAGCAGGAACACGCAGATCACACACACGCAGATCACACACACACACACGGCTCGAGGTTGTTTAAATTGAGGGGAATTCTAGCGGAATAACGAGATTCGGGATAAGAAAATTAGAACTCTTCCATAATTAGTTTAGGAAGAGAAGAGGGCAAAAACTCACTTATCATTAATGAGGCTCTTGTTCACAAGCTATTAGTGTATTCATGTTGTAAACTTTTGCTCTTGCATGGCTGTGGGGGACATTTTAGCTTTCAGCAAACTATCTAAAAAACCAATGGATGAGGATTAAATGTGCATTTTGAAAACAAAAGTTAACAATACATATTTTTCAGGCTGGGTGTTTGAGATTCCATCTGCGACCGCTTTCACAGAAAAACAAAGATTACATTTTTTTAAAAAGCAGGGGGGAGGACTGAAGTGAAACAAATTAAAGGGTGAATAAACAGCCTAACAGCAGCCAGCTGTTTCACTTCTTTCTGAAACATCTGTTAGAGAAAAATAAAGACCAAAAGAGATGAATGGAGAGAGTTAAGGAGGACAGAACACTGGAGAAGACAAGAAGATAAATAAAGAAAAGGGGTATAAGTGATTTCTGTGTCTTGTCTGTCCTTTGTTTCTGCGTGTCCTCCCTTTGTTAAGTATTACTCAGGTTGCAGTCATGTTAGCTGTTTGGTTAGGTTACAACTGAGCTAAATGGATGCCCATCGTGACAATGTCAGCATGCAGTGATTTGCAGGAAGAATGTTTTTCATGTTTGTTCTTTTATTTTGGCATGCTAGCATGCTAACATTTGCAAAATAGCATTTAACACTTTGTGCATCAGGATTTGTTTTTTTTAGGAAACTCGAATTGAAGTCATGTGTTGACCTGATATTTCATGGAAATTAGATATTTAAACACAAGCTATAAGTGAACGATAGGCCAGCTTTGCCTGTTATAGATCCTCAATGGATACATTTTTACAGATTATGTGCTTGGTTAGCTTTTTGGTGCATCTTCTAGAACAACTGCTAGTGTGTCTAATATTTCATGTGAGCTATTTATGTTGCTCTGTTTGTGTTTCCAACATTGAACAATAGGATAAAAAAGACAATTTAAAATAAATAAATAAATCATCGAACCTCGTTTCTGGGCACTGAATAAACATTTTCCAGCCAGGAAAGCTATTTACTCATCTCTATAAGTCAAATTATAAAAATAATATTTTCTATGAAATGACTCATGTGAAAACACGATTTTGACAATAGATACCAAGAAAACTAAATGGAAAAAGTAGACGCAGCGATACATATTTGTCTTAAGTTACTGTACCGTGTGATGAAAGGAAAATAAAGCCCAATATGTCTGGGGACCTGAGCTGATTAAATCCAGGACAAGAAAACAGGGAGGAACATAATCAAGAGAGGAGAAGAAAAAGACAAACAAAGAATAAGTGAGTAAAGAAGGTGGAGGTGTCCGGTAGGCTATGGTGAGCAAGAGGAAGAGGTCACTAAAGATAAAGAAAACAAGAGAGAGATAGAGAGAGAGGATTGTTCTCACGGCTGATTGAATCTATGCATAGTTTTGCTGGAGGCTTCAGAGGCTGACTGACGAGAAAAGAACAGCACTCACTGACATCATTAAGTGACCTTATCCAGCTTTCATAACACCCTTCATGCTCCACACAAACACACACACACACACACACACACACACACACACACAAAATGCCCAAATGTTACTGTGACAGCACAAGACGTTTTCCCACAAAACTGGAAACTGTTTACATTCAGTAACAAAGCCTCCTATTGGCAGTTTGAATTGAAAAAAAGGTCAAGTGTGCACATTACGAAACAACATTGTACAGACAGGTCAACAAAACATTATGTGTTAGTCTGTGTGACTAATTTTCTCTCGTTCTATTCTCCGCAATGATTTCCCAGTAACCATCCAATGAGGGAAAAAATGCTTTGTTACTGTTCTTTAGAAATTCATCATACTAGAGCCAGCTGCACAGTAACAGGAACACATGCTACGTAGACACTCTCAAAACTTAAATTATTCAAACAAGCCCTCTATGAAGTCTGTTATGTATTATTAGCTCGTCATGGTTTAAGTGAGTCATCATTTCTCAGTTTTTCATGCTGTAAGTCCTGCCAACAATGCATCCAATGCGAGTGTAAGAAAAGCAAACCGTGTTTTTATTTTTACAAAAACCACTAAAAAGGACAATCATCCAAAGACATTTCTTTTCACAACTAAACATTTTGTCGGGAAAATACTGTGATCTCCTTTTTTTACTCTCCTTGGTTATTTTTTCATTCCAGGCCTGTTTACCGCTGACCGCTGTGTGTTTATTAGACAAATGCAAGTTAAAGAGCATGTGGAACGAAAGCAACTGATCAATTACCTATATTTCTGAAGGGTGATAGAAACAAACTCACTCCTTTACAGTGTCTTTACTTCACCACAGCCAATCTCCGCTGAGAAAAGCCAACAACAATTCTGACAGCAACACAGCAGCAGCAACACACCAATGTGTATGTATCATGACGCCTGAATGACATAACAAGCAAAATGTACAGTGAGTGCAAAAAAATAATCATCACAGCTCGCTATTTTATTTGTCTAATACTTGCATGAGAAAATCACCAAAGGTCACCGAGTGCACATATAGGTTCAAGAGGTCAAATTCATACTGTGGCGAGGTGATACATACGGTGGCATACAGCTCACAGCACTCTTATGTAACACAAAGAGACCACAACTTTACTTCACTGCATATCATCATCATCTGTCATGTGTTGACAGGAATACAGGAATTAGCCAAACTAAATTGCTGTAATCACATTAAACAAAAAAAAAGAAGAAGAAGACAAGAATTTCAAGCTTAAGGAATCTTCTGCCATTGTTCAGCAGAAGAATAACCCTAAGTACATTTGTCGCATGTCCTACCTCTATAACAACACCTTTCTCTTCTGTCTCTACAATCTGGCATGCCATCAGGTCCCACTAATAATTTAAAAAACTTTTTACAACACAAACTCTTGGAACAAACTTTGCTGTATTTGTTCTTGTGTAACAATGGCTAAGAGTAGCTCTTGAGAGTAGTTACATAAATAATTTTACTCACAACAATTTTGCATGAAGGCAACATATTAATATATAATGAAATTCAGTGTTTAGTGAAAAGGCAAGTAGAACTGCGACTAAGCACAAAAGCAACTTAGTGAGCAAACACTCGCACAATAAATATGCGTGCAGAGACTGCACGCGGGCACTGAAAACACAATCATTCTCAGCATACTGTAAGCTTCATGTTCATGCTCTGTCAAGCTCCATTTTGAAAGCTCTGTGCTTTGCTGAACAGACATATTAGCCCCATTACTGTCGCATGCACTAAGAGAGGAAATGCACCTTCAACACAAAAAACTGCGTGAACTCAGAAAACAACGAGAACATGAGTCATGTCTGGTGTAGACATGTAGATATTGTGTTGATTCATGATGGTTTTTCAAATTTTGAGAATTCACTATTCATGAGAATTTGTTGTGTTGCAAATACTATTCCATCTTTTTAAGGCCTTTTTTTTTTAAACGGGATCGATCACGTTATTTTTTAAGCCTCCATATTGTCTCCCTGTAGTCACAGCAATGCAAATAACGACACTGTTACGTCTTTGACTGCCTCATTTCATTTAAAAAACACCTTTGGACAGCTAATTTGGCAAATCAAAAGTAATTATTTGTATTATGACATCAACAATATACCCTAATTTTACCGTTCCTTTTACCAGTGATATTTAGTAATGCGTTTTCTGTCGTGGCCATTTTCTTTAAGGTCCTAACAGTACTTTTTGTCCTCTCGTTTGTTTACCTTTTTAATCCCATCTATATCATCATCTGAATTATGGTTTCATCCACTCTGATTTAACCAAGACACATTAAAATATCTTGTAACCACCAACCTTTTTTCCAAAAGTTTCAAATGAGAGAAGAGCACTGACTCATGTCATGTAATACTTTAAGTAAATGCATTGTTTCCAGGACTGTTTCTGTTGGTTGCATCAATCAACATTGTGTTCTGTGTGAGAGGGAGATTATCCTAATCCTCTAATTAACAAGAGAATGAAAATATAAAAACAGGGATAATACTAGATTACACATCCAGGGTATCACAGTGCATAATGCTGCAATTCAAATTTAAAGCTCAAGCAATGTGACTGAAGAAAATCTTCTACTCACACAATACATTTATAGTAAATGAGGTTTAGGTTGAACAAGTTCATGGCCATTAGAGGCATTGACCTCACCATAAATTGAAGACATTTTAAATTCTAGGTCTTTATAACTAATGCTTGATTAAATTCACATTTAATTCAGATCAAGTGCTTTATTGTTGTGCAACAAAGTTCACACCAAATGCATTGTTATTAATTTATGATTAAAAATCACATCACTTCTCACCAAACCATTACACCATAAAGGATTTGATTAATCCCCGGCGTGGGCCCGACTCATTTACATAACAAAATAACAATTTTATATCTAGCCGTACATGTCTGATGTGTGTTTACATGTCTTTTTTGTCATGCCATCCTTCCTGAATAAAGCGTTACATAAATGACTCATCTGTCTATATGCTGGATTACTCTCCAGAGGTTACCTCAGTTTGACGTGAAATAATAAAGGTTCACAATGTAAAACAATAAATGGTACAGAAACCATTAAGATGGTTAATACAAAGTCAGTATTGATACTCTTGAACTTTTGTAACCCGGGGGAAGACCTCTTCACCTGAACTTAAAGGTTGCATATTATGCTTTTTCTGGTTTTATGCTCTTTAGTGTGTTTTCCAGGAGACTTGTGCATGTTTAGGTACATCTATTGAAAAAAAATCAAAGTCCATGAAACGCTCAGTCCCTTGCCCCCTTTGTCGAAAATGGGTTTGTGACATCAGATGACAAAGACGTCACTGATCCAAGCCCATTGGCTTGTTGTAGCAAGCACAATTTAAGTGTTTCAAGGTACTTAAACACAAACTGATTTAGCATGTCTCTCAGAATGTAATTTACCAGGGTTTGAAAAGCTGCAGAAGCATTGGTAAGCCCGAAAGGCATCACCAATTCATAATGTCCAAAAGGAGTGTTAAAAGCAGTTTTCCACTCGTCCCCCTCCCCTATCTGAGCCAGCTCATAGGCATGGCGGAAGTCTGATTGAAGAAAAAAACTTAAGCTCCAAAAGCAAAAAGCATAACGGGAAGATGACATATTTCTCTTAAAGTATATCCTGCAGGCTTTTTATATGTCTGAAGAGCACCAATAACCATTTCAGTCTTCATAGAGAGTGGTAAAACAAATGCTAAAAACGTTGAAAGTCTCTCCTTTAACTTAAGTACAAGCCATATACTGAAACGTGTATGGCTTCACCTTTAATCCCACTGGACTGAAAGTAATTGTAATTTACATCTCCAACAACTGTTATAGAAAATATTGATTCAACGCTATACATATGTCTTACTGATATGATATGAAAATCTACTTTAAGTTCCCAATAAAAGGATATTCCCCCTTTTAAGTCAAATAGAAGAGCAGCTTGTGATGGATCAGATCTGCACTGTGTGTCAAAGAGAAGACCCCCTGAAGTGCCTGATAAACTCTTCAGCAGATGGTAAGCTGACCTAGCTTTCCATCAAACACACTTTGATAGACACGATTTAATTAAGACCAATCACGCATTCAGACCTAGGGACAAGAAAGGTGGGTTTATTAAAGAAAGAGTGGGAACCTTCAGTCAACCAAAAAAGGTCAGTGACTGGTCCCTCTCTGACGTAGCTGTCTCACTTGAGGACAGCGTTGAAAACTTTACAACAGAAATCAATGGATAAGGATTTATCTGAGACACAAAAAATACAAAATGTCAGCCTCACGTGCTAACCTTGCAGCAACTGCAAGAATACAAAACTTTCTTATCAGATCCACAATGTGATTCAGTAACCACAGAGGTTTTCAGCTGGAAAAAGAAACTTCTTTTGAGAATTTCCGGTTAAACTTTTAGAGTAGAGTAGTTCACCAGAACACTTAGTGGTTGACTGCAGAGGGTCTACTGACGGTTAGTGTGGGGTGATTAAAGACCCCACATTGAGCACACCTGATTAACTATCTGAGAACAGATGGCTATCAGATGAGGCTTTCCATCAAACTCGTTCATCTGGACAGGGTTCACGTCTGGAGCACGCTTAGTGATAACGTTCAGCGATTTAAAGGAGAATGCCACTCAATCACGAAACCAGAAAACAGGACACTGAATCTGCTCTCTATGTGCAAGATAAAAAAACTTGACCCGCAACACACAAGTGGACTCATCTTTTACCATTACATGAGTGTGTTTTTGCAAAGAGGGCGAGTTAAATTAGTATTTATGTGCAGATGGTTTTCATTGGAGACTTTCCCATCAAATCCACACAACAAGCAGGCTGCACAACACGACTGCTGCATGTGTCATACTATAAGACATATGGTGTCTTTTTGCTTGTTACTTTCACTCCTCATCTACCTTGTTGTCTTCAAATGTTTGATATGTGAAAGTTCAAGCTGTTATAGACAGCCACCCTCTGGCTATCATGGCCATGACTCCCGTTTTTCTCTGCATTGCAATTGTTCCCAGTCCGACTCTTCATGCAAGGATGAAGATAAAGCTGAGACAATGCCTGAAAGCAGATTGTTAGTTGCACTTGCATGCAGGTCTATGTCGTTCTATTATTTCAAAGCTTAATCCCAGTCAGATGACAGCCAGTGGGTAAAAGGATCTTATTATTGTTGTGTGTAATGCTGCTTTTTGCCCTCCCCTTGGTATGCCTGCTGAAACACTACTGGGCAATTTGGACAATTAACAGACCACAATACTCTTATGATACCAATATACTTGACCCTCTCTGACAGATTCAACATTGTAATGCAGAAACAAATTTTGCATTTTAAGCAGAATCTGTAGCTGTGAGAGTCCACAAAAATAGGAATGAACCTTTTTTCCTTCCTCACATCAGCAGCCAGCAGATGTCACATTGGCACAACAATGAATGCATTTGATGTGAAGAATCGGATTAGCCATTGCATAGGTAGTTAAAAATATTCAGATGGTGGCATTTGATATTATCAGACATTCATGATTGTTCCGTCTGTCTTAATACAACTAAACAAGGACATACAATACATGTACTAGTTAGCCTGTCCTTCCAACTTCCTAATTAGATGTACGAGCCAAAGCAGTGCATGTTACTTTTATTAAATGTTATTTGTTTAATATTAGCGATTTTCTTATCAATAAACTAATTGTTAAGTGTAAATAACTTTTCATCAACAATTGTTTTACTTGTGAAACATAAAAATTCTCAATTGTTCCAGATAACTGAACATTAAAATAGAAGTTTTTCACTGTTTTTTTTATTTTATTTTATTTTATTTTTCTTATTGTGCGTGCACTTGAAAGACAGTTCAGTAATTGCTTTGAAAACATAGCCATAGGCTGCAAAGCCCACAAAGGGATCTTGATTGCAACATAGAGCTCTCTCCTGAGGCATGTCAAAGCCCAACATCATAGGTCTGAAGGAGAGACAGGCAGCGAGAGAAAAGAAAACATCAGAAAATGGGACGAGAATGTTTCACCACAGCAAAAAGCAAATGATAATAAAGGGAATTATGCTGAAACTGTAACATGAGGGGAAACTGTTGTTTTTGGAAATCCTTCCTGGCAGGTAGAGATAGAAATTAAATTATTTTGATTTTACAGAAAGTTTTACAATAGCCATCACCCTGGATGTAAGTACGGTAAACACCAAAGCTTTTTTAAAACCCAGCATACAAAGTTAGAAACTGTGAATAATGAATGCTTTGAAGCACTGTGAGCCACTGTAAAGTTTGTTTTTCCCCTTTTTTTTTAATCCAACATTTCTCAGACATCCATCTATTTTGACACTGGTAGAAAAAAGCACTTTAGGTTAGGAAGTCATTCAAAGTAGCTAATACAGCAACAACGTGTATACACTTGCACACCAAGCATTGCATGTGACAACAGGACCATTGCACTGAAGTATTTGCCCTGCACATACTCACTGTATTGGCCCTATATAGCAGCTATTTTTTTGTATACTCAGTGCCCTGTGTGTGTACGTATGCATCAGTGTGAGCACTCTTTCTGAAACTGTAAATTTAAACACTTCAAAACACTCCCATAACCTTATGACTGTCTGTGTGACTTATTTCACTGTACCTTCTGTCTTATCTTGTAACAGCTTTATACAGAGTATTTATGAGACATAACGTTAAAAGGAGAAATACGTAACTCTGAAACCTAGTGTTTAAAATTGATACTGCAGTCCAAATGTAAAACATTGATGGGAGCCGTCTCTCCTCGCCCCCTCCTCCCTAGAGTCAATGTGCACGCAGGTTGCTATGTACGGACACTGAAGCTTCAGTGTTTAGCCAGCTCTGCATTGGTCTTGAAACGTTTCTGTGTTCTAACCTCTATCCGTTTTTAAAAACATTGGCAATATTTATTAAAGTTTGAACATGTTTCTGCTCATTATAGTTATAGCTGAACCAGCTTGACTGCCCACTTCCATCTCTGCAACACCTGTTGGTTTGCTATTTGGGTAGCAAACTGAGGGGCGTCCACAACAGCCATGTGAGAGTGCCATACCGCCTACCTTCTCTGGTCAAAAAAAAAAAAAAATCTGCACTGGAATCCAAACTTAGAAGGACATACTGGTTGCTGCGTTGTTCTCAGAGAAGACGACACAACTTCATAGCGTGTTTCTTCACGTCTGATGGTATTGTAATTTTATGATTAAATTCACTAGACATCTTACATGTTGGACCCCTTAAAGCAACATTAGATTTCCTTCCACTTGCTAAGGTTGCTAGAGGGTATTCTTACATTGCAAGAAACTGTGACACTAACTGTCCAAGTACACTTTAAACTGACAGCATCTTCCAGTACATCACTTCACAAAAGTGGTAAAGGGTGTAACATAAATAACACATACAACATGCTGATGTAATTGCCCAAAACATATGGATTAAGGTTTCTCTGCACCCTTACCTGTGCTGCCATTAGTGATAACTCCATAATCCCTGCAGGATCAATGATTGCCAGTCTGAATGTTTTAAGAGAGCGTTTGAGAGTTACGATGACGGCTAAAAATGCACAGGAGATAAGGAAAAGAGCAAGAGGAGAGTCTCTAAAACTGCAGTGCTGTGCTTCCTGGGAAGAGAGCTGAATGTGAGTGTGCTACATAATGACACAAAGAACGCTTTTCATGCTTCATGGAAGACTTTATTCACTCAGCCCATCTCAAACACACACACACACACACCATCTCAAAACACACGCACTCTCTCTTTGTACTGTATAGATAGATGTATAAGTTAGGCTGTGTATGTGTGAAGGGTTAGTAAACTTGCATTTGTATGCATGCAATCATGCTAATGCTTGTAGAATTATGATGCTGGTAAGGCTTTTGCATTCGAGATGTTTTTATATAGTCAGTCCTAATATCTTCCATGAACTTTGTAAACCCAAAGATAGATTACTTAAATACTTCATCTCCATCTAAAAATGTATATAAAAATGTTTCTTTTTTATGTTCTTGTCTTTATCTTTGCCTCTCTTATCTCCGCACAATGTTCATAAAGATTTAATCCTTTTTAAGTAATGGCTTTATTTTGCTCAATAATTAATTTACAAATGTTTTATAGATCATTTACAATGCATTAATAATAACATGGTTTAAAAGGATTTAAAATCTTTATTTGATGGTGTTCATTACCATTAAGCAAATCAGCAAGGCAGCATTAATCCATTAGTAAGTCCATTTATTGAAAGCCGCTAACATTTAAAAAAGGAGGACTTGATGGAATATTGACACCGTTTAATAAAAAATGCATTTTATGCAATCCTGCCAGGAGAGACGGTACAAAAGGTGCACTGTTTACAAGATTATTACACCTAGAGCTTGTACCAGGAAGCAAGATCAACATACAGGCTAACTTTGGGTTCTCTGGCGTCACTAACCCTAACACAAGAGATTGTGCTTAACAGTCATACAAAGCTGGTTATTAACCTGATATGTAACCCACGATTTTCACATAAAAAGGGTAGTGTTCATCGATTTATAACCTGTCACAATCATCACTGCATCTGCTATCAGCAGATCATCATATAACAAACTATGAACACATTGTATTAATAATATAAATATTAAGACAAACATGCTCCCAAAGATTTATGTCACACATGCTGCAACAAATGCAGGAAGAACTGGCAGGAGAACTTCAGCTAATTATATTTTTCCCCCCCATCATTAATTCACCTTAGAAATGACTATAGTTACACCAGTTTTTTTCTCTTAACTGAACGTGTTTATTGGTCAGTGGAGATTTTCACAGGTTGATCTCTTATTCAAACAACCTGCTCCAGAGCAGGTTAGGCGTGCGGCATAAATTACTTTGGCGATATACCCAGATAACAAGGGAACGACCTTCGCAGGACTGAAAACCCAGGGTTAACCCTTAGCAAGCTGGCTAACCCCAAATCCTGCTTTGTAGCACAGGCCCTGGCCCATCACTGAGAAAGCCAACTTTTCTCCTGAATGTGGATATCAGAAACATTTGTCAACACTTTTGAGCTTGTATTCACAAATCTTAAGAGAATCCTCTCAGAGAACTCCTAACTTAGCTTTAACATTCCTAGCAAGGAGTCTTTGACAAGGAGGGATTTAGAAACATTTTCAGAGCAACTCTGAGCAAGGAAGGAACAGAAACTTTTATCTTTGTGAGGAAGCAAGGTCAACCCCATTGCTAGGTATTTTTTCATATTTTTTTCACAATCATAGAATCTAGTCACACATTGTGTAATTATGAACACTTATTATACAATATGTTTAAAATCACATGCCCACTTGTACAGCTGTTTCATTACCTGCTGATCGTTACATCAGCAGGTAAAGAGTCTTAATTAGTGATTGCATGCACCTGTGGAAGTAACCGCATGTAGAGAAACAGATGTGAACTAAAAAAAGTAACAGATTGAAATGTCTGCACAAATAATGAGTTTAAAGTATTCTTCATGTAGTGTTTAAGGAACATTTCTCTATTTTCTCCTCAGTTTGGGAACCTTTCAAACCTGTTAAAAGTCCTCCTCACTGTTCTACACATCAGGAGCTCTTTTAAGGGCAAGGACATTTTGTGAATAACTTATCTTTACAAAGATCTAGTCTTAACTTAGAGGGAAAATTATTAGAAAATGTCTTGATTCAATGAATTTTCTTGGAATCTTTTTTTTTACTGGGAGCAGGTCTTAGTACTTAAGAATACAGCTTTGTGAATATGGCCCTTGATTTCTGACTTGGTTGCACAACACACCACGTCATCTGAACCTGGGCCCATATTCTCTTAGTTTACAAAATCCTGGCATGGATTTTTTTAGCTCATGTGATCATTTAGGAATATTCAAGGGCAACTCTTCCCAAGGAGAAGATAGAGTTAGTTGTCCTAGTGAGCAGGCGTGGTTCACCCTGTTACTAGGTATGACACACGTTTTCAGAAGTTGTTTGATTAATCCCCCCCAAAAAATTTTGAAAATAAATTCAACCATTGAATCTTGTCAGACAGAAAGTAATTATGAATACTATGGAATACGCGTCTATTAGTATTTTAAAAAAAAGTATATAGCCTGCAAAATGTTTGAAATCACGTGCCCAGTTCTGCAGCAGCCTCTTCATTATGCTGATTGTTCAGTGCATGAAGAGTCTTGATTAGTAATTGGATGCACCTGTGGAGGTAACATTCATGTAGAGAAACTCAACACGAATGTCTAAGGCCTGGAACACACAAAGATTTTTTAAATCTGAAACCATTTTGAAAATATGAGAGCGCCACACATGACGACTTATCATGACTGATTATAAGTTCAGTTCATGTTGCAATATGTTATGTATGTTCAATAAATTTTGTCTGCCCAACTCTGAGTCAAAACTGAGTCATGAAAATTAATCTATCAAAGGAAAAATGTGGAGTCAAGGCATTTGGTTTCTATATTGATTGGACTTATTTGTTAATGCCTTTGTAGGCTATTCATTTTTTTCCTCTTTTTTATTGTGTGTGAAGAAGGTGAACATTGTTTTTAGTCATTATTCATCATCGCTGTTATTTGATGTTGATTTAATCTGAGAAATTGTAATAATAAACGTTGATAAAAAAACAAAACAAAAAGAAAAGGGCCACAGATCATGTAAGTTACTAACAACTTTAAACTATCTTTAACCCTGAGGTGAACTCCGAATGTGCTAATGTTGTCAAACGATCAAAGTGACGTATCCTGGAAGTTCATGTAGCTTAACTTGTATTTTAAGTCATACCACATGGTTATTAAGATTATTTCACTGGTAAGAAGGCACAGGGAAAGATTTTTAGATGAGCTTTGTGTGGTCTATTTTCTGAAAACTTTCGTTTTACCAGGGCAGACTCATGTCACTAACCTCCACCGTTGTCGCATTATTATTACGTCAACTAGTGGAAATGTAGTCAGATTGTCAAAGCAATTGCCTTTACCCAAGTCCTTTATGAATTCCCCAAACACCTTCCTTAACCCGGTGACGTTTCAATGGGTTTAAGGTAAAGTGGATAGTGAAAGTAGATAGGAGAGACAATCCGAATTCACCCTTCGTCTTCACTTTGAGGGCAAATTCTTTGAATTCTCAGAATTGTGTCACAAGGAGAATCCTTTAGTACTTAGGAGGCTTTGTGAATACAGCTTTTGATCTTTTTAAACAGGACTTTGCCCATACTTATTAGATACACAGAAATAATGTGTTACCCATCATAAGGACACCTCAAACATTTCTGGGGAGTTCTAAAAATTGTTCATTTCTTATAAATACCAAACAGGTGTTACATTCCCCTAGTAAATGTAAATGACAAGGGTTGCAAATTGGGGAATGAAGTAAACACTTTAATTGTTATGAAGCAGTTCCAGATAAGTGAGCCTTGGATTTCTTAAAGTTGGCAGAAGAACATTGCCTTCCTAAAGCAACCCACGGACTTCAAAATGATAGACTCATACAAACAAAAATAAATGGGTGTCAATGATTCGGGGTGTAATAGATGGTCTTTCGGCCCTTTTGGAGTCACAAATGACTGAAAGAAATGTATATTTTCAAACCTCCCACATCCCCACACAAACAAGACTTTCATTCAAAAATAAATCACAGAAAGCCAACTGATGGTGTTGACTTTCTGGAGAAACACAACCAACTGAGCAGAGAAACTTCCACCTCCTTATAAAACCTCTGAGCCCAGCTGATCGTCATCGGCCATCAGGTGAGGGAGAACATCACAGGTGCAGTCAATAGCTCCTGATGAGCAAGGAAACCTGTGACCTACTTTCTTTGGAACGTATTCAGAACACAGGTTATTAGAAAGAAGCATCATAAAACCTACACTTATTTAGGATGTCTAGCTGAGAGTACAGAGGTCTTCTGATTATTTACATTTCAGTTTATTGGAATGTGTTCTGTGGATTTTAAATGCATTTAGTTTCTCAGAATCTGCTTTACAGTCTAGATAGATAGATAGATAGATAGATACTTTATTGATCCCGAGGGAAATTCAACAGTCAGTTAAAGAGCTACTAAACGTACATGATCCATCTGACCCACTGAATGTGTAAGAAGTGGGTGAGGAGCAGCCCATAAGTAGTTTTGATTGATTCATAGGTGGCAAGGATAATACAAGATATCTTGAATAATAATTGAGCTTGATTAGAGTCCATAGGCTATTGAATGAGCCAAGAAGACAGGAATTCATCCAATTCAGAGTGTTATATTAGACAACCATTTAAAAATTGTTTAGACATACATAGTTGCCTGTTATAACACTGTCTTTCATTCCCAAAATCAGAACTTCAAAACTTCTCTCTTTTGAGTTTTAAAGTTCACCATTTGCACTTTCGGTGGAGTAGTTTGCCTAAAGAGCCAAACGATACAGTGCAGTGTTGAGATGAGTTCCAAGCTGTTCATTAAAACATTTCTATTACTATGCTAATAGACCTGTTACATTAAAATTCTTGATTTATGAGCCAGTCATCTTCAGATGACTTTCAAAGCTTTGGGGAACATCCTCTCTTTAATAGAGGCATTAATTACAGCTATCAATCGAGAAAATGACTTTCTATGCCCCCATTGAGAGGGTAGGTTGAGACAAATCCATGAATGATCTATCTAGGATCCAACACCTCTATCCTAAGCTCCTAAAAGCACTATAACCACTGAGACATTAGCAATAAGATGCAGTGCTTATAAGGAGCCATCCTGCATTTACTCAGTTTTTCTTCTGATGTCTTAATCCTATTCAGTTCTCTGGTAATGTATGCTTTTTTCCCCCATTGTTTTGGAGACAGAGCTCCATTTCCTTACATATTGCCCCATATAGAACTGAATAACTTAATTATTGTACTAATCAAAAGCAGAATTCTAACTGACTTTTAGGAGATTTCTGATTAAGGAGAACGTTTGCATTGTTTTTGGCTGTAGTCCATGAATCCAAAGGTAAAGCTTCTCAAGATCAAAAGTGACTATAAATTGGTGCTATACAAATAATGATAGATAGATTGATTGAAAGGTGCATTATTAAATGTAAAAAAAAAAAAGAAGTACAATTATTTTAACTGCTTGTTGGACTGTTCGAAAATGAGGCTGGACTATGCTGCAGTCTTCAGAGACACTGAGCTTGGTCAGTTTAAATTTGGATAATTATTGTTTGTTGGCCAACCTGACCAGCTACCAAAGCTGATGTTTTGTAGCTCTGTAAGATTGAAGCTCGCGTACGTTCAAGAGAGGCGCTCTTGGGTAATTCTGTTCATGTGTGTCACTTCACAATCAGGGATCCTGTGCTGTCTACAAAGTGCATTTTCCTGTTGGGAAAAACAAATAGCACTCGTGGATTGGGGAAAAAAAACACTCACAAAAATATGCCACATTAGCCGCACACAACAGCCTGTGTTGCTCAGTTACAGCCAGGCAGAAATGCATGAGCAGGTCTCTGCGTGAAATGAGCTTGTCTCAGATGTTGAACATAATTTCCAAAGACAGATTCACCGCAAGCCACTTCTGTGTCTTTAATGTGACAGCACACCAAGCTGTTAACTGTAGACCTCTATTGTACTCTGTGGCCTTTGGAACTATTACTGCTGCATGAGGAAGCCCCTTAAAATAGTCCATATTCTGCTGTGTGTGTGTGTGTGTGTGTGTGTGTGTGTGTGTGTGTGTGTGTGTGTGTGTGTTCTTTGAAGGGAGAGAAAAAGGACTGTACATTAATGTTCCTGTACATGAGCATGTATGTGTTTGGACTGTGCGTTCATGCAGTGTGGCTCTTTTATGCACGGCGTAGGACATTTCAGGAGCGATGGTCATGTTCCCAGAGGGCCTTCGAGTCCAGCTGTCAGCAGAAAGTGAGACAGAAGAGATGACAACATTGTAGACAAAGGTAAGGAAAGGACTAATTTGCGCTGATAGACTGGGAAATATTTTCCTTTTCCATGTATCTTTACCAATTTTCAATAGTTTGAAGCTTTAAAGTAATGTACACCGCCTGGATCGTGTGTGTGTGTGTGTGTGTGTGTGTGTGTGTGTGTGTGTGTGTGTGTGTGTGTGTGTGTGTGTGTGTGTGTGTGTGTGTGTGTGTGTGTGTGCGTGCTTTTTTGTCACATCCACTTCCCATCTGACTAAAACTGTTCTTTGACATAGATTGTAAAACACTCTGGGGTAACTATAAAACACAAAGACACTCTCTTAAGAGGACCCAAAGGCTTCACACAGATACACAAACACAAAGGGCTAACCTACTTTCAAATGCTGCTCTTTGTCAGCTTCTTCACAGCACAGAAGTGGTTGACTATTTAGGGAACAAACCATTCATATAAACGTCCACAGCTCTTTTTTAAAACACAAAATACATTCTGTTCCTAAAGTAGATCATCAGTTGGAAACAAACGTTTACTGTAGACTGGCCCCTGACAGTATTAATTCAAATATTAGTGTTTCAGTGTATTAATACATTACCTGATCAGCCAACTTTTGATGTTGTAGTAGGCCTAGTTTGGGAGCATTATTGTCCTGCCTAATACCTCTATAATACAGTGGGGTGTATTATCAAGCCATGAAATTAGACGAGCACAAGTATAAAGTGTCACATTTAGAAATGCATGGGACGGTACACACAACTTGAGTAAAAGCACTTGGTAACACCAGACCACAGTATAAATCAAAAGGAAATGTGAGGAAAAAATGTGTATGCTCAGCGAGGATGTAAAACGTTCAATGTAGAACAAGATACATTTACCCGAAAAGAGATTCAAGTCAAGCAGTAACAGTTTTTTTTTGGGACATAGACAAGGAACAGTAGGATTTATTTGCTCTCTGAGGTGTTGACTCTGGTCACAGGCAGTGGCTGCATTCTCTGTTGAAGTTGTTGCAACTCAGAATTCAAAGAAAAGAATAAGAAAAACAAAAATACTGCTGATCTTGTTAAAGATAAAATGAAATGAATAAAAATGTTTTTTTTTAATTGCCTAACTTGTTCCACGCTTCAATCCAGTAGATGGCAGTAATGCACCTTCAAGCTGGTTGTCAACCAACAATAAACCCAGAGGAAGAAGAAGGTTAGGGGTTTACTTCCGAGTACATTTTATGAATGACTCCAACTTCCCTGTGTAGCTTGCTAACTTACTAGAAGAAGCTGCATCTCAGTACAGTTGTTTTACCACCATCGAGTTAGTGCAAATGGATTATACTGCAGCTCAGAGTGGCTTCAGACAGCGTAAGTTACGTACGTGAGTTTGTCGATCAAATCGTCCATTCACACGGCGTCATGAGCTCAGTTTGATCCTGCTAGCTGTCAGACATGAAACATAAACTCAGTTTAAACCCGCTGCTATTTTTAGCCGCTTGAGGCTAACAACTACCGCTACACAACATGTCAGAATGTAGACTCGTCCCCTGTACAAACCCCTCAGGCGCAGGGTTTTTTTTGTTGTTATATTTCAGCACGTTCAAGATGAGCTGTTTTATAATATTTAACTTGTTAGCTTAGCATGTAGCTCTGTGAGCGTTTATCTGGGTCAGACTTTGAAACTTACATCTCAGAAGGGTTTTTGGGGGTTCAACATTTGGGTGTCAAATTATTCAAACTTTAAGTAGATAATCTGTGTCCGTTACATTCAAAGATGAAATACTAGTTTGACTTTGTGGGTTTGTAATGCGTGCATTACAAAGCTCACAGATTGTAAGCTGAATGGTTTGGTTTGTATTTGAATCAGTCAGACTTTGCACCTCATGACATCAGTCGTCATTACACTCTCAGTGAAGACACAGAAGGTCAACAGTGAACGGGTTGTTCTTGTTTTTTAAGGAGGGCATCATCTGTTCTTAGATAAGAGAGTCAAGAGATCCTTCTCTGGCACAGAGTATCAAACAGAGGGGTTGGACATAATTTCTTTTTTTGTCACTTCAGTATGGTAGGTAATGCTTTTAAAGGACACCTTATTGTTGATCCCCTGGAGAAGTGTGAAGTTTAGATTAGCTGCTGATCGACTGGTCTGGAGGCACGCTGGCTGCCTTGCATCTTGTCTCCTTTTGGTGATGCATGTGTTCGTCTAACCTCGGTCTCTACCATCCAGAGCCGGATATGCGTCAAAGGAATAGCTCCATGGATGGTCCAGAAGGCAGCCAGCTGTTTGAGGACACAAGCAGGGCTGCGCCGGGAACACAGACGGGGTACAGGTGGGATACCTTTTTGTACATTTTTCACAATAGCTGCCTAATGCGTGATCTTTGGCTTGCACTGTTACATCGAGGGAAATCATTTTTAATCACACAGCTCATTTCATAAAATTGCAATTTTGTTCTTCAGTGAAGAAAAAGTAGTTAACGATAAGGATTGTGTTGTCTTTCAGCTATAAATTGGACTCAGTTATTGTTTTTATTCACTCATTCATGCATCATGTTCTTTCAATGTTTACACGTTTTACCTCCTGTTAACAGGAACCAGCAGGCTGGACTTCAAGCAGCTGGATTTCCCGGCCAGTCCATCCTGTCAGACCCCATGTCGAACCTGGCCATGGCGTACGGCAGCTCGCTGGCTTCCCAGGGGAGGGAAATGGTGGACAAGAATGTAAGAAAGAGTCAAAGACATTCCTGTCGAAAGACGTTTGAGCCTTCCCCCAAAACAGTCGGATCAAGAGCAGAACGATCGCCTGTGTTGAGAGATAACACAACAATTCACCCGTGTCTCTTTCTGTGCTGTTTCAGCTGGACAGATTCCTCCCAATTTCCAAGCTCAAATATTACTTTGCTGTGGATACAGTGTATGTGGGGAAGAAGCTCGGCCTTTTAGTCTTCCCTTACATGCATGAGGTAAGTGTTCATACAGCTGCTAAGTGTTCTGTCTTCACGTTAGAAGATGCAGAGGCTCCCTTGTGTCTGTGGAAATGAGTTTTCCCTTGATGTCTCCGAGTTTCTTTCTGTGCTCCAGATTGAGACACGCGCATGCTTCTAGTTGAGTGTGAAGCTGTTGCAGTTCACATTTTCTTAAAAACACAAATTACTCTCCAGAATAAACAGCGTGTATCATACAGGGTGTGCTGTTACCCTCTGCCAATCTTTTGAGTGTTTTTCTTCAACCGTATTTATCTTTGGAGGTGCTGATCTGTGGATGGAGCTCAACACAACCAGGAATCTATTCAATGAGTGTGTAATCTTGTTTGTGTGGTAGAACTGGGAGGTCAGCTATCAGCAGGACACTCCTGTGGCTCCACGCTTCGATGTGAATGCTCCGGATCTCTACATTCCCTCCATGAGCTTCATCACATACGTCCTGGTTGCTGGGCTGGCCCTCGGCACACAGAACAAGTACATGTTCTATTTCTTCTAGAGTCTGCTTCTCAAACATTGAAGTGTAAAATAGAGAAATAATATAAAAGGTAAACGAGAAGCTGTTGTGTGTACATTTTAGAAAATAAAACCACAGACTTAACTTTTTTTTTCTTTTTTTTTTGCTTGCTTGCACACGCTGCAGGTTTTCCCCGGAGCTGCTGGGAGTTCAGGCCAGTTCAGCATTGGTGTGGCTGATCATGGAAGTCCTTGCCGTCCTGCTGTCGCTCTACCTTGTGACCGTTAACACAGACCTCACCACCATAGACCTGCTCGCCTTCTCGGGCTACAAATATGTAGGGTATGTACCACCTGTGTCAACGTCTGCATGTTTCTATAATCACTCGAGCTGAGTACCGTTTTCTTTTTAAAAGCAAACCTTTTAAAGCGTATGTCTTAATGTGTCTTTAGGATGATCATAGGCGTGGTTGCAGGCCTGTTGTTTGGGAGGCCAGCATATTATCTCTCTCTACTGTGGTGTTGTGCTGCAATTTTTGTCTTTATGGTAAGTAACGGCGTCTTCAAAATCTTCAAAAATGTCATTCACCGATTAGAATAAACAGATTCCCCGATTAGAATTAAATGAATAATTTTAGCTCCACCAGGCTGGTCAGTGTCACGGGTCATCTACACTGAAGGTCTTAAAAGCTACTAGGCATAATTACAGCAACATTACTGAGAGCTGGGCGCCAGAAACACATTTGTGTAGTTTGCAAACAAAACCTGCATGTGAGATACAAATCAGACAAATTACAAGCCATGAAGTTGGATATAATTATTGTTGTACATTATACCTCTCTTTGCCCTGCACTTTCGTAAAAAACACAACAAGTGCTGTTACCACTACAACGTTTATTTCATGACAAGCAGAGGGCAGAGACAGTCTGAGAAGCCAAACAACCATGTCAACTGAAAAGCTCAGATATTTCCTCTGGACTGGCCTCATGCTCGATCACTCACTCTCTCTCTCTCTCTCTCTCTCTCTCTCTTCTTGGTCATAACATCAAACCGTACCAATTCAAGCCAACTGTCTTCTTTTCACATGAGCTGAACACATTAGTGATCTAGTGCCATAATGACTTGCGCACTTCTCGTGAGAGAACCATGACCCATTGTGAGACAGCTGTGTCTGGGTTACAGAGCGGCATATGTAAAGATAAAGGCTCACACTGGGTGGGCAATGAAAATGATAGGAAGTGTAAACATAAATAATTAGCGGGTGTATGCGCATTTGTCTGTTCGTTGACAAAAAAAAATCTTCATTTGGCCTTCCCCCAGATCCGCACTCTGCGTCTGAAGCTGTTATCTGAGGCGGCGGCAGAAGGACGGCTGGTGAGAGGAACCAGGAACCAGCTGAGGATGTACCTCACCATGTCGATAGCTGCAGCCCAGCCCGTCTTCATGTACTGGCTCACCTACCACCTCATCAGATAAAACCTGCAACTAACTCCTTGTCTTGTCTGAGATGAACTCGGCTGCCATCTCACCCACTAAAAAAAAAAAAGAAAAACACACACACACACACACACAGACAGCTCAAGAAGCAAGAGGTGGTGGACTTACTCGTTGTATGAATGGAACAACATATCTCATGCTTAAAGACGATGGAGAGTGGCAGCGCTGCCTTTGCTCTCACAGCACAGCCCCGTGTCGTTAGTATTGCCTTCATGTTTTTTGTCATTTTTTTATGTGATGTCTTTAAAAGTTTGTAGCAACATGAAGTGGCTTTAAGTTTGTTTTTCTACACTGTAATTATTTGTTAATGATGTTTTATAGTAATATTTAAACGTTTGTTTGTGTAAAGCTAAAGTATTATTACAGATGTCGCTCTTCTGATATCTCATGAGCGATTTGAGCCGAACAGAAGAAAAGCACACGAGCCTCACACAAACCGTCCATTTCACAAGAAGAAGAAGGTTTCAAAATGATCCGACCTGAAAAAAACAAGGTGTGCAAAACCGGTGTGTAAGTGTGGGTGTTGTAGGCTACCACCTCATTTTTCTCTCTTACTGTTTTCTATGTGCTTTAGAACATGTACGATCTCTGCTGCCTGAAAACTCTTGAACAGAAACCGGAGATGTACAGCTCACTCTGACAAGTTGACTTTGATATCTTTTTAAAGAACTAGTAAATTATTTACTGCTTTTCATAATTAAAGTTAGAATGAATAAAAATGAAATGCTCTGAAGTTTTTAGTCTCTGTGACATTTTTGACATGGAGGGCTTTATGTGTAAATGTAACCATTGTAAACCTATACGTGGTAAGATTCACTTTATCCAGGACATTTTGGAAATTCAGGGGCTCTTCATTTTCCTACAATGTTAAGAATTAGTAAGGGTGTTTTCTGTTCGTTGAGGTAACACGAACTTCTCTGGATGTCATGACAAAGTGCTCATTTAAATGGAAATACTGGAGTTGGCACATTTCTTCTTAATGACAGGCGGTGACTGTTCCAGTATACAGAAAGCACAACCATTTGAATCAAGCCATTGACATGATCAATGATGTAGAAATAAAATTAAGCTGACTTAATTCTATGTGACTGATTTATTTAAACTTCATTAACTACTGGTTCAGCCAGGAACAAGACATTCATAAAAATTATAAAAGGGAAAGGAATCATACAGTAGTACAAAACATTGATATCCTCTTACAGGAAGAGTGTGGCCAGAGTCTTAAATTGATAAGATACACTTAAAAAGCAACACTTATTATAGTACACAACACAGTAATAAAACAAGATCAATTGTAGCTGCTTCACAGCCATTGATCAGGGCCATTTTTTAGGAGGAAAAAGCAGACTTTCAGGCTAATGGAGGGTGAAGAAAACTGCAAAACAAAAAGTAAAATACTGGCCTACAGAACGTTCAAACTACGCTTAGACCAAGCCAATTAAAACTATTGAACAATTTAGGGTTAAGTAGGGCACTGTATAAATTAACACAGGCCACCATCCTTTTGTCATGAAACAGAGAGACTGGACCCAAGTGCAAAAATAATCTTTTTTAAATGCAAAAGGAAAAATGAGGCTGAATTTAAAAACGGGTCCAAACTAAATTAAAACCATCAAAGGTTAAAAACACAAGGAGCCGCAAGGAGATGCTAATAACACTCAAACTTTGATATGGACTGAAATACAACCAATGAACTGACAACAGGAGTGTAGGACCACTGAGACTAAATATAGACACAAGGACAATCAAACACAGGTGAGACTAATGACACAGGTGAAGACAATGAGGGCAATCGTTAGTTACGTACTGTAACTCCAGATTCTATGAGTATAGGCGCAGCCCTCTAAGGCTATCGCTATTGGGTTTATCCCTCGCGCGCATGCGCAGCACTGAAGAGTTGTAGTCCACGCCCACCCACGATGTGGGCCCCTCCCACGGTCAACCTGCCGGTATATAACCGGAAGGGACCATGTGTTCTGTTCCCCAATAAAGGGCTTTTCTTCAGCCGTTACGGAGTCAGTGGGGCCCACCGCTTAGAGGGCTGCGCCTATACTCATAGAATCTGGAGTTACAGTACGTAACTAACGTTCTATTTCGTATAGGCTTCGCCCTCTAAGGCTATCGCTATTGGGTTAGAGGCGAAGCAGGATGTAGTCAATGCCACACTGGGTCCGGAAGGTACCACAAGCACAACAACACCCCGAACAACCATTTTCCGCCTGACAGCATCAGGGGAAAAAATGGAACATCCCACTCTTACGCAGACAGAGTGCTGAGCACTGAGTGAGACATTGAGAAAACGGGAAGCATCCCGTAGATAAAAACGCACAAAGGAGCACGGAGAGGACCACGAAGCTGCCGTGCAGATGTCGTCCACCGTCACGCCCCCGTGCAGGGCAGCCGAGGAAGCAACTCCCCTGGTGGAGTGCGCCTCAATGCCCACCGGAGGCTCAGCTCCTGAGGCGATATAAGCCTGTGTGATGGCGTCACACAGCCAGTGTGACAGCCGCTGTGTTGACAGGGGCTGTCCCACAGAATGTGCCCTGTAGTGTACAAACAGCTGCTGGAACAGCGTATGGCAGCTGTGCGCGCAACATAGCATGCCAGAGCGCGCACTGGGCACAGTAGGTGAGAGGTCACCTGCTCCCCAGATGTGTGGGGAGGAGGAAAAAACCCCTCCAGCGTGATCACTCGCGACTTGAACTCGCTAGTGATGACTTTTGGCATGAACGCCGGGTTTGGCCGTAATACAGCCGAACTACCGTCCTCCTGGATCCTGAGGCAGGACGGAGCCACAGAGAGAGCTGACAGCTCACTGACACGTTTTGCTGACGTCAGAGCTAAGAGCAAAACCGTTTTAGCCGACAGAAAACGTAGGGGAATCTGATCCAAAGGCTCAACCGGCGCCACAATCAGTGCGCGCAGCACCAGTGCCAAATCCCATTGCGGGGCCAGGCTGCGCACCACCGGCCGAAGCCTCTGTACCCCTTTTAAACACCGCTTCACCAGCGGATGGCCAACACCGAACGGTCACCAAAACCTTCGTGGCATGATGAAACTGCAGCCGTGTATGTTTTGATAGTGCTAATGCCAGATTTCGGTCCACTAAGAACTGGAGGAAAGAAAGCACTTGAGGCAGAGGACACGCAGTAGCGGAGAGTTCTCTCTCTCCACACCAGCGTTGAAACGCAGCCCACTTTGCGGCGTAAGATGCCGTTGTGGAGGCAGCCCGAGCGCCTTGAATAGTGCGCACCACATCCTGAGCCAGCCCCATACTTACCAGATGTGTCCGTTCAGCGGCCAAGCCCAGAGACGCTGGCCGATGATCGGGTGGCTCGTGAGCACGCCCCCTGCCTGCGAGAGGGCATCCCCCCTCCAAGGGATTTCCCAGGGCTCGCCTGACGTCATCTGACGTAACACGGGAACCACATCGCATGCTCGCGCAGCGGGGCGATCAGGATGGCGCACAGCTTCTCCTTCCTCACTCTGTCCAGGAAGCTCGAAATCAACGGGACAGGGGGAAATGCATAAATGAACGTCCTCGGCCATAGCCGGTGCGAAAAGGCGTCCACCCCGAGAGGAGGGTCGTCCTTTGCGCTCAGGGAGAACCAAAGGGGGCACTGTGCATTTTCGCGTGCTGCGAACATGTCCACCTCTGCTCTGCCGAACCTTTCCCATAACTGGGAAACCAGGTCTGCATGAAGGGTCCAAGATCCCGGACGAGGACCCTTCCTTGACATGATGTCCGCTCCCCGGTTTAGTTCGCCGGGGACATACAGAGCACGGAGAGAAAGTAACCGTGTGCTCGCCCAGACCAGCAGCTTTCTGGCTATGCCGAGAAGCTGGGCTGACGCCCTGTTGTCTGTGTTGATCAGCACATGATGATTTTTTTAGCAGAGGGATGCGTCTGTGAAAAAACTTTTTCTCTGTATTTTTCTTTTCTTTTGTGATGCGTGACGTAGCCCTTCCCAGGGCCAAGTCCAATACAATGGATAAAGGAACGCGGAGCAGACGTCTCCGCTGCAGCCGGGGATCTATGCGTTAACAAAGAAACACCGCTGCAGACGTCTCATGTGGGGCAGGCCCAGAGGAATAACGACATGGGCCGCCGCTATCATGCCCAGCAGCCGCATGACAGTGTTCTTTTAGATCTGTCACCGTGCTGTGTGGCTTCACTCGGCTTAATAGTCCTCTCAGCGCCTCCAACCCTCTGCCGAGGGAGCCGCGCTGACATGTCGGCCGAGTCCAACATCACCCCCAGGTACATTATGGACCGGGATGGGATGGGGGAGCTTTTCGCCCAGTTCACTATGAACCCTAAGCTCGATAGATGAGACACGAGCGCCCTCATCTGGAGGGCTGCTTCCTCTCTGGAGCGAGCCAGTAACAACAGGTCGTCCAGATAAAATAACACTCTCATCCCTGCCCGGTGAAGCGGAGCCAGAGCTGCTTCTACGCACTTGGAGAAAGTGCGCGGAGCCAGGGAATAACCGAACGGCAGACGGTTGTATTGGTACGATGTCCCCTCGAACGCAAAGCACAGGTACTGCCTGTGTTTCGGGAGGATGAAGACATGGAAGTATGCGTCCTTTAGGTCTATTTCTATGTCGTAGCCCTTCCCAAGGGAATCCCCGCTGACGTCACGCAGGGACTCCCCCAGTGGGCCAATCCAATCCAGCGGATAAAGGAACGCGGAGCAGACGTTTTTCCGCTGCAGCCGGGGATCGATGCGTTAACAAAGAAACACCGCTGCAGACGTCTCATGTGGGGCAGGCCCAGAGGAATAACGACATGGGCCGCCGCCATCATGCCCAGCAGCCGCATGACAGTGAGAGCTGTCACCGTGCTGCATGGCTTCACTCGACTTAATAATCCTCTCAGCGCCTCCATCCTCTGCTGGGAGAGCCGCGCTGACATGTCGGCACGACACGAGCGCCCTCGTCTGGAGAGCTACTTCTTCTCTGGAGCGAGCCTGTAACAACAGGTCGTACAGACAAGATAACACTCTCATCCCTGCCCGGTGAAGCGGAGCCAGAGCTGCTTCTATGCACTTGGAGAAAGTGCGTGGGGCCAGGAAATAACCGGACGCGAAGCGCAGGAGCTGCCTGTGTTTCGGGAGGATAGGGACATGGAAGTAGGCGTCCTTTAGGTCGATGGACGTGAACCAGTCGTCCTGGTGAACACACTCCATATGTTGATTGTCAACATATGAAAATGGTCTGACCACAATTGATTTATTAGAAAAAGACAGGTCGAGGATGGGCCTTATCCCGCCTGTCTTCTTCCGCACGAGAGAAGTAGCGGGGTAATAACCCCGGCTCTCCTCCTCTCGCTCCCCTCTGGAGATGGCACCCTTCGTCAAGAGCTCCTGCAGCTCTGACCGAAGAGCCAGGCGTCCCTCCCCGGATGGCATGATCGTCTCCACTACCGCATTGAATCGTGGAGGGGGAGACGCAAACTGCAGGGTGTAACCCCGTTGAAGCAGTCTGTCCAGCCAGCTGTCCAGGGAACATACGTGCCGCCACACGGAGTAATGCTCCGAGAGCGGGCGTACATGTGGAGGAGGCTCCGCCCCCTGTCCATCAGCCACGTCAGCGCCCCGACCACTGCATGAGGAGCGAGCTCCCGTGCAGCCCGCAGAGGCTCACACACAGGATGGAGACGGGAGAGAAAAGTCCACACGACGTGCCGAGCCAGCGCTCGTGGGCTCATGATGCCCCCCCCCCCCCCCACCTGTCCGCCGGAGAACTCACTGAGTGAGGAACACTCCGGGGAAAAGAGGACTGAGGAGATAGCAGGTGTCTCGCGGCCGACGTCGCAGTTGGCTCATACAGCCCCGCTGGGTTTCCTTAGCACAAAAAAACGAGCTGGCTGTACGCTCATTGTGGGACTGGACCGCCAGTCTCGACATGGAATGAGCCAAGCCGCAGCAGAGGCCTGGTAGGCACACTGGTGCGACCTGTCCGTCAGGCGTGCCGTTAACAGATCCCGGCTCGAAGGAGGGACAGGACGCCGTCCCGAACCCCCGGCCCGGACCCCGAAACGGCCGTCAGGTTAGCCTCCAAAGGCGGCACCGGAGGGAACCCACGGTCCGCCACCCCCCCCCCCACTTTTGTGATGGAAGTGTAGGTGGAGACCGGAGCCCTCAAGAGCCTCGGATCCGCCGCTGCCCCCTCCTGATAGGGGATCAAAGCCGGGAACCGCGGCCACACCGGGTCTCGCCGGACCGGCCGGAGAAGCGGAAAATCCCCCGCCATCTCATCGATCGGCTCCACCTCACGTGCCACCGGCACAGTGAGGCCCCGTCGAGCTGCAGCCGTTCTAATGATACCCGGCAGCTCCTGAAGCAGACCCCCCACCACCGGCGGGGGCCGAGAGCGGCTCCCAGCCCCCACCACCGGCGGGGGCCGAGAGCCGCCCGCAGCCTGATTCCCAGGGGAGCCTGGGCAATCTGACTCGGCTCTCTGAACTATCCGAGCGGCTCCCGGTCCCCACCGACGGCGGGGGCCGGGAGCCGCTCGCAGCCCGATTCCCAGGGAAGCCTGGGCAATCTGACTCGGCGACGGTGTCAGGTGCATCCTCCAGCCCTCCCGACAGGGAGAGGGGAGGGATGGGAACCCTGACACTGACCCACGGATGGAGCACGGTGAATCCGCAGACTCCTCTCCATGGTCCAACATGTCTATCTCCCGTTCCATTGTGCATTCCCCCACCTGCCACACCGGCTCTGCAGCTACAGCGAGGGCTTCCGCTCTCCGCTGCAGGTCATCACGGGGAAGGCGTAGGCAGCTACTACCCATTGCCCGTGAAGTTAAAGCCAGGCTGGCATGCTCCGGCCCAAGGCAGGCCTCACAGAGACGGTGGGAATCAGCCGGCATGATGTACCCGGTCTGACACTCTGGACACACACGGATGGAAGAGGTAGACATGGTTAATTTATGTTTCTCTTACAGGTGCTTGTTGCATACTTACTCGCTGAAGAAAAGAGGGAACAGAACACATGGTCCCTTCCGGTTATATACCGGCAGGTTGACCGTGGGAGGGGCCCACATCGTGGGTGGGCGTGGACTACAACTCTTCAGTGCTGCGCATGCGCGCGAGGGATAAACCCAATAGCGATAGCCTTAGAGGGCGAAGCCTATACGAAATAGAACAGCACGGGCAGGACAGAATACAAGACTAAGGATAGTGCTGATCTCAATGACCTATTGGATAAATGACAAAACATTTGGCTTCATGACATTAAGCAGACAAAAGGCAGGACTGCACTAAAATGCAGAATTGTAAATTACTTTCAAATGTTTACTTATCACTGGAAAATCCTGGGAGTTTGTGTACTTTGTCGAAACAACGTGCCAGTTTTTGATTGATTGCTCTAGTGACAAACTAATATTTAAATATACTATATTTTCCATTGACTGCCATAGCTTAGATGAAAATGAAAATTTACTTTTTAAGATAAACTTTTGAAATTGTGCTCATTGTATCTTGAGTGACTCCTAAATATTCTAAATATTGTGATATTATATATTGGACCCTAAATATTGGCTTCCATGATCTCCTCCAGCAGGACATTCTATAACTTAGGGGATGGTGTTTTTAAAAAATATAAACAATCAGATTTATCTAATCCTAATCATAAACAGGGCGTGTTTGGACCACAGGCACTTTTTCATAGTTCTAGGAACATATTGGAATGTAGGGTTACATTGTAATCTTATTTCTCTGAGAGGAGAGACTCTCTACTGCCTCTAGGAAGCTCGGAGAAACGTTCAAATCAAACTATCAATGATTGCATGACGAGCACGTACATGTAACAGGGTGGAGAACCCTCCTTCTTTATTAATTCCACACTGGAATCAATAAGCTGCAACCTTTTAAGCTCCTGCTTCAGAGTAGGTACCATGGTGGTGTGAATGCAGACAAAAAGCATCTCCATGGTGTGTAGTTTTGAGGAAACTCCCCAGTGGATTGTTTCTCTTTAAAAATCCAGAAGCGTTTGGTCTGAAAACACCTTTAATGACAAAGAACCAGCCATAACAGAAAAGATACACTTTTATTGAGTAGATTTGTTGAGTTACAAAGAGTATACAATATTCCATATGACATATAGTGCTTCACAAATTTAGTAGACCACCTGTCATAAAGACAATAAAACACAAGTTTTAGAAATCTTTCAAAAACTTGTTGAAAACTAAAAATGTTTTTATTTGGCAAATAAAAAACTGAAACAACCAAATAGTCTTTTTTCACGCCACCAAACCAAACTTCTACATACTGATGCAGAAACATGAACTATGATTTTGGTAGTAACCATTGCTGTTAATTTAGGGCAGCTCTGACATAAGTGGTGGTCTAATAAATTTTTAAGTAAGTATTGTCTTTATGACACTGTGAAAATATCTGCTTAGGTTTGAGTGTTAGTTATTGAAATAGAAAGTTCTTAATACTTAGAAAGTTAAATAAAGAGTTACAAAATGGGGGTAAGGACCTTTTACTTAGCAAAAAGGGCTAAAGCAGAGATAAAACAGTGATGTAATATTTCTTATTTCTATCAAAAATGTAAGATGTGACAAAGTGATTCTGATAAACGTCTTTGCAGTGATAGATAGATAGATAGATAGATAGATAGATAGATAACTATTATATTTATTTAGCATTCAAAAGAGAAATAAAGTTGCTTTTGGTAGGTTGTAGACTACAGTTAAAATATGCAATCGTATGAAATGAGCTTTCATCACTTTATTTTGCAGTGTCTTCTTTCCAGAAGCCTTTGTTGTGATGAATAGCCTGCAGGAGCTTGTTGTGCATCGTCTCCTCGACCGGGTACCTCTGGTAGATGGGCAGAAGTAGCAGAGTATGACAGGTGAGGGACTCGGGTAGATGTGTCTCATTGGAATCAGGAAGGACAGCTACTTTCATCCTGATGCTCTCCATCCCCAGAAAGGGCACGCGGTCACAGCCGGTGAGGAACACTTGAAACACAAAGAAAAGATCGTGTTGATCATCTTAAATTGAAATCAATGATTAAGAATCTCTGTCGTGTCGTGTTGAACACTTACAGAGAAACTTCTTCTTTTCCTCAGCGGTCAGTTTGTCAAACACCTCCCAGAAGGTAACGATGTTTGGATGGTCAGCACTGTAGTCTCCTTCGTAGATTGCATTCTGTTTGGTAAAAATACAAACAGTAGAAATTTTAAAAGGTTCATAAAGGACCATGCCGGTGCAACAGACCCAATGTGTTTGTCATTGCTGTGGAAACATCGGATGCTACGTCAAAGACCGTATAAGGAAGCAGGAAGTGTTACTGAAAGCTGCCGTACAGTTGCTGAATGTGCTGCTATAAAAAACAGTCATGTAAATTATATTTGGATGCATCGTTGGAAAACATTCTCTTCCACTGTTTTTCTCATACATCTTGACTTCTTAAGACTTATTATGAGACTCCTTTCCAGGAGCTTGTTCTGTTGGTTTGAGACCAATGGAAAAAACAACAACTTATGACTACCTAAACTTGACCAACTACAACAGTAAAATGCATTTTGTAGTTCTGTGTTTAAGTGCTTTTTGCTAGCATACCTGCTTGAATACATCCCAGTCATAGTTTTCTTGGCCCACCATCACGGCCTGCAGCTCCTCCGACTGGAAGAAGTTCATCACGTCGTACTCGCACACTTTTAAAAAGCCTCTCTTGAACTCTTCAAACACCATCTCCACTGATTTGTTGAAGGCATAATCAACAAAGGTGTTTGCAAATTCTTTTCTAGTTAGAAAAAAAAAAATACATAAAAAAGGAGCTTTAAGCCAGCGTTGACATTTCTCTGGGGGGTTTTTTTAAGTGTTTTTTCTGTTACAACAAATGATCAGTAAAAAGCCACGAGTCACTCGTCCCTAAATACTTTATCATAGAAAAAGTTGAGATGGCAATTCTGTAAACATACTTGTTTGATGCTGTGACGGGTTTTCCAGGATCAGTCGGGTCAAGCTCAACTTCCTCACCATCCCACATCACCTGTTATGAATTAAAGGTACAGTCATTAAGTTACAGATAGCGACCGTAGGTAATAAAACCAGCTGTCATTCTGTGACATAATAAACATACAGCAAAGGTTGTGTCCAGGCCTTCCACTACATCAGGAGTGTAGTCCTCCAGCATGCACCTCAGCGACCTGGAGACACAACAAAGAGATATCAAAAAACTAAACTAAAACCTCGGCATGACACGACGAAGAGTTTCAAATCCAAACAGAATCCATAGCTGTTGTTAAGTACACAGGCAAAAATCAGCGATAGGCTATAATGTAAATTAGAATTAGCGTTATTGGCCAGGTATGCTTACACACACAAGGAGTATTACTTGGGTGAACTGTGCTCTCTGTGTACAAAGGTATAAACGATGAAGCTGTGTGTTGTGTGTTTTTAATCTTACTCTCCCATCACAGGGTCAAACTCCTTCATGTCATCCAGCGAGGGTTTGAAGCCAAGCAGCTTCTTAAAGAGAACCAGGGGGAAAGGCAGGTGGATGATGTTGTTGTTGTAGAGAGCCAGTCCACACAGCACGCCAAAGAGGAAGTAAGTCTTTTTGTCCTTTTTTGGCTGTTTGATTTAAGACAGAGCACAACAAGGATTCAGTATCAATCAATGACTTTGATTTAAAATGGAGAGGAACTAAACTCTTCAGCTAGTTTACAATAGAGCATCTGCAGTAATCTGTAATCTTTCACGTTAAGGAAATATTTTAAATAAACACATAGGCTCAGTAAATACAAGTATATACACCTGCTCTTATATTACCTGGGATGGAAACCAGAGCAGAGTCTTGCTTTCGTTGTACATGAACATGTTAGACTCTGGGGCAATCAGCTCATCAAACACATGCAGGAAGAGGTCACTTTTGTTGACGTTCATCAACTTCCTGTCATCCTTAAACTGCACCTGGGAAGGATAAAAAAAAATATATTTTTTAAATACCCTTCTCCAGTTCTTTTTTTTTTTTCTTTTTTTTTTTTTTAAGATTTGTTTTTGGCCTTTTTTGCCTTTATTGTAGAGGGAGGACAGTGGATAGAGTCGGAAAGGGGGAGAGAGAGCGGGGAGAGACATGCGGGAGATGGGCCACAGGCCGGACGCGAACCCGGGCCGCCCGCGCGCGAGGACTGAGCCTCAATACGTGGGGTCGCGCGCACTGCCGCTGCGCCACCGGCGACCCCCTCCAGTTCATTTTTAAATAAACAAATTACTCTTAGTGTAAACATCTCCATGCACACCTGCACTGATGTTCATTTTGTGAGCAAGATCAACAAAGAGACATGACATACCCCTTTTTTGGCATCAAAAAATGACAATCACATTTTCAAGCTTCTTCCATTCATCTAAATTCTTTTTTTTTTTTTAAGCCTAAAAACTTCCCAACACCTCTTATTATCTTTTTTTTTTTTAATGAAGGGAAATCAAAACTAAAGCTAGCCTCAGAACATTTAAGACAGAAAGCCCTTTGTTTGATCATTTACCAGAAGCTCTTTCTGGAAGGCGCTGTGGTCCGCTGCAGCGAGGTGTCTGAAGGTGTCCTCAACCAGGTGAGTGCGTCTCAATGTGAGCTGGAAGACCGGGGCTGCTGTCAGGTCGATGGGAATTTGAGGCAATTCTACAGGTATTGTCTTAGCCATGTTATGCAATACTTGATGCCCTTGCTGTAATTAGAAAAGCCTTCTTTAGAAACTCAGAGACACAGGTACATTAATTAAGCATGAAATAATACACACGTTTCAGATAAATGCTGCAGTGTTCATGTAAGCAGGAATGTCAAACTCCAGTCCTGGAGGGCCGGCTTCCTCCGACTGTTAGATGTCTCCCTGCTCGGACGCAGCTGAATCCAATGAGTGACTTGTTATCAGGCTTCTGCAGAGCTTGATGACAACACATCGGTTTAAAGCAGGTGTGTTAGAGCAGGGAGACATCTACAAGTCTGAGGAAGCCGGCCCTCCAAGACTGGAGTTTGACACCTGTGATGTAGAGTGTATCTGCAGGAAAATGGTTACAAACTGTCTTTTAGTACGTACTGTACCTTTAAGAAAGCAGCGCAGATGTTAAAGACCGCCACTTTGTGAGCCAGAGTGAACACAAAAGGGTAGCAGCAGAAAATGGCTGGGGTGTTCTCATCAGGCTTTAAGAAAGTAACAAAAATATTTACTAAGAAATCACTTAGCAATAAGAAGAAATAACAGGAACAAAGACGATTTTCAACATCATACAGTACATTTTTACCTCCACTCTACAAAACTGGACCCAAAGAGCGACGTCGGCAAAGGGCTGCACATTACCATTGATTTCCTCCACATAAAAGGTATTCAGTGGGACTTTGTAGGACTTTCCAGCTTTGTTTGCCTGTGAATAAAATACATACATATGAAAACAGACTTACACTGTACATATAGTTATTTTCAGTCAGTAATGTCAGACATAAATCAGAAATAAATGCCAACATAATCTTGACCCTCTCCTTTTTTTCAGCCACTGGTCTAGATTCACAGTGTGGGTAAAAGGTTCAACTTCACTTAAACATAACACTGACTCTGTAGAGCAGCTTGAGTGCCTCCAGCAGGTATCTCACTCCTGGGTTGTGAGTTGCCAAAAGGCCGTTTTTGAGCATGAAGGCCAGGGCATTTTTGAACACCAAGATGTGCTTTGTTAGAAGGGTCGGTGTCAGGGAAGACCACCAGCTCTCTGTAAAACAAAAGAGCACACAGAATATTTAATAACCCAACATCAAGTCCAAGTGTCCCACTTTTAATTTTGATTCAGAAGCAAAAATCTGATTTGATAACTCACGGCCTATCATGGTTCAGTAGTATGCATTTAAATAATGTGTTTGGTAGTAATGTGTTGGAAATATTGAGCACAGTCAAGGAAATGAAAAAACTTTTTGTTATAGTTAAAACTTTACACCTTTTCTTTTTGCAGGAAAACTCATTAATCGTTGGATTTTATAAAATATATTACATAACGTATATAATATATCAAATACATTTTGGGGGGGATTTTTGTGCCTTTATTGTCGAGATAAAGGACAGTGGATAAAGTTGTAAATCAGAATGAGAGAGAGATGTGGGACCCGGGGCCACCCGCCTGGAGAACTGCAGTTTGTACATGGGGTGTGCACACTAACTGCTTCGCTACCAGTTCCCCTTTAATTATATTTTTCAATACTAGATTGTAAACTCATGAATCTTTACACACATCTGACACAAACATAAAGTAGTTCAGCAGTTTACTTAGTGTTTCCCGATTCTTCTCACTCAGGTCTGCAATCACGATAGCTAAAGGCACCACGGTGTTAATGACTGAAGAGTCCTCTAGGAGAAGAGGACACGTCAGCAGAACCATGAAGATCTCCAGAGATTTGATGTCTCTCATCGAAGCCAAAAGTAAGTCAACCAGGACCTTTAAGGTTACCTGAAAAGAAATGACGTGTTATTTAACCTGACACTGATTATAAAGCAGAGATGTGTTCACAAAGAGATACAGTACATCTGTGGCGAAAGCCTTTCTTTAAAGAAGTTCAGAGCCTTTTTAATTCATCACTGCTGATTATGTCTTATGTGTGGAAAACAATCTCCCTCCTTAACTGTTTTTTTGATCCATGGTACTGCCAGAAGCTGGTCAAAAACTCTGCTGGCTGCCTCAAGGTCCACAGTTAGGGCTCCTGCTTTTGTGAGAGACCCACTGATACAGAGCAGAGTGTTAAAACAATATTAAGATAACAAGATGAGTAAATAATGTTCTGATCTTTACACAAACAGCTGCAGCTGGAAGAAAAATGACTCACTTTGCCTTTGTGAAACTGGCAACAAGACTGGAACTTGTAAAAAACACCGAACATATTTCTCTGTTGAAAAAAGAAAGAAAGAGGAAACCATAGTTACACAAGAGAGTCATGTTTAATGTGTGCAGCTGTACAAACAAATATATAATGTTGCATAAAGACCTTGTTGCCTCTGCGTTGCCTGGATTTACAGACAACCATGTTTGTAGTTTTGTCTCATCAAGCCGTCCTATTATCTGTCCTCTGACCAAGCTCTGAAAGGCAGACATATGATATACTCTAAAGAAAATCTAAATATCATAATTGAAAAAAATTATTATTTTTTTTATTTGTTTTTTAATCTAAAAAACAACAAATGTTCTAATAGATGAAGACATTACCTGTGCGGGTGATGACAAAGCAAAGTTTGTGTTCCAACCAGTCGATATTTTCAGATCTGCAGATTCAGATTCAAGAGAAATAAATATAAACCAAAGACAACATATTCAGGGATGTGATTCAGTCTTCTACGATGCCTACCACCACACAGGTAAGAATAGCACATAATTATCTTTTAATGAAAACCTAATTATCTCTTGAGATATTTACAGGTCTGATAATATCTAAAACAGGTCCAACATTTTCCTGCTATAAAAATCTATTAAAAAGGACATAATACATCGATATATCAACCAATGTATACCTTTGAGTTTGGCTGCTTCATTGTCATTGGTCCATGGAAGTTGTACTTGAGTGGGAGTGAGAATATCTTCTGTGCCTCCAGTCCCAACTTGACCTTTTGCCCCATGACCAAAAGCCCACAACTGGCCAGAGGAGCCCAACACCAGAGTGTGACGTCTGGAAGACAGGAACAGGAGACGAGGCACAGGACAAGTCATTTTGTATACAGTCTTCCCTAAATTAAACAGTTTCAAGGTTTTACACTCCTAGTTTTGATTTGTCTTACCTGCCACATGCAATCTGGGAGGCAGACTCGTCCAGACCTTCGACCACTCTGGGTGCCTTTTCATTGTCAGTGGAGTTGTGACCGAGCTGACCGTAGCTTCCTTCTCCAAAGGTGAACACTTTACCATCCTAGACAATCACAGCATTCAAGCAAGTCCGGAAAAATCGATTTTTAAAGTGTAATTATCTTTTTGTGAAATACATGTATACAATATGAACCAGATATTAGAGGGAGGATAGGGTGAGTTTGTACCTTTGTTAACACAGCAGAGTGTGCCTCTCCACAGCTGATAAAGGAGACATCCAGAGGTCTGAGGGCAGGTACCACACAGATGTTGAACCTGCCTGTGATAACAACATTCAACATGAGACAGAAGAGATGAGCCTCTTACAGTATACATCAACATACTAATGTCAAAAGAGATTACTCCCCTTAGACAAATAAACAAAACTAAACAATCATGTCTGTTCTGAATCATTACAGGAGGTTCTTACAATCTGGATAAAAAAAAAAATTTAAAAAAAAGTTTAAAAACGCAATGAAAAGATTTTTAAACTGTTTTCCAGCGTTAAGGTGATCTTTCTTATCAAACAACGATGACAGGCTAAATTCAAACTGAATACAAATATAAGAATCTGGTCAATTTCTTATATTTTTCACTTGTGCTGATAGTTGACGAAATTATTTTACATTTCATACTAAACAGTACTTCTGTGAATCTGTGTGGTGAATTGAAAATCAAGAAGATGTTTCATTGTGGCTCTCTGGATAGAATGTTAACTAAACATATGGAGAATTTAAGATTGCTCTGTTAATGGTATACAATGTAATTGGTACCCTTTTCATCCACCCTGTTGAGTCCCAGCTGGCCTGATTTGTTGGCCCCACAGCAGTACACCAGGCCGGGCAGCGTGAGGAAGAAAGAGTGGGTCGCTCCGGCGGAAATCTGAGTCACTGCTACTCCAGTCAGAGCTGTCACCAAGAGAGGTGTGACCTGCAGTGACACAGCCTTCCCTAGGCCCAGCTGACCATGGCTGTTACGACCCCATGTGAAGACATCTCCTCCTGGGAAGTTGGAAAGAGCGGGGGAAATACAAATAGCTTTTTAAATAGTTAGTGTATTAGGATGAAACAAGAGCTATCACTATCCCACTACAATTACACAATGATTTAATCAGCATGTTTATTGTCATACCTTTAGTCAGAGCCAGAGAGTGGACGTTTCCACAAGCCACCTGAATCACTGGTACCGGCATTGGTATGGGCACCCGACTGATAAGACAGTAACATGTGAAAAGAAAAATAATAATAAAAATCATTTTAAAGCTTTTCAGAGAAAGTGTATTAATAGTTATATTTAACAGACACTGAAATCATACCTTGGTCTATGACTGATGATCTGTTCATTTGGTAAGCCAAGCTGCCCGTCTTCTTTGGCGCCCCAGCAGAACACATGTCCAGATACACACAAAGCCAGACTGTGATCCCGACCACAAGCCACCGACACTACATTTCCAAGACCCTCCACACGACCTTTTTCAGGATGACAGAGAGAAGAACAAACACAAATGTTCAATATCAACTGGGATTTACAGCAGGGGGAAAAACAAGGAATCCAAAAATAACAGCTTCAACTCAGTGCTGTACTATGCAGCCTTAAATAGGCTTATTTATATTTGTGGAAAATAAATTCAACACGTCTCTTCCAATACCACTCAACTTAAAATAATTGCAGCTCTAGTATTAAAGACATTTTGGAATAAATTGACCTATAATTGTTACCAACTAAAATACAAAAAGAAGTAAATTGTGAAAATAAGTTTCACCACACCCTGTTGCATCATCTGTCTTAGAGGCCTGCAGTTAAAGTTGTAAAAGTAATTGAAGTAGTGTAGGCCTGTATAAAATAACATTGTAAGGATCCATTCATAATTTCATAAATGTATAATATCAACCTTAACTTCAATACGTATCTAATCACTTTATTCAACCTACAGTTAAAGGCTAACTCTCTTTAATGTTCCACCTTTCCCATTTGCACTTGAACTCAGCACTTGATAGAGCGCAGTTAACTTTCGTTGCTACAGATGAGAAGAGCGAAACGAAACTGAAACTTCGCTCATTTAATTAGCCTGCGCAATATTTGCAGTTGTGCGATTTAAGACTTTGAAATCATAAAACTAAATTAGAAAAAAACAGTAAAAAGTTTCACTTGACATTATCACTCACTGGTTGGCCTGACCTTTTGTAAACAGAATAAAACCTTCATTATTATCTTATGGGTCTAACAGACTATTTAAATCCGTGTTTTACTCCTACAAAAATAAAAATTACATTCATATTTTTTACGTCAACCCTTATTTTCTCTTTAAAAATATTTGCCATATTTTTAACTTTACCTGGGGTCTTTGCATCTTTACTTTTCTTTCGTCCAAGTCGTCCCTGAGAGTTGAGACCACAGGATAAAACACCTCTATCCTTGGTGAGGAATAAAGTGTGTTGCTCTCCGCAGCAGATGTCGGTGATGACCCCGGGAACGGTCCAGGTCACCGGACTGAGGGCTGCCTGAGCACCGAACTGTCCACTGGAGCCGTCTCCCCAACAGAACAGATGCACCATGATCACACCTGCCCTGGCCTGAACTACATTACAATGATGTTAAAGCGCTCTGTGCTGGACACTTATCTCTGCTAGTGTTGCCTTCAAGTGCTGTCGGAAAATATCAGCTTCACTCACGATTGCGACACAAATTCTGAGTTGATGACATTCTATTGATCTGTAATGATAGTAATAGGTTGCATTAATTTAATATTTGCATTAATAATTATGTCCATAGTTGCTACATAAAATGTATTAAAAATGTTTTGTTTTTATCAAAAGCAATAAACATCCACGCAATGGAGCAATACGATTTGGTTACTGAGAACTCTAATTTACAAGTTTACCATGAAGTTGGCACAGGGAGATAGCCAACATTTAGAGAAAACATAACACCTTGAAGATTTAACCTTTAAAAATTACCTTGTATTTTCTTCAGCTTTGGAAATGATGAATGAAATATGTTTTTTAATTGTAAACAACAGGAATATAATTAAATCATTATGAGTGGGTCAGGATTACTTTGTTGTACATTTATGTGCTGTAGTTGTAGCACCACTGGTTTTGTTTTAACAGAAATGAATCTATGCTTTGTGCACTGAGGTGTAACTTCATTGTGAAGGTCTAGGTGATACTGAAACTTAAAACTTGGGTGTGTGTGTTTGTGTGTGTGTGTGTGTGTGTGTGTGTAAGCTTAAAAACACTTAATCATATAATCCCCATTAATGCAGAACAAATACAAACATGTTGAAATACAAATATTTATTCACATAAACATTACATTCTATTCAAAGGCTGTCACATTTACTTTTTTAAATACACGATCTTCAATCAAAGTTCATCAACAGTGCACTGTCCTATGACCACTTCATATTAGGGTCCGTTAGGTGTAACCAGCTGGACGGTGGCCTGTCAAAGGGGCATTGCTTCATTTGTCCATTCACATTGTTTTTGCAACTGACCGATTCCTCCTTGTTCATCAAGACATCACATATGGAGTAAACACCCACAGAACCGTCCTGAAAGCCCACAAACACACACTGCCGCTGGCACATAACCACAGTGGACGGATTCTTACACAGACGCACACTTCCTATTTGTTCCCCGTCTGTGAGTCGTACGACTGTGAGGACGAGCCTCGCATGCAGAGAACAGACGCAGTCTTTCTCCATGTTGTTGGGGTGGAATATGTAGGCAACATAGCATCCAGTTTTATCCAAACAAGCTTTAATGACTGGACCCTTTGCCTTGAGTGTGGACAGCCTGACCTGAGATAGATCCAAGATGTTTATAGCGTCGTCTTTAATGGACAGCAGGGCAAACTTCCCATTAGAGGACATGTGGAAGTCTTTA